>NW_023336265.1:2400000-3000000 GCF_011075155.1 Colletotrichum scovillei | reverse complement strand
AGGCTTTCCCAGGCGTGAACTCGAGGGATTTCATCATTGTCCCCCCCCTCGTTGACCCCTAGGTCTTGCCTTCCAAGTTCCCCGGGGCCCAAAATGCACCGCCTCCTGAGTCTTGGGTACTGACGCACCTCCTATTCCCATCCCTCCTGTGCCTCCTGAATCCTGTCCCAACTTGGCTACTGCTTGTACATCTGGACGACACTCTGTAGGTATTTTGAGTGCACTACCTATCACTCCGTGCTTACTTTTCGTAAAAGTTAGAGCAAACTGTCTTTCTTTGGAAAGAAGCCCCTGAATCCCATCCAAAAAATCACAAGGTGAGTTAAGACACAATTGTGGCAGGAGCTACCTGGTTTGTACTCCCAGGCCCGTTCCTACCTTTCTCGGCTCCTACCTGTAAGGAAGGTACCTCCTGTCGCCTGTGCCTCCCTCTCCTTTTCTGCCCTGGGCTCCATCCCGTCCTCCCTCTTCCTCAGCAACGTCTACCTTCCTTACCTGACTCCGTACTCAACTTCTTCGTACCCGGTACTGCTCAGCTCCCAAGCTCAGCCCGTATCATCTCCCCAGCTGAGAATAGCATCTGAACCAAGGTAAGGAATTCGGAATCCCTTCTTTTGCTCTTCTACTTCCTCCTCTTCTCTCCTCCACACCTCGCATCTCGCAGTATTCTCTTCCCTCTCTGGCCCCTGTCCTGCGGGTTTTCTTCTTCTTCCTGCAGACACACACACTCCTCACCCCGCCATCCACCCACAGTGCCACTGGATTTCTCTTGGAACTTGGAATCTTGCACCACTGTGCCACCCCGTCACCCCGTTTTTGTCAGCAATAAGGTATCCCCAGCACAAGGTACCATACCAAGCAGCGCAGCAGCAACAGCGACCAGAACCCAGCTAACCAACCAAACCTCCCAGCCCAGCGGCGCCAGGTTGTCTCACCACACACGTACCGTCCGTCCACCCCCAAAAAAGAAGCCAAAGGCCTACGCAGTAAGAGAGGGGGCGGAATTTGCGGGGTTCCTCTAGCACAACGATCCAACGAGCGTCTTTGTACACCAACCTTGAACCTCCACCAACAAATCACGACCCCAGAGCGACCTCTCCTCTCTCTCTCACTCACTCACACACACATACTCTCTCTCTCTCTCTCTTTGAGTCCTACTCCTACCCGTACCCGTGCTCGTACCGTACCGTACCGTACTCTTTGGTACCGTACCTACCTGTGCATTATCTACCGCACCCCCAAAAACACCAAACAACAATCTTTATTCCTCGCCCCGCCTCGACTCGCTTCGCCTCACCTCGAAGGGTCACCTAAACCTCACCTCACCACCTCGCATTTCCTCGACGGTACTCTCCTCACCTTCGATCGCACGCATCACCATACAACCCGACTTTGACTTCTCAATACCCGTTTTCATCGCCACTAGTCCGATTCGCCATCTGCGCATTCGGCGATAAATCCCCCCCCTCCTTCGTACCTTCTTCCTGCCAAAATGTCGTGGAAGTTGACGAAGAAGCTCAAGGAGACCCATTTGGGTCCCTTGGCCAACACCTTCTCTCGATCCCCCTCTACATCTACCATTACCGACAGCAGCGAAAAGGCTCAGGCCAACATTGCAGGCTCGGCCACTCCCACGAACGAAAACACTATCGGTACGTCTTCCCGTCCACGAACCTCCAATACCCCCATACCGACCCATTACTCCTTTCGTCTTCATACTAACCCAACTACTACAGCTGCCTCTGAGGCCATGGCGCAAGTACCGGTCGTCAACCCTCCCAAGCCCGGTATTCTCGTCGTCACCCTCCACGAGGGTCACGGATTCTCCCTCCCCGAACAACACAGAGCAGCATTTGCCTCTTCACACCAAGGCTCGCTGTCCACAGGCGGTGCCCTCAGCGTCGCCGGCTCCGTGCGTCCCTCTTCTTCACAACGAGGAGCTGTCGGCTCCTTCATCAATGGCGCGGCTCGGCCACAGACATCTGGCGGTGGCTTTACTGGAATTCCTACCAACCATGGTCGCATTTCCGGCAAGTACATGCCCTACGCCTTGCTGGATTTCGACAAGATGCAGGTCTTTGTCAACTCGGTCGAGGGAACACCAGAGAACCCCCTCTGGGCCGGAGGAAACACCCAGTACAAGTTCGATGTGTCTCGTGTGACGGAACTCGTCATTCACTTGTACATGCGCAACCCCCTCGCTGCTCCCGGATCCGGTCGTAGCCAGGACATCTTCCTCGGTGTTGCCCGCATCAATCCCCGCTTCGAGGAGAAGCACCAGTTCGTCGAGGACCCCAAGCTCAGCAAGAAGGATCGCGAGAAGGCTGCGGCTGACTTTGCCGCCCGTGAGCGCGCCCTCGGTCACAGCGGAGTCGAGTGGGTGGATGTGCAGTACGGAACCGGAAAGGTCAAGATCGGCGTCGAGTACGTCGAGAACCGCGCCGGAAAGCTCAAGATTGAGGACTTTGAGTTGCTCAAGGTGGTGGGCAAGGGTAGCTTTGGCAAGGTCATGCAGGTGCGCAAGAAGGACACGAACAGAATCTACGCCCTCAAGACGATCCGCAAAGCACACATCATCTCCAGATCCGAGGTCGCCCATACCCTTGCCGAGCGCTCGGTATTGGCGCAGATTAACAACCCCTTCATCGTTCCCCTCAAGTTCACCTTCCAGTCGCCTGAGAAGCTCTACTTCGTCTTGGCCTTTGTCAACGGAGGCGAGCTTTTCCACCACCTCCAAAAGGAGCAAAGATTCGACGTCAACCGCTCGCGCTTCTACACTGCCGAACTCCTGTGCGCTCTCGAGTGCCTCCATGGCTTCAACGTCATCTACCGCGATCTCAAGCCCGAGAACATCCTCCTCGATTACCAGGGACACATTGCCCTCTGCGACTTTGGCCTTTGCAAGCTGGACATGAAGGACGAGGACAGAACCAACACATTCTGCGGTACACCCGAGTACCTGGCGCCTGAGCTGCTCATGGGTCAGGGCTACAACAAGACGGTGGACTGGTGGACCCTTGGTGTTCTCCTGTACGAGATGTTGACGGGACTGCCTCCCTTCTACGACGAGAACACGAACGAGATGTATCGCAAGATCCTCTCGGAGCCTCTCCACTTCCCCGGTCATGACGTCGTGCCCCCCGCGGCTAAGGATCTCCTGACCAAGCTCCTCAACCGCGACCCCAAGGAGCGTCTTGGTGCCAATGGATCGGCCGAGATCAAAGCCCATCCCTTCTTCCACGCCATTGATTGGCGCAAGCTTCTTCAGCGCAAGTACGAGCCTGCGTTCAAGCCCAACGTGGTAAGTAATGATATGATGATGGCACTGCCCAAAAAAATTAAATAAGTGCGATTTGCTTCCATGGCAGCTTCCGCTAACACGCGCTTTCTTTCAGGTGGACGCTCTTGACACAGCCAACTTCGATCCCGAGTTCACGTCAGAAGCACCCCAGGATTCGTACGTGGAGGGCCCGATGCTCTCGCAGACGATGCAGAACCAGTTCCAGGGCTTCAGCTATAACCGACCTATTGCGGGTCTGGGCGATGCCGGAGGCAGTGTCAAGGACCCTTCCTTTGTGGGCAGCATCCAGGACAACCGATAGGCGGCTTGCGCACAACGAGTCAGTGGACGAGTTGAGCATGGTTGAAGAATAGAAATGGAGAGAAAGCAGGCTCAGCAAAGGGGGCAGAGCAGGGCAGGGCTAGAAAGAAAGCGAAGCATGATATTGTGTGGGGTGGGCTTGGTGATTCAAGGGTTTAGCTTAAGCTAAGCTCACAGCAAAGCAACTCGACAGGGAATGGTCGGGGGCACATTGAGTGCGCACGCGCACTCGACAACAAACAGCTTTGCATCTTCGTCTTTGAACGGCGTTCTGGAATGGGCATGATGACGCCTTTTGGGGAAAAGGAAATGTAGATAGGCACAGATCATTGAGCAGACAGACAGACGAATCAGCTCTCAGCATCATCATTCATGGGCATCTTTTTCTGCACCTTCCAGCTTGACATGGTAGTGATGCACTCTTAATCCTTGATGGCATCTTCAACACATAGTCCTCTACCTTAAGCTAACGTACCAAGGAATGTAAGTTGCGAACTTGGAATTGGTACATGTTGACAAATCCCCGCCTGGGGAAAGAGGACGGAATCGGGCCGGGACGTCCATGGTGGTGTCTGACAAAAGAGATCGGACGTCGGATCTACCGGGACGGGATGTAGCGGGAGTTAGTCAGCGCAGGGCCCACCATATCGGAGTGACCGCTTCAAGACCTGTCATCTCAAGGTTCACGATGTTCTGCAGCATGCCAGCCTCTCAACTGAGCTGCTTGGGGAAGTAAATCGATTTGGCACATTTTGTAGCCGCAGGGAGTCGGAGGCCGAGTTTATGTGCTCCATGAACAGCCTCAAGTATCCGCCCGGACAGAATTATCCCGATGACAAAATATCTCATTATCCCGGGAGCAGGCAGGTAAAGTACACTAAAGCTCCAGTTCAAGGGCCGAAAAAAAAAATGAACTTGTCCTCGGGACTTGGTTGGTGGGGGTTTGGATGGGGGGTTATTAAGGTAGCTTCAATGCATCCGCCATGAGTAATCGGCTGTCGGATATAGCAGATAAGAAAGAGGAGCGTCAATTGGTACGGTTGGCTGAGATTGTGGATGGAAGATGGCGATAGGTGTTAGTGGATGGCTGGGAGACCGTCGAGACGAGGGAAGTGCGAGGTACGGAGCTTGGTATCGTGTGTTTAGGTAAGCTTCGTTCTGCTTCGGGGCTGTCCCAGCGACGCCGGCGGGGGGGGGCACGGCGGGGCAGGGGGTATGACGGTGGACGATGACGGAGAAACTTGGACGAGAAGCTCACCAATTCACTCAACAATAGCGACGGGACCCGGTTCCCAGCCCACTTCTTTCGAGGTAAGTTCCCGCGGCTCGTGAGAGATATCCGACGGCCTTGACAATATCCGTACGTGAAGGGTGAACGTGTGAGAGGTATCGTCGTCTCGTGTTCCGTTTTCTTCTAAAGCGCAGCCCTCCCACATTGCTTATCCTCTTGCTCTTGTCCCTTTCCCTCGTTCCTCTCCCTCTCTGCCTTGCATTTTTCCATCTTCTCTAACCTACCAACATTGATACCCCCATCTATCTAGCTCATCCCCTGCCATTGCCTTACTGAGCGTCCTTGTTACCTTAGGTACCTAGCTCTCTTCCACTTGCAGAATCTCTGCTAGGTAAGGTATTTGAGGTACATTAGCACGCTTAGGTAATTCACCTGGCGTCATTTCCCCCCAAAAGGTCAGTGCTTTTGCTTCACTCGGTGCGAATACAGCGTGCCATGCCCCGCGTTCCAGCAGTGTTTTTGTACGCAATTACCCCTCCACGCCAGACATGCCACCTCAAGTTGAGCCCTCCCATTGGCTGCTTTCGAGCTCTGAAAGCCGCACCCATCCAATTCCATCCCACTTTCACTTCCTTCCACGGTTGCTTAGGTCCCAGTAGAACCGCCGCAACTCTCCCCGTCCTACTCCTCCCACTGTCATAGTCAGTCCACGACAACACACACACACACACCTTTTACCTAACCTGACTTCTTACATACCCCCTTTTTCTTGTTTTTAGCCTGATCTCTATATACCTTCTCTTGGTCAATTCGATACCCAAGAGGTACGCTTCCCATCACCACACCTGCATACATGCCCATAGAATCCCATTGCTGACGTTCTCTTCCTCCGCAGATCACCATCCTCCAATCTCTAGCTTCTATCGACACCACTCCATACCGCCCAAAATGCCTCAAGCATCCAGCCTTCCCGCGTGGGCCGAGCTCCAGGCTCACCGCGACAACGTCGGCAAGAACTTTGTCCTGAAGGAAGCCTTCGCAGCCGACACGGATCGTTTCGCCAAGTTCAGCCGTACCTTCAAGAACTCGGCCTCGGGCACCGATATTCTCTTTGACTTTTCAAAGAACTTCCTCAACGATGAGACCCTCCACCTCCTCGTCAAGCTCGCCGAGCAGGCCAACCTCGAGAAGAAGCGCGATGCCATGTTCGCCGGCGAGAAGATCAACTTCACCGAGAAGCGCGCCGTCTACCACTCCGCCCTCCGCAACGTCGGCGACTGGGACATGAAGGTTGACGGCGTCGACGTCATGGGCAACAAGGGCGGTGTCCGCGAGGTTCTCGAGCACATGAAGGAGTTCTCCGAGCAGGTCCGCAGCGGCGAGTGGAAGGGCTACACCGGCAAGAAGCTCACCACCATTGTCAACGTCGGCATCGGAGGTTCCGATCTGTGAGTCTTTTCTGCTCCCCCCTCCTACCTGTAAACACAGAGAAGTCTCCGGGGTTCCAACTAACATCCCTCGCAGCGGCCCCGTCATGGTCACCGAGGCCCTCAAGCACTACGGTGCCAAGGACCAAACCCTCCACTTCGTCTCCAATATTGACGGCACCCACATGGCCGAGGCCCTCGCCAACTCGGATCCCGAGACCACCCTCTTCCTCATCGCCTCCAAGACCTTCACTACCGCAGAGACCACCACCAACGCCAACACGGCCAAGTCGTGGTTCCTCGAGAAGACGGACGGCAAGGGCGAGATCGCCAAGCACTTCGTTGCTCTGTCCACCAACGAGGAGGAGGTCACCAAGTTCGGCATCGACGCCAAGAACATGTTCGGCTTCGAGAGCTGGGTTGGCGGTCGCTACTCCGTCTGGAGTGCCATTGGCCTCAGCGTCGCCATCTACGTCGGCTACGACAACTTCCACAAGTTCCTTGCTGGTGCCCACGAGATGGACAAGCACTTCCGCGAGACTCCCCTTGCGGAGAACATCCCCGTTCTGGGAGGTCTCCTGAGCGTTTGGTACTCTGACTTCTTCCAGGCCCAGACCCACCTGGTTGCTCCGTGAGTGTTTCCTACGCCGAGCATCAACAGATTGTTTGGTTCTAACAAGTCGCAAACAGCTTCGACCAGTACCTGCACCGCTTCCCCGCCTACCTCCAGCAGCTTTCCATGGAGTCCAACGGCAAGACCATCACCTCTGACGGAACTCCCGCCAAGTACACCACTGGTAAGTACATGCCTTGATACGACTGTGCTCGCAAAGACTAACAACCACGACTAGGTCCCATCCTTTTCGGCGAGCCCTGCACCAACGCCCAACACTCCTTCTTCCAGCTCGTCCACCAGGGCACCAAGCTGATCCCCGCCGACTTCATCTTGGCCGCCAAGAGCCACAACCCCATCGGCGACGGTGTCCACCAGAAGATGCTCGCCTCCAACTACTTTGCCCAGGCCGAGGCCCTGATGGTTGGCAAGACCGCTGACCAGGTCCGCGCCGAGGGTGCCCCCGAGGAGCTTGTCCCCCACAAGATCTTCCTCGGCAACCGCCCTACCACCAGCATCTTGGTCGGTGGCCACATTGGCCCCGCCGAGCTTGGTGCTCTGATTGTCTACTACGAGCACCTTACCTTCACTGAGGCTGCCATCTGGGACATCAACGCCTTTGACCAGTGGGGTGTCGAGCTGGGCAAGGTCCTGGCCAAGAAGATTCTCAAGGAGCTTGACGAGGCCGGCAACGGTGAGGGCCACGACGCCTCCACTGGCGGCCTGATTGGCGCTTTCAAGAAGTACTCCAACTTGTAATGAATAATGTTCCTCTGTCCTTTGGTAGTTTTATAAAATTGGAAAGAGAAGGGGTGGCGTGAAGAGCGGTTCACGTCCCGATGAAGCTAGCAGCATGCAAAAATGAAGAAGTCTTGTCCACACATGAGTCCACTTTGCACTGCGTGATACTGATATTGCTTGCTACTCGCAGTCTCTTGTGTCTAGAATGCATGACGGAGATGAACATCTCAGAGGTGTAAAGACGTCATCTAGATTCTTTTCCCTTTTTGGGAGGATAAGGAGCATCCACGCAAGAAAGACATGCACTTTCCCCCTTGAACATTGGTGTTTTACAGTCGATGTCCGCCTTTGCTGACTCTGGGGTTCAATCTTGAAGGAGTCCAGTTTTCAGCAGCTGGTATCCGAGACCTCGTTGATGCTAGCTGCATATGATGAATGTCTCAAAGTTTGAGTAAGCGGCAGCGAATGAGACATGCGAAAGCGTTTAATTGTACCAAGATCCTCTTAACCTGGTATGTAGGAACGGACCAAGAGTGTAATTGAAGGCATTACGGAATATGGGCAGCGAGTATGCCGTCGGTTCATTCGAAGTATCCATGTCAGGTGTGTCTTACAGAATCTATGTCATCCTATTAGCGTATATTGAATCACTGGCATCTATTCTACAAAACACACCTGACATGAAGTTGTCATAACTGCATACTTACGAAGCAGGTCGAGCATCTAAGCTTATGATGAGTTGATAACGTGTAGTCCTGGTGTAAGTGGGATCGGGAAATGAGGGGCACTGTAGTTTAAAGGTTCACTCCTGAGTTTTCCTCTAGCTTTTTGGCATCGAAACGTTGAATCCTATGTTAGTTAAAAGTAAAGTCTTTGGGCTGGAGTGTCAAGTTCTGTGTTGGGTTCTTTACGTTGTATTTGTGCATTTCATGTGTTAGAAGAAACGGGCTTTTAGCCATGATAAAATCTCTGGTCTTGTGTCAATCTCTCATCGAGACCACAATATACTTACCTACTACCACTTAAACTCCTCTTTGAAAGGGGGATTTCGTTCATCGATTATTCGGTCTATGATAGCGCCCTGTAATATGTTCCCGTGCCGAGCAGAGACATAAACAGCATGGGACCAATTTTCTCATCTACTGCGAACCTACTAATGAGTTAATTTCCTTGCCCATGTTCCAATAGGCCTGCGAACCGATCGAATGAGTAAATACTGTCTAATCGATGTCGACAAGATGTCGCCTAGTGTAACATTACCATCATGAGTTACCCCCAAGTCAATGGACCATTATCTCAAGCAGAGCCCAAGGCTGTCGCACTCACAGGGAGGGGCCTACATCTCGACATCAGATAGCCAGAAGTGTTGAAGAGCCATATGGTCACGGGTCTGAGCCCCAGATGCGTCTAGATGCGCTGATATTTCGGTAGGAGGCTCAACCTAGGCGCTGTTCACGAGCAACGCAGCAGTTTCTCACCCCTAGACACGTCAAGTTATAGCTCTCTGCGGTGGCTGGGATATCAGGCTTTCGATACATGGAATCAGGCCTAGCTAGTCGATTGTATAAAAGTCCGTGGTAGATGTGAAGGCCGAACTTCACACGCACCAGTCGTGCATTGTAGGACTAAGACTCTGGAGGTGGTCCCTTGAGTAACCACACATCTCATCTTGATGTTGTGAGTAGTGGACAGTAGGGAATGTCGTCCTTGATTGGTAAAGCAGCGCTTTACAAGCTCTCACTATCCTCCATCCCAAGTTGAATCACTGATGAATATGAGGCCAGCGGGCCGAAGTGAAAGATAGTAAATTCTTCAGAAAGGCGTCGCTTGGAAAGATTTATCCACGCGCTATGATCTCGTCCCTGAGTTCTACACGGGCAGATTTCCCAGTCCGTAGCAAGTGTACTTGTGGGAACGGATGATCGTCGCAGAGTACGAGAGACACGACGGTCTCAGAACGCCAGATGGCTATGGGTTCCACATACTTATTGGTTGCGGGAACTTATACTCGAGGTCAGAGGTGGGCATCCAGCCCGCAAGACATACTGCGTACTCTTGATGACCATTCATGGCGCCATGTGGGGAGCGGAAGGTGCCATTATGAAGGAAATCGCAATCGTCTACGACGATGAGGACTTTGTGGAAACTCTTCTTCGGGATGTCGCCATGATGTTGATGACTGAGTGCCATGCGGATGTTGAGGACAAGCACATCAACTCGTAACCCATGACTCCATCCACGACTGCAATGCCATGATTGTGATCCTATCTCTATTCCACGTGCACGGGTCAAAGGTCACAACGTGGAAGAAACTCTTCGACGAAACATCGTCGAATGCAGTTGTTGACTTCGGAATAGTATGATCTGACAAGAGCCCGGAATTCCCATGGGATCGTCAGGGAACTTACCTCAATGAAGAAGGACATAACTCCCTCCACACTACTGGGCAGCGATATCAATCACAATGGAGAAAAAGACTGCGATCGTCAGGTCTCGAACGTCCAGACTAATCTTTGGACTGCATCCTCTCGTGGCCCCTCCGTGAGGGTGTTCACGATGTGGATGGACCCTCAGCGAGGTCTCCATCTCGACTCTGGATCAACGTTCAACCCAGACGATTCGTAGCGGCTAAGGTAGCCGCTTCTTCGCCTACTCATGTATCCGTAGAGGAACTCCACAACGGCGTGTGTGTTGTAGACGCCGGGGGGGGTTTCTAGCACGATACGAAACCCCGAGGATCCATAATTCTAGCTGCGAGCAGACGGGACAAGGATGGATGATGGAGCAAGCAACTAGTGTAGAGCGGACGGCGCATGCTCCACGGCGGATTCTCCACGAAGAAAAGGGTGTCTAGACAGCAGTGGAAACCCGTAAAGAGTTCGTCGGGCACACGTTTATCTCGCCTGCTCCACGAACGCCTTCACTATCTTTGCGGGTACAGATAGCAGCTCCTCCCTCCCTTTCCTCAAAACCAAAGAGGCGTGCTCCGCTGGTTGGTCTGGGGACTCGGGGAGCACATTTCTGTACCGATTGTTCCCCGCAGAGGCGAATCCAGTGTGGAGATGTGCTTTCACTCGACTTCAAGACGTGTCTTCGCATCTGCACCCGCCCAAAGAGGCACGGGAGGGAGGTGCGGTGTCGGTGCATGGCACGCATGGCGGACATGGCTCTGACTAGCGACTTGGCTGGGTCAGCGAAAAAGGCACCGCGTCTGCTGCGTCTCGCCACCGTCGAGTTGAACCGCTCAGTTCTCAGCTTTTTCTGAACTGCATAGAATCCCACTACCTATGTAGACTCCCGGCGCGGGTTGATCGACAGCGACACCCGTTTTCTTGACACATCGGGTCCCCAAAGATATAGTCTACGGCGGCCGTTTGCTGTGACTGAACTAGAAGCGCATTTGGATGGACAGAACACGAATGATCCCGTGGTAAGCCGATGTTGAGGACGGTGCCGAACATATTTCGGACTGGTCGTTCTCCGCCTCTTGGCCTACTACCGTGATGGTCCACGGATGCCGTCCCGCCAAGGGTGTCTTGCCCTGCCGCCTAGCCGACCGCCGCCGATGGCTAGCCGTCAATCGCCCGTCTACAGGATTGCACCAACAGGTTGCTGATGTCAGCTCGAATTTACCTTTTTTTTTTTTTTTTTTTGCAAAAGGCGCTCTAGCCGCAGTCAACTTCTAGCACACCCTTAACCAGTTACCCAGTGCTGCAAAAGGTAGTAATTGTGTAAACGTGAAGGACCCGGGCAGCCGGAGGCAGCCAGAGGCTGAAAGGTCTTGGACTCTCACAAGCCAAGTGCCATATTGTGTTTGTGCATCAATGGCCACAAGCTTGATAGAAAAGATGGGTGCCGATACTTGTGGCATCAGAAAGCCTAGGTATGTCTCAAATCCCACCTTGTCGGCCGAGGGCAAACATCGGAAAGCAGCTGAATACATACATCCAGCGAGTGACAGTCGAAATGGCCAAGTGTGAACATTGAACAGAAGAACACCGGTGTTGAAACTTTGTGTGGATCGGAGAAAGTCGGCCCCACTTCGGGAACATGATGCGGTGCTGCCCGGGCGACTTTTTCTGTCTTTTTTGGTCAACGTGCATAGTCAACCCCGTGGAGAACCTACATATGTGACCTAGAGTACCGATAAACATCCGTAGCATTTCACGGGGTAGGAGTGAGAAAGTAACCGAGTCAGTCTACGTCCATCTGGGCGGTAAGCGCTGAGGTGCAGTGGGATTTTCCGCCGGATGAAAGGCAGGTGAGGCCGCCGACGATGGGAGCGTGGTGAGCTATTTCCAGATTTTGGACTCGCCTGTGCCGGAAAATATCCCGCTGCCCGGAGGAGAGACATTGGCGTTTGTTGTTGATATCGGGCCGTCCAAGCCAACCTTGCAGTGGATGGTTGCGTTTGGCAACGTGATGGACCTGCGTCCTGGGAAATGAAGTCGCCGGATAAAGTCCATCTCCATGAAGTCTCATGTGCCTTTCCATATGCCTACCTGCATGAGGACGACTGAAGTTGAGAAGATGTGCGCGGCAATGCTCTGAAGGCCTGATCAGCTTCTGAACGGTGGCAAGCCTCGGGACGATGTGAGGCTGACAAAAATGTAGCAATCTGGTAGAAACCAGCACGTGGACCTTTATGAATAGTGTCATCCTGCCATGGACTTCCAACAACAATGCGATGCGTGAGATAGGGGTCGATCCAGGTGCATGTGCCCAACCGCCGCAACCGTCCATGGTGGCCGCGCCAAACGCGTAGTCCACACCAGTCCCATCTCGTGGATCGCTTGATCTCTTGTCATCCTCACGTGGAACCGACCATCCACAACGACCATCCGTTGATCCATCACCACCTTTGGGATCATCTGGGGTTGTCCACTAGCGGGCCGACAACGACTCAAGCATTGCTATGACCACCGTTTATCTTGTGGGATAGACGCTGTAGCCGAGAGATGTACGGGTGTAGCGATGGGATTCGAGATCCAGAAAGGCAGCTGGTCCTGAATATCTCTTCCCAAGCTGGACGATCGATTTGTTGAAACTTGAACGTCTTTGTTGCTAACATGCGGCATGTGGTGAGCAACTGTTGCAAAACATGGTCATATTCCGACTCAAGCCCAAGGAGAAATGCCCGGCAATCGAGTCCGAAACTCAAGAGGACTCACGACAGTTGAGCGCCGGGTTTGTTTGCTAGCGAGGTGGAATGACGTGCTCTTGCGAGCGATAACTTGACTAAATCGCCAGAGCCCCATCTGTCGTAGCCGACCATCATCGAAGGGATGACGGGTCCATTGAGTTTCTGACAAACCTCAACTTGGCGCATCGTGAATGTGTAAAGTACAAGCTGCAACGGGCGCCAGCCAGGACCAGGGTCTCCGAGCTAATCGCACACCCTGAAGGGCCTTTAACCCAAGTACCTGCGACTCGCAAAAGGCTAACAAGACCCTTGATGCCTAGGATTACCTGGTGCAGAATGGCGGGCGAAGCCAGTAGCCAGTCATATTGCACAGAAGCGTCTTGGTGGGAAAAGGGTCCGCGGGGCTTGACATGGACTGGCGGGCGTGAACGCATAGAAAAGCTCCAGCAATGACGCATGCCAAGACCCAAGTCTGAAGAGTGAGGACATTCGCAGTCGGCATGAGTTCCTTAGGTTGCTGATTGTACTCCTTGTCCAGTCAGAAAGCGTAAAAGTGTCTGCATGCCGTTTTCTCATAGAATCTCCTCAATCCCTAGCCAATTGACGAATGTGCCTGGCTCCGCCGCAATGGAGTCCTCAAGAGACTTTGCTTTTCGTATGTACGGATACGTACACTACGTCTGTGATAGTGGGATTACTGGGGTTTCCCTCAATGATTACGGCCACTCTCAAGTTGTGACTAGCGCAACATCGTGAGTTGGGCCAGGATTGAGGCGTCCAATCCATCCAGTAGGGTAATCAATGCCGGGCGGTAATCAAGGCACGCTCTCTCGGAGGACACAGACGAGACCCGCGGGTTTGCTGTGCAATGGTGGCTTATTTCGAAATGGAGTACATCGACTGGTTAGCCGATTTGCTTGAGCGCATAGTTGAAGTAGTACACGATGGTAGGATAACGTCTGGTAAGCTGTAACGCGACTGCTGTAGTATCTAATGTGATACATAGCCCGACGTCCAAAGTGGTATAGACTCAATCTTCCTTGGACCGTTGAGTTCATATTCGATTTGCTTGAGCGATACATCGACGTCATTCCGTCCCTTAAGATGTCTGCGAGGTTTCTTTTGCTACACTGTCGACGCTTGAGACGGTTGGTGATAGACATGCCGTGCGGCGCGATGCAATGCACACCGACGCCCAACAAACGCAGCATGCATTTCAAGTCTTCAGACGGACGTCCGAGCTGTAGTCCCCGCGGTCGCTGAGGCTACTTGAGCAGAGGGGGGATCCCTTGCGCTGATCAGCATGGGGACTGCCTGTCAAGGCTATGACGGTGATGATCGAGGCTCGATGTAATCGGAGGCCATCGGGCGGGAGAAGCCATGGGCCGGCACATTCTGTGACATGAATCCAAAGTCAATGGCCTCTCCAGCACCTGTATCCGGGTGGTTGGCACATGGTTCGGGAGCCAAAGCAAGCGATGACGACAATACACTTTGATGATTGAAATGTGCCTGTTCCTAGGCGTCGCTTTCACTGTCCCAAATCGCTGAAACCTGACCGAAAAAGGATAGCGAGAAACGCCGTGGCAGAGTGGCAGCCGCCGTGCGTCGGGGTTGGCGTACCTGCGCTGCATTAGGGACCGCAGCTTGAACCCAAGCATGCTGCGTTAGTAGAGGTCACGAGGGACTGAAGTAGGTCACAGCTGTTGAAAAAATGATGATGGCAGTACCGGCCTTCCTCTGAGGGAGTTATTTGGCAGCGAACTGGAGGCGTATGAAAGGTGATATGGGCGCCTCGGCCGCCAGACGCTCGCTGCCCTGTGGTATTGAGATGGTTCGCTTTCCACAGTACACAGCCACTAGAGGACTGCTAGGGCCAAGCTACCTTTAGCTGTTCAACATTGCTGAGAAGATGAACATTGTGCTTCGAGCATCATCTGAAAAGAGAGCGTAAATTAAGTGCAGCCTGACCCATGTCGCTCGTTTGGTGGAGTGTATCACCACCGCATCGAAAGCTGTTGGGCGCTCCTGTGGCTGGTCTCGCCGGGAAGTCAAAGTCTGTAACGTTGACAGGCAAGTTTGCATAGTGTCGCGGGTGCAGAGAGGAGGACTGGCATCCTGTTGGAGGAGCACATGTACCAGTATTGTGGAGGGAATGCCGGGATCTTGTGTGTTCGGTACACAGCATCGGATGTGGTGGTTGCTCAGCCGGACGCACCCTGCAACGCGATGAAAGGATGCTTCCTATCTGTACAGTCAGCCGAAGGGACGATGATTAAGATCTATGGCAACTTCATGTGATCCCTCTGATTAGGGCAAAGGCGAGGGTCGCAACACTCTTGTCTGGCGGCTTGCGATCCCGAAGGCATGGGAAACATGGTCGGTAACAGTGGGCACCAGGCCGGCGGAGAGACGGAATCAGCGAGAGTTTGAGACGGGCGTGGGCGGGGGATTTCGGGCCAGAGCTGCGCCAGATATCGCAGACCGCAAACGGAAGTACCGGAAGTGCCGTGGTTTCCTTGGGCGAGACGGATAAGCGTCTCCACAGATAAGAGACCCACCGTTTGAGAGGATAAAGGGAAGGAACAAGGAGTGGATGGCAAGAGCCAAGTAAGTACCTTCTTCAGGTACCCTACTCAAGGTACAAAGGGAAGAAGGAGGTATCGAGGGATGTACCTCAGACTCTCGAACCTCAAGGAAGGAGCAGTTATAATATTTGTCGATGATTCGCCGATTCGCTCCTCCACTCGAGTGGGCAAGTGCCATCTCCATACGGGACCCAATGTCGTCCGTCTTCTGTTCTTTCCCGAGTCCAGACACAGAGGTAACTTCATAGTTGCGCCATTGAGGAGAAGGAATACTGGGGGCAGAGCCGTTTTCTTTGGAGACCAGAAACGGAGACGACCCCCACCAGAAACACAATGCTGGGCCCAGGTGGAGGTAGCTTCTGCCTGACACAACGTGGAGAAGTACATGTTCCAGCAGATTCCGGATGTCTCTCGCCTCTACATGATGGACCCTCCCAAGCAACCCAAGGTTCAAACAGCCACAACCGCAAGACATCATCGTGAAGTTCATTCAACACACACGCAACGTGCTCCAGTTTGGTGACACAACATGAGCATAACCACATTCGACTATCGGGGCTCAACTCGGCCTAATCCACTCGACTATCCATATCGACTGCCAATCTCGAGTGGTTCATCCAGGCATCACCAAGAGTCATCGCATACCTACCACACAGGCAGGGGAGGGAAGTAAGCGAGAAGCGACGGGCAATCGAAGCTGAGCCCTTGCGGCCCAGCTTTCTCCTGTTGACGAATCATCCTCACCAAGGTCAACAACTTCAGACTCGCGTTCGGGATCGCAGGCAGAATCTCATTTCCCAAATGTCCCGCCTGCGTCTTGTCTTGATGTCCTTTTTCGCTCAAGAGGTTGCAGCCTTCCTGCAGGTGTTCGTCGGCAACTGTGGGCTGTGGAGGTCTCCAACAGCCTGAGGAGTACACGGGGACACGAGGAGAGAGCAAAGAGGTTACCTAGCGCCCCCGCCGTGCCGCATTCTCTTTCTAAACCTTGGGCTCAAGCATCGCCGGTTCTGGTTCTGCAAAATGCACCATCCATCACCGTCCTTACAATATGAACTGGTCCAATCATCACGACGGGGCTACCTTCACGAGGCGGACCGTATTGGCCGACGAAGCCCCATATCTTCGGGCCAAAAGCAGTCGAGGCATACCAACGCCGCCTGAGGCCCGGAATTCCCACTTCTTGTCGTCTTATCGCTCTCGGATTCTCCAGCCATGACTGGTCCTGATGAGCTGCCTCCTTCTGGCACCCACAGCCTCCGGCCTGCAAACCACAAAACCCAACAAAGTTGCCGCCACCGTACAAAGGTCACTACAAACACGCTGGCCATGTCTCCGAATCTCCGCTGCACTTGGCCCTCTTGGTCACCGTCGGCGTCAACAAAGCGAGAAATTGCGGATCCCAATCGCCTGGGCGCGGCGACGACAAACCCCAAAGTGGCGCCATGTCGACAGCTCCACGAATCGCAGTCTCGCGTTTGTGGCCTGCATCCTATGCAAGGGTCTCCTAGGCGGACAGGCCTGACGAGGAAGAACAGCCGCCGCCGTAATTTATCCCTCAAGCTCCAGATTCCACGGTAATCCGTCCCGTTTCATGGCTGAGTCTGAGTTCGCACATTTCGCCAGCACAAGCCGCAGGGCAGGCACGCCAAAAGGACAGAAGGAGGGGCACTCGTTAGAACGTATCAGTGGACTGTACTCCGTACACAGGCCATCAATGATCAAGCCCACCGAGGATGGGCCCCGGATGCCGCCTTCTGATTCGACCACTGATCCATATCCAACTCTCACGATCGCAGCAATGCCGCCTTCATCTAACTCTCTGACGAGTCTCCGGTTGATTATCGGACGTGGCATTGCATAGCGCTGAGCCAACTTACTTGCGCCGAGTGGCAGGCTGGCCCTTTCATCTGCCACGAATCCTGCGAACGCACTCTAACAACCCTATGCATTCTCCAATTTCCACGGTTCCTCGGCCCTCTCGGCGGGCCGTTGGACCATTCATCGTGAGGCGGCGCGGCGAAATTCAGGAACAGGCCACGGAGGCACCAGCCCCTGGCAAAACGTAGTGCGACTTGTCGGTAGCAGGTTACTGATCCACGATTTCGATTTGCGATCCGAGATGCTACGATAAGGGAAGAAATGCCTCTTCTAACCTACTCCGTACCCCTCCTTGGCAACCCTTTCGGATGCTGGATACACCACTATTGTTGCTCCTCGATACACCTGCCGCATCGGCAAAGTCCACGCGCAATATTCGATGCCCATAGCTATTGCCAACGGCAACACCCATTCTCTTCATATCACATTAGATCGTTGCCGCGGCCAGCCACATGTCCCGAGTCGACTACCATGCTGTTGACAATTCAGGGCTCCTGCGGTTCCAGACCGGACGGAACCGGCATGGAAATCCATCCATTTGCCCACGTACCCGTCCATCCACCACTACCACTAAAGAGATGGAGGGATTCTGGGGGTTCGGTTCCGTACAGCGGGCGTACGGTATTCTCCGTGGATAGGCAACAGTACCTAGTATTCAGGATCAGCCAGCATCAATGTCTCGGCTACCCTATTTCGAAGCGATACAACGAATGCTAAAGCACCAGAACACCAGGGCATCAAAAAAGCCTCATTATGTGTGATTCCTGCAGACATACACACTCAGCACCACAAACAGGCCTAGGCACACCTGTACCTTGAACTTCCCAGCACATGTGATGCTGGTGAAGGGCCACGGATGACCGTTTTGGGCCTTACTGCGTATCTCAGGTACTCACTCGCCTCTCCGAGCTGCCATCAACTGTCACTCTACCGTGCTTTTCAGATTCAGTGGATCTTCCTATTCTAAAGTTGTCTGACGGGCATGAGAGCCGATAACTTCCCACCAGCCAGAAGCGAAGATAGCAGAAAAGAATTTTAGGAGTAACTCTAGAGACAAGGCATGTGCTAATACAAAATGATTCCTCACATGCGATGGAGACACAGTCATCAGGCCGGCATGGCTGACACCGAGATGTCTCTGCCGTCTATTTGCAAACCAACAGGTATTAAGCGAACAGTCAACAATGGCAGAGGGATAAAGGCTGCCGACAAAGAGCTCATGATGATTGGCGAAGGATGCAAACTACGGACATCCTTTCTCCCCCTTGATTTTCCTGTGCCTCAAGGCTCAAGGCCTATCCCCCATTCATCCACAATCGGCATCCATTCCAAGTCCAACCCAGCCTGGCGGAGGGGCAGCGAGTCTGCAACCCCTCCATGGACCACACTCCGTACCCTCGTCCCCTCTCAGCAGTTGCATCACTTTGGACTGCGCCCATTGTTACTTTCTCCATAGTGTTCCCTCTGACGGCACGCCCCCCTCTGCAATCACCCCTCAGTGGGGACGTTAGGCTGTACTCCGTACTTGTTGACGAAATGCTGCATGTTCGTTGGCTCAAAGGGCGGTAGCCAAAGAGCTAAGGCGGCGCCGACTCTGTTTCAATGAAGCGGAGCCTTGCGGACAAGGTGACGGGATGGACTCAAGAAAGCTGGCCTGTCTATTTGCCGCAAGGCCAGAAAATACTGGGGATGATGGCATGGCTGGGGTTGAAGGGGGATGCGGTGTTATGTCATTGCTCTGGGGGGCAGTCCTTGACCATTGACACAGACACTCTGAGGTCTTTTGGTGGGAGCCCGCCCAGATGTACCTAGTACTCCGGGTACGTGATGATCTCAGTGCGGGAAAAAGGAGTACATGAACAATACGTACCTGCCCTCCCGGCCCCCGATGTACCTTTACGTGCGATGAACCGTCCAGAAGTACCTGAGGTAACCTTTCCTCATCCTTACGTCCCGTCATGGACGACGTATTGCATGGGTCCCCCTCCACTCCTTCATGCTTTCCCCTTCCAGCCGATGCCCCCACTGTAATGAGCCTTTCACACGTCAAGGCCATCCCATGGTGCCTTCCCAGACACACTCGCCGTCCATTACATCGTCGTGGTCCTTCTCGTGAAGGCGACACGCTCAGATTATAAAGACAACCTGTTCCCCCCTTTGATCACAAGTTTTCCTTTTCACCATTCCATTCAATATCCCACTCACATACTCGATCTTGACCGACCTTGATAAACCAAAACATTTCCAGGCTTAAACAGTCGCCTTTTATTCTATCAAACCACATCCAATAACCCCCCACCCTTTCATTATCCACACCTTACACACACGCCCAACATGTCAACACAACAATTCACTAAGAAGGCCGTCCACTTCGGCGCCGGCAACATCGGCCGTGGATTCGTTGCCTGCTTTCTCCACAACTCCGGCTACGAGGTCGTCTTCGCCGACGTCGCCGATGCTCTCATTGACAAGCTGAACGAGACCCCTTCATACCGGGTTATCGAGGTCGGCGCCGAGGGTACCAACGAGAACACCATCACAAACTACCGCGCCATCAACTCAAGAACACACGAGGCAGAGCTGGTCGAAGAGATTGCCACAGCTGACGTCGTCACGTGTTCCGTCGGCCCGAACATCCTCAAGTTTATTGCCCCTGTCATCGCCAAGGGTATTGACAAGCGTCCCAGCGACCTGGCGCCCATCTCTGTCATTGCCTGCGAGAACGCCATTGGCGCCACCGACACCCTTGCTGAGCACATCAAGGACCCTCGCAACACTGCCGCCCACCGCTTGGAGGATCACCACGAGCGTGCTCGCTACGCCAACTCCGCCATCGACCGCATCGTTCCTGCTCAGGACCCCAATGCTGGTCTCGATGTCACTCTCGAGAAGTTCTACGAGTGGGTTGTCGAACGTACACCCTTCGAAGAGATCCCCAGTATTGATGGTATCAACTGGGTCGATGAGCTCGCTCCTTTCATTGAGCGCAAGCTTTACACCGTCAACACTGGCCACGCCACTGCTGCCTACCACGGTTACAACCGCGGTAAGCGCACCGTCTACGATGCGCTTCAGGACAAGGCCATCATGGCTGAAGTTCGCAAGGCTCTTGAGGAGACCAGCAACCTGATCATCAGCAAGCACGGCATCGACGAGAAGGCTCAGCGTGAATATGCTGCCAAGATCATTCGCCGCATCGGCAACCCCCATTTGGAGGATGCTGTTGAGCGTGTCGGACGCGCGCCTCTTCGCAAGTTGAGCCGCAAGGAGCGCTTCGTCGGCCCCGCGGCTGAGCTTGCCGAGAAGGGTGAGGACTGCACTGCTCTGCTCCGCGCAGCTGAGATGGCCTTCCGCTTCCAGGATGTGGAGGGTGATGATGAGAGCAAGGAGCTTTCCAAGCTCATGTCTGAGAATTCTCCCGAGGAGGCTGTCACCAAAATTTGTGGCATCCAATCTTCTGAGAAGATTCACCCCATGTTGGCCGCCGTCGTCCGCAAGGTCCAGGCCGACAGTGAGGAATGACTCACCGGAAAGCTTTGACGTGTAACGATTAACGGCTAATTAACGGGCATGATTTTTCGGAGTTTAGCATATATCACTGGGACAAGCATGGAGTTTGAGGATATCACGGCAGCGCAAATTTCAGCGCTATTTCTGAGGAAATCCGAGCTACATGGCAGGATCAAGATTCATAAATCTGAGCTACAAATTCAAACACTTTACAAAATTGACAGAATCGTCTACCTCGCGAATCGTGAATGATGACCCCGAAAGAAACTTGTGAAGACGGCCTAGGCGTTGAAGAG
Organism: Colletotrichum scovillei; assembly: GCF_011075155.1. Taxonomy (NCBI): domain Eukaryota; kingdom Fungi; phylum Ascomycota; class Sordariomycetes; order Glomerellales; family Glomerellaceae; genus Colletotrichum; species Colletotrichum scovillei. The sequence goes on along the minus strand of NW_023336265.1, from coordinate 2,978,972 downwards.
TGTGCATGTGACAAGAGACAATACAACTAAGATACTCTCATGGATCTTACATGTGATAATTGTGTATCAAGGTCAATGGAGCTCAGCAGACTTTGTTTGAATCCAAAATGTTAAAGACGCGTGGAAACTCCCATATGAAAAAGAGCCGTCGCAAATTCTTACCAGTTGCCTTCTGAGGGCATTCAGAAACGAGGTTTCTACTGTAGTACAGGCCGTGGAAGTGAGTGGCTGGTGTGCTGCCACCTACCTGGTGACTGAGATGTGGCTGATGGTGTGGGTGTGGCTTTGGCCGGCAGATAAGATAAGCGATGCAATTGAAGGGCACCTCAGTTTACGTGGCTCAAAAGTCTATGCCTTAGGCAAAAGCCACATCATTCAGGCACCAATCAGCTCCTGAACCTGGCGACGGTAGGGACACATCTGTTGAAGCTCGAAATACCGACTTGGCCAAAATTGCGCCTGCCAAAGCTCTGGAAGCCATCAATTCCCACGACACAAGCTGACGAGGCTCCCCGACTCTTTCCTCCGCGACCGGCTTCCAGCGGCCTCTGCTAATCCTCTCTCCTTTTCTCGAATTAGTCGGACAGCCACGTATGATTCCCCTTTAGGTGTTCTATCCAGCGCAGGAACCACTCTTCCCCCACTTCGTTTCTCGAGGACACCATCACCTTTCCTTCAACTTTCTCCCTTGCTGGTATTCACGCATAGGTCGTCAACATGAAGGTCGACGTGAAGGTACGAACCAGACCGAATGGAATTCCTAAGCTCTGCGCATTGATCGAGCAAGAGCTATTGAGTTAGCCAGAGCTGCAGCTGCATAGCTCTCGCCAGCCTGTCGTCCCCTGAATAGCTCTGGGTAGCTGACTTATTCTTTCCAGCGACAATTGTTCGCCCGCAGCGAGCGGGTGAAGGGCATCGACTTCCACCCTCAAGAGCCATGGATTCTTACGACTTTGTACAGCGGCCATGTCTACATCTGGTCATACGAGACTCAGCAGATCGTCAAGACCTTTGAGCTCACCGATGTCCCTGTCCGAGCCGGCCGGTTCGTCGCAAGAAAGAACTGGATTGTCTGCGGTTCCGATGACTTTCAGATTCGTGTATACAACTACAACACCTCAGAGAAGATCACCTCCTTCGAGGCCCATCCCGATTACATTCGCGCCATCGCCATCCACCCGACACAACCTTTCGTGCTGACCGCCTCCGATGACATGACGATTAAGCTTTGGGACTGGGAGAAGGGCTGGAAGTGCGTCCAAGTCTTTGAGGGCCACGGCCATTACGTTATGGGCCTCGCCATCAACCCCAAGGATACCAACACCTTTGCTTCCGCATCCCTTGACCGTACTGTCAAGATCTGGAGTCTCGGCTCGGCGACGCCCAACTTCACTCTCGAGGCCCACGAGGCCAAGGGTGTCAACCACGTCGACTACTACCCTCACTCTGACAAGCCCTATCTTCTGACGACATCCGACGATCGCACCGTCAAGGTCTGGGATTACACCACCAAATCTCTGATCGCCACCCTCGAGGGCCACACGAACAACGTCTCTTTCGCATGCTACCACCCCGAGCTGCCAGTCATCATTTCCGGTTCCGAAGACGGCACCATCAGGATATGGCACGCAAATACATATCGATTCGAGCAGTCTCTCAACTATGGCCTGGAGCGCGCATGGTGCGTTTCCTACCAGAAGGGCAAGCAGGGCGTAGCTGTTGGTTTCGACGATGGTGCTGTCGTTGTGAAGCTGGGTCGTGAGGAGCCAGCCGTGTCAATGGACGCGTCAGGAAAGCTTGTTTGGGCCCGCCACAACGAAGTTGTCTCTGCCATTATCAAGGGTGGAGGTATGTTGCGTCTAGTCTAGAATCTCAGACCTTTTGCTAACACTGCTAGATGCCTCGATCAAGGACAACGAGCCCATTTCCCTTCCCGTCAAGGAGCTCGGTACCTGCGAAGTGTACCCCTCGACTCTTGTACACAACCCGAATGGTCGATTTGTCGCAGTCTGCGGAGATGGAGAATACATCATCTACACGGCTCTGGCTTGGCGTAACAAGGCCTTTGGCTCTGCGCTGGACTTCGTCTGGGCATCCAAGGAGAACACCAACGACTTCGCCATCCGAGAGTCTGCAACCAGCGTCAAGGTGTACAAGAACTTTGTTGAGAAGGCTGGCGGCCTCGATGTCGGTTTCCAGGCTGAAGGCTTGACTGGAGGTGTCCTTCTCGGTGTCAAGGGCCAAGGGGGTATCTCATTCTTTGACTGGCAGACCGGTGGTCTAGTCAGACGCATTGAGGTCGAGCCTAGAGAGGTTGGTTTCTTGCTGCGCTGCTTCGGGTCCATGTGCTAACTTGAACAGGTGTACTGGTCTGATAGCGGCGAATTGGTCGCCCTCGCATGCGAAGACACCTTCTACGTCTTGCGTTTCTCGCGCGAAGCCTATGTCGAGGGTGTCCAAACCAACCAGATTGACGAAGATGGCGTCGAGGCCGCCTTTGAGGTGATCACGGACATCAACGAGAGGTAAGCTGTCTGTCTACGCCTCAAACAACTAGATGCTAATGCTCAAGTAGTGTTCGCACCGGAGAGTGGGTTGGAGATTGCTTCCTCTACACCAATAGCACCAACCGGTTGAACTACCTTGTGGGCGACCAGACTTACACGGTATCGCACTTCGACCAGTCCATGTACATCTTGGGTTATATTCAGCGTGATTCAAGAATCTACCTGGCTGATAAGGACGTCGGTGTCACCTCCTTCTCCTTGTCCTTGCCGGTGCTCGAGTACCAGACTCTGGTTCTTCGTGACGATATGGAGACTGCACAAGAACTCTTGCACACGATTCCTGCAGACCAACTCAACAAGATCGCACGATTTTTGGAGGGGCAGGGCCACAAGGAGCTTGCGCTGGAGGTTGCTACCGATCCCGAACACAAGTTTGACCTCGCTCTCGGACTGGGTCAGTTGGATACTGCTCTCGAGTTAGCGAGAGAGGCAGATGTTGAGCACAAGTGGAAGACAGTCGGAGACGCTGCCCTTGCCGGATGGCAGGTGGCCGTGGCGCAAGAGTGCTTTACACATGCGAAGGACCTTGGCTCATTGCTCCTTCTCTACTCTTCCACATCCGACCGCAGTGGCCTGTCAAAACTCTCCGACCAAGCGCAAGAGGCCGGCGCTCACAACGTGGCATTCAGCTGCAAGTGGCTGCTGGGCGACGTTGCTGGCTGCGTGGAGATTCTTACCAAGACTGGACGGTTAGCGGAGGCTGTCTTGTTCTCGCAAACATACAAGCCCAGTCTGACGGCAGATGTCGTCAAGGAGTGGAAGGAAAGCCTCGAAAAGGGCAAGAAGGGCCGCGTCGCCAAGATGGTCGGTGCTCCGGTAGAAGACGAAGACCTGTTCCCCGAGTGGGACGAGTGGCTTCAACTCGAGAAGCAGGGTGGCGCCGCGCCTCAAGTCGCCGAGGTCACGAAGGTCAACGGAACAGACGCGACTGAGGAGGCCGAGGAGGCCGAGGAGGAGGCAGAAGAGGCAGAAGAGGCCGATGAGGACGCCGACGAGGAGATGGCCGAGGCGGAAGAGGATGAGGAGTAGGTAGCCCGTGTGCTCGGTATCTCAAAACGCAATTTGATTAGGGACGGTGCGGGGATCGTAAAAGGCCTAGATGTCGAATGGCCCTGCCTCGACGGGCGTTGACGGTAATGATCATGCCTTGCAAATAAATGGAAGATGTTTTTTGTGTCATGACGTTACGGTCTCGCCAGTAGATCCGTATGTAAAAGTATATTATAACATGAAGCCTCTGAAGTAATGATGTTCCAGTAGCCGTGGTTCGAAGTATGTGGTCTAGAGCATATCTCACACCCGCTGACGTGAATGATTGTTTCCGAAAATATCGCCCATGTCGTTCACAGTAACAAACTCAAACCTCTTGACATCCATAGCCTTTTGTCGAAGGGCATGACAGTTAAGTCCTCACAACATCGAATCCGCCACACACGAAACCACGATGCTCAAGCTCAATAAACCAAGTTCACCTCCCCTTCTGAAGCCGTTCTTAATGCCCAATCTTCAACACGATCGAGACCCCAGATACAAGTAAACAAGTGCCTCGCAAACTCATCAACATCCGCCGCGGCCGCATTATGAAGCAACCCATCGCTATCGAGCGAAGGCACAAAGAGATTCCGATCACCGCAGCCGTTGGCATCGTCGTCCTCGCTGCACTCCGCCCCCGGGCGGTCGGCAGCAGCACCAACCCTGGTGCCGGTACCACCTCTGCCTCGCCCGGCCCTGGCCCCCTTCCCGGACGTCTCTCGACACAGCGCCGCCCACCGCGGAGCCGAGGGCGCGTCCCAGAGGCCCGCACGGGCGGTGAAGAGGGCGCCGCCTGAGCACTCGCCCCATTTCCCCTTGAGGGCATTGTACACGCCCAGAGTGCAGACGACGATGATCCAGGTGCGGCGGACAGATTCGGAGAGGACCCAGAGGTTCCAGGTCCAGAGGTCGCGGTTGAAGACTTCTTCTTTTGGGTGGTTGGGTTTGTCGCCGTTATTGTTTCTGCCTGGTCTGGCAGCGTTGGCGGCGTTGGTGTTTGCTGTGACTTGGTCTGCTAGGTCCGAGTCCCTTTGTGCTTGGCATTGCCATGTTGAAGGGGGACATTGGCTCCTGTAGAGAGTATCGGCGTCTCTTTGGGCGGATTCCCATAGTTGTTTTGACCAGAGATCTAGGGTAGGCAGGTGTTCTTCGGCGGCGGCGCGTAGGCTTACCGAGCCGTCGAAGAGGCGGATGATGGTGTAGACGTAGAGCGCATGTACGCGAGCTAGATGATCTCTCGTCTCGAGTAATGGAACGGACATGGAGTCATTGCCCTCTACCGCGGGCTGACTTGCCAGCAGGGCCGTGACGCGTTCATCCAAGATTCGATGGACAAACGCCTCATTCAAAGACGTCTTGTGGAAGTACACCGACGCCGCGGCAAAAGCGTCCTGGACGCATGATGGGAAGTGATTACCCTCGGTGTAAAGACTGCGGTGGATAAAGGGGTTGTGACCGTCCATCACCCACCGCCGGACCCAGGCCTGCAAACCGCGGGTGAAGTTGGTCAGGACGGAGACGGGGTAGGCGTCGCGCGGGGGCGCGGGCCAGTGGTCTATCCTCCATGTTTGGGGGGCGAGGAACCACTGGCTTCCTGCGAGGGAGGCAGCTACGGAGGATTTGAGGCGAGGGTAGTCTGGTTTGGTGATGTAAGGTTCATGGTGTAGCTGCTGCTGCTGCGGAAATGTTGCGGGCTTTGGTGGCGGGAGGGAGAAGGCTGATACTGCTGAGAGAGAGAGGTTTGGGGTGGTGAACTCTAGGTCTGACCAGGGCATGCTCCAGATGCCGTTTGTCAGAGGGGATGCGTCGAAGAGGAGCGTATCTGGCACCGTTGCCGGAATGGAGTGCTGCTGCTGTAGCGATACCGGGGACGGTGCCGGTGGGTCAGAGAACGGCAGCGGCTTGAAGGTCTCGGGCCGCCGGCGTCGTTTTGTGACGGGGTAGTGGCAGTCCACGTCGCGGTCGTCGCAGCGGGAACATGATGGTAGGCCTTTATCGCAGCGGCGTTTGGATTCTGTGCATGCTATGCATGCCTTTTGCTTGGAGAGGCGAGTCATCTCTCGATACTTGCTTCTTTGGGTCGACAATGGCGGAGTGAATGAGGCTTCCCCCGAGTTACATCAGATGAGGTGCTCAGCTGTCAAACTGTGTCTTGGATTGTATTAAGCCGTGTTTGTCATCATAACGATCTCGCAACAGATCCGAGACTATGATTGCTGAAGCAGAAACCGGGCAGAAGAACCTATGAGTTGAGAGGATGACGGCATTTGTCAGCGCTAACAGCCAAGGCGCGGGCTCGGGACGCCGTAAGCAATGTACGGAGTGGGGCCACCGCGCAGCGCCGGTGCGGGTTTTGCGGGTTTTCAGCGGAAGACTTGCGGGAAACTTGCGGGAATTCTGTGCGGGTGGTTTGCGGACTCGGCTTCCCGGCTGCAGCGATTGGGCATGTCGGATTTGAACGGATTTTAGCCATCGAAAGGTTTTTGGATGGCTAATATGATGACAAACTATGGATCTACAACAACGTTGAGCGATTGATCACGTCTTTTGCTCATTGAATCGGTAAGAATGAAGGGCTAGTGTTTTGTGTTACCAAGAGCACTAGCAAACGATATAAAGCTGCAATGATTCTACCAAATGAAGTATCCCTTAGATATTGAAACCAGATCATCAGCTTCTTCATTCTTGATATCGCATCAAATTCAATAACACCTTAAACCCCTTCCAGATACACCCAAGAGACCTCTCAAACCACTTTCAACATGGATAGCGATATTGGCGCCGCCGCTTTCGCAGCACTGACTTCCACCTCCATCTACGAGACCGGAATGACCTTCACAAAGAAGGAGCACAAAGAGACCTACCCAACCATCTTTCCTTCCCGCCCAGAGCTCTCCCAGGCCGGACGAACAGTCCTCATCACCGGTGGCTCAGCTGGCATCGGCTTCGCCATCGCCAAAGGCTTCGCGCAGGCCCATGCCAAGCGCATCATTATCCTCGGGCGCCGCCAGAACCTCGTCGATGAGGCAGTCTCGGAGCTCAAGAAGGAGTTTCCCCAGGTGCAGTTCGACGGATACTCTAGCGATGTAGACGACCTCGCAGACGTGGAGAAGCTCTGGAAGGGCTTCGAGGAGGACAGCACCGTCATTGATGTCCTTGTTCTCAATGCCGCCAAGATTTCGGAACATGGGCCCATCTTGTCTCTTGGGAGAGATGAGGTCTGGAGCTCCTTCACTATGAACGTCCGCTCACTCTTGGATCTCTCTGAGAGGTTCTATAAACAGAAGAATGGCGAGGGTCGCCAGAAGGTATGCAAGCTCAATGCAGTGTGTGACGGAAGCCAGAACTAACAAGATGGCTGCAGTTCCTCGTCAACGTGTCTACGGAAGCTAGTCACAACTTCACCAAATCGGGACCTTGGCCTGCTTACAGCGCGAGCAAGAACGCAGGAACGATGCTGATCCAGATGATTGCCAAGGACACCCCTCCCGAGAAGATGCAGGTTCTCAACTTCCACCCGGGTGTGGTACATACCTCGGCTTTCAAGAACGCTGGGATTCCCGAGGACGTCTATCCGTTTGATCATGGTATGTGTAATCCGAGATCAAAGAAATTGGTGTGCACCTGCTAATCATGCCTGGCTTCTAGTTGACTTGGCTGGAAATTTCGCCGTCTGGGCCGCATCTGAGGAGGCCCGCTTCTTGCATGGCCGCTTTGTCTGGGCCAAGTGGGATATTGATGAGCTCAAGAGCGGCGTGATTGGGGAGAAGATCAAGAACAACGATCACTACCTAAAGGTCGGCGTCGTTGGGCTCCAGGAATAAGATTTCCTTTCGAGTTCGTGGTCACGACAGGGCAACAATAGAGATTCGGAGAGAGACTACACTAAATTTTGTTCAATCTTCAAGTTATACTATCGCTTGCTATGCTCCCCAGAAGTTTGCAATGCCATTCGGAAACAGCCTCATCTAGCTTGAGTCCACGTGCGCACCGGCAAGATTGAAGGAGTCGCGATGAACGCCACGAAGCCCCGAGGACTACCAGGCAGTTGGCATTGTGGGAAAGCTTCAATTACCGAGAAACAATTGGCGTAAGGCTGGAACATTGCGTGAATATAGTGACGGGAAACCTGTGTTCTCCAATAGTGATCCTTCTCGCTGCATCGAGTCACATCCACGGGCCACGAACCCGTAGCTACTCGGCTAACGAGGATAGAGGCTCTCACCAACCCAACTAAAGAACTCCGCAAGTCCAACTCCTGTGACGGATCACTGACCTGCACAACGAGACACAGTTCGACCATTAATTGTCTTTCAAATTTCTCTTGCCTGCCAGTGTAAAGCAATCAGAGGTTTGCGATTGGTCTGAAATGCGTTTTAGGTCCCAAGTGACAGTAGTGAGATTCATTTAGAAAAGCATCATGACTAACCACAGTGAGCCTGTTTGCCAGTAAGCCTCCTTTTTGAGAAACCAGAGGCGGGTATTACCGATCTCGTTTCTTGGATCCCCATCCAGGCTTCTTGAGTAGTGTGCAACAGCCTAAAATAGCTCTAGGCAAAACATCCTCTAGCACTAGCTTCGCCATCTCCCCTGATTTGGCCATCTTAGTGCCTTACATCGAAACGAAACTAGAGCCATATTGAACAAGTCTTCTCTAGCCAACCGTTTCTACGAATAAGCTGCAACTCATCCTCCTTTAGTATTTTGGGTTAGCTGAAGGGCTTGTTGGCATTTCATGAGCCATGGCTAAGATCCTCTCAAAAGCCAGGATGACGCCGTCAGTCATCGGCATGCCGCTTTGACAGCACCCAGCTCACTTCTCATGAAGCTTGTCTTCCCCATGATTGATCTTTCTAGACGTTTGTGCACACTAGGGAGAGAGCACGGCCATGGACGGTGGCAGCGGATTGAAGCCAGGAATCCTTATTTTCATGCTTGAGATTAAGCTACACCAAAGCAGTGTCCAGGGGCATGCGATCCGTCTTCATTCATTCTCATATTTAATGAGATGAAAGCCGCACTTCCGATGACCCGACGTCTTCATCAACTTCAATCCGTTCTTCTAACAACATAACCTGTTCATTGACAATCATTTGTATATCTCATCTCACAGTCTTTACCAGATCTCACACTCACTTCCCTCAACATGTACACCAAGACCGCCTTGATCGCCGCCCTGGCTGGCTCAGCGACTGCCGTCTTCGACGTCAGACCGGACCGCATCCGTCGCGATGTCGTTCCCCGTCAGACTGAGCTCTCAGCCGACCCATGCCTCAATGCCCTAGGCACAGTCTACGCCAACGCACCCACTCCTCCTCCCAAGATTCTCTCCTATGAGATGACTGCTCCTCCGCAAACCAACCCTTGCAGCATCACCGTCCCTGCGGAGCTGAGCGCCGAGTACTCGAGCTACACCTCGGAGCTTCTGAGCTGGGTCGACGCCAACTCGGCCTCGATCGCGTCGGCAGTGTCCGTTTGCTCCACTCTTTCCGAGTTTGAGACCGAGATCCCGCTCTGCACGGCGGAACCCGGCAGTGGTGCTACGGAATCTGGCTCTTCTGCACCAAAGACCACGGCTGCTGGCGGCGATTATCCCAAGTCTACCGGCGAGACAAAGACTGGAGCTGCTGCTGGCACGGGTGCCGGTGTTAGTGCGACAAGTGGCCGTAACAACCCAACGCAGGTTCCCGTCAATGCCGGAACCCGCCAGACCGGCGTGATTGCAGCCGCTGCCGTTGCCGCTGGTTTTGTGGGCGTTGCCGCGTTTTTGTGAGAGGGTTATGGAAATACTTGCAACACGGCAGGAAAGACAAGGCATGAACTTCAGAGGTTGTCAAAATTGTATACGTGAAATTTAATTTTATACAAGAATCTAAGCCGTCCCCATCTCGTCTCCTGATGTCTAGCACTACATGTACTCAGAGACGAATGTAAGCGGATCATTAATCAACCCTTGAAGGGCCTGACGTCCCATGGAGTGGCTACAGCCAGGGCAGTTGTGCACTTAGCCGCCAAGGCAGCCTTACCCTCATCACTGGTGGCCGAAACGCAGGGCGTGCCAATGTCTCCCTTGATACCGTCGCAGAGAATGACGGGGTCACCACCGCACGGGGTAGTGATGTTGAAGTTCTTGAACTGAATGTTGTCGCAGACGGCGTTCGGGTTGGTGGAGCAAGTCAGCTTGGCGACAGCACGGCCATACTTGCCGCTCGAGTATCCAGAGAAGTTCTCAAATAGAATGTTGCTGATGTTCATCTGGGAGGGGTACGCAGCGCAGGTGGTGGCGTTGATGTTGAAGTAGCACGAGTCAATGAAGGCCGTGTACTCGTTGTTCGCCTGCCAGAAGTTGCGGAAGGTGACGTTGTCGATGAAGCCGTAGCCGATGTTGGGGCCGGCCCAGGTCTTGAGGCGGGCGCCGTGCTGGCCGTTGAGCATCCAGACGTTCTCGATGACGACGTCCTTGACGAAGCTCTTCTCGCCAGCGTACTGGCCAAGAGATCCGATGGACTGTCCATGGGTGCCGTTGCAGTACATGGTGTCGACGTGGACGTTGGTGGCGTTGGACTTGGGGGAGAAGCAGTCGTCACCAATGTTCACCCAGGCGCGCTTGACGCGGACATCCTCAACGTTCAGAGAGTCGAAGAAGTCGGTGTTCTTGGGCTCGGCAGTGTGGTTGTTGGTCTCGGCGGTAACAATGACGTCCGTGAAGGAGATGTCCTTGGCTAATATTCTGTTAGCGCTGGCCATCTGGCAGTAACAATGGTGGCACTACTTACAAGTCACGATGAAGGTAGTCCAGCAAGGAGAGTCCTTGAAGTGGATGCCCTCAATGGACAATCCGGTCGCGTTCTCCGCATAGAACAGGATAGGCCGGAGGTAAGCGTTTGTGGGGTCCAGGATCCTGAAAGTTTGTTAGAGATAAGCTTAAAAGCAAGTCAAGGATCTGTCGAAAGCTTACTCAAGACCGGCAAACTCGTTCCACCATCTCTGACCGTTACCGTTCAAAACACCCTGGCCATATAGCTTGACGTCCTTGCCTCCCCACTTCCAGAACATGATGGAGTTCTGGAACGGGTGGTGGAAGGCATTGGCCTGCCAGTACGGGGTGTCGTTGGTGAACTTGATCTCACCCTCCCAGTGAACGTGGATATCATTGAGCCACGTCAGATCGAGCGGCTTTCCAATGATGAATGTCTGGTTGGCGGGGAGGTGCAGAGTGCCACCGTTGTTGGCCAGCTTCAGACCCTCAACAAACTCGTCAGAGACGTCATCCAGATCGTTCTCCGAGGCACGCAAAGTGTAGGTGTTACGGCAGCCCCTGGAGCGCTTCTGGTAAGGGTGCTTAACGCGAAACTCGTCCACGTTGCGAGGGACGCCGGCCGGAATCAACTCGGCCGAGTAGGCAAGGGCGCTGCTGGCAGCCGCCAGGACGGCGAAGATGGAAGAGACTCTCATGGCTACGTGTGGGATTGAGTGGTGAGATGGAAACACACACACGAGGTTGAGTAGGATTGCCAAGTGAGTTGCCAAGTAAGGAGGCTGCTCGGGGGAGGTGATCAGCCATCCAGAAGAACTCCCAGAGCGCGAGCGTCTTCATATACTCGTTCCGCTTGGCAATGGACCTGCATCGCCAAGTCACATTTCTTTCCCAATTGCTCTACACCCCAAGTGATCATCATGGCTACCAACAGCTCTTCGGCTATGAAAATATTCGACGTCTCTCCAAAGTCGGGGTAACATGGCAGGGGAAAAATAAGCAGCTAGTTGGGGCGATAGCAAGCTAGTCTCGCTACGCCCAGCCATCTGGAAATAACCAGGACGCAATGCGCGAAGGAGAAACAACACAACCCATTCCACCTATCAAGCCTTCGTTTCTCCTCTCGTTCAGCGTCCTGGTACTCCCGCATCAGTCCACCCGCGTAATCAGCAGACCGCCGCACCGGGTCTCTCGCCGGCCTCGCAGTAGCCCCAGACTCTCCAGGCTCCCCCAGCCGTGCGCCCATGGGGTTTTGACGGGTTGACCAGCCTCGAACCCCATCGCGACGAGGGGGAGAAGTTGGGGAAGATGCGGGTCAACGAGCTTTAGCTGAGGTGGATTCGGAGATTGTGCAGGTTGCCTGCATGTCGGTTTCCAGGGTCGACTGCGCCGTCTGATCTACGCGAGCAACTGATTGATGGAATTTCTAGACCGTGGTCAACGGAGAAAACTAGCCAACAATCGGATGGATTCGACTTGCGTCGTTAGTCGAGATTCCCCCGCACAAAGCCGCAATCTCCCCCAGTGATCCATCTCTTTGTTGGAAATTTTGCTCCCCTTGTCAGTTCCCCCCCGCGTCGTGATGTGGATGGAGGATTGTGGAGGAACTGTGGAGGGTTAGCCAAGAAAGGACTCCTGTCCGTGGTCCCAACGCCCCAAAGCTTCAGTCAATTTGGTCGATGTCTTGCCCACTTGGCCACTTGGCATTTCCTTTTGCCAAGAAACATTATGTCTTGATTTCCGGAGGTAATTGCCGAACTGAGCGCCAAGGCTTCAATCATGACCACACACCGTCTCTTCAAGCGTCGTCCAGCGATGTTGATCTCAATGATCACAGCTTGCGAGAATATCATCCCCGGAGTTGTATGGAATTGGAACTCAAAGTGGGCAGAGATCATTTATTCTGTATCAAGCAAAACCTCTATCGTCCTACAGCAAGACCTCGGTCCTAGTCACAACTCTTCGAGTGCCAGATTCGCGTTGGTGGCATCAGTCAGGACCTCGACCAAGGCAACGATACCATCCGCAATACTTTCCGCCACCGACAGATCCAAGATGGTGTCGTCATACATGACCTTCAATATGTGACGATCACCTAGCGACTTGGACATCTCGACGACCAGCGCGTATGGCTGGTACATGCGCACCTTCGACTTCGCCATAACAAGCCATCGGTAGCGGCCATTCGGATCATTCTTGGCTGCCGGCTCAAACGGTTGAGAGAGGAACAAGATTCGGTTACCGTGTGTCTCGCGAGATAGATCAGCGACGCCGTAAATATCGTCAAGGCCGACAAGGCCGTTCTCAGTTACATCCCAAAAGTCGTCTTGTAACTTCGCGAGGAAGTCGTGCACCAACTCCTTCGGACCAACGGGCGTTCGGAATGGCAAGAAGTTGGCCAGTGTTCCGTTGATGGACTGAGGATCCGGCAGCGCTACGTTGCGGCCGCTCAGCAAATAGTCAAAGCGGACATCCGTAGCCTCGGTTGCTGCAGCAAGCCAGAGGGAAAACGCTCCTTGAAAGACGATGCTCGGAGTGACTCCAAGGCGAGAAGCTGCTTGGTCGATGTCTGTCGTCACAATCTCTCTTCGTAAGCTGGCAGTGATCTTTGGCGATGGGGCCTTAGCAAGATCTCGGCCATGCAGCTGCTGATTGAAAGGCCCTAGCCCATCCATCTTTGCTTTCCAGTACCCAAGGCTAGCTGTCTTGTCTTCCGCAAAGACATGCTGAGAGAAGTCGCGGAACTCCACTGGTGGCGGTATGATTTCGCCCCGAAGAATGGCGCCAAAGTGGTCATCGAACACACGAAGCAAAGTGCCGTCGTAAACCGCGTGATCCATCTTGATGACGAGATCCCAAGATGCATCGCTATGGGTTATGGCAGCATATTTGATGAAGGGACGACCAAACTCAAAACGAGTCTGCCAAAACTCTTCAATGAAGCTCGAAGACTCTGACTCGGAGTCCAAGGTCACCTTGGTAACATTTAGCTCGGAGCCATGAAGTACAACTCCGACCCAGCCAGCTTCGGGTGTATCAATCCAAGTCGTCCGCAGAATTTCGTTGAGTTCAGTGAGTCGAGTCGTTGCTTCAATCCACGTATCCGGATCAACGTCCGCCGTCATACGTCGGACAGTCTGCAGCGCCCACATTTGCGACTCTCGGCTGCCCTGTTTGAGAAACTCGGCTTGACCGGGAGGGCATGGGTACACTGGAAGAGTTGTCAGCTGGCTTTCTGACTGGAAATTGTGCAAGAGGAAACCTACCATGATCAACATCTGTATCCCATGCTATCCCAACTTCCTGGGCAGCTACCTTGATTGACGGAGGGATCTCGAAGGAGCGCTCGACCACCTCACCGCGTGCTTCTATCTTGCGCAGAGTGGAAGCCATATCCTTCAACTTGGGGGTCTTGAGGATATCAAGCACCGTCAGCGAGTAGCCTACTCGTCGCAACTGGCCCGTGAGGCTGATGGCGGAAATCGAATCACCCCCAAGCGTAAAGAAGTTCGCTTCACGCCCGATACCACTCTGAGGGATGCTGAAGATTTCAGCCCAGATGAGCTCCAGGATCCCTTCTGATGGTGTCTCGACTGGGACAACTTGGTGATTTTCGCCAGGAGTCTCTAGCACAGACTGCGCCAGGTACTCCCGGTCGAGCTCGTTGGCTAGCACTTTGAGTGCCTTGCGGTCGACTTTGCGCGAGGGAAGCTTGGGGAAAGCGTTCATTGGAACAACGAACTTCGGAACCATGTAGGTCGCCAGTGAACTAAGATTCTCGCGCAGTTCAGCAAGAGAGCCTCGGAAAGTTGACGGATCTTGAACACCAGTTGGGCCAACAGCTGCAGAAGCTTCGTCAAAGATGCAGAATGCGATAAGATGAGCCTTGCCTTGGATGGTCGCGGCCAATGCCACTGTATCCTTGACCAGTCCGGAACGGCGGATTGAGTTTTCGACCTCTCCAAGTTCGATGCGATGGCCATGGACCTTGACCTGGTTGTCCTTTCTTCCGAGACACTCGATCTCACCCTCGGGAAGCCAGCGCGCTAGATCTCCTGTACGATAGATGCGCGCACCAAGGGAGTCGCTATCGACGTACGCGGCCTCTGTCAAGTCCAGCTTGTTCAAGTAGCCGTCGGTCACTTGTGGCCCTGCGATGCACAGCTCGCCAACAGCGCCGTACGGCACCAAAGTCTCACCATCTGGGCTAAGGATGAAAGCCATGACGGTTGAGAAAGGAGCTCCAATGTTGCCAATACGATGAGTGGTAACACCTGATGACGCCTCGATGCTCTTGGTCGTCACCACCATGGATGTCTCTGTCGGACCGTAAACGTTCAAGATTTTGCAGTGAGGGCTCCAAACCTCAACAACATCTGGTGTCAGAGGTTCACCACCCACGATCAGAGTCTCGAAGCCTGGCACATCTTCTGGACTGAAGAGCTTCGCGACCGTTGGCGTGATGATTGCCTGCCTAACATCCATCCGGTTGATGCACCCAGCAATGTCGGAAAGTAAAGTTTCGGTCGGCGCCATACAGAGTGTTCCACCAGTGCTGAGAGTGTTGAAGAAGTCTTGAACCGATGCGTCGAAGACGTAGTTGGCGAACTGCAGAGTCCGCCAGGTGCCCTCAAATCGGCCTTCCACTTGTGCCATGCTGGTGACTGCAGCCGCGGCCGCTCGGTGAGGTACCATGACGCCCTTGGGCATGCCAGTGCTGCCAGATGTGTAGATCATGTAAGCAAGATTGTCGGGTGTCGTGCGTGTTATCGGCGCAATGTTGGCATCGGATCCATCGCTCGAGACGGTGCTAAGCGTTTCGTGACTTGGCATGGCCAGTGACTCAATGCCGTAGAGTTGCTTGACGTAGGCTCCGAATTCAGCATGCTGCGGATGGACCACGAGGAGCTTGGCTTTTGTGTCGGAAACCACAAAGCCGTTCCTTTCGTTCGGATTATCTGGACTCAGAGGGACATACGCTCCTCCCGCCTTCATGACGCCTAGAATGGCAACCATCATGTCGACTGACTTCTCAAGCATCAGAGGCACCAGGTGTCCGGTAGAGACGCCATGAGCAATGAGAGTGTGAGCGAATCGATTCGAAAGCTTGTCCAGCAATGCATACGACACGATCTCTTTCCCGTCAAAGTCAATGGCAATAGTGTCCGGAGTGCTGGTTGCGACCCTCTCGAATGCACTATGAAGAAGTTCTGCCTCAGGGACTCGAAGACCTGTGCGGTTGGAGAGCGTGTTGGAGACATAGTCAGTCTCTGCGTAATCCATGACTGAGACCGACGCGAGCTTCATGTCTGGTTGACTCAGCAAGACATTGATGATGTGAACAAACGAGTCTTTGATGAAGTGAAGCCTGCGAGGTTCCATGGTACTGGCCAAACGAATGACGGTTGTAGCAGTCGCTTCCTCTACTTCAAGAACAGTGGTATCAGAACCAGACGCCCATTGAGGTCGACGACCATGTACACGGAAGACTTCTTCGGCGTTTTGCTTAGAAGCACCCCCCGCATCGCTCTGGCTGACGAGAATGTTGACGAGTGTGTCAAAGGCCTGGCTGGGAAGATTTCCAGCACGCAGGGCGCCAACAACGCCAAGTTGTGAATGTCTGAGGAGCTGCGCGAATCCTGACAAAGTCCCCTTCAAGTAATCTCTGATGGTGGAGTCGGGATCTGCTTTGATGCGTTGTGGCACCGAGGTCATGGTCGGACCGTCGATCTCATTTATGTCAACTACGGGAACCTCCCTTCCAGAGACGGTAGTTGCAAATGTGACATCGTCGCTCCTTAGGTGGTGGGAAAGCAAGATAGCCCAGGCACCATAGACGACTGCACCAAGCGTGGAACCGAGCTGTCGAGATCGCTGGCTGACGCTGAAACCAAGTTCAACTTCAACCTTGCTGGTCTCCTCGCCTGGGGAGTGATTTAGCTTCGTGGTCTGCGCTCCCTCGAGATATTCAGACCAGAATCTCTGGCTGGTAGCGCTGTCTTGGGAGTGCAAATGCCTGACAAAGTTGCTAAAGGCTGGCCGAACTGTAGCGGATTTACCCAGATAGTTTGTTGCCACATCTTCATAAAGGAACTTGTGAGACCAGTAGTCGAAGAGTGAGTGATGCATTGTGACCACCAGGACGTGGCCAGAAAGTACTGTGGCATCCCATAGAGGGGCATCCAAGTCCCACTGGCGAGACTTGACCTTCATAGTGAAGGACTCCAGTAGTTCCGAAGACTCGTGCCAAGGAAGTGAGAGATCATCGCGGATAATCTGTAGGAAGGATCGTTTGTGTGGAAGAAATACCGTCCGAAGGATGTCCCGAGAACGAAACACTTTGTCAAAACTGGCTCTCAACTTCTGAAGGTCGACCGCAGCAACGTCCCAAGCCCGTGAGTAAGTATACGGGTCGGATGGCGTGTTCAAAGTTGACAACATAGTCTCCTGGAATGGTGTGGCAGGATAAGCGTCAACGATGTTGACGTCACGTTGTAAGTCGGAAGCAAGACCCGGGTCGGCAATGAGGACGAATGGTTCGGGCTTTTCGTCGGTCTCGGCACTGAATACCTGTGACTGAGCTGCCACGATTTGAAGGGATGCTCCCTCAAGGAGCTCACTCAGCTCGACCGAGAAGCCAGCTTTGCGCAGCTTAGAGACAGCTTTGATAGCTTCAATGGATGATCCACCCAAGTCTGTAAATGAGTGCGATCGTCTGATGACTGATTGCTCGATGTTCAGAACCCTTGACCAAGCCGATGCGATAGCAGCCTCTGCCTTGTTGGAAGCGCCGTCAACCACGTCGTCGTCGCCGTCGCCAATATCCATGAGCCTAGCAAACCCGGAGGCCCCTAGCTTTTCGGCTGAGTTGCGAAGGAAGGGATAATCAATCTTCCCATTGGCATTCTTTGGAATCTTCTCAACAGGAAACCAGATGCTGGGCACCATGTAGGCAGGCAAGCTCTGGTGTAAGAGCTCCCTGGCAGAAACCACCGAGCTCCTAAAGGTGGTGTCGCCTGAAAGAACCAGAGCTGAAGCCAGGGCTTTGCGATCATCATTCAAACTGATGCCAAGAGTGCCGGATGCGGCAATGGCATCGACAGAGCGCAATAGCCGATCAATTTCTGAGGGATCAACCTTCTGGCCATTGATCTTGACTTGCATATCAGCCCGCCCCAAGATCTCAATCTGACCATCAGCAAGTCGACGGGCTTTATCGCCAGTTCGATAGAGCCTGCCGGTACCAAATGGGTTGTCGACAAAGGAGCGCGCTGTGAGCGCTGTCTCGTTGTGGTAGCCTTCAGCGAGCTGTGGACCAGCTAGACAAAGCTCGCCCGCAATAAGGAGAGGCGCAAGTTGATCTTCATCTTGACCTAGAACAAACGCATCTGTAGTATCGGTCGGAGAGCCAACTAAGCGGTGGTTGAAAGTCCCTCCAAGTGACAGTTGCAGCTCTTTTCCAAAGTTGAGCTGGGTACACTCGCTAAGCCCATAGGTATTCCTCAGACGTAGGCCCTTCTGCGCTGACCAGATCTCAACAAGATCTCGCGAGATCTGCTCACCAACCAAGGTGATTTGCTTGAGACTAGGCACCTCATCAGGCTGCAAAAGCGACAGAGCGGATGGAGTGATACCAAGGGAGTCAACTGAGAACCTGTGGATGATACCGGCAAGGTCACTATTCAGAGATTCCTGACTAGCAAGGACCAAAGTGGCTCCATGGATAAGCGTTCCCAAGATGGTACGCTGAGCAGCGCTGAAGCTAGGGTTGTAGAATAGAAGCCACCGTTCAAGACCGTTCAGAGACTGATAGGCTATGCCGCTCGTAGCCGCACGATGTGTGAGAACGGCACCCTTGGGCTTGCCTGTGCTTCCAGAGGTGTAAATCACGTAGCAATGGTCTTCCGGGTGGATGTCGATGCTAAGATTACCCAGCTCATAAGGTGGAGAAGCTGCTAGATTGTCTCCTGGAGAAGAGAGAGTGTGCTCAATATCTAAGGTGTTGGAGAGCATATTGACAAATCGATGGCCAGCTAAGACAGTGGCAGGTCTGAGATCCTCTACGATGTGTTCGAGGCGGCTGGAGGGAGTGTTGGGATCCAGAATGGTGTAGGCCGCCCCGGATTTGAGCACGGCCAGGACTGCGATGACAAGCTCCACAGACCTCTCGGCAAGAATGGGTACGAAGGATCCCTTTTCCAGCTTGAGTCTTCTCGCGAGCAAATTGGCTTGGCTATTGAGCTCGAGAAATGTGACAGGTGCCCTGCCTTCCGACTCAACTGCGATTCTCTGAGGGAAGGCAGCGGCGGTCTTTTCAAACAGATGAGGTATAGTCGTAGGCTCGGCAGTGCGTGTTGACAGGGACTGCGACATGATGAACCGTTGCTCATCTTCAGATATAAGATCAGAGGCTAACAGCTTGCATTCGCCTGCATTCTTCAACTTGGACGCGGCACTGACGATGCCAGCGACGAAGTGCTGCAGGACAACCTCAACCTCTTCAAGAGGAATGTAGGACTTGCACTTAAGAGTGAGTCTCAACACCTCGCTGTCGCTGATGCATAGAACGACGGGGAATTTCCGAAGCCCGGGAGCAATGCATGGCGTATTCGTCGTTTGACTATAACTGACAGCGGTTTCGACTAAACCGAGGCTTGGGGCGTGACGCTGGATCTCCTCGAGTCCTACAAAGGCATGGCGACCAGCTTGACTGTGATAGCCGTCGAGAGTCTTGGAGGATTCACCGATATTCAAGCCCCCATCGCTGTCGACATGGAAGCGGACAGGATATGTTTGATCAACACATCCAACGCAGTTATTTGAGCCGATGAAACTCTCGTCCCGGCGAACCGTACCGAAAGTGACATCGGCAGAGCCGGTATGAGTGCTTATCACATATGCCCAAACGACCTCGAAGAATGTCTGACGCCAAGAGCCCAGGCCGTGGTGAGCTTCAAGATCATTGAGTTGCGTTAAATCCGGTCCACTGATAACAGCACTGACACCATGTCTACCTCTGGCGGTAGTTTGAGTGTATTCATCAGAGTGAACACTGAATACGGATCGGGGGACGAGGCCGGACAGGGCTTCAGTCCAAAAAGCCTTCGAAGCTCCAATATTCTGTCTTTGATGGTGGAGATATCGTATATATGTGGCAAATCCTGCAGTCTCGAGGCTGGGTAGCCCATGGACTTGAAGAGCGTAGTCGAGCTTGATCATGTGCAAAGACGTTGTATCGATCAGAGCACGATGAAAGTGAAGTACCAGGCTGATAGCATCTCGCCGGCGAGTGCTCTTAACAGTCACATAAGCTGGAGTCTGATTGTCTTCATCCGGGTTCTTGTCAGGATGGTCCCATCGGATGCCCTCGACCCTGCGGAGAACTACGACTTGCGGTTGGCCTGAGTCGGTATCGTTCGTGATGTAGGATCTCAGGCAGATATCTGATGAAAAGCAGAGTTAGTTAACACTGAGCTGGTAGTCGGAAGGATGTCAAGAGATATGGGACTTACGGTGTGAGGCTAGAGAGTTCCAAGCATTGAAGATGTTCTCGAGACCAAAGGAAGATGGCTTCCCAGCAAAAAGTTCAACTTCCGCCCATTGGACATCTTCAGTGAGAATTCCCTGCTGAATCTCTGTTGCAGGAAACCTAACTTCAACCTCTGAAAAGGCTAAAGAGCTTTCCTTACCGTAAAGCTTGTCGTGAATGCCGAAAGCAAGGTCGTCAGCACTAGGGAGGAAGAAGTCCTCGTGCTTCTCGATATGGCGGATTAACTGCATTGTAGCAGTCAAAAACTTAAGGGAACGAAAGGTCCAAGAGGGTGAAAAGTGTAGATACGGAGATTGGAAATGCTGCAGTACGGACGCAAAAGATTGATTGTGCTTTTCTAGAATATTGTCTATCACCATTACGAGCAAAAGACTTAGCTTATAAGTAAAAACAAGTGAATCAATGTTAATCGGGAGCGTTCCAACCAACCGCTCGCTGCCCTTCCGCGAGTCCTGCCTCCGATGGGTTTTCTCCTCAGCGACAGCATGGGAGTTCCACAAGCATACAGCTCAAGTTCACTACATCATCATCAACCCATAGGTACTAAGTACACGCGTGGAAGCGATTTTGGGCTTTGCATGTCACAACCTGCAGCAAGTTTCATCCAGGCTAGCCCAAGCATCGCCACATCGTCCGACTTCCGTTTGGAAAACAGATCTCGTCAGTTTTCCAGATGATTGCGAATATAGAGACAAAAGTTGCCTCAAAGATCCAGCAGCTGGACGGAAAAGATCTCGAGTCGCATTTTGGCTCCTTGTGGTAAAGATATGGCGTGCTCCCTTCGACCCGCGTCCCCAACGCGGACGCCAACTTTACGACCTTGTCTCGAATCGGGCCATACGCCGACATGGATGCGTTTACGAGTCGAAATATCGGAATTAATGACCCGTCTGAAACTCCGTAATCCTTCTGACCAGGGTTGTGCAGCTTTGTAGATGTGTCACCGAGACACCATCATCGCGTGATAGATTACCCAGACTTTGTAAGACGCATATCGTGGCCCTCAAGCGTCTAGACAGCTTGAGATTCCACCTCGAGTCAGTCTTTGCGGAGCTTCAGCTGATTTCTTTCCGATGAGGCCGATTCAACTTCCGTGTCCTTACTCGGCGTAGAACATGATAAGTTCCAACAAGGGGCCAAACTTGTCTGCTGTGACAGCACTTTCGTTGCTGCATCAAGAGTCACCTTCGGCGTGGAGGTGGTTGGAAAATGGCTCATTGGAACGTCGAGGAGAGACATTCTCGGCCTCATCGCCGGTCTGGATATGTCTTCTTTCATCCAGGTTCAGTTACAAGGAGATTTCTGAAGGCAATCGGAGTGTAAACCATTAATTACTGATGCACAAAACGGCGGGAACACCGAGACCCGCTGGTTTCAGCCGTCCCCCTCAAGCTATGAAAGACAATAACATGAGGAAGACCATGCGCGGACGATACTCAGATTGATCCTACGAGTCATATCCCGTCACACAATATCCTATTCAAGGGATCTCGTTATACATGCAACTATCTTAGCATCAAGACTGGCATGCTATTCGAAGTGCCGGACGGAAGCGCGGCAGGCGTGACGCTCGTGACCCTTGAAGGTTCCAACCTATGCTGTGCATGAAAGTCTGCTTTACAGCTTGTCTATCGGAGAGACGTAGTCAGTGACAATGGGAATGATGTTACGTGACAGGGGCCGCCATATTACGAAAATCCCGAATGGGTTGAAGAGGCAGGAAAAACATGGTCTCGCTGACAGGGTTGCTGTTCCTGAATCGATTCAGATGCAGTCTTCAACAAAAGTAAAATGCAACCCCCGCGCGCACAGTGTTCGTTTGACTGTGTTCTCCGTGGCCCATCTTCCTTGTTCGTTCTCCACATCAGATGAACCGGAGGCTTGAGCCGCATATTATCGAATCGCTTCAACTCAAACTCTAAGAGATGACCATGTTCAACGGAGGGAATATCGAGCAGGTCATCATCTTCTCATTACATGGCGCCATTGATGGGATGATGCAAGATGGCGAGAAAATGAGATGGTGTTGATGATACTGACAGAAGACGACGCTCTGAACGTCGTTTGAAGACCGGATAGTTATAAGCTCGTTCGTCACCACGTTCTACAACGATCATCTCGTCAACCTTAATTTTCTACTTTTCAAATATTTACAAGATTTTAGCATCTCATCTGCGAACATGGCTTCCTGGGATGATCGTACTGTCACGAACGAGCACTTGCTGCCTTACGTTGACTCGAGCACAGCTCAGCCCGATATCAGGGCTGCTCTCCAAACTCTTCCGTTTGAGAGAAATGTTTTCAAGGTGCGATTGAGACCCCACAAATATCCCAATATTGTAGCAAAAGCTTTGAAATGTCTCGATGTTGACGCCAGTAAACACAGCTTCTTGCAAACAGCAATGTGTTCTTTAAACCTTTCATGAACCTCCTGTCCTCGGCTTGGAGTGAGCAGCGACAGATCCGTTCCACAGATTGGCAGCTCATCGTTCTACGCACTGCAGCCACCTTGAATGCTCCTTACGAGTGGGACGTGAACGAGCCTGTTGCTCGTATCTTCGGATTCACCGAAGAACAGTTCGCTGCTCTGCGCAAGGCCCACGAGCCTTTGCCGGAGGGTCTCTTCACCGCGCGTCAACGCCTTCTCGGTCGCATTGTTACTACTCTCGGGCGCGAGAATAAAGTTGACGAGGATACCATTGTCGAAGCCAAGAATACTTTCAGTGATGAGGAGATTACGGAGATCTTCTACGTGCAGGGCATCTATAGTTTCTTGGCCAGGTTCATGAACAGTGCTCGCATTGACTTTGATGAACCGATCCCAGGGTTGGAGGATCAGTTGCGCAAATACAACGCCAAGACCATTGAGAAGGAGAAGCAATATGTAGACTGAGATTGTGGGTAAAGATTAGGGCCTGCAATTGAGATGCATCATGATACTTAGTAAAATGAATCTCAATGAGAATTGCTAGTGGGACTCCTAAGGTTATTTTTTGCTCTTGATTTGCGTGTTGGACGGATTCTGTATAAGTTTGGTTAAGTAAGAGTACTTCAGGCCCTCAAGACTTGCACACTCTTCGAAAACGATGGAGTCATCCCACGTGGAAACACATGCCCCGAGCTAAATGCATGGATACCTGGGTGGATTTGCTTAAAATTCTCTACCTTAATCTACACACCAAAGCTCAGTGTCTCGCCAAAGTATGGACAAACCCCAGTACGCGCTTTGCATCCCCTACTCCCGCTCCGGAGCCAGAAGAGACGGCAACATTGATGCTCTGTTCAAAATCGTTTCTTCCCTCGGCTGAGATCGGAACTTGGATAGTTTGCACCTTGGGTGTCACCAGTGCACCCTGAGCCAGAAGATCCTGAAACCAGAGGAGGAGAGACTCCAGTTGCGCGGGTGTTCGCTGACTGAGCTGTTCAGAAAGCCGAAAGTTGCGGAACTTAATCTCAGACCAGAACAAGAGGCGCTGCGAAAGACGCAAGACCGCATCCGCCCCGCCAAGGGATCCATAGTTCACATAAGTCCCTCCATGTGAGAGCAAAGACGCGAGTCGCTCTCCAGGCTCCCCGAAGACGCCATCGATGGCTAGGGCCACACGGTTGCGGGCCGCCGCGTCGGCAAGAGCAGGATGCGCATCGGCACCTCGTGCTTGGAGATCAGACTCGGTAAGGACGGCATCAACACCGTCTTTCAGCAGGTCGGACTTCAAGGTCTCCAAAGCATCTAGACTGCGGTCGCGTACAATGCTGACAGTATGGACACCTTTGATGCGAGCAAACTGAGAAACCAGTCGCGCGATGGTTCCGGATCCTATGTTTTGGACGATCCAGTCGCCGGGCTTCAGCGCTCTCACATCCTCAACAAGGAGGTAGGCAGGCAAGAATGCCATGCGAAGGAGCGATGCACCGATAAGATCTTCCGTAGGTGAAAGGCGGATCACATCGGCAGAGTTGAGAATAGCCTGACTTCGCCAAGTTCCTAAACCATGGCGACGCGGGATGATGAGATCGCCGGGCCGTAGCGCTGAGGTCGGGGCCATCGAGGACGAGGATTCGACTCCTACGACCTCAACTCGCGCGACGCCATCGTAACCCAAAACGGGCTCGCCATCGTGGGTGTAGGATGGTTTCACGGGATATCGACCTGCAATGACCAACAAATCTTGTGGGTTGATCGGAGAGACGAGGAAAGACACGAGAACCTTGCCAGGGTCGACAGCCTGAGCTGCACCTTCTGCCTGGGGATAATGGAGTCGGACAGGTGTCGGCGAGTCAGACACAGATTGAGACTGCGTGATGATCATGATGATTGGCTCGAGTCCGAAATCTTGACAAAACAAATGGTGTAAATCAGTTTGGGGTCCAAAACAGAGAGACTTGTTTGCAACCTGGAGTCTGGCAACGACGGATCTGTCCTTGTATTATGGCTATGTGAAAAGGACCATGACATGATTTTGAAGTCTAAGTCACATGTGCTGCTTGCTCATCGTTGCTTTAGACAAGCTTTTCAATCCTCACTCCGTGGGGGGTCTCCCACAACACGTAAACTTTTCCAGGGCGCGATGATGCAAAGCACCCTTGACTTATACCTCATCGACAAATCTGGTCACTAGCCCTGTCAACAGCCACATACTATTACACAGTGCAGCAGTATTAAAGTTTAGCCCTGCAGCAAATCCTAGGGGTCTTCTGCGGCAAAGCCGCATCGCGGGTCTTACTTACGACGGCCCGGACCGGGGGGCCAGGCCCACTACCCGTTGCAAAAAAGATTCGCCATAGGTAGTATTCTCGATTTGCAATGATGGCACTTCCTTATTCGGCAAGCTGATTTCTAATCGCCGTGGAGTTTCTGTTTACTTGCAAAGTTTTGCTTCGATCCTGTCGATAGACAGATCGTGGATGTAGTCAACCCCGCCCGTGTTACATATACGAAGCTGCCATGAAGAGGCCTAGACGTCACGGTCTGACCTCAATCAAACTACCAGAAGATTTCTCTCACAGTTTTCCCTCTTCTATCTACTTCTCTTAACTTTACCACAAAGAAACTACTTCGAAGTCTCTAAAGGCTTCTATCTGGATTCCCAATACAACATGGCTGATTTGGAAAAGAAGGAGGCCGTACCGAGCCACGAAAGCGTCTTGACACCACCTTCGCCATCATCAGAACCGTCAGACAAGGAACAAGCCGTTGACACTCAGGTTCTCAATGAGGCTCAAGATGCTGATCCGCCACGAACTATTCACGGTGTCAAGGTATGTTGTATCATCCTACCAGCCCCTCTCAGCCCCTTCCCTTTCCCCCAAGGCCATCGCGAAACTGAGCTAAGGTATTTGTTCTTCAGTGGTTCCTCGTAATTTGCGCCCTTCTCTCAGCTTTGTTCCTCTACGCCTTAGACAACACTGTTGTCGCTAATGTCCAAGCAAAAGTCGTCCAGACATACCACCGCGTCGATCTCGTTCCATGGCTTGGTGTTTCTTTTGCATTGGCTTCAGCGGCCACGACTCTTCCCTGGTCGAAAGCATACGGAACCTTCTCGGCTAAGAAGTTATATCTTGGGTCTACGACTGTGTTCATGGCCGCCTCCGCTCTCTGCGGTGCCGCTCCCGACATCAACTCCTTCATTGTTGGTCGCGCAATCGCGGGTGCTGGTGGTTGCGGAATGTACATGGGACTCCTCACACTGTTGTCAGTGACTACCACTAATGTTGAACGTCCCAAATATCTGAGTCTTACCGGATTCATCTGGGGCATTGGTACTGTTCTCGGTCCCGTGGTCGGAGGTGCCATCAGCGAGAGCAAAGCCACTTGGCGTTGGGCTTTCTATCTGAACCTTCTGGTCGGTGCTGTCGTGGGACCAATCTACATCATCCTACTTCCAGACTTCAAACCGCAAGCTGGCGTGCCTCTCGCTCAACGATTGGCGCAAATTGATTACGTTGGTACCGTTCTATCCATTGGCGCTATGCTCTGCGTTATCATGGCCATGAACTTTGGCGGGGTTCTTTGGGGTTGGAACGAGGGCGAAAGCATTGGTTTGTTTGTGGCAGCGGGCGTTTTGACTATTCTCTTCGTCTTGCAGCAAGTCTACTTCATTGGCACATCGCGAGAGAATCGTCTATTTCCCATGCACTTCTGGAAGAGCCGAACCATGATTTGCCTTTTCTTCACAATGAGTACGTTTCGCTCCGTCCTGTTTGCCCAATCCCCGCGATTACTAATACCAGACTATCAGTGCTTGCGACTTTCGGAAGCTTCATTGGCATCTTCTACCTGCCGCTGTATTATCAGTTTACCCGTGGAATCTCGGCAGTTGAGACATCCGTTCATCTCTTACCTTTCATCCTGTTTCTGGTAGCCTTCAACCTACTCAATGGGCAATTTATGGGACGTACTGGATACTACTACCCATGGTACATCGCCGGTTCCGCTCTCGAACTTATCGGCGGCGTTCTTCTCTGTAAGTCATGGCCTTATTCTTTCAACGCACGTCTATTGACCTGTGTAATCAGACATCGTTGATGAACACACCTCAAATGCTAAGATTTACGGATACACCATCATCCTAGGCACAGGCGTCGGCTGTTTCTGCCAAGCTGGGTTCGCCGTTGCCCAGATGAAGGTTCAACCGAACGAGATCCCTTACAGTGTTGGGTTCATGACTGTTGGTCAGATGATCGGCATCGTCCTCGGCACGGGCATGTCAGGAGCGCTTTTTGTCAACTATGGCCAACGTGCACTGGCGCAAGTGTTCCCTGATGTCTCTGCCGACGTGATCTCCGACGCCCTCGCAGGCGTGGGTAGCGGCTTGATCGACTCGGCCTCACCCGAAGTGAGAGCTCAGGCAATCCATGGCATCACTCGAGCAATTCAACTGGCTTATGTGCCAATCATTGCTGCTGGAGCAATTTGCTTGGTGTGCAGTATTTTCATGCGCAGGGAGAAGGTCTTCTGATTTTTTCCCGCCTATATTTTTGAGGTCTACGCCGTCACGCATATAACCATCAAGACTTTTGACGTTAAGAACTGCGAAGACAGGTGAGAAACACCATGGAGAAGTTTGAAATGCCATACAGTGTCATCTCTAGTTCCAAGAAGAAATCATCATTCACGTTGGCAATTCTAGTGCAGCGATGCGGCAAGCTCTAAATTGATTCTTGATTCTTGACGCCTGATGCTGGCCATAACACACTGCCTTCTGCCGCAGAACAATAGCCATGACTGAGTTGAACAACTAGAACAGCTACTGAAGGGTAACTGTTCCGGAGGTGGAGTCCTCCATGAAGATGCCGCCAAAGATGATTGCCTCCTTGATACCAGTGGGCTGAGTTGCCGTTCCAACGGGGTTCTTCTGCAGAGAGAAGTGGTATTCACCAAGACCGGCGAGATCTGAAATCTGTTAGCCTGGCAGTCTCTCCATGATTGGGTATGGCACCACTCACCATTGGCTACAGGCTCAGTGACCTGCTTCAAAGGCTCATTGGCGGTGCTGTGGAACACTTGGACGGTGCTACGGGACACGATTAGTCGAATGAGTATTTACTAGAGAGTATATCGTGAAGAAGCACATACTTGGCATTGAAGTCCATTTTGATGGCAAAGTTCTCGAACTGACCCTCGCCGAACGGTGTCGAGAAGATCTTGGCAGCCGGAGTTGTCTTGGAGTTACCAAAGACCGCGATCTCGTTGCCGTTGTCGGCTCCAGTGCGGACATCAATCTGGTGGAAGGAGAAATCCTTGGACTCGAGGTTGAAAACCTGGTAGTCGTGCGTAACATTGAGAGGCTTCGTAGCGTCGCGCTGAATTGAGAAGTGCATCGTTCGGACACCAGTGACGGCCACATCGTTGAGCTGAGATCTGATACTGGGGAGCAGATCGGCACGACGGATGTTCGCCTGAGCTTCACCACCCTTGGGGACGAAGACAGACTTGTCATCAATGTTGATGGCAAAAGCCTTGGTGTTGGTTGCTTTGTCGAACTAGTAGTTGTAAGTAACAATCAAGAATCTCTAGTCGAGTGGAGTTGATACGTACAAGTGAGGCCTGGCCTTCGGGGAAAGTGATGATGTCGCTGAAAACAAGACCTAACCGATACTTAGCTTTGATCCGAGCACGATCAACTAGTATCGAGACATAACTTACCATCACCCTTGACTACAGCACTCTTGAACACACTCTCAAGGACATTGAAGTTCTCGGGTGTGGCGTCTGCCTTGATACGCCCATCAGGTAAGACAAGAGCAGACGTGTTCCCGGCCTTTGCACCAGCACCACCGGCAGCGGCGCCGCCCGCAGCGGCTCCGCCAGCGGTAGCACCGCCGGCATTAGCAGTTCCGTTCTTTGCCGCACCTCCGGCAGCACCGTTGTTTCCATTCTTTTTGCCATTCTGCTTGCCCTTGGCAGCATTGGCGCCGTTGTTGTTATTGTTGGCTCCATTGCCTCTGGGCGCTAGAACAGCACCACCGATGGCGGGAACGGGGTTGGCAGCCACAGAGGCGGCCAAGAGACCAACGAGGGTAAGGAAAGAGGGCTTCATTTTGATTTACGTTTAGGTCTCGAGACACTCTAGAGAACGTGAGAGTTAGTTTCCTGGCGTTTACAAACGAATGGAAAAGCAATGGCCGGCACTGCGCGAAAAGAAAGTAAGTTGCAAAAGAAGAAGGCGAAAAAGAGAGTTGAACCCAAGGAATGAAGAGAGAGTGACGATTACTTTTCCTATTTGCATGGGGCCAAAGGCGTCGCTCATGATGTTATACGCCATCAGAAAGAGATGCCAGAGACCATCGCCATCGTTCCCATGCCATCCGAAGATAGAGTTCAAGACTTCAGACTGCATCTGTCCGCAGACTTGCGACGAAGTTTCCCCTTCTCTGACTCGGAAGTTTTGACATGGTTCTGTAGCGTAGTCTGATGTTTTGGGTGTAAAAGTCAAAATTCAGAGCCGCATTGCGACAATGCTGACACTTGCCTAGGTCCGCGAGATGGTGTGCTGGGCACAAAAAAAAGGAGTTCGGCCAAAGAGGGCTCCAAAAAGTTTAATCGGGCACGCAACTGCTGGAGGAGTCTGGGGCAGTTTTTAGTCGGAGACTTTACGATTCGGCGCTTGTCAAACAGGGGTGTGGCTTGTCAGGGGTCGAGGAGACGACGTGCTCGAGTCAATCCAGGGAGTTTTGGCCAAGAAGTTCGAGTTTCGTTACATGATGTTCACCGTTCTAGGAGGTACGGGGTCATCGTTCCATGGAGTCGGATTCGGGATCTTCGGACGATGAGTCTAAATTTCTCTCCGCCCTACACATATTACTAGCCTGTCGTTGATATTACTGCTCATATGTTGTCTCCCACTCAGGCCGCCGGGCATTCCGAGCACTCCGTCATGCATGCTGCCCATAGAATTACGCGCAAATTCTGCCACAGTTTTGCTTTATACATGTTTGGGCAGGGCCAGGCCACGCAAGATGACTTGAATCACCAATGATTCTGAGAACGGGTGATGCTCTCCGTACGAGGACGCCCGTCCAGCAGTCAACGTGGAGAACTGCGTGATGCGAACGTTTCCGAGACACAGGGCAACTCCACTAATATGTAAGTTCGCGAAGTGCCGTCCGAGGACCAAAAGTTCGTTCCATCAGGTTCCATCCGATCTGAAGTCCGTCTTCATCAATACGTTGATTGACATACAGACCCCAAGAGATCTGTACTGGCTGATCTTATGGCCTGAAGTCTCAAGTTGCGATGAAACCGTCGCCCACTGGGTGTTTTTCCTCAGGGTTTGCATGTAACAATCAGTTCGGGCATTGTAGCACCCCACTGCTCTGGTCACGACGTGCCATTCAGATATCGCTGAGATGAAACAGGCCGATTCTCATCGCCGGTCATCGGCGTCCGTGATAATTGAGCCACAACTGCCTTAGCTATGCTCCTCTGTTTACCAACTCGGGGGAACATGAGCGACTAAAAAGGTTTCTGAGATGACTCATTGAATTGTTGTAGACAGTAGAACCTACAGCCGGCGAGGGTAAGAATAGATATCATTTGTCCATCCATTTTGGGAGTTAAGTCATTGTCCCAATCTCCAGCAGTTCTTTGGTTTAATTGATGTATTAAGCTCCCTATAAATTTGTGTTCAATCCATGCATAAAAGTACATGTAGTTCAAACAGTATCTGAGGTTCAGATGAAGAATCAGCCTTGCCGGTTGGATTTGTCTGTAAATGCAGGAAGCCACCTCAACCACGGGTGTTCTCCGGTAGTAGAGTGTACAACTGTCTCAAGGCAATGAAGCCTGCATAACGATCGGTGTCACATACCTACCTGATGTCTAGGTGGTATTCATTCTCAATTGGAAGGAAGCATCCAGCGATATGTAATGAACACAATAGGCTACAAGTAAGGTACTCTAATATTTTTATCGACTCAGGGCATTATGGGACGCTTATCATCTACTATGAAGTGATCTATATGAAACCTTACTAGTCAAAGACAATCAAGTGAGCCCGGAAGCCAAGATTCCTATCCGCCAAACTAGTGCTGTGCGCCTGTTTATTCGACCAGACTTCACTTGAGCGTGGAACGGGAGTGGATAAGGTGTTCCCCGCGTCTCCATAACTATAACCCCAACTTATTAGCATCTCCACCGGAGCTTCACCGGCCTACACCGAGCTCGGTGTACCCCGCACGGAAACTAGTTCCGATTACTCAAGCGAGCCGAGGCAAATGGATGTAACACATCATGTTTACCCCGGATATCCCCCAACCTCGCTAGCCTCTCGCATTCTCCATGGACTCTTTTTATACATCTCATCAGATTCAACATAACCCTCAAAGACTCAATCCATTCAAGTTGGAACTTAATCACACCTATCGTACGTGGCACATAGCGACTACAACTCAACAACTTCAAAACCTCTCTTCTCAACCTTGAACCCCGGTGAAACAGCCTCACTCCCGCTTGAGCATCGACTCCGCCTCCGCCTCAACCACCTTGATCCACGAGCTTTACGAAGTCCCTTGCACAGGTCAAGTCACGCAATTTGCACCTCCACAATGTCACACACGCCCAACTTCGCCAGCCCTCCTCCCGACGTCGGCCCGGACGCTGCCGTCTCCTTCCCCCGCAAGCATATCATGTTAATCACCCTCAACCGGCCCCGCCACCTGAACTCAATCTACTCGGAACTTCACTACTCCCTCGCCCGGCTTTACGAGTGGTACGACACGGAGCCAACCCTCCGCTGTGCCGTCCTAACGGGCACCGGCCGCGCCTTCTGTGCCGGCGCGGACCTGAAAGAGTGGAACGTCCGCAACACCACGGGCAAATCCAACAACCCTTCTTCCGTCAGCGCAGACCCGGCCCCACAAGCTCCGGTAGTGACGGCCGACCACCCGGACGCCAAGCCAGGTGAAAAGTGGCCATCCACCGCCGGCTTCGGCGGACTGTCGAATCGCGGTGGGAAGAAGCCTGTCATTGCTGCTGTCAACGGTCTGTGTCTCGGCGGCGGGATGGAGATGATCATCAATGCGGACCTCGTGTACGCATCCACGAAGGCCAAGTTTGGACTTCCCGAGGTGACCATCGGTGTCATCGCCATCGCTGGCGCTCTCCCTCGTCTGATCAAGTCGGTGGGTCGCCAGCGCGCCACGGAGATGGCCCTGATTGGGAGAACGGACTACACGGCTGAGGAAATGGTATCCTGGGGACTTGTGAACAAGGTTGTGCAGCCCGACGACTTGATGGAGACTGCACTGGGTGCCGCGGAGGCCATTGCGAGAAACTCGCCGGACTCAATCATCGTTTCGAGAGAGGGCCTGAAGACTGGATGGGAGCCGATGGGTCCGATAGAGGCGACGGGTTTCATTGACCAGACGATTTATCGCAAGATGGAGGCGGGAGAAAACATGACTGAAGGCGTCAAGAGTTTCGTCGAGAAGAGGAAGCCTGTGTACAAGGATAGTAAGCTTTAAGGACAGCTGCGTAGCTTGGTCAATCTGAGGGAATCGTATTATTTCACTCTTGCTGTCTGGACATGGAAACATCATCTCCTTTACTGCTATGCGGTGCGCAGACCGCTGGATATCATAAACCTCCAAAACAAATTGCGAACCCCTTTTCAGCCCGGTGGGTATGGGCCCAACCAGTCATTACACTTTTCCCCCTTCCCTACGGTGGTCTTCAACCTAGTGAGTAAACTCTTCCTTGTTCTCCACACGGAGAACATCTCCAGAGCCGGACTCGGAATCTTTCTCGTTGAGAGCGTGCGACGCTTCGCCCGGCGTGCCCATGCTCGACTTCCAGTACAATTGTACCTTGCCGCCCGTGAAAAGTCTGTCGATCTGCTCCAAGCTGAGGTTCTGCGTCTCGGGGTAGAAGAAGTAGATGAGAGGGATGAAGAAGGCGTTGAAGATGCAGAAGTAGACATAGGTTCTCCACCCAATGCTCTTGATACTGACGGGTGTGATCTCGACGACAAGGAAGGTGAAGATCCAGTTCGAAGCGGTCGCGAGGGCGGCGGCGCGGGTACGGATGGCCAGGGGCGCGTATTCGGCAGGCAACAGCCACGGGATGGCGAGCAGGCCGACGGCGAAGAAGAAGTTGAAGAGGAAGAGCATGACGATGGCGACGATTCCGGCGGGGACGCTGCCGTTGGAGACGGTGCCTGCGAGGATGGCCATGCATGCGCATTGGCCGCCGGCGGCGAACAGCATAAGCTTTCTGCGGCCGAGGCGGTCGATAATCCAGATCGGGATAAGGGAGGAGAAGAAGTAGGCGACACCGTTGAATCCTGCGAGCAGGAGTGAGAGGTTGTGTGACATGCCGACAGATTCCTGGAAGATGACCGGGGCGTACTTGGATAAGTTAGCATCACGGTTCAGGTGATACAGAATATATCGTTTGCTCAAACTTGAGGGCAAACAGAGGAGAAAGCTTACGTATGTGATCAAGTTGATACCACTCAGTTGTTGCATGAACTGGCCACCGATACCCAATAAGGTTCGGTAGAGGAACTTTTGGTCGCCGTTCTTGAACATCATCTTGAAGCTACCAGTGTTGGCAGCCTCTCGCTCCTCTCTGATGGCAGCTTGGATCTCGGCCAGGTTTCGCTCCAGCTTGGGCTCGTTCTCGGTAATGGACGTGGCGTCCTTCTCCACCGCCCAGAGGATATGCTTGGCCTCATCGTGGCGGTCATGGGCAATGAGCCATCTGGGCGACTCAGGCAACACCAGTATTCCGAGGAATGTAACCAGGGCGAACAAGATCTGCAGGGCGAGAGGGAAGCGGAACTGAGCGTCGTTGGAGACGTAGCTCATGCCGTAGTCCACCCAGTATGCAGACATGACGCCAAAAATGTTGATGGCTAGTTCAATAGCAAGACCCTTGCCGCGATTATCCGCCTTCATGAGTTCCGAGTGCCACACAGCTGCCGGAAATTAGCGTCATCCCTAACCGTGATGAGGAGGCCATGAGAAAGTGACTCACGAATAGTACTAGTGTTCATGCCATTACCAAGTCCAGCAACGATACGTCCCACAATCATCTGCGGGATTCCGAAAGCAGAGGCCTGTAGCGCGGCACCGATACTCAGCACGATGCATCCCAGCATGATGCACTTGCGGCGTCCGAGTCTTTCACCGACAAGGAGGCAGAAGATGGCACCAAAGAAACATCCAATCTCGTAAATGGCCACGACGGTGCCCTGCAGCGAAGAGCTGCCGCCGCCGCCGTTGGTGGTGTCGATTTCGGGGAATGTCCGGGTGAAGGCGTAGCCGGTGAGCAGGCCGGACATGACGCCCTGGTCATAGCCGAAGAGGAGGAAGCCGGAGCCGGCCGTGGCCGTGATGGCCCAGTTGAGAGGCCTTCCGACGAGGATGGTCATGGTGAACGGGAGATATGATTGGAGAGACGATGAGGGAAATGCGGCTGAAAGGATGAAGATAACCTCACGCGATTGGGGCTGGATCGCGAGATGAAATTAAGAAGGAAAAAAAAAAAGGAGTTGAGATGACTCGAGGCCAGGGAGGTGGACAAAGAACGGACCCCTTTTGTTTTCACGATGGATGGGGAACGTGGTTCTATATGTACAGATCCAAGCATGCCACGCAAAGCAAAGGAAAAGAGTCTTTGGTGTTGAAGGAGAAAAAGGGTACACTGCAGCCGCTAGCTCCAATCTCTTCTTGGCCAGTCCGTTCTTGTTACCGTCGTTCGAAACAACGTCATTTGATGGCTGCAAAACCTTGTAGAGACCCAAGTGTGTCAAGTCGGCTGCATCTTCTCCCACCTTGAAGATGGGAGAGAAGAGTCCCTCTCTCCCCCCACAAAGAGTACCGCAATGCGGGGACCCCAACGCGGAGGTTGATTAAGCCAAACCAAAAACAACATGCTGACGGGGTGAAGAGGACCAGGAGGGTTGTACTTGGGATACGGTCCCTGGCCTGGTCACAGTTTCTGCGGGCAGTTGGACGCGCATAGTTGGGTGAGAATGGCCGTCCAAATGACTCGCGACGGGGTAGACTTTGAATAGAGTACCGTTGTCCTATTTGCTCCAAGCTCGCGAGTTTCCGGGATGCGGGCGCGAAAGAATTTTCCCCCTCTCAGCCTCCCAATTCTAACGGTATTAGAGACTAGGAAGTATATGGCTACGAACAACGTTGTATGCATTTTCTATATGCAGGCGGAACCGTCCTTCTCGCCCAACCTCCGGATAGGCTTGTTTGCTTTACGCAATTACTTGGGACTCTGGGAGAAAAAGCCAAGGTTCCGGCTGCGAATCCGGGGGGCTATTGCCGGAGGGGTTAGAGTCTCTAGAGACTAAACGGACAGGGACAAGGGTGAAAATCGCCGAGTTTGGGCCATGGCGTAAAGATGCGTGGAGCTGCCTTCTGCAGGAAAATCAAGGAAGTTGAAAGCGCTTTTTTGTTTTTCACTGCGACCGGTGGGATTTCACCCGTTCACCCTCTTTCTGTGCCTCTTCGGTGCTCCGGCTCCCTCCGAGGCGTAACGCCAACAACGGCCGACCAGATATGGCTGAACAAGACTCCCTTCGCGTGTCTTTTGAAGCCGGCGTCGACGCCCTCCCATAATTATTATTCAATTCCAGGAAAGGCTACTCGTAGCGCCATATTTGGGAAGAAAGTAAGCAGGTTGCCGCTCAGCCGCTGGACAAGACCTGCGGCTCGACCTGCCACACACACTCTGGCTCCAAACCACATTCATCAACCCTTGACGGACTTTTCTCCGATCTTGTCGCCAATGCGAATCTGTCCAAGCAGAAGCGAGCATTCCTCTTCCCCGTCTAAGCAAGATCCCTGTGACTTGATGGTGAGACAGGTCTGCTTGCTGCGGGATGATGAACGCCGCAGTGGCAGCACCAACTAACTTGGTGCTACAGCAATCAACGTGGTAGTCTTTCAAATGCCGGGACGCATGAGACCACATCTGATCAGCCACATCTCAAGGTACCTCATCTCGAATGCGCCTCGGGTTGCCGTCCCGATCGCATCACCTGTCGGGGGAAGTACATCTCAGCCATCTCATGGGTAGCGTAACTGTTAGGACCGGGACCATGCCAAATCACCCGCGCTTATTTCATCCCTCGAACCATCCCTAGCAGGAGAAGGGGAAATGAGGTCATCCTCGTACTTCTTGTCTCACCCCAGCAGGTCCCTGGTCACTCCTCCGCAAACCCGCATGAACGCCGCACCATGGGGAGGCTTCCGCCTGCCGTCAGTAAGCCGCTACGGAGTGCTTGGTCTCCGTAGTATTAGTAGTGTTACTCGCGGACAGCTTCCTGGGGATCGAAGAGGGTGGGAGGGGGGGAAGGGAAAGTGTGGAGATGATGACCCACGCCTTTGACCTTGGAAAAACCGTCTTGTCCCGACATCTGGACCCGCCAATCTCGTCCCATGGGGCAGCTTTCCTGTGACCAGATTGGATCCCAACGTCAGATTGTTAACCCGCGGGGGTGGTGGGAGGGGAGGAGGGGCACGGCGCTTGTTCTTTGATGCTAGCCTCGGATTCCAGCAGTTCGGAGACCGCGTGCCTGTCAACCACTGTGACGGGTCCTTGACTGAGTCGCGTGGTTTTTTTGAAGTAATGAGGTATCAGTAGTAACGGTAATGCCACGCGCGGTAGGTATTCTTCATAGACTTGATGCTGATCCGATACTAGAGCCGACACTGAATATTGACGCGTTACGTGGAGGTCTCGTTGCGCCAACGCCTTCCCCAGCGGCTAGAGCTGCTCACACGAGATTTAGTGTCAGAGCACTTCATTCCATCTTTAAATCATCAAAGTAAAAGAAAGAGAGAGAGAAAAACGTAACGTAACGTAAGAAAAGTCTTTGTCTCGTTCGTCACCGGGATACTAACCGTCTCCCAAGTCACCCCAAAACTCCTTCAGGTCATCTGCCCTCCACTTGGTGCCCCATCCGCTCTCTGTCTCGATCTTTTCTAGTAACTCTAGTATCGCGCGATGCTCCGCGGGATGGCTCATGCAACGTCCCGCAATCCAAAGGGGCTGGACGCTGTTGGTCCACGCCCCATGGTGATGATTAGTCATTGAAATTCCGCAAATCTGCCTGGCGTGCCAGAGCGCTGAGCGAGGCCTCGGTGATAGTCGTAGCGAGGCTGGCCTATTCTGCAGCATCAAGAGTGACGCTGTGTGGTATAATTGGTTCCCTGAGATGGCGGCAGGGTTGCTGTACAGGATCTTCGGGAAGGGTTCCACGTCCGATGAGGGTATCGACATGATGTGCTGCATCTCGGATGGCCGGCGGCTGTGCCAGTCTTCGACATATCTCCAAAGCTTCATCCATCGTACTCGATATCTCATGTCATTTCTCGGCCCGTCAAAGAATAGTCCACCTGGATTGGCCTTGGCTAGTGGAGCAAGCAAGTCGAGAACCTGGGCACACAGATAGACTGCGTAGTTGGCCCACATATCGTGACCGGGGTTGGTGAGGAACAAGCCAGCGTCTGTTTCGAGATCGACAGGTGATGCCCAATGGCTGACGGGTATCAAGGTCTTGACCGACGAGATGAGGCCACCGCAGACGTCCATTCGGACAAAACACCAAAATAGCGCCTGCTCGACGCCACCCACGAAACCGTTCATCCCGACGGCCTCCATCAGACTGGCGCAGCCGTCGAGATGTCTGCGCCAGGCTTTGGGGGAACAGCTGGCCATCTCTAGAACGCAGAGCACAACGCATGAGGCTATAACAGCTGTCGTTCGCGTCGGCAGTTGGGGTAAGAGTAGGTGTATCGCTTCTTGATAAAGAGCCAGGCTCTGGTCTGTAGGCCGACTCCTGTCTTTGAGCTCCATTTGCCGGGCTGAAAGAGCTAACATAGAATACCGCAAATGATCGTGTGACCGGGCCATTGTTGGGAGAGAATGCTGAAAGTGGCGCTGATTGTCGAACTTGTCCAGCCAGGGAGAGATCTCGTCCACCCAGTTCTTCCATAGCGCGCACTCCTCCTCCAGTGGAAGACGAGGGGGCTCGTGATCAGAAGATATCTCGCCAACTGTCTCGACCGCCTCATTCGACGAAGAAGGCCCGGAGCTGGCGTCGATGGATCTACGTCTGGAGTTCTGGCCAGAGGCCGGTGAAGCTGGTCTCGTAGGACCATTGGAGCGAACCTCTTGGATGAGATGGTTTCGCAACGTAGAATGGAGCTCGTGGTATGCCGAGCCCGGCAAAAAGATACCATCTTCGTAGGAGCCCTCGGGCGTGAACATCTGGTCCATAAAGTCAAACGGCGCATCCATCATAGGGTCAATGGGTAAGGTTGTGACTGGAAGACCGGTGACAGTGGAAACGGGAAGCTCGTGCGCTCCTTGGCCTGCGCCTCCCTGGCTTAGGTAGATGAGATTTGCAACAGCGCTGTCAGTGATGACTTGTGATGCTGAGGAGGGTGAAGCCTGGAAGTCCATGCGGTCGCCTGTCGGATGGGGTCCTTTGTCGCTCGCCGCATCCTCCCGCCGTGTCGAGGGTGTCAGAAGGGAGCCATAGCCCGGGATGGAGACGTGGTCCGTCGGTGCAGAGCTAGGGCCAGATGAAGATAATGTCCTCTTTGCTGTGCTCGATCCCGCAACAGATGCAGTGTTGCCGCCGGCCGTGGAGGTGGTGTAGGACACGGGACTGTCAAAGTTCTTTGCGTCATCGTCGTCGTGTTGCGGGCCGTGTATTCCGCTCTCGATGGGCGATATATCCGGTTCAAGCTCTCGATCTGAATCATAGTCGTGGAAACCGGGTGGTAGGTGATAGTCGCGGATGACCTCGCTGGTGACGTCGAGTATCTCAAAGTGACGACGAGGAGGCGGCCGCCGGGCCTTCTTCATCGACGGGTGATCCTGCAATATCGTCTGGGCGTTCTCGGCCCGGAATGTCACCTTGATACCCCATTCGCAAATCTCCTTCCGCCTTGAGCACCCACCGCAGGCCGGACGGCCCTCGTCACACTTGCGCTTCTTGCGGCGACAGTTGAGACAGCCCGTCCGGGTTCGGGTCCTCTTCTTCTTTGCCGGCGGAGGTCCATCGGCCGATGCCGTGGCCGGGTTGGTCGGGGGGCGTGGGCCCCTGTCATCGTCGACAACGGGAGACGGCTGGCGGTGCGTCTCGTCGTCGGCGGCCATGATGGAGTCGAGCTCATCGGCACGAGCTGTCGGCGTGGTCTAGACCGTCTGGACTCGGGCATCCGAATTCGCAATCCGTAAGCGCAGCGGCAACTCTCCGGTGTGGTGGAACTTGACACAAATCCGCCGCAGAACGGGTGGTGCCGGGGGTATGTCCCCCTCCACAATTGGAAAGAGATAAAAAAAGGGAAACTGGTTGAAAGTGGAAAAAAGGTTATGTGAGATGTTCGTGGAGCAAAAAGCGCTTCGACATGCGTTTCCACGGAGGAGCGGGCGCGGCTGTGAGTAGGTCGAAATGGAATGTGTATAAGGCAAGGAGAGGCAAAATAATATGGGCCACGTCGGTGAACCCTCAAGCCCCAATGGTCAGGAGCCAGGACTTGGAACAGCCGTTGAAAGTAGTGAAGGGTAGTAAAAGAGAAAAGGGTATCTTGCGGGATTGCGTTAGCTCCCCGGTCCGCAAGACGTGTGATATCAAACAGAGTTTACTATTCACATCTGCCGAGAGCCAGACATCCGCTGTACCCCGGCGCTTGGCAACATGCAGTCAACGAACTTCAGATCGACTTGTTGATGCCCAATGGCAGCAGCCTCTTCACAGCAATGTGATCGCAACTGACTCTCTGCTCTGCCGTTGATTACGATGAAGACTCGTGAGGGCGGCTGCGTATTTGGCTGTGGCTGAGGGAGCTATGGCACCCAGACAATTACAATGCCACGGGGAGGCAGACGGACGAAAAAACAGAGACACACGCATGAGGGAGAGATTCTGCGGGGAGAAAGTCTGGGGGAAGCTGTAAGCGGTGTCGGACGGACTCTGCTAAACTGGCGTCTCCTGTCTATCCGCAGCCGTCTGCCGTAGAGCTAACAAGATTGGCCCGGGGATGGCATGGGGCATCCTTGTTGACTCCGACTTGGGACAAACTCTGCACAGTCTCGCAGCCCCAAAAGCCCCCAACAGCCCTCGTCACGGGTGGCACTCCTCTTCTTGGGAGCTCCCCGTCACGCCCGTCAACCCCGCCATCCTTTCTTAGTCTCTCCGTCAAGCTAGCCGTGGGAGCGAAGGATGAGTTCGCCTTTGAGGCTTTGTGTTGTGGTAATTGTTGGAGTAGCACTCCACAAGCCCCCCACACCCTGTCAGCAAGAGGAACCGACGGCAACCCTCAAGCTTTTCTCACCCTCGTTCCAGATCCTCCCTTCGGACTTGCGTAAGATCTTGTTAAGCGTCGTCTCCGGTCTCGGTTTTCTCGGGCTCCAAAACAATCTTCTTCTGCAGTTTTGGGTAAGGTATGTGAGCTTGACGTGAAGACTAGATGAGAGTGAGTTGAGGCGCACGTCTATCTGTGAACTCATACGTTGGGCTCGGCTCTCATTCAAATCTCACCTGAGAGAGCAGCAATAAGAAATACAACCCCAAAGTGCGATCTTCACCACGTCAACCGCTCGAAATGAGCCCAATCAAACCTCACCCACAGCGAGCCATCTATGCGACAGCAGTTCACTCCAATGACTCGGGATGCAACCAGCTGACGGCCTGCTGCAGCGTCCCCGTCGTTCATACTTCCAAAAACGAACAAATTCGTGACTCTTTCGCACTCAATTATTATCGAGAATCAAGGGTGATCCGTGTTCTATGCAATTCCATTGCCAGCCGAATTCTCCCCCATTGCCCTGAACGCCGCTAGTGCCCCCATTTCCGTTACAGAACCCGCCATATCCAAAACTTTTCCGTCAAAAGAAAAACAATAGAACCACCTCATCTAAAAAAGGGGCTTTCATAGATGATTCATAGATGATGACGTCTTAATGGTGGTGAACAGGGTTAAGGTCGCGGAACTCGCCCCTGAGGCTGTCGACCCCGTTTGCTCTAACCTCCTCGACAAGCTTGGCGACCTCGGGCGCGATGACAGCCTCGTCAAAGCCAAAGTACTTGTACGCGTCGGGGCCGGGAAGAGAGTGTCCGAAAGTGCTCATCGAGTAGCCGGCGTCGGCGTATCGCTCCCACCCGTTGACGGCGTAGGCTTCGATAACGACGCGCGGCGCCTTGGAGCGGTACTGCAGCACCTCGCGCTTATACTCAATCGGCTGCTGGTCAAAGACGCGCTGGCACGGGAAGCTGACGATGCGGGCCTTGATGCCGTGCTTCTCCGCGAGCAGCTTGGCCGTCTTGACGGCAAAGACCATTTCCGCGCCCACGCCGATGAGCGTGACGTCGGCGTCCTGGGCCTCCTGGAAGACGTAGGCGCCCTTTTGCACGCCGTCGCGCGAGGAGAATTGGGGGTATTGCTCGAGGTTCTGGCGGGAGAGGGAGATGATTGTGGGGGCATCCTTGGCCTCCATGGCCAGGATGAAGGCGCCGGCCGTCTCTTCGCTATCGCAGGGTCGGATGTAGAGGAGGTTCGGCATCGCGCGGTAGAGGGCCGGCAGGGCGATGGGCTGGTGGGTGGGGCCGTCTTCGCCGGTTCCGATGGAGTCGTGCGTCGCGATGTGAATCTGTTGGAGGCGCTGGAGGGCACCCATACGCACACCAGGGGCGGCGTACTAATGAGATAGGTCAGAACACATCCGGAAGTATGGTAGATAGATTCCAAGAGGAGCGCTCGAAAGAGAAAGAGAGGTGGCTTACGATGTAGAACATGAAGAAACTAGAGGTGACAGGGAGGATGGTGCCCTTGTTGAAGGCAGCCAGACCGTTGGAGATGGAAGCCATGGCATGCTCACGGATGCCGTAGTGAATGTAGCGGCCGGAGTAGTCACCGTTGATGCCGCATGAAGTTCTCAAGTCAGGCTAAGGATTGTCAGTATCAGCCGTGGGAGTAGCTTCATCCTCATCTACTTACGTTCTGGAAGTCAACCTTGCCCTTCCAAATCATGTTCACCGAGGGAGACAGGTCCGCAGTACCGACCATCAGGTTGTTCACACCAGCGGCGATGGGGTTGCAGACCAAACCTGCAGACTTTCTTGAAGGAGTAGGAGTCGTAGGGAAGTCCTCCTTGGCGGGGATAAACTTGCGCCAGTCGTCGACCCATTCTCCAGAAACACGCTTCTTGAACTCAGCAGCGAGCTCCGGGTGCTCACGAGAGTATCCCTCTACCAGCTGGTTCCACTTGGCCTCGATTTCCTCACCGCGGGACACGGCCTGACGGAAGTAGTCATAGACCTGGTCCGACACAACAAAGTGCTTCTCAGGGTCCATGCCAAAGGTCTTCTTAATGTTAGCGACGTCGGCGGCACCAAACGCGGCACCGTGAGCCTTGGCGTCACCAGCAACAGCGCTGCCAACTCCAATGACGGTGTGAATGTTGATGAAGGTAGGCTTGTCCTTGCTGTTGCGAGCCTGGTCCATGGCGCGGACGATTGCCTCGAGGTCCCAGTTGCCGTCCTCAATCTCAATGACGTTCCAGCCACAGGCGCGCATCTTTGCGTTGACGTCCTCGGTGTTGCAGAGGTCGACGCTTCCGTCGCAGGTGATCTGGTTATTGTCATACATAACGACGAGGTTGTTTAGCTTCCAGTGGCCGGCGAGCTGGATCGCCTCCATGGCAACGCCTTCCTGCAGGCAGGCGTCTCCGATCATGCACCATGTCATGTTGTTGACGACGGGGAAGTTGGGACGGTTGTAGGTAGCGGCAAGGTGCTTCGTAGCAACAGCCAGACCAACAGCATTGGCGATACCCTGGCCAAGCGGGCCGGTCGTCACCTCGATACCCTCATGCTCGATCTCGGGATGTCCGGGGCAGATGGAGTCGGTGCGGGCAGAGTGATATGACTTGAGCTGTTCCATAGTCATGTTCTTGTAGCCGGTCAAGTGCAGAAAGCTGTACTGGAACAGACAAGTGTGGCCGTTTGACAAGACGAAACGGTCCCTGTTGAAGTAGTTTGGGTTCTTGGGCGAGTACTTCATGGCGTACTTCCAGAGAGATG
Source organism: Colletotrichum scovillei (assembly GCF_011075155.1). Lineage (NCBI taxonomy): Eukaryota > Fungi > Ascomycota > Sordariomycetes > Glomerellales > Glomerellaceae > Colletotrichum > Colletotrichum scovillei. The sequence goes on along the minus strand of NW_023336265.1, from coordinate 2,936,510 downwards.
TGCCAATGGCTGCCATGCCCATGGCACCGCCCGGGTGGCCGCCCTTGAACTGCTCACACAAATCGGCAATGAGACAGCGGAATGTGCGGAGAACGAAATCGACCTCCTTCTTCTCGGACTCGGTGAGCTGGAACTGGCTGTTGGTGCCATTGAGAGATTTGGCGGCGACGATGCCCTGAGCCACGGGCTCTGAGGGAACTGCACTGGGGGCCATTTTGATGTGTCGACGGGTTATTAAAGGATGAGGGTATCTCGGGTTTGTGGTTATGAGGGGTAGCAGTAGCAGTTGGCCGTCGGGTTTCTTGGTCGACTGTGCTCGGTATAGTGAACGTAAAGTAAGGGCAATACGTGACGCAATCGTAAGGAGGATGCAAAGAAGCACTTGGTATCAATGAATTCCTCTTGCTTGGGAATGAGGAAAGAATTCTGGCAAGAGATGATGAGATAGCAAAGACAAAGACGAAGGACATTTCATTGCGGCCATTTCAACAGATATAATCGTGGGCAACGGTGCAACTTGAGACCCCTCTGCGTGGTTGAGATGACCGCTTTGGGATGGAGAGTGGGATGGCCAGCAATGCGAAGCAGTGCAGTATCAGGAAAGTAGCGCTTAGGTTTTCCCTTTTGGGGTGAGATTGGACTCGGCAGAAGAACAGCTCCAGTGTCACTTGACGAAGCTGAAATTTAGTCTGAGGAAGCGTGGCTAGACTTCTAGAGACTGTATGTATTGTGTGCCCGTTTTGATCTCAGGGTGAGCAGAAGCGCAACAAGATATTCGGACGATGGGAAGCTTCCGAAAAAGTTGAGATTGGAACAGAAAATGAGTAATTCTGCACACCAATGATGCGTGGGATTTGCTGCGAGTACCTAACCCAAGACAATGGAAGATGAGGTGGGCAAAATGAATAACCGCAACAAAGAAAAAAAAAAGAGGAGGAGGGAAGAATGCCGAGCACTCGGGCGACTGAGTAGCTCTAGGGGATTGATGATTGGATGAAGCGGTTAAAGTGCGGGTCTTTAGTCTGTTCCCGCCTTGGCCCGTGCTCGACCATTTCGGAGATTCGAAGCGCCGCTGCAGTACGTTCCGAACACGTGCCACACTAGGTCCCTCAAGGTAGGTACAGAGTACAAGGACCTCTTACATAATCAGCCCTGACCACTCACCGTCTCGTCCGTCTTCCCCGCCAAAACACCCGCGGTTTTCCCTGTCCATCCTCCAAGAGTTTACGGAGCTCAAGTCGTCCAGTTCCTCCTGGTTGACGATCCACGACAGTCTCAAAGACTTTATTGGATTCGACGACCCAGTCTTACCTAATAAACATTTTCGAAACCCCCGCCAAAGGAAGAATGCAAACAGTTCTCAGTTCTCACAACCTACCTTAAGCTATGAGCTTCCACAATGCCCACTCTGCCGGCTCCCATTGCCGTCCCTTGAGAAAGTTACCCGTCCATCGCTTCGGCCTTCTCTCAACTTTGAATCGTTCCATCTGCGGCCCAAGCCGCCTCCTTATCGAAACATTGGGCTCCGATGGGCCCGGTGCATCTTGCAAATAAATCTCTCCGGAACTATTCTTGACTCTGTGGCTTCACATACAACCATAGCCGCCGAAACCTTATCCACGAACCCATCACGATTTACCTCTGCCGCACGCCCATCAGTCCAGTCGAGACCCTGAATTCCTCAGCAGATCCCAAACTTTCCCTTCGTGCCATGCTTGTTCTGTTTCCTTTCTCGGACGCTTGCCGACCTCTTCCCCTCGGCCCCCCATGTTCACCCTTCACCCCGCCATCTGCCAATCTGGCGTCCGCGTCCCGCCAAGAAGCGCTTCCACTTGCCCTTCCACCACCCTCCCCATTACACCCCTCCATTTTGTCACTCTGCGCGGACTCAATGCCGAACGCCGTCTCAAAAATTCCCAACTTCTCAATACACACAACATCCAGCCTGGGGCCCCGGCGTAACGGGACCTTCCATGGTCGAGGCTCGGCCGGCATCTCGCAGCTTCGCACGCTTCACACAACTCCAAGCGACGCCCGTTCGTGTCCTCTCCCGTTCACCCCGTACTTCCCGACGTCCATGGTCTCTCATATAACCATCCCGTGACCACAATGTTTTCCGTGTTTCGAGTCTCCTACCACCAGTTCTCTCTACTCATACTCAGTATTCCTTCACCTCATTCAACTTTCAACCTTCTACGTGAGCCATAGTCTGCCTTCGTAGCAACACGCATATTGTAATTCTCTTTCTTCGTCCGCCTTTCACTAAAGATACCCAATACTTCATTCACAATGCCTCCCGTAGCAGTAAGCGACATGGACCTCCCCGCGGAGCCCGTCCACCCCCTCCCCGAAGCAAAGGACCCTCTCGCCTCTTCCGTCGCAACACCTCAGCTCTTCTCTCTCGCCAACAAGACCATCGTCATCACCGGCGGCGGCCGCGGTCTGGGCATCACCTTCGCCCTCGCCATCCTCGAAGCCGGAGGCCACGCCGCCTGCCTCGATATCCTCCCAGAGCCCTCACCCATCGAATGGGCGCACCTTACCAAGCTCGCCACCTCCAAGAACCTTTCCATCTCATACCACAAGTGCGACATCACCGACGAGGACGCTACGGAAAAGGTCTTTGAGGAGATTGCAGACGCCGCCGACAGCCGCGGTGCTCCCTTCTGGGGCGCCGTCGCCTGCGCTGGCATCCAGCAGAAGATTCCCGCCCTCGAGTACCCCGTTGCCGACTTTGAGCGGATACAAAAGGTCAACGTCGTGGGTGTCTTTGTGACGGCGAAGCACGCCGCCCGCGTCTTGGTGAAGCGCAAGAGCAAGGGCAGCATCTTGCTCATTTCGAGCATGTCTGGAGAGATTGCCAACAGAGTAAGTATCTACACCCCGATCTTGAAGGTCTGGTTATCATCAGAACTTCTGGACTAACACTCTTCGCCAGGGATTGACATGCAGTGCCTACAACACCAGCAAGGCTGCCGTTCAGCAGATGTGCAGGTCGGTCGCTCAGGAATGGGGTCAATACGGTATCCGCGTGAACACTCTGTCGCCCGGTGTAAGTCCCACTCATCCACTATCACCGCGCTTCACTACTAAGTCATCTACAGTACATCCGGACCGCAATGACCGATCAGCTTTTGCAGGCCGAGCCTGAGGTTGAGACAACTTGGATGAGGGGAGCCCTTCTCCAGCGCCTGGGCACACCCGAGGACTTCAAGGCCCCGGCCGTTTTCCTCCTGTCCGAGGGCAGCTCTTTCATGACCGGTGCAGACCTCCGTGTCGACGGTGGGCACTGCGCCTCTGCTTAATTTCTCTCTCATCATGCGAGAATGCTCGATAAAGATTGTCTTGGATAAAACGGCGTTGGTCTCACGATATCAGATTGGGTTCCGACATTGGAAACCTCTCACCCCTCACTGCAGCTCGCGTTGGCAAGTTCACGCAGCCGCGAGGTAACGCAAATTTAGAAGTGTAGAATGAGAACGAATAGAGCGAGCATCAATAGCGATATCATCATGTTTCCAGACTTATGTTCGTGCCTTGAGTCTGAAACAGGAAAACACCAGGCACAAGCACGACGCACGACGAGTATTACGAATACATTCACCAAGTGATGGCACTTATTGAGGATGCACTGAGCTCTTATTGGGTATTAGCAGAATGCAAACGATGTGTCATCCATATAACGCCTTGAACGCCTAATGTAGTCTACAGCAGTCCATCTCTAGAGGCCTGTGGCTATTGCTTGTGTTTGCTCGGACCTCCCCATCAATCCAGCTCTATCGGTCAAGCAACCTCCCCAATGCTTTGCTTTTGACCAAGGTAGCTTCATGCAATAGGCATCCCTGCCTGCTCAGGCGCATTTCTCCTCATCATCCTGAATCTCCAATGTCGTTTTCGCCATTCTCGGTACATGTTGTACGCAGGTCTCGGACGGTGGTGGTCATGTTCGTAGAGGAGATCCCTGCTGCTCTAATCCATGAAGTGTTGTACCGTTGATGAAGATCATATACTCTCCACTCTGTCGTACACAGAACCACCGTGATCATGATGACTCCCTAGCAGCTCAGCAAGCATCCTACTTCTGCTGCTTCGGTTGCTTGTGGCAGGTGATTTTGCCCCCTTCATTAACCCAAAACTCATCCTTGGGCTTCCTGGATTCATTAAGATCCATTCCCAACCAGATCTTAGCCTGGACCACCTCACCGTTGTCCTTCTTACAATCGCAGGTCAAGTAGCCGCCAGCAGGCAACCCGTCCTTTGGCGCAAGAGTGCTGCCGACAGTGCACATGCCGCAGTGATCGCGAATCTTCTTCTCATTGAGATTATTCCACCCGAGAACGCCCTTGACGGGGTCAAAGATGACGCACTCGTCAACATTGACGTACGTCGGCTCGCCAAAGTTGCCATCTTTGTCGGTGCAGCACGTCTCGAAGAAGAAGTCGCCGTTGTAGGGGCCGAACTTGCCCTTGTAGGTGCGAGACTGGATGCAGCGTCCGCCGAGGAAGTCTACGCGCTGAATTTGGCGGTTGGGAAAGGTGTCGAGGCGCTTCAGGCAGAGTTCCGGATTAGCCGAGGGGGGGATGGAGATTTTGGCCGGGCCACCTTTGGCTGAGACTGTGTTGGTCATGGCAGCGATGGTAAGAACGAGGAGAGATGAGAACTGCATTATGATGGCGTTCGGGTTGTTTGAGCTGTTTGTTGGGTGTTGGTAGAGTGAGGTGGTGTTCTTGATGAGTGTGATGTGACGTTGGAGCAGAGCTGTCTGAGAATCTCAGAACGAGTGGATGAGTGGGTGGTGTGTTCTGAGATTCTGAGACTTGGTAGAAGAGAGAATGGGATTGATCAGAGAATCTAAGAATAATTACGGGAGAAGGACTTCATTTATATATCTATTCCTACGGTACCTCTGCTACCACCAATGTTATCGGAGATAGAATGAAGATTTCTCGGCCTCAGGAAGTTATGGTCAAGAGCATGTAAGACCCTTGGAAGCCTGTAAAGCCGTTGGAACCTGTAACCATAAAACGCCATTCGAATATCAAGGTATACTGGAATGGGTCGACGGGAACAAGTCCAAGGGAATGGGCGTCCTGGGAGTACACCACGTCACCTTAGACACAGATGTAGTAGACTTGACATAAATACTTCTTTAGCCAACATTAAACTCGTTGAAAGTGTCCCCGTGGAGCGCGTAATTGGCTCAGACATGTTCTTACTAAATAGTAAAGAGTTACATTCTTTGCGCATTCGTGCCCCTGATCCTAGGATACATGAACTAAAAGCCTATATGAAGAGCTGATTTGGAAAGAAGATGACTTGCGAGGATATTCTTGTTGACGCCATCCGCACTCGATGGGATAGCCTAGGCATAGATGTACGAAATGAGAAAACGCCCAAATTTCAAGTGCTACATTTTTAGATACAAGTCAAGCTATCAGAGAATCCGGTCTCCATTCAGTGAAGCGGATAAGCTCAAGGTTGACTCCATTCACGGTGGATCCCCCAATCTCACGATGTCCACGTTGCGGGCTGCCTGCAGTGGGGTTTAGGGCTTCACTTCCACAATCTTGACATCAACAACAGCTGGTCGGTTAGCTCAGTTGGTTAGAGCGTGGTACTAATATTTCATCAGAAATGTTGAGTAATGCCAAGGCCGGGAGTTCAAGCCTCCCACTGATCAATCTTTTGCTTTTGGTCATCAGGGTTGCTGCCAAATGCCTCAGACGCATCGTGGAGTCTTGGGAGACAAGTATTTGCATAGATGCGGGAGATCTTAGGCTCACAAGATATGTCAGACTCAATTTTGCCGCCAGGAAATGAGTCACGCGTGCTGTGAACCTCTGCGGAGACCTGTAGAAGTTCCAGTCGGCTTGACCATCCATCAAAGTCTGCTTGATTCATGATGTGCCAGGAACTACCTTATGTAAAGTCACAGAACGGACAAAGTTGTTACATAGATGTGTTGAAATCGATTGTTAGTTGGCCCGAACAGTTGTTCATCCGTGAAATGAGGCTGAGCCCACGGCATCCCTTCCACCAAGAGACAGCTATGCGAGTATTAATTACTGTATGAAAGGCCTGTCTGTACCTATCAACACGCTTCCAAAACATCCTTGACTCAAAGCTATGTGTGTTATTACGTCTCGCTATTTATCATTTCCCCTTTATCCTTGAAACCTTCTAGTTGTCTGGTCACATACTCATGGGAGACACAACGTCATATTGGTCTTCTTTCCTCGTCGCGTCAAGCTCATACCTAGGTCTAGCGCCATCAAGCTCGACAGTTCGCTCGACTGTCTCCAGCTCACTTGGGCGCCGAGTACCCTTATAGAAGTATTTGGCTTCAGGCTTGCCGCGTCCCTCTTCCGTATCCCCAGTCAGCGTAACTCCTCTTGGCTTCAGGCTTGCCGCGTCCCTCTTCCGTATCCCCAGTCAGCGTAACTCCCTCTATCGTCTTTTGCTTCCTTTTTCTTATGAAGAGGATACCCGCGACTATCAGGGCGGCACCCGCCACGCATCCGACTGCTGCTCCAACTTTGACTCCGATTGGGATTCCGGTCTGCTCTTCGCTGGCCGGAGATGTTGTGCCAGTCGACTCAGACCGGGTGCCTGTGCTGGATGCTGTGCCTGTTCGGGTCCCGACAGACGTTGCGTTTGGTGTAACCGAGGATAAAAGTGTGGACGTAGCTGTTGACAGACCAACCTGCGTTGCAGTCAAAGAGCATGATGTGGTAGTAGTGAGGATATGTGCCCAGTAGTAGCTAAGCTGAAGGGTGGAGATAGATGTCGCCGTGCAGAAGTAGTTGGCGGTGCCATTGTCCCGATACACGCCCTTGTAGTCTGGCTTGCAACACCATGCGCCAGTGTCTGGCTTATCGTTGACAGTATCATTTGCTACCCACATACTCCATGATGGATCAGGGCACTGGGCTGTTAGTACGATACTCGTTTCGGTGTATCGCACTGGGGAACGGTGCGAGGTACCTTGGGGTGAGTATATGCCGAGGACGAGCAGTCGGTGGAGTCTGACAAGACAAAGAGCGTCAGCAGATGATGCGAAGTGAGAAAGATATCAAGATGTGTTCACGAACCTGGGCAGCAGTAGTTCCCATCGTAGCTGCCGTTGCCCGCACACGACAGCCCCGAGGGACAGCATCGAACTTGGAGTCCTCCGGCTTTTCCACATTCAAAAGGGGCATCCTGAGGACAGGAAGAACTGGGAAACCGAAGAGACCAGCCGCCAGCATAGTTGCATTCTTGAGCATAGGCCACATGTATGGCAAAGAGAAAGGCACTGAGCATAATTCGGAAAATGGGCCGACAAGGGCTTGCACCGGGACACGCGACAACCATGCTGTTGAACAGAAAGCAACTTTAAACGCTAGCAGTATGTATAATATGTGTGACTAGAAAGACAGATGGACTAAGTCCGGAAGACGGAAATCGCGGGGACTGCTCTGATATTCAACAAGCCGCTGTTGGAAACCAAGGGATACGTAGGCGTGTATCTCGGTCGCCTATGACGGGAGGACGGGAGACTACCCCTCTTCTCTTCCAAGTCAGCCCTGCAAAACAGCGACATGCGACACAAACCTCGAATCGATTGGATAGAATCTGAGATAAGTCTACTTTAGCTATGCCATGACCGCTGCAAGTTTCTTATTGTGTCCTACCGAGGGCTGGAAAGGGATACCGCTATGTTGTGCATATTCATATCGCCTTGTGAGTGGACAGAATATCAGCCACTCCAGAAATCCAGCCCCTCGGAATGCAAGAGGGACAACGATAACCAAACTTCAGGTCAGAAATTAGCGCAGGCAACGGCCTCTAGAGAACGGCTGGGTGTGGCTTCCTAGGCAGCCGCCACCACATATCAATGATGTTCGCTACGAATGAAGGAATACCACTGACATGAATTTGAAGTCCGATGACTCGTAGGGCTTGAATCTGGCCTTGCAATTCTTCATCGTTCTACATCCCTCCGTAACGCCATCTTCTACTTTGGGAACTTCTAAACCCTAAGTCAAACCCCCCACTTCCCGGCACCCCCCTGTTTCTGGCACCCACAAAAACGCGAAAATCCACCACAACGCAATGCCCACCCCCAACCTCCTTTTATCACAACATTTTCAATTCGAGTCCAAATGGGCTCATTTTTTGCACATACCTTCTTCTATATCTAATGCCTCAATATACCGAAGATCAGCTTCGTCAGGCTCTCGAGGACATCTCAAACGGCAAGAGTCAAAAGAGAGCCTCATTGGCACGATCAACCCTCCAACTACTCCAAGGTGGTCAGACTAGGAAAGTGGCTTTTGCTGACTGGCAGAGGCTGTCTCTGACCAGAGAGTAAGCTGGCACAATGGGTTCGCATTCAGGCTTCGCTGGGCCTCGCACCAACGCACCAACAGGTGAAGGAATTCGCAGAGCGAGTTCTGGCTGCTGCTGGGGATACCAAACCATTAGGAAAAGGCTGGATCTATGCCTTCGTGAGAAGGAACCCTATCATTAAGGTTCAGAGAAGTCGTTCCATCGATTCTAGACGCGTTAATGGGGCATCTACTGAGGTCATTAGGAACTGGTTTAAGTTCCTTGCTATCCCTGAGATCAAGGACATCAAACCAGCCAACAGATATAATATGGATGAGACTGGCATCCTCGAGGGTCAGGGAGCTAATGGGTTAGTGCTGGGCATGGCTGAGACGACGTCTGTTCGCAAGAAACAACCTGGGTCGAGGCATGGGTCTCTATCATTGAGTGTATCTCAGCCTTGGGTAGGGCACTTCGTCCTCTTATCATTTTCAAGGGAAGACGGTCCAACAACAGTGGTTTCCATTACATCTGGTTCCATACGATGGGTGGGAGTTTACAGCAACAGATAATGGCTGGACTACAGACTTAACTGCCATTGAATGGTTAGAGAAGGTGTTTATCCCACAGACTATGCCCGAGGCTGAGGGCGAGGCTCGACTGTTGATTGTGGATGGGCATGGGAGTCATACGACGACAGACTTCATGTGGAATTGCTATATTAACAATATCCATTTACTGTTCTTACCACCACACTCCTCTCATGTCCTCCAGCCACTTGACCAGTCTGTCTTCAGCCCTGTTAAGTCAGCCTATCGGAAGGAGCTCGGTTACTTGTCTCAATGGAACGACTCTACCATTATAGGTAAAAGGAACTTCCTGGACTGTTACCAGAAGGCTCGACTTGCTGGTCTATCAGTCTCGAACATCAGAAGTGGTTGGAAGTGGACTGGTCTACACCCTGTAGCGATGGTTAAGCCCTGATGAACCCTATGGTATTACCTGAGCCTTCTGCAAGCCCACCACACCCAAACCAACCAGTCGGGGCAAAGCGATGCCATAATGGTCAACAAACTACCCCTGTTGAGCCATGGGATTCTGCTTCCTCTGCAGTGGTCTGGTCGACACCCAGGAAGCTGGCAGAGCTCAGCGGTCAACTGCACTTATACACCCAACTCGACAATGATACCAGCACTCAACGGCTGCTGTTCAGGAAGGTGAAAAAAGGCTTCACAGAGCAGGCCTGGCAACTGGCAGCTGCCCAGCAGCAGCTGGCTCACCTGAGGCCAAGTTACCAACGCTGCAGTTAGGAAGAGGAAGACTGTTCAGATCGATCCCAACACGAAGTTTGCGAACATCAGGGATATCCATCGGGCTCAAATCGAAGCGGGTGAAAAGGAGGTTATTACGGCTGAATCCAGCGACTCTGAATGCCCTAGTGAGGCTGGCAGTTGTATTGTAGTGGGTGTGGTTGAGGATCAATAGTTAATAGTAATGAGGAGGTTGGGTTGTGATCCCATCGTTTTTGTGGGTGCCAGAAACAGGGGGGTGCCAGGAAGTGGGGGGTTTGACTTAATTCTTGCCATCATACGTGTCAACCTACCGGCAATGCGTGAGAAGAGGGCAGTTCGATTTCCCAAACGCCCATTTGATCTACTTGAAATGGATGTCAAGGCCAATATGCCAGACGTGCAAGAGTTCGGTGCTAATGCTTACTCACTTCTGTCCTAAGCCGTTTCCTTGACGCAAGTAGGTTTCGATCAATCAATGTCGTTAACTTGGAAGGATTTTGACACTTTTCAAAGCCTTGCTTGGGTTCGGATTCCTTGACTCAAGGTACTCAAGGGTAGCTGAGTGGAATCTCTGAATCTCGCTACGACGCGGGCTTCTTAGTCCTACCTGTAATCATGTCTTCCCCCTTTCTTTGACCAACGCTCAAATACCTAGTTTGAAGTGTTAACAAGTAGTCAACCCCGATCTTATAGAAGTTTGATCACGGACTTCTTGCTGTTGACTCTTGGACAGCGCGTTGTTGAATCATTATCATTCGCACCCACAGACTGAGCTTGAAGTGAACCATAGTTGACTGTACAGGCTGTTGCGAATTTGGCATCAAATCTTGGCAATGATGACCATCTGGAGAATCGATTCTTCACGAACATTACAGCTTGCGAAACTTGAGATCTCTCACTGATAATCAGGCTTGAGAACCAACGCTGGAGGAACTGACACGGTAGAGGAACATGGTAAAAGACCAATGTTGGGGATATGACGAGTAGGGTTTGGGTCGATCCTTCTTTGGCATGCCTCCCGAAGTGAAAGAGACCGGGTCATGAATTGATACAAGCTGTGTATAGTAAAAAGGAATGATCAATGTGTGAGAATGAGGCAATCCAGAACAAGGTAGTTTGGCTACTACCTCGTGTCATGCACGGATTTATCGGTGTGATTCTCAGCCATCTTAGTTGTGTTCAAGGTTCTTCAAATTTGTTCGTTTCGGAAGGGCCGTCGGTCGAATACGAGACGATTTTATTGGTGTACTGATGGCTTGTAACCCAAGAATTGGAAGTAAATGGCCATCGCTTGGCTGCGTATGTGACCTGCTAGTAGACACCCAACTTCGCTTTTCGTAGCATGTGATCAAGAGACTCGGAAACTAGCTCTTTTCTCCCACGAAACCATGTCGTTCAAATTGGCAGTACCAGATAGTTGGTTGATCCAGAACACAACTAGAACGTGGGGTGTTGATTGCCAGACGAATCCAGAACATCAGCTTGCTGTGCACTAGCCACTGTCACAGCTGTCAGCCACGAGGAAGATAGTGGCGCTGGAAATGCCATCTCCGCAGCCGAAACCTTGCTGTGGCCGGCGGCGCGGCCGCCCTTCGGTACTTTGTTAGGGTGACCATGCTCAAATCTTCCCGACGGCTCGTAACGCAGCGCGCCACCCGACCCCAAGGTAAACAGATCTCTCTTTCAACATCACATGTACGATGGTGTCTGTTCCCGTCCAGTGGGATTTCATCGGAGAATATCAGAAAGTGCCAACAGAGTAACGACTCTACGCGATCCGGGACCTGGCGACATGCCAGTCCTGCGGTCGCATCTGCGGCTGAATGGAGTGAGAAATTCAGCATTCTGCGCCGGCGGCCACCATCTTATCATGGTTCGTTAGCGACATACGGGAATCAGCGCCTAAATATTTCACATTTAGCAACCAAGACCGGCACCTAGGGAGTGAGAGGCACCCTATTTGGGCTCGTCCAGGCTTTAGATAGATGTCTCGAGTGTCTAGGTATTGTACACTCTACCGTCGCGTCTGCCGTCTGGGAGAAATTGGGGGAGCTTGGGAGCGTCTGGAGATAAGTGGAAACGAGTTGGTGTGTTGATCGAACGGGGTGAAGATCCCCCAGCCGTGTGAAGCGAGTGGGGCCAAGGGTTCGCTTCTCCCAGTTCTTATCTCGCTCTTGATGCGGTAGGATATTCCAGCCATCGTCTTATCAGGGACCATCCGACCAAGAAGTACCGGTGGCTGCAGGGCAAAAGTTTGGTCTGGGAATGGTTCCGAGCCCCAGGTAATACCGAAGATATGGAATGCTAATTAGCACGCGAGCTGTTCAAAGCCCAGACAAGCGGACAATGATGGCATTTGTGAGGCAACGTCATGATTTATGATATGCAGATTGTTTGGTTTACGAGCATGTAATTGACCTTGACATCAATTCGGATCCAATGAAAGATCTGTTCTCTCCAGGTTGTCGCAGCGTGTTGACCTTGTGGTCTTGCGTCTCTGGTGTGAGACTACCACGTCAATTTGCGACTGACGAGGACAGAAGAGGAAATCCTGAAAGAATACGAGACAAGTGATGTGAAGAAATTTCTCTAGTTCATCATGTTGGTTGTCGGGTATCTTGAGGCTGCGTGAGGCGATCGATATCATGCCGCGAGTCGCACATTTTGGTGGTTGACTCGATGAGATCGAGTAATGGATAACATGCGGGGTTTGGGCGCCATCTATGATAAGCTACCCCTGTCAGAGGAGCTAACTTATCATACATAGCCGCACCGTCCCATGCCGGACAGGCATCATGGTGCGTCGTTGATGAGCGGGAGCCGTTCCTCGTCGCCGTACTAACGCGGTGCCACCTCCAACGCCCCTGATAAGAACATTTTCTCTTCTGGGAGGAGCCAATGAGAGCCGCGGAATGCGTCCAAAGGACCAGAGTTTTATGGTTTCCGGTGCCAGGGCTTCGTCCTCTTACTCGATCAGATTTGACGTCGTTGTCGACTTGGGAGCATTTCAATTTGCTGCAATCACGGCGAGACCGGCAGCACCCTTGTCTGAAAGCGGTTCGTAGCGTCGTCTTGTCTTGCGTTCTTGGGCTTGTCACCCCCCCCCCCCCCCGTCTGCATTCCGGTTCCCCAATCGTCTCCTCCTCTTTTGCCCAGCGCCAGCGGGATGGAACAGATGGAGGCGACGACCTTGAAGAGCTTGTCACGCTTGTCCCATGTGGGGGTTTGTCGCAGCGATTTCCGGGTCCATCAGTTGATAATCGCTGACACCAAGGTACCGCCGACTCGTTTTCGTGGAACTGGCGAGGTCTTTTATCAGCCTCTCCATATCCAGAGCGACACCGGCCCAGCATGTGAATAAATATCAGTCGACATCTCCTCCATCATCTCGGCCTCGCTTCTTTGTCTGAGAGAGATCAGCTGGAGTTTTCCCACCCTCAACCGAACAACCAGACTTGACTGCCTTGGTATCGCCACTTCTTTTGGGGTGTCATCCTGCAGATCACGACCCGTGTCACCCTGCAGCCCAGTCTTTCGGTTCCCCGTCTCGTCCTCACGTGCATATCGTCATCACAACCTGTGCCAGTCCGTGTACTGGTGTTTCGACAACTCGCCGAATCGAAATCATCCGAAAGTCAGCACGAAAGTCGCGGACTTCACCCCTCGACACGTCTTGCCAAAGTCCATTTCCGTCAGAAAGAGTCGCCAAAATGGACATGGATACTGCAACTACTACCGCTCGCCCGGAAAAGGCCCACGGCTCAAGACTGGGTTACTTGGCGGACAAGATCGCTGTCAAATCAGAGCCTGGGTTGACCAGCGCTCAGCTGATGGTAAGATTTGCCAGTCGAAAAATTGTTGAGCCATCCGAAACCGTTCTAACATTCTCAATTTACAGTTGACGAACCATGATCTCAAACCGTGAGTAATGCCACTGCAAAAAGCGCACGCGACACCTACAAGAGCATGGTGACTGACCTCGAGACAGAGTTGAGCCCGAGAGACGGCAATGGGGACCTTGGAACTTCGTCGCTTTCTGGGTCGCTGACTCCTTCAACGTCAACACATGGATGATTTCGTCCTCCATGATTGTAGGTGGTCTTTCTTGGTGGCAGTCTTGGCTCTGTGTCTGGATCGGCTACGCCATTGCTGGATGCTTCATCTGCATGACTGGTCGCATCGGTGCAGTGTACCACATTGGTTTCCCCGTTGTCAACAGATCATCTTTCGGAATCTGGGGAAGTTTGTGGCCCGTTTTCAACCGTGCCGCCATGGGTAAGCCTGTTGCTTCTTCCCAAAGTTGAACTTCACTGATCAATACCAGCTTGTGTTTGGTACGGTGTCCAGGCCTATATCGGCGGCCACTGCGTTTACCTGATGATCCGTTCCATCTGGAAGTCTTGGGTGAGTAGCAATGCCTCTAGAATGCCTAAGAAGCTTCAAATCTGATGCAAAACAGGACCGAGAGACGATTCCGAACACTTTCTCTGCATCTTCCGGCACTACCACCGCTGACTGGGTGTCTTTCTTCCTCTTCTGGGTGCTGTCGTTGCCCGCCATCTGGTTTCCCGTTCACAAGATCCGACACCTGTTCACGGTCAAGTCGTACATCGTCCCATGCGCTGGAATCGCCTTCATGATCTGGGCCATTGTCCGCGCTGGCGGCATCGGTCCCATCGTTCGTCAGCCCGCAAAGCTTCACGGCAGCGACTTGGCCTGGGAATTCGTCAAGGGCGTCATGTCGTCCATCGCCAACTTTGCAACCCTCATCGTCAACGATCCCGATTTCTCCCGTTTTTCCAAGAAGCCGAACGATGCTCTCTGGTCTCAGCTCTTCACGATTCCGATCGGCTTTGCATTTACCTCATTCATCGGCATTATGGTGTCTTCTTCCTCGGCAGTCATCTACGGTGAGGAGATTTGGGATCCCCTTAAGCTTCTCGAGAGATTCATCGACGACGGCGGTTCCGCTCAGCGATTCGGTGTGTTCGTCATCGCTTTTGCGTTTGCTCTGGCCCAACTCGGTACCAATATTGCTGCCAACTCCGTTTCCGCAGGTACCGATATGACAGCTCTGCTACCCCGGTACTTGAGCATCCGTCGCGGTGGATACATCTGCGCCGCTATCGGTCTGGCCATGTGCCCGTACACCCTTCTCACGGATTCCAACAAATTCACTACCTACCTTTCGGCATACAGCGTCTTCCTGAGCTCCATCGCAGGCGTCATGTGCTCTGACTACTACGTCGTCAGAAAGGGGTACCTCGAGATCAGAGAGCTGTACGATGCGCGCAAGACCGGCCCGTACTTCTTCACCTACGGCTTCCACTGGCGTGGGTATGCCGCCTACATTGCCGGAATCTTGCCCAATGTGGTCGGATTCGTCGGTGCGATTGGCGTTGATGTCCCTATCGGCGCGACATACATCTACAACCTCAACTTCTTCGCTGGATTCATCGTCTCTGGTGGCGTGTACTGGGGCCTGTGCAAGATCTCTCCTATCCCCGCCACCAGCGACAAGTGGATGGAAGTTGGAGAGGAAATTGATGATATCCGTGTCGCTTATGATGCTAGCAGTAGCCAGGACTACGATGAGGAGAGAGTTCTTGGCCCTTCCAAGGGCATTGATGATGGAGCTAAGCATGTTTGAAAAGGAGTAAAAGGTTTATGAAGGGGTCGGTGATTTGGATTTGGATGATACCATTGTTGTGCAAAAAGGGGTTGCAGATTTGCGGGTTTTCTTGAGCGTATGATTGAAGTAATGAACGATAAATGTTTCTACTGAACTACCTGGCAAAAGCTTCGTGATATGATTGAGACAAGCGAATCTTTCGCCCTTATAATACCCTAGGTACAGGCTATGAATCATTGCAGCAAAAGTACCGAAGCAGGTGCTCCCCAGCAACTCGCCATCTTATTGTTCAGCCCCTTTTCTTCAATACGACCCCTGCTGGAACAAGCTTAGACAACAAGGGCGGGAGTTCAACCTCTTCTGGTATCTCGAAGAGGCGCATAGAAGTGATTGCATCCCCGAAACGGGGCGACGCCGTGATTACAGCAACGGGTATCGCCAAGAAGAGACCTACGGCTGATGGGACAGCCCACGCCAGCTCAGCAGTCCCTCGAAGAGCAAGTAAAACTCCAAAACCGAGAAAAGTCTGCGGCCACAGAACACGGAAGCTGTCGCGCCAGCTGAGACCGAGCCGATCGCGGTTCTGCCCATCCCATGCGATGGACTTGCCCCTGAGTAGACCACCCAAGAATAGCGCAATAGCCAGAGCTGTAATCGGGGCGATGAAAGTCATCAGGAACAACTCCACAAATGTTGAGAGGATGCAGCGAAAACTGCCACCATAGCGCCTGGAAGATGTTGTAACAGCCTCGAAGACACCGGCAAGTTTGGGGAATATGCCGAAAGCAGCGAGAGCAAGGTGCGGAGTCCAGCCAAAGACGAGGCTCATTTGAACGACGCTAGGTTCTCCTATGACTTCCTTCGCGATCCATGCTAGTGTCATCAAGACGCAGCAAGCCTGGCCAATGTACGTGGTCAAGGTCTGGTATACCTGAAAGCGGCTGATTGGATGAATGCCAGGCTCGCTTAGCATGAACCAGTACTGCATAGTCCCTTGACACCAGCGTAATTCGCGACGAAGGAAGTCGAGAAAGGTAGGCGGATTGGTCTCGTAGCTTTCCGTCTCGATAGGCAGCACTCGGACCTCGTAGCCGCCTCGGCGCATGAACATTGCTTCCAGCAGATCATGACTAAGGATGTAACCGCCCAGCGGCGGCTCTCCAGGGAGCTTCGGCAGCATGCAATGCTTGTGGAAGGAATCAGTACGGATGATGGCGTTGTGACCCCAATACAGCGCGCAGTCGTGAGCCCACCAGCTGAAGCCCATGTTGTATGTTCGCACCCCATGACGCAGGCCGAACTGGAAGAGCCGCGTAAACGCGCTGACCGCAGGCATACCGATGACTATGGTCTGCAATAAGCCGATGAGGGGGTTCTCTTCCATGCTAGAAACCAGCCGGACGAGTATGTCGCCGCTCATAGCGCTGTCGGAGTCAAGAGTGACGAAGAAGTCGTCTCCTTTGGAGTGGTTGTCGAGGTAATCCCTGAGATTGCCAGCCTTGTACCCGGTGTTTCTACCACGGCGTCGATAGAACAGAGGCTCAGCCATACCCTCGCTCAGAGATACGGCATGCTGAGCAAATACCCCCGCTTCCGATCGCGCTACGTCAACGTGGTCGGTGTCGCTAAGTAGCACAAAGCGAAAGTGCTTGAGACAATTAGTTTGCCGAAGGCTCTCATACATGGCGTAGAGGCGGTCGAGCACTGGACCTGGATCTTCGTTACGCATAAAAATCGTGAGCGCTGTCGTAGACCTAAGATTCGACAGAGGTCCTCGAGGTCGAAAATATGGGTAGACGGATCGCTCTGCGTTGCCGAACAGGATGATACACAAGCCAATTGCAGAGTTCCAGAAGCTGACGATAGGCCAGGGAATGCAGATAATTCCGCAAAGCACAATGACTATGTCTAGCAGAGTTTGCTTGCTTCGCACGAATACGATGAAGTTGATCCAAAGGAACGGGAGGATTGTGATGCTGTTAAGGGCTGTAACCAACAAGCGGCGCTGGGAGACTGACATCCAAGCATCGCGATTCGAGGCCACGACACACATCTTGCGTTTGAGGTATAATGAGTCGATCCGATGTTCGTGACCTAATGCCGTATCGGTAGCTATGAAAACTATTGCAAGTCTCAGCTGGGTCCAATATGGAAACTGGGAAATCAAAATCCTCAGTTCGAAGGCCCGTAGGAGTCGAGAATGGATTCACGGGGATTTATGGAAGTACAGAACTCCGACTGCCGGTTATCTTGTCTTACAAGTCTCGAATCGGAAAGGCCAAATTCTCCACCTAGATAGCTTCCGTGGCAAACGAGGAAATGGGAGACGGAAAGTAGCTGTCTGACCCTTTCCGACTGGGGGCTCGGCGCCGCCGCGAGCGAGAACAGCGCCTCCCGGCAAGACTTCTGACCAAGTGAGGTATCTAGGCCTGGGACTTCGGATTACCGGAGTCCAGCATAGATTGTCAACCAGTACTATTTGCGCTCAAACTCATCTACTTTGTGGATACCAATCAACTTCTACATGTATCAATGGATACTCGGTCATCTCGGGACGCTGCTTGTAAGAAGTCACTACGATCCAACATACCTAGGTGAACGGAATCAACGAGCTCCTAACGCCGCGTATCCAAGGGTGAATGTCTAAGCTCACATCAACTTGGAGAATCCTGTAGTATTCTGAGCATATGAGCAGTCACAGGAATAAACAAATCGTCAACGACCCGAGGTCATATTTCCTTCACGACGGAGTGGTACAGCACAGAGTACAGTATACCCCATTTGAAGACTAAGGTCAGGCTGGAGCTGTCGAGCCGTACAGTTAAGCTTTTTTCAGTGTAACCCACCTGAAGCTTGAAATGAAGATGACAATCTCTTGTGCACTACTAATTACCTCTACCCGGTATTTTGGCACCTGTCATCTCGCACTAAGTCAAGTCCGCCAATCACTTGCTGATTCGCTTTACAACCCTAGGAGCACCGTTCGGCATCACGAAGAGCCCGACTTCGCCGCTTGGATACTGAGTATTAAGGTTCCCAATTTACAATTGACTTTCGGCTACCTAGCTATCTACTGGCTGTGCTCCCCCACCCTTCCGGTGGGATACCGAAACAACGCTTGAATACGTGCACGACTGACTTATAAGATTAGTTTCAGTTCTTGCTATGAGGAGGAGATGAGCAAGTGAGCTAGTGGCAATTGGCCTTTTCGTACTACAGGAAATTATTATTCCAAAGAGTTCTTCATCCTTGGCTTGATTGCTAAGTAGTCACTCGTTTTATTGTTGAGATGCACTTTCTGAAGTCTCTTTGCACAGCCAGCTTAGCTGCCGTAGCTACCTCTACATATGCGGGCAACCTTAATTATGGCTCTCCCTCACTCCACCACCCATTCCTCGGTATCTCTATTCGCAAAGTAGCAAGTAGATCTGATGGTAGTTCGCCATGGACACCGGAGCAGCTGAATTTCACACACGGCGTAGCATCCGGTGACCCGTATGACGACAGCGTTATCCTCTGGACTCGTGTTGCACCAACCATGGATAATGACCGCAGCAACGTGACTGTTGAGGGCACCGCTCCAATGTACGCTCACAACAACGACGTCTTCGTCAAGGCAAGCAAGTCGCCAATCTGCGTTGACTGGAAGATCGGGAGGTCTGCATCAATGGATGGGCAACCGATTAAGTCAGGGACGGCTTATACGAGCTCGGATGTTGACTTCACCGTCAAGGTGAGTGGACGTGTATATGCAAACGCCCGAGGCTTAACTCACTTACTCTACCACAGGTCGAAGCAAAGGCTCTCAAGCCATTCACGATTTATTGTTGGTTTAGCAAGCTAAGCTGAAAGACGTGATCTAATGCAAAGCAGATTACCAGTTTAATGTCTGCAATTCCGACGTCAAGTCCCCTGTCGGCAGAACTCGAACCCTGCCGGAGTCAGGTACCAAAGTGAGACGGGCAATCAAGCTAGCTGTCTATAGCTGTGCCAACTACCGTGAGCTATTCGCTGAACTACATGTTAAAATAGTGTAGTTATGTTATTCAAGCTAATGTGTTTGCATCAGCATTCGGATTCTTCAATGCCTACGGGAATCCCGAGCGGAAAGACTCCGTGGACTATATCGTCCACCTCGGCGATTATATTTACGAGTATGGGAACGGCGAGTATCCCGTCGGCGGCTTAGGATGGGGAGACTCTATCGGTCGTGTCCCCGAGCCCAATCGCTCATGTCACACGTGCGTTAAATCTTATTAACGCCTATCTATTGAACGATTCATGACTGATTCAAGTCACACTTAGTCTCTACGATTACCGACGACGCCTTGCCCAGTACCGCAGCGACCTTGACCTTCGCGCTAGCCATCAAAGGTTCCCCTGGATAACTGTCTGGGATGACCACGAGGTGATGGACAACCCTTACCGAGACGGCTCCGCAGCAATGAACAACACCGAACAGTCATTTATCAAAGACGACGGCATATCTGTGGAAGCGCGCAAGATGAATGCTGTGCGCGCATACTTCGAATGGAGTGAGTCCTATTTGCCCAACGACAAAAAATCTCCCAGTTGTCCACGCTAACATTGCCTGCTCCCAAAAGTGCCCCTCCGTCAGGTTGATATGGACGACAACCTGCGCATCTGGCGTAGCTTCCAGTTCGGCGACCTCTTCAATCTCATCATGCTTGACACCCGCAACTATGATCGCTCTATCACCGACCTATACTGGAACACAGGCTACGTTCACACCATTAGTGATGATACCAGCCGCTCGCTGATGGGCTCTCGCCAAGAAAACTGGTTCTACCGTCAGCTCATAGAGTCAGCCTCGACAACACGATGGCGTGTCGTTGGTAACCAGGTAGTCTTCAGCAAGATGAACCAGAGCATCTCCAATGGACCCAAGAACCCGTTCAACTACGACCAGTGGGACGGTTATGCTGCTAACCGAAACCGGACGCTCAAGACTCTCTATGATAACAACATCGACAACACAGTGTTTTTGGCCGGCGATAGTCATGCGTCGTGGGTCAGTGACCTTGTCTGGCTTGGCGAAAAGGACTACAATTCGGAAACTGGGGCCGGTTCCATCGGGGTTGAGTTCGCCGGCACAGCCGTCACCTCGCCTTCATCGGCGGGTCAGAACATCACCCAAGAGAAAGCTCTTAACAGAAGCGCTTGGATGACAGCTGCGAACCCAGAGCTGCAATGGCAGGAGTATTACTACCGCGGCTACTTTGAGATGACCATCGACTACGATGCAGTCAACGCTACCTTCTTTGGGTTGCCCACTTACGCCACGAGGAATGGACTCGAGATCGCGCTGGCAAATTTCACGGTCCTTTCTGGGGAGAACAAGCTACGGCGCCCTGTTGGTGGAGGCAGCGTGGAGTTTGGGAACTTGAAAGGCGGCGTCACGAAGCAGACTAATTTGACCAACGACACCAACACTGGAGAATGGTCTGTGTTTGAGAGTTCGAAGCTGGGCTGGGAAGACCAATCTCACTAGACATCCATTAGCTCACGCAAGAGCGGAGTGGTGCTCAGCGCAGGTCCATGTGGCCAGTCCGAAAAGCTGCAGATGTAGTGATATGTGAGCTAGAGGACCCAATATCAATACTGCAGACGACGTTGACAGTACTTTCCGAGCAGGCGTTCATGTTGCGGCCGATAATACTACGTCTGCGAGCCCTACCT
Organism: Colletotrichum scovillei; assembly: GCF_011075155.1. Taxonomy (NCBI): domain Eukaryota; kingdom Fungi; phylum Ascomycota; class Sordariomycetes; order Glomerellales; family Glomerellaceae; genus Colletotrichum; species Colletotrichum scovillei. Next base: position 2,915,576 of record NW_023336265.1, on the reverse strand, counting down.
ACGTGAAACAAGGTGGCATTGAGATATCTTTTTGAAAGCCCCTACCTACACCTACGGAACAGATTATGATCTCTGATGGTATCTAGTGTTGAGAAAATTTCCCGTGGTACAAAAAGATACATGTCAAATTGCTCACTGTCGCATTTACTTATATATTTGAATCAATAGTGTATGTGCTAATGAAAGCTTCAAGGTCCAGCTGTGGCCTTGGCTAAGTTGAGTGGTATTGATGTGGCGGAGAATTTTCACTGATTTATTGCATTTTGTGGTAGGGATGATCTCTATGGTCATCGTCTGAACCCATGATTTCTATATTCTTCTTCATAACAGAACGTGCATGTACCACATCCCAATGATGATTGACACAATCTGACATATTGAGCGGTTGCATAACCAAGCTAATGGAGTTTCATGGCCCAGCAGCCGCCTCCAATGGTCTTTGATCCAGCTTTATAGATTGAAGAAAGTTCCCCAAAGTCTTCTCGATACTGTCGCGCTCAAAATCGAACCTGTAACGGTCCACATTCTCAGGCGCATAATTGACCGCGTGCACACCGTCTTGCAGTGCCAGCCACGCAGCCAGCAGTGCGCCTTCCATCTTCCAAACATTTTCTTTCTCGGCAGTTTGGAACAGTGGATTATCGTAACCCTGATCAAGCCCCTGGGCTATGAAAGCTTCGGTATACTGCTTCCACCAATCCGTATAAGCGTTAAACCACGCTTCGGGATATCTCTCTTTCAGGTCGTCGTCGTCGATATTGTCGCCGCCTTCGGGGTTCGCGGGCCACCCATAGGTGTACCACATGAAATTGGTTCCGTAGTCTGGCCAAATGGAGTATTTGTATCCTGGCAGGGAAGATCCGTGTTCCTCCTGGGGTTCTGGCCGTTCGTTCAATTGAGATTCAGATTCTAGTTGATCTTCCGACTCCGAGGGTCCCTCTTTGTGTATTTGGAGTAAAGGCGTATCTGTTGGCGGCTCATGGACGGAATTTTCCTCCTCTACCTTAGATAGGGGCTCGGAGAGGGCCTGAGTGACTGGAAGTTGGGACTCGGCCAGTGCCGTAGGGGTGTCAGACAGCGGGTCTTTGTCCTCCGCCAAGCGAACTTGAAGAGAGTCGCCTGACAGTTTTAGAGTAAGGCCATAAGGGGTAGTGATAGAAAAGTGAACATCAAAATTAGAGTGTTCGGTAAGTGCTAATAACGCCTTAATGGATGCGATAGAAGGAGCCATTGAAAGGTGAAAAGTGAAAGGTGCGGATTTGATGAATTTCTGAAAACAAAGGGTTGCGGATCGTCTGAGCAACAAACTGGCTGAGGGATACTGGCCGTATTAGTATCTAGGAAATCGGGGCCGAGGCCGTGGCTGTGTCGGCGCGAACAGTCAGAGGTGGTATTATTCAACTTTTTCCATTTACCGGGGGTAAAAGACTCGAGGCCAGAACGAGAGACCCAACCACCTGCGGAGGCCGCTTCACCTTTGGGAATTTTCCAAGCGCTTAAAGGTAGATTTCAGGGCAGTCCAACCCCCTGCCCAACCTATGGATTGAAGAAGGGACTTCCAAGTCCGGCCTGCAACATATGGTTGGAAGCGACGACAAGATTGGTTCGTGGGAAGGCAAGGGCATCCCTAGGGAGCTTCAACAAGAGAAAATACCCATGTTTGTTGAGGCGGCGACTACGGCAGGTAGACGCATCACCACCCAGGGCTCAAGGAGCCAGCTATGTCAAAGGCGAAAACCTCCCACCTGGGAAGGTTCTTCAACAGAGACAAGTGAGACGGTTCATGGAATTTCGATTGAGCAAACGAGACTCTCGAAGGCACAATGGATGTGCCAAGGCGTTACCGGCAGGCTTTTATGTATCTAGTGCCTTACACCATAGTACCTACCGTAGGTATCACTGATACACTGTTGAGCAGTAGATTAGAAGAGCAAGAAATCTTGTGCTTCAGCGGTCCCATCCGCGTATCCTGTCACCGTCCGACCATCTACTACCTCTCATTCTCCTGCCAGTCTTTGTACCTAAGATCACGTCTGACTACGTCGAACCTCAAGTGCTTTATGTTGAAGATCACGTCTGACACTGACGACTTTACTTCATAGACCGGGTCATCCCATCAACGGCTAGACGGCGTACGCAAACATACAGTCCGACCATGTTTTCCTTGGATCCGCCTATGAATAACTCCGGAGTAAAGTTATATTCCTGGAAAAATAGTAGAGGCGGATGCTGATGCTAAACAGACCTAGAGAAAGGCTGAAGACGGTGCACTGATGCTATCTAGCAGTTGGCGGGATAGTACCTGTAAACAGCATGAACTACCTAGTATAAGTATGGAAGAGGTATCGGTCCCTTTGCCTTTGCATGTCCAAGTGTGCAAGACACGGTGAGCTTTGTCTACGGCGTAATACCTATTCCCTGTAAGTGCTGGCGTCTTTCGATACAGGTAGGTTTGTAGACCAATTGGAAGGGCCTGTTGTGAGCAATGCTCTGCTAGTTCCTCGTCAGTTGGTGCTTATGGTTTCAGGCATTTCATCGCACGTAGGCGCTGGGAGCGGACCCGAAAACCCATGGCCCCTGTATTCTGCCCTAAGCGCTCGGAAATTCCTCAAAATGGGATGCGCCCACTCCAGTTGTTTTGAGATCTCAATTGTTGTTGTTCTGGTCTGTTGTTTAGATCTGTTGGTTAGGCCTTCTGGCCGTCACCCCTGTAAGTGGAAAAGTGTCATAATAAGCATGGATGACAATGCTACCTGCTTTACCTACCTCTGTCACCTGTGGGCTCTGACTGCTGCAAGGCGCTTTTAGCACAGCCACGGGCGGCCTCATTTCCCTATTTTCACGATACTACATGTAATATGTGAATTATCTCTCGACCAGATCAGTCATTTGCTGAAGCTAATCAACATCTCATTTCTTCAGAACTCCATCAAGTCATCAATACTTTACAATGTCTCCTCCATTTAAATCCATCAAAGCACTACTGGCACTCGCCGAAAATTCCAATTTAGAAATTCACTTTTCCATTTCCACCCCCTACGGCCTTGTTGTTGAGCTCTCAGGCGACTCTCTCGAAGTTCGCCTGAAGGAGGAGGACATGAAGTTACTCCCTGCCAACACGGCAGCGCAAGTAAAGCCAGAGGAACCATCGGCCATCCAATCTACGTCCGCACCCCTATCCCAGACAGAGGATCAGGAGTCGGTCAACGAGCCACGAACAGTACATGTCGAGCCACAGGTCCCAGTCACCCAGGTCGGAGACGAGCCTCTGTCTCCAATGGAGCAGCAAAATTCAACCGAGCAGTCAAGGACAGAATCGACATCGGTGCAGGCTCATAAAGAGAATCCCTTGAAGCCAGGCGACCAATCAGAAGCTCTACCAGAGTACGGGCCTTCTTTACCAGGATATAAATACTGCATTTGGGAGGACTTTGGGACAAATTTCCTGTGGTACGTCTGGAACTGGCCCGCGAATCCCGAATTCTGCGGCGAGCCTGTCGAAGACGACGACCTCTTAGAGAGATATCCCAAGACATGGTACAAGGCCTATGACAATTGGGTCGATCGATACACGGAGGCTTTCAGAGCCCACATAGAAATGAACGCCAATAATCCAGTATTCAACACTGCCAAGGAGTTGAACCTCTGGGAATTTGAGGGCACGCTTTTGGCTGCGGGGCTAGCTCTACAAGATGGCGTTTATGGGGTGGGTTACGGAACAGAAAAGAATGACGACTCGTATGCTCATGAATTCGAGTTCGAACGCGATGGCTCCGAGAGTATCGGGAAGACTTTGGAACGATACATCCAAAGAAGGATATTGGATCAGAACCTGGATATTGGGGTATGATGCGTCGAATGAACCATGATTTACCTTACACCAAGGCAGTCCCAGAATCCAGTAGTCCAGAAACATGTAGAATAGTTACAGCCATCTGTCCGCGTATAGATAAGTAAATATATTGATCAAATCAATTGCGGTAATAGCGTTTCAGACAGCGTTAATTTGAATAAACCTAAGGAAACATGACTCAAAGAAACGTGACGTGACCCAGTGTTGGCCAGTGTGTAAACTTCCCCAGGAACTCCTTCATGCTCTCGACAGACCCGCAGAATGATCCAAACTAGAAAATCTCAGTTCTAAATTCAGTGCGCCACCTCGGACCCGAGCCGCCTGAATCCCAAGCGACTCCATCTTTCCTTGGCTGGAGACAACAAATCTCTCTTCTTCGGTGCCTGGACCTCAGCCTCAGGCTTGCCGAGATCCCACTTGATCGCCTCGGGCCACAGAAGGCTCGTCTCCTTCTTCTCATCCGCTGCGGACCAATTCTCAATGGACGGCACGTTGAGCTTGCCATATCCTTTCAGTCTCTCGAGGATCTCGCTCGTGTTTCTCACGTCACCGCGGGTGGCCCAGCCACATCGTCGCATGCCGTCGAGGTGCATGTCGGCCGCGGCACGAAGACGCTCGTCCTTATCCGCGCCTTGACTTGCGGAAAGGTGCTCGTCAAGATCGCATACGACATCCAGATGCACACGTCCAGCATCGCGAAGACGCTTGGCATGGCGCAGGAGGTAGGCTAGGCGGTTCGAGAAGTAGAATGCGGAAGAATCCAAGCCACCACGAGACTGACGAACGTTGTAGTAGATAGTTTCGCAGAGGGTGATGGCTTGGTCTAGGTGGCCCGCAAGCTCGTGCGCGTTGACCAGCAGGGAGCCGATTGTCAGAACGATATCAGGAGACCACACGCCACAGTTGCGCTGGACCTCCCTGGATCGCCAAAGCGAGGTAAGAAGGCTCTGTAAAGAGACAGTCAGTAAAGAGCACAGAAATATTAGTCGTTGAAGATTGTATGAAACTTACCTCGAGTTCTGCCCAGTTCTTCTGCTCGCCAAGGAGGCGAACAAGTCCGGAAATATCCTCGAAGCGAAGGCTAGTAAACTCAACCTTATCGTCTCTCAAGACCGTCAACACATGTTGCAAGACGTTGCGGCTGATGGAAAGCAGCTCATCCTGCTGTTGCTTGCCGGCAGACTTCCATGTGTCTACGCGGATGCCAGCCAGGACCTCGGCGAGACGGAAACCCCATACGTAGGAGTTGCGCTGGTGATAGAACCGCTGGGATTGCGCAAAGTCAAATCCACATTGCGCCACCTTCTGAGCTCTGACAAAGTCTTTCTCCTCGACCATGAGTCTTCTGACAGCAGTGTAGGCGGCCTTGCAGGATACCAGACCAAAGTCGACAGTACCCCTATCGGCAATACCACCACCGATCTCGTTGAGAAGCGCGACGTAGAAGGCGAATCTGGCATTCCTGTCGTCTTGGGAGCTTGAAGACTTGAAGTAACGCGAGGTGAACAGGGCGAAAAGCTTCTTGTCGAGGACATCCACAAAACCATTGCGGCCACGGGACTGCCAGACGAAGCGAAGGCGGGCTGCCGGCTCAATGATGGTCTCGATCCTTGTCGAATCGGTGCACGTAGCCATAACAGACATGTACTGCTCATAGAGAACTGTCTCGAGGAGCACATCTGCCATCAGCTCAGAGAAGCTGTACCGTACCTTGGCATCTCCGTTGAGAGCCTGCTCAAAGGAGATCAAGAATACCAGGTATACCTTGCTCGACTGGCCGGAGACCTTGATGTTGACATCCTTCTCTCCGCCTTCGAATCCAGGGAAGAGAAGCAGGTATCGCAGCTGTCGGAGAAGATCCTGGCCGTAGTGGACCATTCCCGCAGACAGGTAGATGGACGCCAGCGTCTTGGCTGACGCATGAAGGTTCATGGAGATCTTGACAGTAGTGATGATCTCAATGATGGAAACTTGTAGAAGCTGGGCGATGGAGGAGTGAGCCTCCTTGTTACCAATCTTCTTGTATAGCAATACGACTTCCTTGAGTTTGGACAGAGTCTTCTCATGCCACCAGCCGAACTCAATCTTGAGTTGAGCGTAGATCTCAAGACTGACTCCGATCGCGCGATCGATGGTTGTGGTGGTTGTCACCTTGTTGGTTGTGATGACAGTCACGTAGAGCTTCGATAGACGCTTCTTGATCGTCCTGACCGTGGTCTCTGAGACGACGTTGGTGGTCGTAGTCTTCTTGATAACCTCCTCGTAGATGGTAATGGACTCATGGTAGTGCTCCTCGGAAGTCTCACACAACTCCGCCAGAGCGATCAAGGCCTTGATGACGATGGCAGCATTGGCGCCAAAGACCTTAGTCGCGGTCTCGCGATACTCAATCGTGAGCTTGTAGCGAACCAAGAACTCGGCCTTGGCGTGGAACTCAAGGACATATCGGTATCGCTCGTAAATGAGCTCGACGACCTCCTGCGTGAACTTGATCTCACGGTTGTGATGAACAAACGTGGTCCAGAGCGTGACGCAAATCTTCTGCAGATCAGCCCAGCGCTTCTCAGCGTGGTAGTGGTTCAGGACGATGACGGCTGCATCTAGTGCACTTCCATGGCAGCACCCGTCCTTGGAGAAGATGGTGACGATTTCGCCGTAGCAGTCGTAAGCCTCTCTGCGGCCAAGTTTGTGGTAGACAGCGGCGAGCTTGTAAAGAATACTGACTTGCAGGCTGTGACCAGAAGACAAATGCCTGCGGTAATGCTGCAGGAGCTTGACGTAGATGTCAATGACCTTCTCGTGACGGTGGAAGTCTTCATAAAACTGAACCAGGGCCTCAGCCGCCTCGAAGATCAACACATTGTCGGCCTTGAGGGTCGAGAAACAGGCGTTGTAGATTCTGAGGTAGATTGCATCCGCCTTCTCAAATTGTCTCTGGCGATGGTAGCACAGAGCGAGGCGCTGCGCGATGAGGATGCGCTCAGAGATGAACTCGCCCTCAATGGTCAACTTGGAGTCGACTGACAAGACGCCCTTCCAGGTGATCTCGAGAGACTGGCGAATCACGACCTCGGCTTCGGCCCAATTCTCAAGCTTGAGATAGAGGTTAACCATAGCTAAGCAAGACTTGAAAAAGTTTCTGTCGGCCTTGCGACCTCGGCAGCGTTGGTAGTTGGTCTCCCAGATCTCCCTGGTAACGGTCTCGACGACGGTGGTGGTGGTCTTGGTCTCGACATAGGTCTCGGTGATCTCCTCGACGACCTCTGTGATGATGGTGGTAGTGGATTGAGCCTCTTCGCTCTCGACAGTCTTCCTCTCCTTGAACCAGCCCCAAACTTTCTTGAGGATGGACATGGATACACTGAGGATGCCGAAAGACTTCGCAAGGATACCAAGCTCCTTGAGGCGAATCATGATAATCTCGGACTCAAAGGACTGGTTCTCGTACTCGGCCCAGACGCATATCATAATGTTGCAAGCCTCCTCCGTTCGCTTGACGCGCTTGAGGAAGTTGATATACTCGATGGCAATGTTGATCTTCTGAATGTGAAGCTCGATTGTCACCTTGGTAGTACGGCAGACTTCGAGAATGCCCCGCCAGAGGCTGATGTATAGCCTCTCAGCTTGAATTAGGTGGCCCTTGGACTCGTACTCAACAGCGAGGCTGATGAGAATTTTGATGCGACGGACATCGGTGAACGACAAGTCGTCCGCAGTGTCGAACAAGAGAGAGTGCCACTGGCTATGGTTGTGGACCTTCTTGTCGCTAGCCTTCAGAACAACGGTCATGCCTGAGATGGCTTCGGCAATCGAACCCTCCTTCTTCGAGCCCTTGCCGAAACGGGCGGTAATGATGATATGGAGTTCGCTGTAGATAGACATCGCAAGCTCTTCTTCCTTGATATCGATGTAGAGCTTAGCGAGTGCCTCATACCATTTGATGACGGCATCACTGCGGGCTCCCTGCTTGCTCTTGGAGATCTCAATCATGAATTTGATCATCTCTTCACGGTGCGTAACCGTTTGAGTGCGCTTGGTGAAGGTGAGAGTCTCGGTGCAAGTGAGGAACAGGTTCGTGCATGAAACCACGAGAGGGCTGAACTTGTACAGGACAGTCTGCCCTAGATGCGAAGCCTTGTAAAAGAACTCGGCTGCGAAAGCATGCTCAGACTGACTCCGGTGCAGGCTTCCGAGGATGATGAGGCTTTGGAGGTATGATCGGTTCTTCTCGCCGAAGCAAGTAGAGCGGATCCGAAGACTCAGACTGTGCATCTCAATGGTCTCCTTGATGGCGTACTGTGTTTGCCAGTAGTGCCATTCCAGCATGGTGAAGAAGATGGAGTCGGGGAAAACATCCTTGAACTCGGAAGTCAAGGTGATGGTGCCGTTTTGGCCGCACAGTGATGATGAGCGGAAATGGGAAACCCAGTGGCGCACCATGTAGCTGACGATGTGGTACGCTTGGAAGCACTCATGGAACGTCTCCTCGCCTACCGGTTCCATCGACGGCTCACAAGTATAATTGCTGAACTTGGTCTTGGCAAAGAGAAGGAGGGCCATGGTGAGGTGGCGGTGGGAGTCGTGGAGAGACATGAGGGTTGAGCCGCAAAGACTCTGGACGTACTTCCTGATGGTGGAGTGCTTGAATCGCAGGGTGCCGTGGCGAATCACCACAAGACCCTGGGTGTTGCTTACAGGTCCCTTGACATCAGCACCAGAAGAAACCGTGCGTGTCGACAATGAGACTCCCAGGAGGTCTGTCATCTCACCGAGTGTGAGCGGGCGCTGGGCGGTGACCATGAACGTGAAGAGGTTGTAGGTCTTGCTCTCGCCGTACTCCTCCTTGAGGTTGACCTTCTTCATCAGCTCTCCAATGACGGCTTTGACGTCGGATCTGCAGCCAGCGATGATGCCTCTGAAGACTCCAAAGTCCGAAACCGCGAAGAAAAGCCTTCTGGCAAGGTAGGCAAACAGGAACGAACCCTTGGCCTGGTCCGCAAGCTGGCAAAGCAAGTCTCTTCTTGCCTGCTCGCTCTGTGCCACAAAGCAGCAGCTCCGCCCAAGTCTGTTGGCAAGATAAAGCTCAATGTCGTCCCGAACGTGATCAGGGGTGACGACTACGTGCTTGCAACCGCTGCCGCCAAGGTGTGAGATGGGCCGTGAGAATGTCACTGCTTGGGCCCTGGGAAGCTTTCCTATGCTAGCGTGGAGGCGTTTGTGAAGCTCCCCTGCCTTAGTAGCGCCACCTGAGACCTCATCGAGACCGTCGATGATGATACTGAGATTGACCTTCTTGCTGTTAATTGAAGATAAGCTCGAGTCGAGGGCGTTCCATAGGTCACTCTCTAGCTTTGCGCTGTTGTGGTAGGGCGAAGAATGATCAAAGATGGCTTCGAGCTTCTCAAAAAGAGCGACGTCACCAACGTTGATCTCGAGCAGCTGAGACAAGAGGCTCTTGAGGAAGGCGATGGGGGTTGTCTCCGAGGGGATATCGGTTGCTAGGCCCCAAACATCAGCTCATGCATCACTCACGGTACGTACAAACACCGAGAGAACTTACAGAATGTGTAGGAGATGGTCTCGTACTGGACACGGTTGATCGGGCGTTCCAGCCTCTCCCGTACCCATGCGGCAAGCATACTTTTGCCGCAGCCCTCTCCGCCAGTAACAGTGAAGATCTTGTCATCACTGTTGAAGAATTCATGCAAGTCATGCGAAAGCCACTCGCATGTCCCATCGACACGCAACTTGCGATCGGCAACACGTCCATACATATGAGACTTTGCTGATTCCCGTGTGGGGAGCAAGTGACGACGAAGTGTGGTGATGTCTAGCCGGCGGTTCTTGGAACCGAGCTTGTACTGCCACATGTGGTTGAAGAGGTTCTCTCGCTGGGTCCAGATCCTGGTGATCTGTGAGCCGAACTGGGCGTCAAAATCAATCGTCACCGAGCCGCTGTAGATGCTGTTGATCCGGGAGCGGTAGTAGATGGTAACATCACCGACGAGCTTGAGCATGGTATCAAAGATGCGACTCAGCTCGTAGCGGATGGCATCGCTCGCGGTGAACATGCCATTGAGTCTGATGGCGTGGCCGAGCACTAAGCCAAGCTCATACAGAGCGTTGAAGGTCGGCTCCAGTGCCTGTGCTTGATCGTGTCCGAGCTGGGTAGGGAAATGTCAGCGTCGGCGTTGTAGCCGGAGAGTTGTAAAACTGTTTGATTTACCTCAAGCAACAGGTAGCAAGTAGCCAACGCTGTGTCGCGCACAAGCGAGCAGCCCTCAATGAAGGACTGAACGTGGCGCGAGTATTCGTCCAACTGAAGACCGAAGAACTCGGCCGACTTCAGAACGCGATCCCACTGACTGCCCTTGGGAGGCATGTGTGTCAGACGCTCATCGGAGATGTATGCGAGGTAAGCGTTCAGATCGATGGTCTGGAAATGATTGTGGGTGACTTCCTCGAACTCGCGGACGAGCTTCTTCTGGATACGCCTGGCTGTGTCAATGACACGCACGACGCGGTATGACGTGTGGCCGTCGTTGGAGGCGACCATGGTCAAGGCATCCAAGCTGATAGACGACGACCTTGAAGCGTCGCTGACGTTAACTTCGTCAATATGTACGACGCTGGACTCCTGCTTGGTGGAGTTTCGGGCCAAAGAGCCCTGGTTCGAAGTTGCGTAGACGGACATCTTCGTGTCTGCTACTGTTGGTACGTCGTCGATAGACTGGCTGTCTGAGCTAACCGACAAGATAGATGAGGAGTTCGAGGGCTTCCTACGACCTGTTTGAAGATGTACACTTCAGCGGGGATTCTTCATGGGATAATGTTTGCAGAGGAAAGAGGGGGAAGTAAACACACTCAATGGGTTTCTGCGGAATCCAAGCATTCTCAGATGGGCAGTCCTGAAGCTTTCTCAAGTTTAAGGGAATACTGCTTCAACTTATAAGCAGCTTGACTAGTATCAAGGGATCCTGAAAAGCATCTACTTCTCGTACACCAGCATGGATGAGGTCAACGGGTATCCCGAGTTTTTACAAGGGCTGAAGATCATATTGCTCGTTTGAGACACGGGCGTCTCCAGGTTGACCTTGAGTGGCCCAAGAAATTTAACGCAATTCCCTCAAGATGCTCGCATCGCAGAATGTCCTCAAGGGCATGGTAAAGTTCACCTCGGTCTGCCGACTGGGCTTCGTTCATAGAGCCAATGGGATGTTACGCAAGAAAGATGTGTCCCAAGACAGTCAAGTCTGCGCTGAAGGAGGGGGAATGAGATGTTTGATAATCCGAATCATGTCTCGATGAACGGACAACCCCTCTTCCCGAACAGATGGTAGGTGTATGCAGCGGGAGCTTCAGAAATGCATGTTAATGTGAAAATGGTTGTGCTGTGAAAACGTTATCACCTTTTGTGGCTGGCTGATCTCGATGACGGGTGCTCAGAATGGCATTCCCCGCTTATAGAAGTGAGCGACGTTCGTCGATGCGACCGTTCGAACCGGCACTTCTATCTGATGGGACGTCGGTGCCTCCGGCTGCTAGAGATGTGTAACCTTTGCAGAGCTAACCCGCGAGCGGATGAAGTTTAGAATCATCTCCACAAACTCGTGAAGATCGCATCCATTGGCAGAAAAGAAAGCTACGAGGCTTGCAGGTGTTGTGACTATTGAAACTCAGCACCGCAGAGTTGGAATGCCTGTACGAGAGCTGAACGTTGCTGATATGTGATGCTTCTCAAAACGGAAATGTGGCGCTTTCACGGCCGACTGAAGCGGACTTGCCGGATGCAATGCTAGCCCGAGCTGGAAATCCGGGGAGCGTGTCTCTGCCGGTGATCCACACGCAGGGCGGAAGAGCTTCGTTGCGTGAGACTAGGTCTAGGGATGTGGTCAGCGATTGGTTCCCTTTGACTTTTGTGGCTCAAGCTCCGAACCGAGGGACACGAAAGCATCCCATAGTGCTGAGGACTCGGTTGCAGAATCCCCAAGGGCTCAATGTGCTAGGAGTTCCGCGGTAGTGGGATCAATCAACTTCTCGTCTTGATGACCATGTCCCACAACGGACGCTGGTAGGATAGAGAGGCAGCGTGGCAGTCAACTTTGGTTGGATTGGAGTGCATGATGAGGAATCTAAACTAGCAGCGATGTCTCATTTCAAAAGTCTCGTTCACTGATGCCAGTTATCGTACGCGGTGCATTTTGCTTGCAGACTCTCTCCAGGGCTTTGTGAAACACCAACGCCCAGGTGATCATGTGAGGACTAACTTCATAGAGCTCCTTGTCGGCTGTTGCTCAGTCGCGACTCGGAGCACGCTTGGCATTTTTCTAAATGCTGTGTCCTACATCGCGTCCGACATCCTCGTGGAAACCCATTCCGTTGCGAATCCGACTCTCAACCTCAACGACGCGCTTAGGAAGCATGAAGCCCAATCCGAAAAAGACGAAGAATGCCCACTTCCAGCGGAATGGGTTGAAGGTGACACTGAAGGCGAACCACCAGATGAGCTCGAGATAGGTGAAGAAGTCGAAAGCACCGGTAGGCGACGCAGATTTCAGAAGTTTGGTCATTTCGATCCAGGCCTTCATCCAGAAGGGATGGGGTCTTGTCAATGGGTCAATGAGGAACATCAGAAGGATTCTGGTATAGATGCCGATGTGCCAGTTTCCGACTGTGCCGATAGCAGCAACGTACGTGCTGTAAGTTGTCAGAGCCAAGTTCATTCGCAGGAGCCATTAGCAAGATGCTTACCAGTTGATAGCAGAGATGGACGGGTGGTTTGGAGGGAAAGTCTGGATATACCAGTTGGGGGGCGAGTACGGCTCGTTGAAGCAGTCATCAGGCAAGAATTCCAGCGACGGGCGCTTGAATCCAGTGGCCATGACGATGATATCGGCCGGGATGACCTGTCTTCTGCCAGGGCCGCCCTTGGGTACACCTTGAGCGCGTCTGTTGACAATTACTCCTTCCGCCGTGAAGCCCTCAATATCGCAGCGAACCCACTCGGCGTGGCCGGACCGGATGGTCTCCATGACATGGCTGTTTACCATTGGCGTATCCATGTAGATGCCCTTGTCGTACGGTGCGATGTCTTGCAGGTCTCGGTAGAAAAACTTGCGAAGCAGCGTCTCCGGGATCCACGAGAGACGAGTCTCTTGACCGAGGATGTTCATAGCAAGAAGCATGTTCACGATGGGATTGCGAGGGATGATCCACTTGTCGCTGCGAGACAGAATGGAGGTCTTTTCAGCTTCCTCGTCCACAGCAAACTCCAGAGCTTCGACGGCGCTGGCACCACCTCCGATGACGACGAGCTTCTTGCCCTTGGCGTTCTTACTGTGAATTTGGTTAGCAAGCTTGGAGCTAAAGGCGGGGAACATACATACCCAGTAAGCTGGCTGGAGTGGTAGATGTTGCCCTTGAACTTCTCCATGCCCGGAAGCTGGGGCATCTTGGGCTCACCGCAGGTACCTACAGCGGCGATGACGCCTTCGAAATGGCCATTGGCGGTGTTGTTGACGACCCATCTGCCCTTCTCATCCTGGTAGACCTTTTCGACGGGTGTGTTGAACTTGGTGCGTGTCTCAAGTCCATATTTCTGCCAAAGCTGCTTTACCTGGCTTAGGATCTGCTGTCTATCGGGATACCCGCGTTCCCACTTGACCGAGGGATGGAAGCGGAACATCATGGAGTGGATTTGAAGACTGGACGAGTTGTTCACTTTCTGTTTGAATCGTTAGTGTCAGCTTGGGAGGGAGCATTGGGCTTCGATGGGCGACGTACACTCCAGATACCACCGAGGTTCTCGCGGCCACCGGCCTCGAAGATGACCACATCAAAACCATGGCCAATGCAGTGCGCGGCGGAAGTGACACCAGTGATACCAGCTCCAATGACAGCAACCTTGGGTCGACTGAGACGAGTGCTGGGCTCGGGAGGGGTGGGCGAGAAGATCTTATCGGCGAACCATTGCCATATCTGGAAGACGAAGAGGAAGGGGTGGAAGAAGGGATTCTCTACACGAGATTCGGACGGCATCGTGGCGAGTAGGCCGCAAGCCTTGGACGAAGTCGGTGGTGTATGGGAAGCAGGTGAACAGCAATTGGTACAGCTGGGTTTGTGTTTGGAGTGAAGCAAAAGGTGTTAATCACGAAGAACCACGATGTGAAGGAAGGGAGAGGGCACGAAGCTGTATTAAACCCTACCTGTGTCAAACGGAGTAGGTACTTTCCGCACTACTTACTTTTGCTACCTATGGATGAGTGATGAGCCTAGGGAGCTCCGGGAGCTCTGGGCAGGTGGCTGGCATGTGAGCTCTTCTTCCCATTGCCCCTGGTGCAATGCTGCCGCTGCCGCTGCTGCTGGTAGGCAGTAAGTAGGCAGGAGTAGGTAGCTGCTGCCAAGGTGAGCCTGTAAGGTGAGGTAAGACTGAGACGACCGGCGAACAGGCCCACCCGATTATCGACGATTGACGTCACCAAGAACGCTAGGGAACCCATTGAAACGCCCGCATTGAAGCATGTGAAGACGAGGGTTTGGCTCAGTCTCGCCAGATGTCTCCCTAATTGGACGCATACGGGGACAGTTCAGGGGGGGCTTGGGCCGTCATCTGGTCCAGTCGTTGAGAAAACCACGCAGTATGTATTTCTTCCTCCGGAATAAAAGGACGACCCAATGGCATGACAAAAACTCTGTGGACGAAGTATACCTTACAGATAGGTATGTACAACGTCTGTGTGAAGGGTAAAGATGAAGAGAAATTGACATGGGAACCAAGGCCAGACTGGCTCAGCATGGCAGGGCCTTGGTGCATAGTCCGAGAACCAAGGCCTCGGCCAATGAAGCTGGTTGGGCCGTCGTGGCAGTCTAGAGCTAAAGAGGCATTTTTTTCATCGGGAATTTTGGAGATCAGTGGCCGATCGGATGCCCTTCCGCCATTTCCCGGCCTGCCTTAGCGCTGCCAGCCTGGTTCAGCACCACCCAAACAATTGAGAAATCCAGGAACACGCTTGAAGCGCATCTCACACACAACACACAGACACGAACACGATGGGGTGATTCATTCCTTTTTAAAGTTGGACGAACTAAGAAATGAATTGGCTCCTAGAACCTCGGCATGGCCCTTTGTGATGGCTGCTGCTACTGCCGCTGCTGCTCCGTGTATATTGTGGGTATCTCCGTCTATCGCTTGCCTCTGTCGCGTCTGCCCGCCTCCAACATCTTGGCCTTCTTCTGGAATCTCTCGCCCATCTCGGCTTGGCCACTGCCCCTTGGTCCGTCCGCGGTGTCCCGGCCGCGCTTCCGGCTCTTGTCGAGGATGTCGCGGCTGCTGCCGCCACCGCTCTTGCGGGCCGTGAGTCTGTTGATTCGGTCGACGCCTTCGCCGAGGTCTCTCCACTCCTCTCCGCCGAATTGCATACGCTTGCCGTTGCCGGTACGCATAGCCTCCTCCTTCTTTGCCTTCTTGCTGGACGTGGGGAGACGGGTAAAGTTGGCTTCTTCGTATTCCCGACGCTCGTCTTCCGTCTTGCGGTCCGCGGCCGTCTTCATCCTGCGACCACCATTGACAATAGTCGTTCCGATACTGGGCTCGGCGATGGGGGCAGTCGACAGCTCGTGCTCGATGAACTCGTCCATGGTGTGAGACTTGAGTGGGCGGCGATCAGACTTCTCTTTGCGCTCAGAGGGCATGATGGTAGGCGCAATTCTCGGGGGTCGGTAGACGCCATTCTTCGCAGCGGTTGCAACGGCAGCAGAGGCAGCGGCTGGTCTGACAAAGGCATCTGGCCGAGCTTGAAGATGGGCTGCCTTCATCTCCTCCTCCTCTTCGTCGCTGCCAGATTCTCCGTCGGAAGCAGAGTCGTCAGAGTCGTCTGAGCCTGCACCTTGCGCGGCCTTGACTGCTTGGGCGTTCCGTTCGGCGTCGTCCGCGGCGCGAAGAATCTTCTCGATCTGGTAACGCAGCTTGTCTTCAAGGGGCCGGACACCCTTCTCGAGGTACAGTCGGAGTTCGACCAGCTTCTTGACAACCGTCTCCATAGTCTCGCCGGCATTGTCATCGTCGCGGGATTGCTTCTTGGCGTTGCGCAACTTCAAAAGGATCAAGAAGACCAGGTTTTGCAGGTACGATGCAAGAAGCTCGTTCTTGGTATCGAGAAGTGAAATTCCATTCTGAGGCGACGCAATTGAGCCTTTTGGTGCCGCATCGAGTGATGTCGTCAATGACTGCGTCAAAGAGTCCAGCAATGCTGGAAGGGTGCTTGGTGCCGCCATTGTAAATCTGGCGATGCTGTACGTTGTTCGTTGAAAACTTGAGATCGCAACGGAACAAGAGCGCGGTGCAGGATTTTTTTTTTGCAACTGCTAAACTGATCTGCGCTATTGCGGGGACCGGTGCATCGGACCTTGTGGACCCCGACCACCGGTCTCCGCTACGTACCTAGGTATGGATGTTTCCATGCTGAGGTGGGTTCCTCAGGCCCTTGGAAGGTACCGGGCAGCCGCAAGACCCCGGACAGACAATGTTCCGGCTGGTCTATTACCTGAGGTGCGACGGTATGGAAGGTACCTAGATGCACGTACTTCTGGAGCTGAGCTGCAGGGGTGAATGGTGACTAAGCCATATTTGGGACAGTTGTTCGAGAGGCAGCAGGAGCTCCTGTAAATGAGATACGAAGCTCCCGGACCTGATACAACAAAGGCAATTGGCCATCTGTCCACCACGAAGCAACTCTGCTTCTTGCACAAACATCACCGCGAGCTCGCCGTGTTCTTGACGAACCGCTTTTACCGCCATCATCCAGGTGCAGACGGAACCCGGATGACCCACCGGCTATAAGCCGCTTTCCGCTACCTGGACCTTACCGAGAACCAAGGGTACGTAATCGCGATCCATCCATCGGGGTAGCTATTCCCATCGGTTTCATGTTTCACGCTACTTTGCCTCTGGCCACCATCTTCTCTTTCGCAAAGTATCAAGACTGATCGCAACTTTTGGGCAGAGCTCCGACATCTCGACACGATGCAACTACGAGACATGGCGCCTTCGTCGGCGCTCGTGGCCTCTTTGCTGGCTATCCCACAGCTCGCTTCCGCCTTCTACTTGCCAGGTGTTGCGCCCACTTCTTACAAGAAAGGCGACGTCGTTCCTCTCTACGTGAACAGCATCAAGCCGGTCGCCGCTCCCTCCGATTCTCGATTGCACTCAATTGTTTCCTACGACTATTACCACCCTGGCTTCAAGTTCTGCGAGCCCGAACCCCGTCCCGAGTATGTGTCGGAGAGCCTGGGCAGTATTCTCTTCGGAGATCGCATCATGACCTCGCCATTCGAGCTGCGCATGAAGAACGACGAGAAGTGCAAGCCACTTTGCATCCAGAAATACCCCCCGGCGGCTGTCGGTTTTGTCAAGCGCCGCATCGAGCAGGGCTACAGCCTGAACTGGCTTGTGGACGGCCTGCCCGCCGGACAGCAGATCTACGATGACTTTACGAACACGACTTTCTACAACCCCGGATTCTTGATGGGCGGCGAGGACGAGAACGGCAACGTCATCTTCAACAATCACTACGACATCAACGTTGAATACCACGCCGTCAACGGCGATCAGTCGCAGCTGCGCGTCGTCGGTGTCGTTGTCGAGCCGAGCTCGCGTGCCTACCCCGGTCTGCTCGACTGCAATAACCAGATGGAGCCCATCATCTTCGAGGAAGACGGCACTGAGAAGGAGGTCAAGTTCTCGTACTCTGTGTTCTGGATCGAGTCCAAGACAGCTTGGGCTACCCGTTGGGACAAGTACCTGCACGTGTTCGATCCCAAGATCCACTGGTTCTGGCTCGTTGACACCGCAATTATCGTTATCATTCTGATCCTTACCGTAATGTCCATCCTCGTCAGAGCTCTGAAGAAGGATATCGCGAGGTACAATCGCCTTGACCAGATCAACTTGGACGACCTCTCTGGTACTTCGGCGCTAGAAGATGGCGTACAGGAGGATTCGGGATGGAAGTTAGTCCACGGAGACGTCTTCCGCAACCCTTCGAACCCTCTCCTGCTCTCGGTCCTGCTCGGAAACGGTGTTCAGCTTTTTGTCATGACGGGCTTCACCATCTGCTTCGCCCTTCTCGGCTTCTTGTCGCCCTCTAACCGTGGATCCCTCGGAACAATCATCCTGCTTCTTTACACCATCTTGGGCTTTGTGGGTGGCTACATCTCGGCGAGAACGTACAAGTCGCTGCAGGGCGAGAAGTGGAAGATGAACATCGCGCTGACCCCGATTCTGGTGCCGAGTATCGTATTTGGTGCCTTCTTCTTCCTCGATCTCTTCCTCTGGGCGAAGCAGTCTTCCGGCGCCGTGCCCTTCACTACCATGCTGGTCATCATTGCCATCTGGTTCATCCTGTCGGTGCCTCTGTCGTTCGCCGGATCCTGGATGGGTTTCCGCGCATCTCCCGTTGAGGCGCCTGTCAAGACCAACCAGATTCCTCGCCAGATTCCTCCTGCCACCTCCTATCTTAGACCGATTCCCAGCATGCTCATTGTCGGTCTCCTGCCCTTTGGCGCCATCTTTGTCGAACTCTACTTCATCATGAGCTCCGTCTGGTTCAGCCGTATCTATTACATGTTCGGCTTCCTATTCCTCTCGTACGGTCTCATGATCGTCACAACTGCTGCCGTCACCATTCTCATGGTGTACTTCTTGCTCTGCGCCGAGAACTACAACTGGCAGTGGCGATCATTCCTCGCTGCGGGTATGAGTGGTGGCTACATCTTCCTTAACTGCCTTTTGTACCTGTTCACCAAGCTGAACTTGAGCAACCTGGCGGGTACCGTCCTCTACGTTGGCTACAGTGCTCTGATCTCCTTCTTGTTCTTCATTCTTACTGGTAAGCTTGCCTGCCACCCCTCAGCTTCGATTTATACTAACCTCGCTTCGCAGGGTCCATTGGCTACTTCGCAAGTTGGTGGTTCGTCAGGAAGATTTACGCCTCCATCAAGATTGATTAAATGGCATTGCATTCGGGCGTTGACATCCGGCGACAGGTTCATGCTATTGTATCAATGTTTTTGTACGAATACTCACTCTCGTCCCCCGAGCGTTGCATTGTAGTATTGATGACACGCTTTGGCCTAGGAGCAGAGCGTGGTTGGTCATGAGGTTCAAAAAATGAGATTCTTTTTAGATGGTAGACGGCAGGGATTGGTAGACGGGAGCCAGCTGCCTCCAGCTTTGAGTAAAACAACAGCGCATGTACAGTTCCCTTCATTTGATTTGTCTTGTGCGAATAACATTGTAGGATATTTCCCGTGGAATGGCTCCTGGGCTACTCGTCGTCATCGTCGTCGTCCATGAGACTCGTAAACTGGAACTGCTTGCTCTTGCCAGCCGAGGACGCGCCGGCACCAGCGCCAGCAGCCACACTGTCGCGCCGGTACGCCTCCTGCTGCTCGCGGCGAATCTTCTCCATCTTCTCCGCGTACTCCCGGTTCTTCCTCTCAATCTCGGCCTTCTCCTGCTCCTCGCGGACCTTGCGCTCCTCTTCCTCTTTCCGCTTCGCCTCGGCAATTTGCTGCGGATCGTAGCCGCGGGGATCGGTGCCCGAGTCCGCGAGGTTTTGATACATGGCCATGGCGCCGCCGCGGATCATGCCCTCGCTCGGCCAGGGCACGAACGTTGCGTTGAAGTGAGGGTTGAGGTGGTTGCGCAGGCCGTCGGGCAGCGAGGTCGCGGTCGTTTGCTGCGTTCCTGGGAGGAGGTCCTGCGAGCCGCCGACGGGGCTGCCGTTTGCTCCGCCCGAGGGGCCTGGAGTCTGACCCTGGCTGGGTGTCGGGGCGGCGCTTACGGGCTGGCTCTGGAGGCCGTTTGCGCCGGGGGTGTTTGGGTTGGTCGTCATGCTTGCGTTCGGGTCTGGGCCGGGGGAGCCTCCGCCGGCGGTTAGGCCGCCGTTTGTGAGGGCGGCGGGCGGGAGGGTGGTTTTGCTGATTCGGCGGGCATAGTTGAGAAGCTCGTCGTATTTCACGGGGTAGTTGGGTCCTTCGGGGTGGACAGTGATTTGGGTCGTGGTGATGTCCTTGCGTGTTGTTGCTAGACTGGAGAGCGTCTCTCTGATTTGCGTGTCGAGGGAGGTAGTTGTTGCTCGGAGTTGCTGCAGGCGAAGATTGTTGTTTTGATGGATTTGAACTGTGATCGTGGGATTAGCACGGTAGCCTGGCAGCTTGTGTCGGAGGTAAGCTTACCCTCGTCGAGGCCTTTTGTGAGGTCATGGTCTGCTTCGTGGAGGTCCAATGCCTGCTTGGCGTGGGGATGATATTTGGATACCGACTCAATCAGAACCGCAAGTGCTTTCTCAACGCGCTCGAAGCGCGCGTCAATAATCTTGTCCATGGCTGTGGTCGGAAGTCGTCGATCGGCCGAGATCGCTGGTCTAGCTGGTGGTGTGAAGGAGAGGATTTGGGTGCAAGGCTGAGTTGAGCTCCGCTAGACCGTACTGTAGGCCCACCAGAGGCAGCACGCCCATTGGCTCCGGGGTTCAATGCTCGCTCCCAGCCTGTAGCCTGAGGCGCATTGGAAATCCGGCCGGCTTTTCCCGCTAAGAAACTCGCGCAACATCACCATTCTTTCACGACCTCACTCTTTTGCATCTGCAATTGAATACCCCACAGTTCGTTCGCACGACCACCACAGTCAAGATGCCTTCTCCCGTAAGCCAGACTGCTCCCTGAGCTCCCACGCTCTTGCTTCACGCTTCTGTGGCCACTCACACATGACAAAATACTGACAAAAGTCGCAATGCAGGCCCGCGTCGGTACTCTGTACCCTGCCTTCCGCAGCAAGTTCGGCCCCAAGTACGTCTTACGATACCCATACGATTGATCCCTCTCGACTGCGGCTCTTCGAGTGCCTTCGAACTCCCGAAACCCCGAGACAGAAATCACGCACCGAGCAACGGACCAAGAGAACAGTAGGCTGACTGATTGAATCTAGGTACAACACCATCCCTAACGTTGGTGGCTGGACCATTGCCTCCGTCGTTAAGCTGTGAGTTGCCCTCTAGACTCTACGCCGGGCATCCGGTATCACGATTCCGTCCCTTGGCTCAAGAAGCCGACACTGCCATGACCACTGTTCCGCCGACATGGAAGTCACAAATGACGACATGAGGCGACGAGGGGATATCGGATGCCGTCAGAAGACAGAGATGAACACAATTGGAAAACTTGGAATGGGTTGGCTGACCTATTGTGCTAGCGGAACCCGCGCTGCTGGTTTCGGCGCTGCCGCCGGTGTTGCCGCCCTCTTCTACACCTCCGGCATCCCGAGAATCCAGAACGACATCCTTGTTGTAAGGCAGACTGCGTCTCCGAAGTGGACTCGCCTGAGAACTGACGCCCACTACAGAAGATCCCCATTGTTGGCCCCAAGTTCCTCAAGGAGGTTCCCCCTGCGTCTGACAACGTGAGCTTCCCTCGAGATCGTACACTACCAAGGCAATATGCTAACATTAGACAAACAGCCATTCTAAATGCCTTTCATGACCCGGCTATGCTTTTTTAATGCTGAAAATGTGGTGAGCATGGTCGAATGAGGTGTTGGGATGGAGGGATGTCCACCCTTCGGGGCTTGTATAAAAGATACAATAGACTCTTTGACTTTAGTTGATGTGTTTGAATAAGGCAGTGATTCGAAAACTAAGTCAACCTAACTACTCTGTGCTATGTATTTTCTACGCATCATCTCAAAACACAGCATTGGTAAAAGTAGTTTTGTTAAGGAGCTGAAGTTCCCCTTTCATGAGCAAGTAGCTTCAGTGAAAGGCCGTGCGCAAACAGTGCGAAGACGCGTAATTGCTGCATCTTCGCCAAATGATGAACTGTTCACTTTCTCCCACCTCACTTGTCTGTGTAAGAGATCACTTGCTGCTGCTGCCAACACTCATTGTTTCCCCAGGCGAAGGCATATTCCCCTAGTTCTCCGACACTCATTTCAGTTCCGTTCCTTCTTTGCCTCTTTTCACATCTTGAGTGATTACATCCAACAGAACCAACAAAAACCCACGGCCAGTCACCTCAATCTTGTCTGCCCTCTGTGCATCTCACATCGAAGATGAAGGCCGTCGAAGCCTTTGTCGACGGACTCAACATCCTGTCCGTCGTCGTTCTCTACTCTCTACTATGGGTCATTACCCCCAAGATGCCCAATCCCGACCCCTCGGGGCCCAAGACAAACAAGATTTACGATGTGCTCATGCGCGTGTCGTACATCATCATCTTCATCCTCGGCTGGATCTGGTGCAGCAATGTCATGGCCCAAGTCGACAAGCCATACCTGGTGAGCTCGGTTTCCCTATGCAAGATTGACACCATTCCACCATTCTGACAGGAAATAGGACGAGATCTTTCATATCCCTCAAGCCCAGAAGTTTTGCCAGGGAAAATGGAGCGAGTGGGATGACAAAATTACCACTCCTCCCGGCTTGTAAGCCGCCATTCTCACTGGACCCATCACCATACCCAGCTAACAAATTTCCAGATACATTCTATCAAAATACTATCTGCAGGTGATGATGAGACCTGGCTGCTCCGTCCTCGATCTCCGTGGCGTCAACATCATCGCCGTGCTTGGCGTCGGCATCCTCGCAACTCACTGCCGCCACCTCCTCGAGACTCGCCGCCCCGACGCCAAGTCCCCAGCACCCCCAGCAGTGCTCTCCTTCCACGCGATTCACCTGGGCTGGAACATTGCCCTCTTCCCTGTACTATTCTTCTTCTCGGGTCTGTACTACACCGACGTCGTCTCGACCTTGTCAGTCCTTGTTGCCTACTACCACCATCTTCACCGCGTCCGTAAGGAGCGCAGTTCTTTCTTGAGTGACTGGATCACTATTGTCCTCGGCGTCTTGACTCTTGTCATGAGACAGACCAATGTCTTTTGGGTTGTCGTGTACATGGGTGGCTTGGAGGCTGTCGCCGCTGTCAAGGCCCTCCGTCCTAATCCGGTGGCTAAGCCCAGCATGAAGACACTCGGCGAGGTTGTGAAGTTCTACGGGTGGAGATACTCTGTTGGGGAAGTCCACGATCCGCCTCTCAACACAGCTTGGCCAGATGGTGAGTCTACTGAAACACGGGTGGAAGGAATTCTACTGACATGGGTAGACTTATTCTTCTCCGCCCTGAGCATCGGCATCGCGGCTCTAGCTAACCCTCTTCGCGTGCTGAAGAAGGTCTATCCGCACATCACCATCATGGCCCTCTTCGCCGGCTTCGTTGCATGGAACGGCGGCGTCGTGCTCGGTATGTTTCCTCATAGAACTCCAACGAATACAAGGACTAACATGCCGTCAGGCGACAAATCCAACCATGTCGCGACAATCCACCTCGCCCAAATGCTCTACATCTGGCCTCTCTTCGCCTTCTTTTCTTTCCCCCTCTTCCTACCTTCCGCCTTTGGGGTCCTCCGTTTCGTTCACGGTCTCTACCGTACCACCTTCAAGACGAGCACAGTCAAGCCCGCAGACTCCGATAGCAGCACACACGGCCGCAAGCACGCTCTCAGCGGACCTGCTCAAGGTAGCTCTTCAAAGAAGCAGAAACTCCAAACTGAAGTCTCTACCGAGCAACTCGATTCAGCAACCACCCCAACAACCTCCCTCATCCTCATCACCCTCCAGAAACTCATCGGGTCCAAACTCTACCACGTCCTCCTAACACCCGCCCTCCTCCTCCTGACTCTCCTCGTTGTAAGGTTCAACACCATCATCCACCCCTTCACTCTCGCAGACAATAGACACTACATGTTCTACGTCTTCCGCTACACGATCCGCCGCCCGGGCCTGTTCCGCTACTACCTCATCATCCCCTACACCCTCGCCCGGTGGCTCTGCTGGGACGCACTCGCCGGCTGCGGCCAAGGCGGGTTTCTCTCGGACCACACCGCAGAATGCTCGGGACGGCACACCGCGCTTCGTCCCGGACCATGGCAGAATAACCCCTTTAGTACCGCAACCCTGTACCGCGAAGAAAAGCCCCCTGCAACAGAGCCTGTTGACCACTTGAAGGCCATCACAGACGCAGAAGGGAAAGAACTCAAGGACCGCCACAACCCATACGCCATCATCACCCTCGCAGACCAGACATCCTACACCACAGAGCCCACCGCCTCATCGACCGCGATTCTCCTCCTCCTCGCGACTACGCTTTCGCTGATGACGGCGCCCCTCGTCGAGCCGCGCTACTTCATACTCCCCTGGGTCTTCTGGCGCATTCTCGTCCCGGCATGGAGACTCCACGATCACGCTGCCACACATCCGGTCCTCTCAAAGGCCGAGAAGTTGCCCATCCTGGGCTCGTTGGTCAGGTTCGGAAAGAAGTTTGATGTGCGACTTGTGCTAGAGACTCTCTGGTTCGTGCTTGTCAACTTGGTCACCATGTATATATTCCTCGCCAAGCCGTACCTATGGAGAGCAGAGGATGGCAGGGTATTGGAAAATGGTCGGTTGCAGCGGTTCATGTGGTAGATGGATCACTGCCCTGCGTAAAGAAATTCACCTCCTGAAGGCTAGTCAATACAGACTCGTGGGCAAGAATCGAGGTAGAAGAAATGTAAAAAGTGACTTTGTCCATTTGTTTTGCTCAACTTGATGCTTTTCTCTTGCACTCTCACGTGTGCTCTTAGCCTTTTTCAGGTTGCTATTTGATTCAAAAAAGAAAAGTCATAATCCTTCCAAAACGCCAGTGGCCTCATGATTCTGAGGATTTGTCCGATATGTTCCCATCGATGTATCGTTAAAGGGGGCTCATTGATGATGCCGATTTCCCAAGTTCCGCCTATATACCCATTTCATGTTTAAAAGCCTTCGTCGTGTCTGATCATTCTTACGATCACCCGTGTCGCCGTCATCCGTCGTCGTCGTCATCATCATCGCCGTCGCCGCCATCCTTCACTTCTATAAACTCAGTCGATCCAGACTCAGGCCGTCGTTACTGCGCACCCTCCTGACTACGCCCAGCTTGAAGAACTTTTCCTCGCCGCCGGCAGTCCGCCCTCCGATGTACCATTTATCGGCACCTAATACATCGCGGAATCCTTCACTGCTGCTGTCGCTTCCGCGCCGTCGGTTGGCGCTACCGGGAATGGGGATGCCACCCCGCGGGGAGTGAAGTGGGTATTGGTTCACGACTCCCGATGTCGAACGGGTCGTCGAGTTGGCGTTAGCGTTGTTTCCGCCGCTATTTGTTGATGTATTCGAGGAGATGGCTCGTGGCGCTGAAGCGGCGGATTGTGTGGCGTACGATGACGATGATGTCTGCGTGGTATGCTTATTCGGTTGCTGCGATGACAGCACCGTCGCCGAAGGAGACTGTTGTCTAAAGGAGTTGAAGAAGGTGGAGAGGAAGAAAGGTCGTTGAGAAGGCATCGTGGATGTGTCGAACCGCGATGTCATCGGTCGCCTTTGCCGTACTGTGGTTGTATTCGTAGTATGCAGATCGAAGCCGCACCCGGTCGTGCGTGTGTCGTTGCAGAAGAGTGAGGAGATTGCCGTGTTTTGACGTAAGACGTGACGGGGAGGTTCCGCCGACGAAAGGGTAAAAAAGCAAGCGCTTCGGTTGGGGACCCCTATTCTCCGGTATGATATCCCTCTAGGTTGCTGGGGTTTATGCTGTCATCCGTGCCCGAGCCGGGTCGATCCTAGGGCAAGACGTCCAAGCTTGCGCTGCAAGACGGTTTCGCACGGGGAAGAGAAATGAGGAGCCGCAGCGAGGCGAGAGGGGCACTCAAACTGGGGATTCCGTTGTTTGTAGGCTCGTCAGTGTGTATGTAGAAGCGTCGCTCAGGGAACCGAGGGGTGACGGCAACAGAAGGGTCGTTATCGTGGGTGATTTATGGTGTTTGGCGGGGTGAAGAGGCAGTCTCGATCCTGCGCGCGGTATTTCGATCGCGGAAGCGCCTTGGGGTGGACTCGGATGAGTGATCGGCGTAGAGGTGCAGGCTTGCAGCGCAGGCGCGATACGGGCGGGATGGATGGGATGGGGAAGTTGGCTGACTGAGTCTTCGCTGCGGGATGGTGCTGTATGTCGGGAAGAAAGCGGCGTGCGTCGGAGTACTTCGCGTGTGCCCTGGTCTCTGGCTCTGGCTGTCGAGTCAAGTCGCAGTGGGGGAGGGTGGTCGAGTAGGCGTCGGATGCAGGTTTGTGTGAGATAAATCCTGACGTCGACACACTTGTGGCCCGCCAAACTGGATGTGGGAGGGGTGGGAGAGCCAGGGGGCGAGTGGAAGAGTCGGCTGGAAGAGGAATGGTGATGGCAGATGAGAGGCACTTGAGTGAAGGGGGGGAACACTCACGCACTCAAGTCTCGCAGTCTGCACTCTGGAGAGTCGCAGGACTGCCCTTTCCCCCGTTCGGCCAATCCCGGAATCCGGGAGTTGGACCTTGCGACCGACTGGCGTGCACGGGCTTAGGTCCACTTGTGAGTAATTACCGGCTTGCCATAGGTTCATCTAGGGACTTGGCAACAGAGTCTCGAGACTTTTCCCCTCGGGTCCTGTCCCGGCGTGAGGGGAAGAGAGATACGTATCCACATGTACCGACTAACACCGACCTTGTGGGGGGTCTCGGCTTCTTGGAAAAGTCGGGGCAGGAATGAAGACCACCCTGAGGACCGGCGTTTCCTTCGTCCACTCACATCCGCCGCTTATCTTATCTTATCCGAGGTCAATCATCTGTCACCTCTTTTCCATCCGTCAGTCATTTCTCTCAGTTCTCGGCTGTGTCTGCGTCCCAAATCTTCTTCTATCCGATATATGCCGTGACATATCCGTACGGAGTACTCAGTTGACTGAACAAACTTGGCGTCGTGGTCGTCTTGGGTAGCATCACCCCGGATCTAGGTACCTATGGGAAGCTTGCTTCTCGAAAGCATCCAGCGCTATCTGTCACTCGAAAGTCTGAATCCTTCCCCTCCAAAACCGTTAGTTTCTCGTCGAAAGGCTATCCCCACACACATCGCAAACCATGAACTTAGATGCTTCGGTGCCTGCTCCTTGCTATTTGTACATGATCTGATAATACAAAGCCCGTTTGATTCAGACCCCGTCCTATTCGCCGGGGCCCGGGTAAGGCTCATCAGCGTCACGCAGATCTGGAACCGAAACGCCAGGAGAGACGCAGGCTACGCAGCGGCACAGCTGCGCAGGATTTCCACGTGCAGCCACATTTCTGCACTTCGCGCCTGGTCTCCTTGGTTGGCATATGTTGGCACTCGGTTGATCGGGTGCCTCTTAGGAACCCGTTCGCTCGCCCCGAGATAGCTCAGCTTGTCAACATGAATGACAGGTCGCTTGCGGCCCGCCATGTTTGCTCCGGGAATCCTTGACGCTGCTACCTAGTCTTGGACGCTGCGCTGCCTCTCACCTCGAGGTCCTCGACGCATCCGTGGTCGGTACACCTACAAAGCCTTCCTCCTACCGCGGCACCTAGTGTAACCTCGTTCGCCAAGCGTCACGAGACGTACTACCCCCGCCGTCCTTGGCCCCTTGGGTCAACTTTCGCTACGGAATATCAGGTACTGTAGCATCAAGGCGACGTAAGAGTGAAGATGCACACTCTTGTTCGCAGCAACAGAAGCAAAACTGTAACCTTACCACCAAAAGAGGCCCGTCGCCTTGGGAGAAGGGTTTCATTGGTCTTCTCGTCTGAAGTCGCCGACCTGTTGTAACACCCACCTACTCTGACCTTGTCGGTCTTGACTTTACCCCTCGGTTCAGCTTCAGCTTGCAGCCGTTCGTCGCCTATTTTCCGCATTCAGACCCATTCCATCTCAGATGGTGCTTGTTCCCGGTGTCAGCAAACAGAATCCTCATTGTGGGCACGATCGTACGACTGTCACCCGCCCTGTACTTCCTCTGCCATCCTTCCCGTGAAATCAGGCTCGATGGGTTTCCGTCCAACCCCTCTCTTGACCGAGTCAGCGCCGGCCTACCGGGAGTTCCCCTCTTGGAGCGTCTCGTCCGGTGTCTCTCCAGGTTTCTTCCGATCCCATCTTATCTAGCGATAACCATCCTCAAATGCTTTGGAAACTTGCGGGGTTTTGCGGGGTTGTTCAGGCGGGATGCAAGCCACACACTAAGCCACCTCCCGGCACTTTTAGATGCGGAACAGCACCTCAAAGATCTACGGCTCAGTGGCATGGCAAATAACACACCGGAAAAGACTTAGTCTAGAGAGACGATTGATTCGCATAGGTTGAGATTCCTCTCTTTGAATTAAGCCAACACTAGAAAGAGCGCCTGAAGAATGTTGTTGATGTTAGAGGATTCAACTATCGGGAGGTCAGAGCACAACCAATGACTATATGCCTCCCTCGCAAGACGATTACATATTAAGAAATGAAAGAATAATGACAGTAGATCCATTTTCAGCTGTTCTCTGAATTTGTTCGGTCGTTCCTCTTTTGTTTTCTTCTTGTTGGAAATTCCCTGGGACTGAAGGATGTAAGGTAATTGAGTCGGAGAAGGATATGGAATCAGTTGTTTTCAATCAACTAGCTTTTGCCGTTCTGTGATACTTGCCTCAATTTAAAACACAATAAAAGGAATATTTTCAGACATAGTGAACACCTCACAGCTCCTGAATATGACTTCTGGTCCATATCAGGACAGCAATCGGATCGGCAAAATCCCAGGTACATGTTAACTGTCAGCTCAATGGCAAAGTTGATTCATCAAGACACTGGGTAATATTAAATTGGGAAGAGATTCATTAGACAATTTCACTGAATCCAGAGACGCAAAGAAGAAGCGTTGGAATGTTGAGTCCTTGGCATATCAGGAGCAGCAGGAGACTTTCAGAAAAGGAATTCTGGCATGTAATTCTCATAGTTGTAGACTCGTACTAGTGGATGTCAAACCGACTGAGCCTACTTCAGTACTCTTATGGTCACATTGTCCTTCATTCATAGTACGTAGAACGGTCAGGACGCCGTTTCACTTTTAATACTCCCAATTATGGTGATTTTTGACCACATTCACCCACACATGTTCACTGTGTTTAAGAAGAAGCAGGTACTGGCAGGTAATTTAATGAGCATTGAGAGTCGTAGTCTACCCAAGTAAGAACTATCTATCCTTCGTATTGCCACTCTCTGTTAAACCTCCCCATTTTCTCGCCAATCGTTGGCTTATCCCTTAGCCATCAAAACTATGCCAAATTCGTCCCCAAGGCACAGCCCGGCACTACCTGTTGTGTAACTCGGTATATACAACTTAGCAGTTGCCGAGGAGCTTGAGCTGCCAGCCAGCAGGGTGAGTCTGGGTGCTGATGAAGCCGAGGCCACAGCTGGAGGTGGCGGTGATGAAGTAGTTGCGGCCGTTGTAACTGACGGAGCCCTGTCCATCCTTAGGGATGCAGGCGGTGCCGATCTGGAAGTTGTTGGCGTCGAGGACCTGAACTCTGCAGTTGGCAAAGACGGCAACGGCCTGGGCGGCGACGGCGATGATGGCGGAAGTCTTCATTTCTATGATCGAGTTAGCTGTTCTGACTCTTGGATGATGAGAGGAAAACCGCTTACTGATGGTTGGTAAGGGGGTTCCTTGGTTGAAGAGTTGGGTTTTGGTTGTTGAAGGTTGTTTGGATTGTAAGATGAGAGGATGGTGTGTTGGTGTCTGGAATATCTCGACTGAGGGTGGAAAGAGTCTGTCTTTATAGATTTCTCGAAGGCAACACGAGGCTTGGTCTAGCTCTCCATGAGCTTACGCGATCAAGGACCACACAAAATCCATGAAGCATCAGAGTACAGGACTATGTAACAATGACTCGTGTTGTCGTTGGGCTCAGTCGTTCCGAAGACGAGGCTTGATAGCCCCTCCTCACGATCTTGACACATCAATCTGAGCGCCGCCCACGCCAACTGCCTGATGAGAATCGAGAGGCCGCCAAGGCGAAGCCACTGGCCGAGATCACCACATTCGTCCCATCGTACGACTTGCTTAGCAAATTCTCGCTCAAATTCATGCGATAGAAGAGGAAGGTCAGTATGGCAGACAGTCAGAAATGCACCATTGCCTTAGAGAATGATAAAGACTGGAAGGTCTTTGACTCTTGGTGGAGATAATAGAATCTCTATACATGCCATCAAGCGGTATTAAACAAGAGACAACTCGCAGTCAAAGTGATGTATCAACTCTTCCTATGCAGGGTCGAGATATCCCATCGGCTGTAATCACGGATGTGGGACCCGGGCGGGACGGCCCTACGGCCATGCAGCTGTCAATGACCCGGTGGGCAACTAGGAAGATTTTGACAGGTAGACGAATCCATAGAAGGCTAGCATAAGGCGGTTATCCCACAAGATGCAGGGACTCGATCTCGTAGGTAACATCTAGGGGTCCAACTCTAAAAAGTCAAGACATAGCCTTACTCGGGGGCCGGGTTCTTTTGGGCCATGACAGCTCAGCGCCATGACAGATCACATCGGCTGAATCAGGAATCTCCGAGAACGACTTGACATGACTCTGATGCCTTTGTCGAGCTAGTATGGGTGGCGGAGCCGAGACCGGCTCCAATTTCAGCGGATGTGATGATGCCCATTGAATAATGCTGTCGATTGCAAGAGAATTCCATAATTCGGTCCGGAGCGGTCCGAGGCCGGGAAAACCGGCACTTTGGGCGGAATGAATTCCCAAGGAGAGAGGTCATCTAGCTGAAACGTGAATTGAAAAACAAAAGACGAGATACCCCGGGTGGCTTCACCGAGACAATAGCCCACTCAAGCATCCAGTCCACGATGTGGCAAATGGTAGCTGTGGTATTGTTGGTCTACATAACTCCAGCCTGGCTCAATTAGCAGAACACAACAAAATAATGGCGTGTCAGGCAACTCATCTTGGTGTTACACAGTGTTATTGACCAAAGGGTCAAGAGATACAGTCCGTTAATAGTTAAAAATCGCTGCAGCCCTTTAATTTAAGCCTCAAGTACTTAACCAAAGTTTCTAGTGTCGAAAAATCTTCAAGTAGCAGAAAACGTTTTTAGAAAGAGGCCTATCAATGCTCCCGTATGTTCAACAGTTATACAAGAGTTGAAAGAGCAATGTAATAAGACAGAAGAATATGAGATAATAGACTGAAGTATGAGCCAAATTCTCATACGAACACGGCCTCGCCTAACTCTGCTTCTTTTTGATGTAGAATCGTCCAAAGAGTTCAAGATTGCCTGACTGAATCTAACGCCTAAAAAAATGGAAGGTTGAGATATTGGTTCGTCTTTCTCTCAGTTTTCCAAAGTTTCTTATTCCTTTTCCTATCGCAAAAGGGAGCCTTTCGATGATGACAACTATAAAGGACAACTTTTGTTCGACGCCTAATGCCACAGGCAGCCTGTGAGTGAGGCAGTGACCTGAGGCTTGTGAGGCTACACCGAGACAACAGATATGTGTCCTTAGGGTTGCACGCTGATCTCACGGGTACATCCCTCTGGATCGTGGCAAATGACCTAATTGGTCTGCCTTGCACAAGTCTCATTTTACAACTGCTATAAGTAGGATTGGCCGTCTGTGAGGGTGTGTCAGCTGCACCTCTTCAAATCCTCCCTTGAGCTCCGTGGTAAGGCTCTCAAGCCATAATTTGGCTTACCTCCCAAACATTTATAAAAGCTTCGCTGGCTGATTTTTTTGAAAGGAAAACTCAACATCTACAATCCAGGACCGACGGATCTCGGAGCTTGCTTCTGAGCACTCCCAACACAATGGGCATCGCGACACCAGGTAGACTGGCCATCTTGGCTATATTTCTTACCTTTCAGATCGTCTATCTAGGCATCGAAGCTTCCTTCCATTTCTTCTTTCACAAAAAGATGACCCGTCAATCGCTTCTACTCTTCCAGTACTTGATCGCACCCATATCTGTCGGCATTTTTGGGATAATTACTATCCCGATTATTTTCGATCTCGAAAAGGGCTTTGGAAAAGACACTTTCACAAAACCGACCTGCCGAGCTGAGGTTGATGCCGATGTAGGAGGATATGGTATTCGTATAGCTATCTGGGCACAAGAATTCGTCATCTTTTTCATTGCCTTGGCTGGAACATTCCACTCAAAGGTCACTGGTGCCAAGGAAATTGGCGCTGGCCTTATCATCACTCACTTCTCCCTGGCTATTGCTGTACTTGTTCAACTCATCCAAGTGAAAGAGAAGGATCAGGAGAGACGCAGTATACTCACCTCGGCGAGTGCAATCCTTGGGGCCATGATTCTCGACTCGCAGAACATGGCTCTTTCGATCATCCTCATCAACAAACAGACTCTCGCATCCAGGTGGCAAGTCGGCATAGTGATCTTCTGCCAGGCCATGAGCATGGTGCTCATACCCATCTTAGTTCGAGGATTCCTCGGTACACTATCCGATACGCACCTAACTCCAGATGACAAGTGCAAATCTATCCAAGTGTTTTGGTGGGGAAAGCTACGGAACTTCTTCTACAACGAAGACCCGTCAATCGATTCCAAGAGAAACGAACCAAGCGTGTTCTGGTTATACTACACATTCAGATGTGTTGTCTACATTCAGAGCAGTTTCCATGGGCTCATGAATACACAGATCTTTCACAAAGCCGAGAAGAATCCCACGGGCACTCTCAAGGGCATAACGCACCCATCTTTGGGTGAAGACTACAACGAGGTCTCGGGACGATCTTGGCGAGGCAGACTTCGAGCTTGGCTTGGAGCACACTCGCAGGACATGAGATATGCCTTATACCCAACAACGGTATCGCTCATGTACATCGTTTACGGACTCTTCATGGTTGCTGCTATGGCCGCAGCGGAGATATCGATTGGAGACGAAAAAGGTGTCTTCAAACTAGAAGGCGGTCGAGCACTATCTGTCGGCCAGATCGTAGCGATTGTTGTCGCCGCTATAACAATTGCCCGTGGACTGTGGCTGTTCTTCATGTTGTTCATCAAGGGTGGAGAAATTCGGAACATCAAACAAGGATTCAGATGGCCACTACACCTCCACTTTTAGGAATGAGGGCATCTGAGGACGTGTTTGCGACATTTGGATCAGCTGCTTGAAGTCTGGAGGACCATAGCATCGGTGGAGGGGGAACAATTGCTTCAAAGCCCTAACGGTAATACTCATGGAAGATGACGAGACGCTCTTTCTCTGTTCTTCGGCTAGACATGGCCGACTAGGGGCTTGATTTGTTGTGGCATAGTTTCCACATGCCCACTTCGTGGGCTGCCCGTGCTTTCATGCTAGACTCAGCCATAATAGCAAGTAGCAGAAGCAGGATGGATGTGCAATTGACGAGAAAGTACACGTAAAACGTGAAGGGTTTAGTCGTGTGGACTGTGTTGTGTGTCAATCGAAGATAAAGGGCTACTGGCGTTACTGACGGAGAAGTCGAGAACTGCACTCAAGTATCGACAGTAGGTAAGGTACGGAGTAAATTCCATAAGGATAAGGCACTTGAACTCGAAGATCTCCGTGCCGATGTAGGAGAAGGCCCACTTCCGGCCGAGTTCGCGGGCCCGAATGACATTTCCGGTTGTTGAGCCACATCACGTGGTCGGACGAGCATCGGCCGAGGCTCAGCCACCCATTTCTAAGCGGAAGATTCGAGAAGGTAATGACAGCCGCAAGTCCCGGGCGAAGGTGGGGTTGGCGGAGAAAGCGACCCTTGGAATCCACGTCCAACCCATCGGCGCGGGTTGGCGGGGGTCCCGCGTTCAACGTCCACTGGAGTGGTGACAGCAGCCAACACGTACTGCAGCAGCAGCAACGTCGGAGGGCAGTGAATCTTCGACTGGCACACCATAGTGACGCCCCGAGGCTGAGCTGCAGCAGCCGGTGTGCCCAACGGCTTCTCCTCCACACCAGCCGAATGCCAGTCTCATCACCGAACCAATTTCCCTGACTGCAGTCCGTACGCCTCAATACGCATTGAAGGTCACCCTCCTTGGCTTCTGCGCAGCCTTCTGTCTCGGTGTTCTGATCCTCGACAGACATCTTACGGGCTGATTTCTACTTGGACGGCGAGACTCGCCAAGGTTGCACCGTTGCATTCAGCGTCTACCTTGCATCTTTATAATACGACTGAATACCTGTTCTTCCAGCCCGCCGCTGAGCCGCCTCCTCCGCTTGTTAGTTCCAATCCTACAATATTGGGCTGGAACTGTACTCTCCGAACAGCAACTACACATTGCAAAGGGAACAACAGAATAATGTCGAGGTCAATACAGCTCAAGGAAGAAGGCAATCGCCACTTCCAGCAGGGCGACTATGCTGGCGCGGAGGCCCTGTATTCCAAGGCGTAAGCTTCACCTAAACGGATCCAGAGCCAGCCCCAGCCTGATCCACCTGCTATGTGTTCCGGACAGCTAGACATGGCAATCATATCGAGTGAGAAGCTAATTCTTGGTCTATTATAGCATCATTGCCGACCCGAAGAACCCCGCTCTATACACCAATCGCGCAATGGCACGCCTCAAGCTCGAGATATGGGATTCGGTTGTGTCCGACTGCGAATCGTGTCTCGGACTTACAGCCGACAACCTCAAGGCCCACTACTACCTCTCCCAAGCCCAGCTCGCCCTCAAGGACTACGATTCGGCCCTCACGAATGCCCAAAAGGCCCACCAGCTCTGCGTACAGACCGGCGATAAGTCACTCGCGGCCATCACCGCCCAGGTGTTGCGCGCGAAGAAAGATAGATGGGATTGGATGGAGAAGCGGCGAACACGGGAAGCACGACACCTCGAGGACGAAGTCATTGAGCTGATGGAGAAAGAACGTGAACAAGCCCTTACGAACGCAATGGACGACGGGGAAAAGAGGGAGATTGAGGCTGAATGGGAGCAAAAGATCGAGATACTGAGGAGTACCTTTGAGAAGAGTCGCTCTGCCGAGGAGAAGAGACGTGAGGTTCCGGAGTGGGCTATCGACGACATCAGCTTCGGCATTATGGTCGATCCTGTACTTGTGAGTTAGTCAACTTGCTGCTTGCTTGCTGCCTACTAACACAATCTTAGACGAAGACTGGAAAGTCATACGAGAGGGCATCCATCATGGAGCATCTCCGTCGCCACCCGAGCGATCCCCTCACACGCGAGCCCCTACTGCCATCCGAGTTGAGACCTAATCTTGGCCTTAGACAAGCCTGTGAAGAGTTTCTCGAGGAGAACGGCTGGGCGGTGGACTGGTAGTCTTACGGAGTTGAGCTTGCAAACATGTTGGCGGCACCCTCTGATTTCAATCAATTGCATAGCACGGCGTTCATGGTCTCATTGGGCGCGAAGAATACCGAGTTGGATACGACTTCGCAATCGCTACTCAGCGACTATAGACCTCGGGGAAGCTTTTCTCAGCACACAATTCCGCTCCCAAAGTCTAGAAGGGAACAAGAATGCAACCTAGCTTAGATGTTGTGATCATTTGTGGATAGACTGGAGTGTCTTAACGCATGACAGCACCTGAAAGCAGTTCCTGACGGAGCTTTGGCTGCTAGGATATTGATGGTATTCGTCTTACGGGCCACTCAACCCTGAAAGCTTTAATAGACACGACTCGCATGAAAATTTCGGGCTAGCCTTGATCGTTGCGTCAAGGTCAAGAGTAGTGCTCCCTAGTATCGTCCGTCGCTACAATCAGTCAACACCAACTTAGCTGCGTTGATTGACTGCTACATGCATTCAAGGCTTGAATTGAAAGCTCCTCTGTGAAAGTGACTCACTCTTTAGGTTTGAAGAGACAATAATCCCGCTCTCGAGGTTGGACTTCTGTCGTGTAAAACGCCTCTACTGCGGGTGATGCAGCGGTCAAGTTGCATTCCTCCACATCAATCAAGCTCACAGGCCGTTATTACGAAAAGCAAGAAATCCCGATATAGAGGTAGGCATGTGAGAGCATGGCACTGGATCGGCACGCCCGTTTTGCCAATTGCGTGAACCATCGTGAGGCTTTCGGGTCGAACACGAATATGTACTTGGGGAGGGGGGAGAGAAGTATGTAAAGGGGCGCCACTGATGCGATGTCTATCTTCTCGACCACAACCAGCCTTCTCTTTTGTTTGACTCCTCAGACCTCTCTTTTTCTCTATCTTCTCTTATTGTGACAGGGTAGAATCAGACGAAGTCAACATCTTAATTACAGAAGTTTTCCAGACTGAGCGAGATCCTGACTTCTTCTGACCTCGCTCATCCAATTAGAACACCGAAAGACTGGCCGTCTCGGTCTGGCATCAGGCGATGCAGTCTTCCGCTCACAGCCTGTTGCTGTCCAATAAGATACATAAGTGACAATAGCCACCAGACCTTCCATGTGTATTTCCTGGGTTACGGAAGTAGCCCAAGCCGCCAAGGTTGGGAGACAATCACGTCAGGCTGCGCGGCTACTTTTTCCGCCCAACATGTTCTTGAACTCTGTTTTCGAAAGCACATTGATCTAGACCAAACTCAGACATTGTCCCGTTATAACGCGACTGCTACTTCGATTTGAGATTGCAGCCAGCTAACTAGCGACAACTTGTTTCGCTATATTGAAGCTGAGTCTTTGTTTGTGCCAGCTATGCCACCTCTACACACCATTCCGACATCTAATCGATTTGGCGTTTTATCCAATAACGGGCATCGTACAACGTAACCGACAACATTGTCTCAGTCCGCAAGCCAACATGATACTGCTATGGTTACCGATACAAACGTACACGAGGGCAATGGTCATAATTCGGAGTGGGTAATAGTCGAGAACAAACCGAAAAATGACTTGAATCCTGAATATGTGGGATGCATCTTGAAGCCCCCCGAAGCGTTGCCCAAGGGATTCATCGATGGCCTACCCCAGCGAGCCTATGGTCATTTCTTCGTCATCTGCGAAGTTTCAGGCACTGGGAATATCAAGATATGCATGGTAAGTCGAACCTAGCCAAGTGAATACATAGGGTTTACTCTAAATTTCATGGCCTCAGATCACCTCAAATTGTAAGGCCAAACAGAAGAAAATGCGAATCAGAGGGAGCGAGGAAGAACGCCCCGAGTCTGCGGAAGAGCTTGTGATCGAAGGCACTTGTCCTCTTCAGGTCAGGTCTTGGCTCAAAGTTGAAGAACGATATGGAATAAGCGCTTTGAGATGGGCTCATTGCGCCGAAGGTCTTCTCGTACCGGGGTGCCGATTGTCTGTCAAGTCGATAAAGAAAGTCAGGCGGGCCGATATCGACTAATATGCTCCTACTCAAGGAGTGAATGGACTCGAGTTTA
The DNA here is from genome assembly GCF_011075155.1 of Colletotrichum scovillei. Classification (NCBI taxonomy): domain Eukaryota; kingdom Fungi; phylum Ascomycota; class Sordariomycetes; order Glomerellales; family Glomerellaceae; genus Colletotrichum; species Colletotrichum scovillei. Next base: position 2,878,476 of record NW_023336265.1, on the reverse strand, counting down.
CTCAGTTTGATTGATTTAAGTATAGTATATGCTTCCATCGTTTCTACCTGGCTCAAAATCCATCGTCTAAGCTTGCTCAGAACTACATGGTTATCTGAGCTATACTTAGTGCCTACATTTATTTAGTTCGTTGAATATTTTGCCCTATTGTCGGGCATTAGTGCACCATGAATCAAGCTACGTGGATTGTTTTTGAAACTTAGCTCATCTTCTCGAAATGAAATCATGTCGTCGTAAACGAGATATACATGTTGATTTAATGATATCGAATAGCGCCAGATGAGGCACATGAGCCTGATTCATGACACAAGAGGGGAAACAACAAGTGCGCTCAAGAAAATCACCTCGTGGCTGGTCCATGAAATCCATGATTTTGTATCGGACATAAAAGAGCTAAATCTTGCTAAATGCTATTTTGCGTTGCATGTACATGGGCCGGGTTAAACTGAATTCCGCCCCTTGAAAATAAGCGTGCTTCATGATCGTCATTCCCTCTATGCGGTCTTGCCCTTGATGATGTCGGCAGCCTAAAATCAGAATTGTTAGCGAACGACCTCAGATACGGTTAAGAAGCGCTTAGTGGCGTTGAGTAAAGCTTACCTTCTCAGCAACAGCATAGACTGTAGTCATAATGTGAGTGGCAGGAACAAGAGGCATGATGCTGGCGTCAACAACGCGGAGTCCGCTGATGCCATAGACCTTCAGGCTGGCATCAACGACACCGCCCTCCTCTCTTGCGCCCAACTTGCAGGTACCAACGGGATGGAACAAAGTACCACTCTGTTGGCGAACGAAGTCGGTGATGGCAGCGTCAGTGGTAACGTTAGCGCCAGGAACGACCTCGAAGGGCTGAAGGGGCTTGACGGCGTCGGTGCCGGCGATGGTGCGAGCGAACTTGACACCCTCAACCAAGAAAGAAACATCGAGGGGGTTCTTCAGGAACGCGGAGTCGGCGGTGGGAGCATCGAAAGTGCTGGAGGAAGCAGCCTTGAGGGAGCCACGGGAGTAGGGGTGCTGGAGACCGAGAACAACAACACCATCGGCCCAAATCAGCTCGAGGAGTGCAGAGTCGGTGGCGGTAAGACGTTCATTGAGGACCTTCTGTTGTGCTTGGTATCCCTTAATCACCTCAGCGGGGGCGCCTGAAGGCAAGAAAGTGGTTCCATCCTGAGCGGACGCCTCGGAGCTGAGGGTATCGACAGCCTTGGAGTATGTCGAGAGCGGGAGGAAAGTGAGGAAGTCACCGGTGGGAGAGCTGAGAGGGCCGTTCTTCTGGCTGTCGTACTGGGCTCTGGCCTCGGCGGCGAAGGTGGCGTTGCTTTGGAGCAGAGAGCTGACGGGCAGAGTGGTATTGACTAGATTTTCAAGTCAGCTGGCGTCAGGACAATATTCAGATCACATTTTCTTTCATACTGGTGTTGACAACAGTCAGCATCACGTGGTCGTGGAGGTTCTGGCCAACGGCGGGGAGATCGACGACAGTAGGGACGTTGATGCTAGTGTGCAGAGCCGGGTCGCCAATGCCGGAAACCTGAAGAATCTGGGGCGAGTGCAGAGCTCCAGCAGCCAGGATGACTTCCTTGGCAGCGGTGGCAGTCTGCGCCTGAGCACCTTTGCTGGCGGCAAACTGAACACACCATTAGCTGGATGACCCCATTTCAACGGTTGAGCAGCCTAAACTTACCTCAACGCCTGTAGCCTTGATGGCATCCCCTGATCCGCTGGTGACAACCTTGGTAACCTGGCGTCCGGTGAGAAGATGGAGGTTCTTGCGTCCAGTGAAGTTATCGTAGTAAGCCTCTCTGGCGGAGGAACGAGTGGAGGAAGTTGGGTCCTGGTTGTGAGGGCAGAAGTAACCTCCAATCGGGCTACCATTGGCCTGGTCCTTCGCAACGGTGATCCCAAGCTCCTTGACAGCGTCGATCATGAACTCTATTTAGGAGGTTAGATCGTGTCCCTAGACATTACGATGGTTTTGAGTAGGAGAAACGCAACTAGTTGTAGGCCAAAAGAAAGGCGAGTAGGTGACCTGCATCAATCCATCGGTGCCGTGAGCAGCATCATCGACCTGAACGCCCCACTCAGAGACGATGTCGGCCTTCGGGGGTGTGAACTTCTCGTTCTGTATGGTGAAATAGAGTTAGATTACCGACACGATTTACCTTCACGATTTTCACTAGGGGACAAAAGCACTTACCTTCTTGAAATAAGGAAGCAAAGAATCCCAGTTCCATCCAGTGGCTCCGAGGCTTTCCCAACGATCGTAATCAGACTTTGAGCCCCGGTCGAATACCATGCGGTTAAGCTTAGTTGAACCTCCAACAACTCTTCCCTGGGGAATCGAGACGGACCGGCCTCCGAGGGCGTCGTTTGCGGCGTAGGTCGTGTTCCAGTCGTACTTGGTTCCAACGGCGCCGCCAGCCAATCCAGGAATTTTAACGTAATCCTCGCCCGCGTCACTATAAGTTGTACGTCAGAACATGAAAAATTTGTTAGTCCGTTTGGGTAATCTCACAGATCACCGGCCTCGATCACAAGAACAGTAACGGCTATGACAAGTTAGTTATTCGACTCGTTGATTGACGCTTTACAATATTTTGCGACTCACCAGGGTCTTCTGAAAGGCGGTTAGCAACAGTAAGTCCACTGGCACCGGCGCCAACAACGATGTAGTCGTAGCTAGGCAGCAGATTTGTGTCGTTCTGTCGCTTGAGACAAACTGAAGGAGAGGACGGACGAGCAAGCGCTCCGAGGAGCGGCATTGCTGCCACAGCCACAGCCATCTTCACGACGTACGCCATGGTGACTAGTGTCTGAGTGGGACTTTAAGAGCAAAGGAACGAGTGTTTGTGCGTATGTACAAAGGTACAGTAACGAGTGAGTAGAGACGCAAGGAGTTGCAGAATTGTATCTCGACTCGGGACGACCCGATATATGATTTGACTTGCCCCTAGAGATGGGACTACTTCGTCTGATAACGACCCTCCAAGACTTCGAATTTGCCTGCTATTGATGCTGCCGGTCTTACCTGCCGATTGTGAACTCTCTTCCCCACAACGGTCAGGGGAAACAAGGCAGCCGAGAGACAAGCGCCGCTCGCGTTAAACGACGACATATTGGCCCAGACCGAGTAACACCTACGGATCCGTACTTGCTCCAGTAGAATGGACCAAAGAAAGACAAGGGGTTACGGGAAGAGCATCAGGGGAAAGGAGGGGGGGCAAGGGCAGGGTCGGACAAATTCACACAACATCCCTGGCTCTATCTGAGCTGTCTTAGGTGGCGCAATATCTGCAGCGTGTTAGCGATTGCTTGCTCAGCAACAACAGCTGTAACTGCCACACGTGGTTGACAGGCCAAGTGGAGTAGAACCGGTTTCTGGGACAGGTCATCCGGAGATTGCAGCTAGGAAGCGGTTGCGAGAAATGTGCCGATGCATGGTTACTGAATCATTTAAGGTTCGTTCTGGTCGAAACGTCGAACAAAAGCGTTGATTTGGCCCCGCGCGGTAGCTCGTCTAGTCACGCTGACCAACATTCTCAGCTGAGCTCAAAGGCGACGATATAGTCTTTTAGGGTTGATTGAGCCAAGAGGCCTGTAAAGTGATCCTCGGTTGTCTCGTAAGGTCTTGATGTACGCTGCAGTAGCCCATGGCGATCGGGGATGATCGCCGGTATCCAGATTCGTCCCATCGCCGAATACAATCCCTAAAAAGGATGCGCGGCACCCCAGACAACCCTGGTTCCGCGATTCAGATGCAAGGAGCCCCAGTCTTGTGCATCCCAGCATCCCTCTCGATTCCGTCCCTCCTTTACACACGTCCCCAGAGTCGGCACGGTGCCGGCGCGAGCGGCAAGAGACATTTTCTTTTCCCACTGCTCTGTACTCCGCAACCTGTAAGTCATTGTATTTACTAACCTGCCTCTTTGGTGTTTGACACTGCCTCACGGCCACCAGCGAATCTCAAATGCCGTCTGTTTCGATAGCACGACTCCTAAGACATGCCGCAACCTATTCGCAGTTAAACTTGCCTTGTTCAAGACATGTGCGTATTCTTTGTAGATGAATGACATCCATTCAGGCTTGGAAGAGGTGGGCGGCTTCTCGCTTAGGTTGCCTTCTACAATTGGCGCGTCAGTGTCTGTAAGAAGCCCCCTACATCGAATCTGCAGGGAAGGTCGAGGAGACAATAGGTACATGCGAGTCCCATTGAGACGTGAACACCATCACGGATACACGATTGTCTGTTCGTCCAACGGCTATTTGGTCTTCTATCTTACCTAGTGAAACGGACGCATTTGAGACATGGCGCAGCACCGATCCGCTAAACCGATGGCGCTAGGCCATTGGTGCGCGTGTTCTCGCGATTCACAACGGCTAGCTCACAACGCGGTGTACTGATCAACTTTTCTGTCTCGCCGCAAGATGACCGTCGGTGATGGACGCCACAAAACGGGTAGCACATGTAAAGTTGGCCACCCCCGCGATGTGGTCGATGGGATTATGCAACCTTCACTAGATCGTCTTGCTGCATGCCACCCTCCGCTCGTACGTACGAATACCACTTCCTCTCAAGCCCTGTCATTTGCGTAGCTAGGGGTTACATCCACTTGGCCTAATGCGGCGAGTCGTTGGCTTGGAATGTTCTAAGCGTCATTCGCAAGCTACCTACTCTCCAACGCCCCCAAAAAGCACTTTGAGCTTTCAACGGCACGTATGGGGGACTAAACTTTGTCGGTTATGTTAGTTGCCACGTTTTGAGCCGAGGCATTAAAACGGCCCAGGCTTGCTTGTCGACCAGTATTCAGCGCCGTCAAAGCCGACCTGACCTAATCTTCCATCTACTGCTGTCAAGTTTACGGCATACCACGACCGTTCGGGCCCATCTGTCCCACATTACACGGTGGTTTGCAGACTCGTCTCGTTGAGCAAGCCAATCTCGCTGAGACTCGAATCAGGCTTGATTACATAGACATATCAAGAGTGTTTTGCGGTGAATCACAGGACAAGATTTAGAAGAAGCTTCAACTCTTCCAAATACATTCTAGACCTGCAGGTCGGGACGATAAACTATAATGAAGGTTGTTTGACACATGGACGTTTCCAAGACTTTAGTTTGGTCTCTGGAAAACTCGTGATGAGAATTCGATTTCCCTATAGAAGTCTAGAAACGGTTTGGATGAACCTACGAAGCTCCAGTCACCAAGATGACTGACTTCCAAACGTGCGACTTGGTGCGAGTTTCACCTTTCACTCAAGCTAAGTCGGCGACCTGCCGACCTGGCTGAAGCTGACGAGGGTGGTCAAAGCATCGCTGCAAACAGGTTACTCGGGCAACTCAGTATCCAGTGTTCTGGCATGCATGGCATGAAGATGCCTGTCAAGACTCGTTCATCTGAAGCCTCTAAACCCTAAATCAGGCGGCCAATGGAGTCGATAACTGGGGCAGTATCACAAATCAAGCCTATAAAAACAAGCGCGACATATGAGGCAACCCGAGAAGCTGGTTCAATCTATCGCATGCAAGGGACTATCATAGCTCGACCTTCTATTGTCGCGGTCGGAAGCCAAGGTTCCCAAGAGACGCGGACGCGGACATTAGTTGCCTTGATTGAGGGTCTCCTGCAACATTCTCCTTTTTGCAGCGTGACCTCGCAGGAGCCGCAACTGCCGGATCGGCCGACACCGTCCTGAAGGCCATCCCACTGGTTCGCCAAGGTCAAGTATTGATGACTGATATATGGAGTACTCCGTACTGCCACAATCTGCTATCATGTTGGCTGAGGATTTGCTGTCATTTGAAACTGAGGCTTGTTGGCTATGGCCCGGTGGGTTCGGGTTTTATTGTTGTCTCCATTCAACAGGCGCAAAGGGGTCACGCAAGGAAAATCTCCGCTTCATCAATCAACGACATCTCTTGAGTCTTGAGTCTAGGCAAGGAGCGAAAAATGCTTCGCCGAGAATTATCTTGTGCAGGTCATCCCAAAAGACAGGAAGCCACTGGTCAGCTTTCTAGGCAAAGGCATCAAGAAAGCCCTTTCTACCAAAATAGGGGTATTCTGCGACAGACTTGGCCTGCGCAGCAAGGACATCGGATTGCGCAGTAGTTTGAGAGCTGCTCAGCCCCCGCATATTCTGCCCAGATAGGAACCCCTTCAAGTTTCCAATGTTGATTGAACAAGGGAGTACTTTTCCTCCTAGTCAGAAACAGGAAAGTCTTAGAAAACCCAAAGCCGTACAACTGTCATTCCATGATCCTGAGGAGTGACCTCAAATTCCAGGCCCTCGTAATAGCCTCTTTCTCAGAGTTTGAATTATGGGACCTAAGCGCCGGAGCTCGGCCTACAAGCGGATCCCGCAGGTGGACCCGAAGCATTGCCGGAACCGCGGGGTCACCGGGGCCCATCGGTTACATGTAGGTTCATGAACTTTCCCAGAAAGGAATTCGCCGTGATATGTAAGTGATGTATAAGAGATGAAAGAGCAAAGGAGGGGGCATAACGTTCAGCATTCAGCCAACCTATGGATCTCATGAAAGCACAGCTTGCATGTGATTACTGATGTGGTTCGCCGCACTGCAGCGATGTACTCTAGCCGGTCGAGAGGGGGTAAGGCTTGCCTCGGGCTTCATCGGCTAGCAAGCTTGAAGCTATTCTTTTTCTTCTGCTGGTAAGCCTTCAAGACGAATCTTGTTACCATCATCAGTTTGGGGTGGATGAACTAGCTTGAGGTGTCCTTCCACGCACCCAGAGCCATTCGGCATATTCCTTCCGGAATCTCAAATTCTCAATTGAAGTAACATCAAAGATACCATCCCTCAAATATCTCTGACACTCAGAGAAATATCGAGTTCTGGCCTAGCGCGATGCCGGTGTGTCTTATCAGAACATCGTGTCGAAGGCGAGCCGCGCAATGGTCACATGATTGGTAGCCGTGATGCTCTCCGCAACTTAATTACACCTAGCGACTACAACGCTGATAGTTATGGCGCCCGGAAGCTTGATCGTCGGGATACGACTGCCGGCCTCTAAGATGCAAAACCAGTGCCGACTTGAGAATGTCACCAGGCCTGATATCGGCCTGCGGAGGTGTTACAATATTACTCAAGTTGGCTTTACTCAGATAGGAACATACACTACCAAGGCTGGTAGGGCCGGCCGCATCAACCTCTCTGTCGTTTTTAGTCACCAGAATGAAACAGCACTTGCTCGGTGATCCCAAGGTTTGGTACCTTGGTCTGAGAATCTTGAATAGCAGAGAAACTGAGGATGAGTTATTATTGCCGCAAGACTTATGAGGCTATCGTGAGTCGGCACTTTCGATCACGAATGTTCTACTTCCGCTATAATAGCGTTGAGAGGTCATTTAGCGGCAGAATTTCCAGCTTTGACATGAAAAAGATGTCTGGCGAGAGGACAGGGCAAAAATAAATGTTGACTGGGGTCCTCTTACGATTGATCTGTTCGCCGGCCTATGCCATCTTACTACCTTAACCCATATGTATTCATCAGCCTTGCCATGAGGCGAGCAAGTAATACTGAGCCACCAAAGTTTTATGATCAATGGTGGTGTATTTTAGATGTTCACAATTTGACCTTACGGCGTCGGAATTCGATAGAGTTTGCTATCTCAAGATCATCGCTCTAGCAAAATCTTCAACGTACCTTACTAGATAGATATATGGCACTTGGGCAGGTGCGGTGAAACAGAGTAAACATACCTGCCGGGTCTTCTTTTGGCCGGGAGTATACACAGCCTCACCGGCACCTTCTCGCAGCTGCGTCCCTCCTTCCACCGCGACGGCTGTCCACGTGACGTACCAGCCTATGATTTACTACAGGTACTAGGTACTTAAAGCGTCTAACCTTCGTTCCTGTCACCAGCACAGCAGCGCCCGTCTAGGTCGGCGAGGTCAGGTCAAGCTGTGTGCGAGGTGGTTGAGTGGCTAAATAAACAAGTACTTCTATGAAGTCAGAGTCCGGGTTGAGTGAAGGGCGCGCTGTTCGAGTCCGGACAGGAGCGTGAATTATAAATTAAGTGATCACTAGCCCTGGTTTCTATTCTTTTTCTGTTGTCCTCTTGCTGATCCTCGTCAGGAACTGTGCGTGAAGTAGAGGCTCACCCACTGTACCTTAGTATTGGCGGATGCATGAGTATTTGTACTTACTCGCCTAGCCACTGTCTCCTGTGTTCCGTATTCTTGATTGAATCCGTTCACGATCACAGTTCAGCGAAGAATTGGCAGTTCTTGCATCTGGAACTCGCCCGTTCCGTGTTTCTGTCTCAAGGACGTTAGCCCACACCAAAATTCATGCCATCGCGACACGGCCCGACGAAAAAACTTGCGAGGCTTCCGACCAAATACATTTGAAGGCTTGAGCCATTCCATGCTCGTATTTCAAAAAAAAATATTGCAGCACAAGCATTGCCTAGGTGACCTAAGCATATGCCCCGAGACTCTTCAAAGTGGCCTCGATTCAGAACAAGAAAAAATGGCAAAATCGATTAGCATTCGAACCTGATCTTGGAGGCGAGCAACAAGCTAACAGTCACTAGAATATCACACTTGACTAGAATTCTCTTCAGTTCTCTGATATATATCTGACACGATTCCCTCTAATCAGGCCTTGTTCTCATCCAATGTCACCGTGGCGATTCCCAAACTGTCAGTTGATGGGACTACTCGCCAGCTGGATTTTCAATACTACAAAGCTTTCAGCGCGAAACTTCTCACGATCTCTTAGCCCCGTCAAACGGAGGTTCGGAAAGTCAACACAGGCGGTGAACTTAGGCAAACCGTAGGCGATGGGGAGCATCCCACCATCCGTACCGAGTCCGAAGTTGCGGTGGTGCTCGGGCTTGGCGGGGTTCGGGGCTGTTGACCGTCCTTGGACCAACCGGCAAATGGAGCCACTGGGGACGTCACAGCTTGAAATTCCCCGCGGGTTATGGAGCCGTTGCGGGCTATTTGCGGGGGGCGGGGGAGAGCATTAGCTCCAGAGCCTCCAGTAGCTCGACGCAGGCGTTGCAGGCCGTTCCACTTAGCGCCAGGGTTTGCTGCCGGGAGTCGGGAGAGCTGCCCCAAAGCTCTCCGAATATGGCAAATATCGCCGGCCAAAACCCAACAAAACCATGTTCAAACCCAATCGGGGCCTGCTGATTATGATGTAGAGCAAGCAAAGCAAGACATTCCGAGCGCACGACTCGTCTGATTTATACATCACTGCGGAGAGCTCACCGAGCTCTGGAAAGCTCAATTCATTCAATTGACTGGCCATCCCGCGCGACTGTTCACTCCAGCTCTCGTCTCTTCAACTCACGATTCCTCCCCTTCACTCGCGACAATACCAGGCTCACACCCCATAAACCACTAGCAGCACAACAGAAGTACGCATACAAGCAGTCAAGATGGGCAAGCCAATTGTTCTCCAGCTCGGCGACGACATCAAGTGGAACCATGACCTCTACAAGGAATTCACCTCAAAGTTCGACATCCGCCGGTCATACAGCATGCCGCGCGCCGAGTTCATCCAAGCACTAAAGGACAAAAAGTTTGGCGACTTCTTTGCCATCTACCGCCCCTTCTGGAACACGGGAGGCGAGATGGGCAACTGGGACAAGGAACTGATCTCGCTTCTGCCCTCTTCATGCAAGGTGTACGCCAGCGCCGGCGCTGGGTTCGATTGGGTTGACACAGAGACTCTCGCGAGCAGAGGTTGGTTCTCCCGCGACATGAGCGCATAAAGACGACCATGCTTGGCTTCTTAGTGCCTCAATTGAATCATGAGCCAAAAATTGACCAAAGTTCTACCACGCAGGCATCATCTACTGCAACGCCGCCGCAGCATGCACAGAATCCGTCGCCGACGGCGCAATCTGGCTCATTCTCTCCACCTTCCGCCTCTTCTCCTGGTCCTCCGTTGCCGCCCGCTCAGGCGACCCAGACCAATTCGTCGACGCCAACAAGAACCTCGGCGCCGTCTCGCGCAACCCCAACGGCTTCAGCCTGGGCATCATCGGCTTCGGCAAGATTGGCCGCCGCATCGCCGAAAAGGCCCACAAGTCCTTTGACATGAAGATTCTCTACAACGACGTCGTCCGCATGCCTGCCGACCTCGAAAAGTCTTCGAACGCGACGTACATCAAGGACATGGACGAGCTGCTCGCCACGGCCGACTGTGTGTTGACGGCGACGCCGTTTGCGGGCAAGACGCTCCTAGACGCCGCTGCGATTGCCAAGATGAAGAAGGGTGCCAAGCTCATCAACATTGCGCGTGGAAAGCTCATTGAGGAGGAACCGCTTGTTGCGGCGCTCAAGAGCGGGCATCTCTCGGCCGTAGGCCTGGACGTGCACTACAATGAGCCTCACGTCAACAAGGAGCTCATCAAGATGAGGAACGTCGAGGTTCTGTCGCACAATGCCGGTGCTTCTCTTGATGCCCACATGGGTTTCGAGAGGCTTGGTATGGAGAACATTCTCTCTTTTGCGAGCACCGGCAAGGCCGTCACGCCTGTCAATGCCCATTTGATCAACAAGAGCCGTCTGTAACGAAGATACGAAATCATGAAAAGGGGTTTTGGATTGTAGTATAACCACGGAAAACCAAGGAGTTACATATTGGATTAATTGAACAAATTGAAGTTCTGTTTCAAGGTCGTTGGAGCTCGGCATCGTACTCTTTCTCTCACTTGTAGATGAACGGTAATGAAGCATCGCTCACATGTCACAGGTCGAACTGGAGTGTTGTCCCAGGGCCCTAGCTAGCGATCATGAAAACGGACTCTCAGATTGAGAAAGAGTCTCGATTTGTCTACCAACACTAGCTATCGAGCTCCAGGAAGATCATCTACCTCTCTTCAAAGCATCCAACGTCTTGCCTCCCAAGAACCTCATCAGCATAGTCTATCCCTACGCCATATGTTTCTTCATCTCCTCTACAATCGGCCCCTCTCCCCACCTCAACTTCGCCAACCAACCCCCATCAATCAACACATCCGTCCCATTAACATACCGACACCCAGCAACAAACCCAACCGCATCCGCGACCTCCTCTGCCGTCGCCGCTCTCTTGAAAGGATGCGCCTTCATCATCTCCCTGATCCCCGCTCCACTCGCCCCCTCCATCTCCGCCGCCAGCATCTTCGTCTCCGTCATCCCCGGCGCGACAAGATTCACCCGCACGCCTTTTCCCGCGTACGCCTCGGACGCAGCAGCCGCCTGAACGCGTAGACTATTCGCTTTTTTTGCGATGCAATACGCCGTGGCGCTGACGCCCGCGATAAGCTCGTGGAGTTCCTTGTTCTCGAGAAGGGATGTCCGCGGCGCGGTCGCAAGGTGTCGTTCGAGGGCCGGGGAGAGAGGCGGGATCATGTGCTGGCCCATACTTCCCACGCAAACGACCGACGAGCCGTACGGCATCTCAACTTCTTTACCAAAGGCTTCAATCACGTTTGCCGTGCCGACAACATCGACAGCGAGAATCATCTCTGCTGAGCCCATTGCCGGGCTGAGTGCCGAGGTCAAGACCACAGTCTCGATGGCCCCGCACAGGTTCGAGGCCACCTTTGCGAGAGTGACGACGGATTCGTAGGATGTCACGTCGACTCGCTGCGTCGTGACTTTGTGGCCTGCTTGTTTGAGAGACTCGGCGCCGGCGGAGATGGTGGACGGCGAGCGGCTCGCGAAGAGGATGTGGTGGCCTGCGCCGAGGCGGTGGGCTGTTGCTAAGCCGATTCCGCCGCCGCCGATGACGACTATGACTGGGAGTGCGTCCAATGCCATGGCTATGGTGTTTCAACTAGGTATCGGTCTTCTTGCTAGATATGAAAACCCGAGAGAGCTGTTGTAGATCCTCTTACATGGAAGCTTTGTAGAAGAGACACCTCGCGGAGCTATGGCCATTTAAATAGGCCCGCTTTAGGACTCGGAAGCTCGGTCTCGCTTTAAACGCGAAGAAGGTAAGATGCCCAACTCGTCGAAGTTTGTCTGAAGCTTTTGCTTGGGATATCAGACGAGTTTACCCAGCGGTGCGTCTATTTCCCAAATGAAGACAAGGGAAGCTTCCATTGACCAATAACATCTGGCAATGAGTGTTATCACCCAAACTTTAGGTTGAACTCTCAGAGTGTGAGGAGAGATGTATTACGCACACACCGTCTCTCATCTGTCCTTCTCTGCTGTCAGAACCATGTCTTTGGGCTGAGAATCTGCTCTCTCAACGCAACGAGATTGTGGACAAGGTTCTGTGATAAAATTGGGCTTCCAAGCATTCTTAAGCAGAACAAGCTCACTTTCCATGCTGGTTGTGATTCTGCTTGGCTTTGTCCAAGCTTTCCGAGGTTGATCAGCTTTTCGGATTCGGCCATACGGACTTCTGAGCCGTATATCCGCGGTCAAGCTGACATCAACTACACACTAGCTATGCAGTATATACAACGAGGAACGCATTTATGTTCGGAGCGCATCAGAGAATCAAACGGCCGAGTACGATCAGATCACACGCACACGGTAATAGAAGACTTCTTTGCAGGTTGTAGAATTCTTCTGCTGTCTGGTTTATCCCGAGTTTGTCTAGCCATCTATCATGCTGCCAGAACCATCGGAAAAGATATCTTCATCGCCCATCAATCCTCATTATCATCATCGATCCACCCCTACTGCCGATGCTTCGTATGTTGCCCGATTTCAGTTGGAATCAGCGTGGTAGTGAATCAGTTCGGGAGCTTGTCTCCAACGCACTGGTCCTGAGTGACAGCACCCATGTCCATGAGTCCCTCGCCAATGCAGCCAGGTCGAATGGTATCAGGCACATCTGCCTGATACATCCAGACGGGACCCTTCTCCTTGGGCGTGTCGTCGGGCTTACCATTGTAATACCAGTCGAACTCCATGTTGGAAACTCCGCCCTCTCCAGCACAAGAACGGACCAGCTTGGAGATGTTCTCGCCGAAAGTGCCAATGACACCGTCCTTGAAGTTTGAGCCGCGGATGTAGAGCGCTCTCTTGCCCGGGACCTTCATGTTCCAGAAGTAGCACGTGTTCCAGACCCAGCCTTGCTGAATGCTGTCGATGACGCTGTGAGCAAGCGCCACGCCGGGAGCTCGGTAGACAGGGTCTTGCTTCTCCATGGGCAAGGGAAGACGAGTGCGGCAGTCGGTGTAGACGAAGATGATGACGCCGTCAGGAATCAAATGTCCAGTCCATTCGCCATCCATTTTATCTCCCTCGATCATCCACATTTGGTTATCGCAGGACTTCCAGTTGACGGGTTGAATGTCTCCGAGGTTGCAGCAGTTCAATTCCCAGAATGTAGGCTTTCGGCTGGCAGTAGTCATGCCACCACTAGAGTAACATTGATGTTAGTAAAGTAAGTCGCAATTTTGTCAGCGTAAGCTTTGGATGCTCTACTTACCAGACAACCTTCTTGACAGGAACGAAGGTGAAGTAGCCACATTCACCCGCCTCCAGTTCGATGTCCCACTTCTTGCCCTTCGCTTGGCCGTAGTTGTGAGACCAACCGCCGGAGACACCAACCTTGAACGCCTTCAGGAATTGAAGCTTGGTGCTTGCACCAACACTCCAGCCTGAACCGACTGACTCAGAATCAGTCATGCCGCATTTGATGGGAGAATGACAGTCGGAACCTGGGAAAGGAACTTCTTGAGCCCACTCGAAAGTGGTTCCTATTTAGAAAAGACAAGTCAGCATATATTTGAGCAAGACAACTTGGAACTTGAAAACAATAAGATTCATCAGATCTGGACTCACGAAGCTGACAGAAGGAAGTGCATCCGTCGTTCCACCATCTCGTATCGCCACCAGTGTTCCAGTTCGCACATGTGTCAAACTTCATCATGCCCTCCTTGAAAGAAAGGAACTTGTTCTTGGGGGGACAGTCCTCGGCCTTATACTCGTAATAGAGCGTGGCGGGCTTGGTCTTGTCCGAACAGGGCTCGGCGGAAGCGGCATTCACTTGCTCGCTACTGGCCTTGGTGTTGGCATGGGAAGAGCCGTTGCGATCCTCGGGGCGAATGGTCCAGAGCGGCGGGTTCGCGGGGTCCCAGGTGTAGTTGAGAGGGGTGATGGAGGTGAAGTTACCGATCTTGTTGTCGCGCTTGCCAATGTTGAAGATGTTGTTCTCAAGGAAGCGCTCACGATCCTCAGGGCGCATGGTCCAGAGGGGAGGGTTGGCGGGGTCCCAGTCATACTCGAGCGGGATGACTCGGCCATCCTGAGCCGGAGCGCCGTCAACACCAAGGAGGAAGAGTGCAATGAGCAAGAAGATGCCCATCATGACTCCCTTTCCCTCGGGTGAGGCAGAGGCGAGACTGAAAGCTACCATATTTTCTGGCGGAGCAGGATGGTGAACTTGCGTGAAGGAAGTTGTTGATTGCGCAAAACGAGGATAGAATGTTAACTGTGAAGAATGTGAAAAGAACAAAGAAATTGAAAAGCTTTTGTTCCGTGAAGTAAGGGGAAAGAAATCTCCAGGTTTGAGGTGCCTAGGGAAGAAGAGTGTGGGTTGGAGGGATGTGTAGAGGAAAGAAAAGAATTGTCTCCCAGAAGCTATGAAATAATGAGATGTGTGGGAAGGGGTAACGAGCTAATTATCAAGCGAGGCGGTCAGTAAGGGTATTCAAGAGGCTCAAAGGTGAAGGAGGCGAATACTCAAGGTGATTAAGAGGGAAGGTGCGATGTAGGATAACTCATTCGCTCTTTCCTATGTTGATGAGGCTATTACTTGGTTTGATGAAATCACCCAGTCCAGTTGTGAAGACATGTTATGTTTCAACATCGCTATCTCAGCAAATTTGTTCCAGATAGCTAGCTATATGTACATGTGTCTATCGATTTAAGGCACAACTTGGAAGTTGTATGCCGTGGGTAGTAAGGATGCAAGTCACTCCTAGAGTTTGACCACAAATGCGTAACCTCACCATTGCGTGGCCACAAGGCACATGAATATATGTGAAATCCTAGTTTTCCTTGCTCAACACATTGAAAGGCGCGGAGAGACTGCCTCATTTAAACGACGTAGCTAGGGTTCTACGCCAAATGATGTACAGGAGGCAACATCAATACAGCTCTCAGCCTCTATCAAAGATCTTTCTCAGTTAGCTCACTGTGATGTTCTTATACGTACATGAGCTTGCATCAAATCCAGCTCCTGGGTGCAGATACCGACACTCTGTGCGGAGAGCTTCATGCAAAGCTCTACATGTAGAGCTGCACCAAGTTTGCTCAGCTGTTTGCGTTTGTCCCTTGCATACGAGTGAAGAGCATATGGCCATAGCATTGAAGGAGAATATCTACCCTTGCTTTGTGTTACTCGTGCTACTCGAAAATGATTGTAGAGCTCTCTCGAGATCCTTTGCCTACCTAATCCGGAACATATTAATCCTCGTCGGAGGGGACGAGGAAACGGATGCCGAGTTCACACGCCGAAATTTGTTTTCATAACCAGACCGTGAAGCATAAGTATCATCTTTCTTTTTCCTTTACGCTCTCAAATGTGCGTTTTGCGAGCCTACGATACCTGCTGTGCCTACATACCTTACTTCAGCTTCGACACATATTTTCGAGAGTCAGTGGCTGGACCGCACCTTCCACAAGTGATGCCAGCCATCACGTAAACCCCTTCGCCCGTATCCCTCCAACCTCAATACACAACAACCACAAGCCCATATACACCCCCTTCCTTCCATTCCAGTCACCAGCCAGCAGGCGCCCCCTCGGGGGTCAGGTCAAAACTGGCTGGGTGGTGGAGTGGTTGAAGTCCACGAACAGCCTAATCGGTGAAGGCTCAGAGGTCCCGTGTTCGAGTCCCAGCATGAGCGCCAGAGATGTAGTCCCCATTCGCCACCGGGGGGGTGAACTCTTTTGACTTTCTGGCCATACTTTTTAGGAATGCCATGCTTCTACACCCTGTAGCCCACCACAGTTGAGGAGTAGCAGGGCAGGCACTCTTCCCGCTTAAGTCGACCGTCGTGGTTGTATGCGCTCACCGAGAAAAGTTGTCCAGTCTGCAAGCACTAATATTGATGGCAAGTCGGAGCCAAGGATGTTTGATTGACGTGTTTATATTTGTGTTTTATATAAGTATTGATGAGCCAACAATGGCCTTGCTCATGTTGCAGGCTACTGAGCCTGTTCTCTCCCATCTACAGTTGACCTCCCATGGTCTATCCATCCCATGAGGACGCGGCCTCTCCCAATGCTGATATGTACCCACTCGTCCATTACTTTTACAGAGGTGAAGAACACCCGAGGCATCCAAGCAGAAAGCCTTCCACGTCATGTCATATTCGGCGTTGAATCAATCCAAAATCATGCTAATCATACGCTCAGAGGAATGCGTTAGGGCGGCCACCGCCACCGCCAGGCTGTGACCGATGAGGGGGCGGTGTAGGTGCCTCGGATTCAAAGTCCGTATCACGTCCATCACTTCCTCTCCTAGGCGGCGTCGTGATACCGCGTCCGTATCTCGAGGCCTGCGGTGGGCTCGGGCTCGAGTCCACATGTCTCAACTTGTCGTCATTGAACGAGTCCTCCTCATCATCCTCGTCATCATAGCGTTGCAAGGCAGGCATCGAGCGAGAGTCTCCCTTTACAAGACCAAGTCGCTCCTCTTCAGTAGCGTTCTTGACTTGCGGACTGGAGTAACCCCGCGAACCAAGGCCATAGCGGCTGGTGGGTCGGAGCTGCGGATGTTGCTGCTGGTGATCGTCCTCGTGGTGCGGTGAATCAGCGTGATGTCTCTTGAAGACGTTGGAGAAGGAAAATTGTCTTTTCGCTGAATGTGGTGGTGGAGTAGGTGCGAGATGCGAGCTGGTGCCGCTGAAGCCACTACCTTGCGACACAGCACGCTGGTCATACACGCCGGCAGCACCGGCATATTCCAAGTCGCCATGTTCACCAGCTGGAAGCCCGTACACATGCTCTCTGCTCTTGCCGTAGTACGGTGTCTGGTCATCGTCTGATTTGATCGTGGATACGGCGATTTCTGTCAAGGGAACTGGATGCATAGGGCTCTGAACTCTTGGATCCTGGAACTGGGGGTGGTTCGGCGACAGAACACTACGTGCTCGCTCTCGGATGGTACCTGCAATGCTTGAAAGCATACCGGGAGAGGAAGGCCGATCGTGCTCGGCCAACTCCTCTTCAGTGGGGAAATGCGACATGCCGAGGGGTGGATGGGCCTGAGGAGAAGCGGGAGGGATGACAGTCGGCGTGTGAGGGATACCGGCTTGCGAGAGAGGATAAGGCGATCGTATCGTTCCTCTGGTGCTTCGACTTCCAACCGTCATAGTTCTCCGCCTTCTAATCCCGTCCCATTCGTAAACGGGCTGGCCATCTTCGCTCACAGGCTCCAGCGACTCTCGCATTTTCTCTTCCTGTAATCGCTTGAACTCGGCCTCTTCCATCTTCTGTCTGGCGGAGGAGAAGCGACGCACGATCGCAGCAGCTCCACGAATAGCATCTGCTTTGGGCTCGGTCTCGGGTTGTTCTTGTTCGGCGATGGTGTGAATCTGGTTAAGATCTCCGGCAAAGACTGCGGTGTCGGGCACATCCTTGGCTGACTTGGAAAGTTGGAGGAGCACGACACCGGCGCAAATGGTCAAGAATCCGTTGACCACAGTAATAATAGCAGTGGGAGTGCCCTTGAAACCTCTAAAGAGCACTGCCGAAGTAATGATGGTTGTGCTGGTGAAGTAGACGTAGTATGTTGGTGTGACGAGGGCGGCGTTAAAAAGATTCAATGCTTTCTGTGATTTCGATCAGCCTCGCGTTTCTCAGCCATGTGGTAATAGGTAGTCTCACGTTCAAGTAAATGATTTCTGTCAGCAAAGTGCCAATGACGAAGACCAGCAGAACATAGGTGAACCATTTGTTGAACTGAGCCTCACCACCTGCCTGGGCCACGATTGCCGCACCCAGACCCTGCGTTGCTACAACACTCAAACCTCCAACCCAACTGCAGATGGAGATATAGACCAGCATATTCTTGTTGCCCCATCTCGGCCCTGCGTACCACGCGGTAATGGCGCTGCCGACGAGGATGACACCGGCATAGGACAGGAACCCGGGCTGAATGACATAGCTTTGCATCTGTTGAATGTTGGCAACGGCAGAATTCTCAGGCGCATTCATGACAATGACGACAGAGCCAACAATGCAGAGGAAACATGCGACTTTGCCCACCATACTTAAGCGTTCCTTGAGGAAGATGGCGGATAGAATGGCAGTCAGGACAACGGATAGGGCGCCTAGCGGGGTAACGAGGATGGCGTCGGTGAAGGCATACGCGACGAAGTTGCATATCTCGCCGAAAATCATCAGGGTCATGCCCGTCCACCACCAGGCGTTCTTGAGGTAGCCATAGCCCTCACCGGGAGCTTCATTGTATTTCTCGTTGGCCTTCAGAAGACCGACTTTCTTGATGACGAAGGAGGTTCCGATAAATGCGCCGGAGGCTACAGCCAAGGAAATACCAATGGCCTTGTACGAGGCAGGTCTCGTGGCAGTATCGCCAGTTGAACCGCCCATCCGTGCGTATATCTCATGCGCCGCCGTCAACATTTCCGCGGATTGCTCCATTGCGGCGGTTGGGTACGCCGGCGACTTGGTCGCCGGGGAGATGTATCGAAGAGAGGGGCCCTTGTTATTCGACTTTCGTGATCATTCGCTTAATCTAGTTACGATATGAAAGATCGGGGGTAGATGTGTTGACAAAAATATCCAGGGCGTTAGGCATAGAAACCCTCAATCGGTAGGAGTAAGTCGAGACTCGGTTTGTGTGATTTGACGTTTCGCGGGCTGTTGGCTATCGAGATCAGGCGAATGTCAACAATCTTGGCGAAGCTTAGGCGGGTCGAAGAGTCGTCTTTCTTGTGGACAGGGGAGTGCTCGAGATGCCGAGTGCAATAGTAGGATCGGAGAAGAGGAGTTCGAGGTCGATAGCGGTGGAGGGGTCGAACAGCAGCTTTTTTTTCCCGATGTGAGAATGGACGGTCGCTGGGAGGCTGTGTCGAGGAATTGGGTCCGAGTAGGATGGAGTCGCCGCAGTGTGCGGAGGTAGCGCAGTGTGCGTACGGATAGTTAGTTGGTGGTGTGGTGCTCGTATTGACGGCGGCAGTTTGTCTTCGCCACACCAGCTTGCGTCAGCGCACTTGCATGCAGAGCTGAGCTTAGATGAGGTGCGAAGAAGTTGAGTTCGTTTCGTCAAGTTCGTAAAGGGTCGTTAACAGAAGGTATCCGTATCTAGGAAATAGGACTTTGTAGGACGTATGCAGGAAGCAGACGCTTGGTGCTGGACGAACAGCGGTTGGGCGTCAGGTCTTGTTCGCCTGGGGATTCGTAGGCGTAGGTATCTGCAGAGGGACCAGAGGTTCGTGGGAGAAGGCAGACGAACGGCGGGAGCTTGGCTGATAAGAGAATGCAGAATGGGGCGGAGGGGAACAGGAAGAGTGCTTGACCCCGGTCAAGAAACTGAACAAGACGTGCAGTGCAGCATGAACATGGGAGAAGCAGAAACAAGCGAATTGCGCAGGCTGGGGATATTCAAAATGGGAAAGCGAAGCTGGGATCCCAAAAGTCAGGGCCGAGGAGAGAGAGAAAGAAAAAAAAAAAAGAACCAGGCTGGAACTGTGCGGTTGGACGGACCAGGAGATGCTGGTGACCTGGTCTAGAACACCCCCGGTACCTTCTATGAGTTGAGTCATCTGATTGGATCAGAAGACTCGTGTGGGTGGGTAGCAGTGGGGGAAGCTGCGTTTAGCGCTTTCCCGCAGCGTGGGACGCACCCTGTTCTTGGAAAGAGCCACTGGTGGGGCCCAGGGGCTTTGCCTGCCACTTCTTGCGCACCTCACTGCACTGCAGTTCAACACCCACCCAACCAAGGTAAGTACGTAGTACACTAAGTACCTACCTTCCTTACGTTCGTTCCACAGAGACCACACAGCTTTGATCCTGTCTCTTCACAGTGTCGCCAGTGTCTCTCTCTGAATACCACCTTTTAAGAGTATCTGGAACAGCTCGTTTGAAGCCGAATCGCACACCAGTGACCCGTGACCACGGCGGTCCGTCATGGGCCTGTTGGGCGGTCAGAGACGTTGCAGTCGGGAGATGCTGCTGTATCATGTACGGGAAAAAGGTAAAATTAAAAACAGAACAACCCGCACGAATACATGAGGCTAATGAGGTCACAGTTGGCGCCCCATGGCATCCTGATTCGCCTTTCTTCATCGGCCAGACCCTTGATATCGGACTCCGACAGTGACAGTTGGCCGGTTGTCACTTCAACACCCACTCCTTCCGCCATCTTTCGAATCTTTGCCTGGCGTCTATCAAGCATGACTTCAAAGAGTGTCGATACATCGCGAGCGGGGAGTATGTCGTCCATCAGCCTCATTACGTGCGCATAGACAAGACGGGTGCACGTTGACGACACCCACCGAGCGCATTAAGCAACGACATGCACACCATCTTCAGACCATCCCATCCCATCCCAACACCAGTCCGTCCATTGCGTCTACACTACTGTCTGCGAACACGCACCTTGTTCCGCACCAACACCTCCCACACCACCGCCTTATCAGGCTTCAACCCAGTCGCACCCGAACAGTTCAAGCTGGGAAAAAGTTGGGACTCCAAGCACTCAGCAAGTACAATCCCTATAGTCAAGCCTACCATACCACCTCATAGTAGTGGATAGCGCCGGGAAGAAGCTTAGCGGCTGTCGTACTCGTGCTCGATATGGTCGCTGACCGTTGTGTCTTGCTGTTTCGCAAAATTTCTCGAAAACACTCGACGCAATGACCGGACGAAAGCGCCAACGGCAGCCCGTCTTCCACGTCGCCCCGTATTCTCCTGCAACGCATGTTTTGCGCAAGTCACTCAGCGCTGTCATCTCTTTGGCTCCCGCCTGCAAGCCTATTCGTCTGACACAATGCGACACACGTCAACCGCTTTCGAGTCTGTCTCCAAGATCAGCCAGCGTGCCAGCCTATCCCCATTCGAGACCCAGTGTGCCAGTACTTCCTATCCCAATGCCTGTGCCTATGTGCTGGGAAACCAAGGTCACATCGAAGCGTCCACCATCCTGGCCGGTGATGTCAAGACCAGCCAGGAATGTGGCCCTCTGCAACGGCTGATAGGCCCGTGTCACCCCAACATGCGACAACCACCCTAGATTTGGGTGCTTGATGGCCTGGGTCGGTCGCTCTTGCCCTAGCAACGGAATCAAGCTCAATCTCTGTTCAGTCAACAAAATTCGGCACCACGCTACTCGCCTATGTTGACCACTAGACAACACAACGCCAAGATTCCAGACAATCAATGTCCAGCAGTCTAGACTGGCGGTGGCTCATACAAAGTCAACAGCATTCAGATGCGCTGGAGCAGCGAGCTAGCTCCAGACAGCAGCCCACTTTGCCCTGCGAACAATGACGGCGGTGTTTGGGGCCAGGTCAGGTCTGGGATGATCGTAGTGCGGCGGTGGTGCTGCGTGCAGCGCTTTTCCATGGCTGAATTGCTTCAGCTGCCCGATTGACCCCACCATGCAACATGCCCGCCCGAGGTGAACCCGACCTGATGCTCCGGGGCGCAGGCTGATACGGATAAGGTACGTATCTTCGCTCCGCCTGGCAAGTCAAGCTGACAATCAATCGCCAGCTGTCCATGATTGGCCGCCGGCTGCGCCCCTCCACCTTCTGCTAACCCTCCAAACCCGACTCTACAACGTCCCAAGGGCGAAATCCAACACAATCACACAATCAACTCCTTCTTAAGATGCATCGCACGAGTCAAATCCCAGCCGCACGCGCCATGCATTGGCCACGCCCACGACCGATCGAATGACCCTTTTACCTGCGCAAAGTGTATCACAATATTTGTTCGCCCGCATCACGAGCAATGCCTGCCAAACGGGTCTCTTACCGTACAGGCCTCCACTGATAGGTCCTCCGAGATCCTGCCCACCTCGAGGCGACGACCAACGGTGGCAAGGCACGCCCATTTTGCAACGGATGCGGACAAGGACATTCCCTTAAGGGTTCACTCACTCCCATTATTGTCGGGGGCATCAGGTTTTTCTATGAGCCCCTACGGACACAACAAATTGGACTAGCAATCGCTTCAGTGGCATGCATAAGACATCCCAACTTTGCCGGCTTTGGCACCTAGCGACAGCCCCTGACTTCAAACAGAAATAAGCAGGCGATTATTCCTTTTCAAAAGGCATCCAGGCGGTTCGCACTGGGGCCACAGCTCAGCTTCGAATCCTATCAGGCCCATCCGTCAAGCTTGTAAGCACTGAGCACTGCCTCGGCGCTATCAAGCTCAATCTGAACGAGACCCCAAAAATGCATGTCTTCGGGCCTCAGTCAGCGTCGAGGTGGGGACTCTTACCACGCTGACTTGAAGGATTGCGGGTTTCCTGCATTCCTCCCCGCGCCTTACGCATGCTTGGCTTCGTGTTGATGGGACCCTTGCTGAGCCGCACCCGCATTCTTGGCCGAGACATTCAGATGCTTCGCTCTCCAGAATGCGTTGAGCCACCTATTTGCCGGAGAGCTCATCAATGCCCGCTGTCACGCAAACTCGACTCGGCCATTCTTACATGTCAGCATGTCGAAGTCTCGGCCCGGCATATGGACTTCTCGTCTGGGCATCGTATATCTTGAGGAGTTTGATAACCAACGGATGCCGTTTCGCGCACAGAACGGATCTGCAGAAACGAAGCAACATCCGATCGAGGCTTGTGCGGGGCCCGGGATCGGCCCTCCACGGCTTTTGCCCGCGGTGGGGTTTGATTTCTGGTGCCTCCGGTTTTCTTTCGGCGATTCGACCGACCCCAGCAGCACAAGGAACGTTCTTCGATCCCCTGTATATTGATACTGGAAATTATCGAAAAGATTATTGTCAATTAATATTATAGATATTGAGGTAAGTAGTGGTACAACCAAACATATGGACATTATACGGTCAAGCATCGTACTCCTAACTCCCTTTGCAGAAATCGAGCGGTTGTTCACCCTTTTCACACTGCGACTCTGAAAGTCTTAGCAACACTAGGAACGCCAGCTTCGTTCACAGCAAACAACATCCAGTAGCCAGGGAGTGCGATACCGGCGTCTCCGGGAACAGTCACCGTGTACTGATTATCGTTGGCCTGAGCCTCCAGAGGGCAACGTCTTTGGTCGGTGTTGACCGCGTGTGTCGAAGTGCCCATCCTAATCATGGAGAAGGTGTAGTTCGCCGCCTCATCCATAGTAATGGTGAAGCTGTCGCCGGCCTTGCACTCGGAGATTGAGATGTCGGAAACGACGGGGCGCTTGGCAAGAGTTTGCCCGTCCTGTAGCTAAGTTAGCATTGTGGCTCACCATACAGTCCAAAATTTCGGCATCGTTTCTTACAGCTTCAAAGAGATAGGGCGGCGAGAAGAACTGTCCGTCAAAGTGGTTGGCGGTACATCCGTTGCAAAGACCACCGCCGCCAGAAAAGATGGTCGCGTCAGGCATAAGAAGGGCTACCGAGTGGTAGTTACGGGGGGTAGTGTGTGACTTGAGCTAGGAGGAAGTCAGCGCTGTAGCCTGTAAGCTTTCTCAATGAACTGACCGTAGTGAACTTCTTGGTAGCAGGATCCCACATTTCGGGGAAAAGCTGCGGGTTGGCGTCCGAGAAGAGTACAGTACGGCTCTGACCACCAACAATGAAGACCTTGCCATCGGGAAGCACGACACCATTGGCGAACCCGCGGTTGTACTTGGCATTCTCAAGCTTCTCAACCTCAACAGCACCGCCAGCCTCACCGATGGTAAGGACATGGGCGTTAGCGGTTGATGCCACGCCGTCGTAGCGAGGAGCACCTCCTACGGTGAGAATCTTTCCGGCAACAGCGCTGAGAGTTTTTGTTAGCGATCAGACCTGGCGATAGGAGGACGGGCACCACTTACTCGTACATGACATTGACGCCGCACATGGCATCGCTGTCACTCCCTCGATTTCCAGCACCCTTGACGCTTCCCGAGTCCCGCGTGGAGTACCAGTTCATTGCCTTGCTGGGGCCTGCCTGGAACACATATCCATCCTTCCATGCGTGAAGCCACGCGTGGCTATCGGCCCGGAAAGAGCCACGGGTATCTTGGGTCAACATGGGCGTCACTGAGCACCCATCGAGCTTCTTCCATTCCTTGCTTACGGTGTCGTAGATTTCACCGTGCTTCCCTTGGGCACCACCGCGGAACGAGCCGCCAATGGTGAAGACCTTGTTGTCAGAAGTAAGCGTGCTGGACTGGTATCCACGAGGGATCTTCAGGTCGCCAGTGGCAGCCCAAGAATTGGTTTCTTCATCAAAGATACTCGTCTTGGCGGCAGTGGAGCCTCCGCTAACGATGATGTGGCCATCGGCGTCCATGGAGATACCCGGGCAAAACATATCATGCTGGGTGTTTTCGACTAGGGCCTCAGTGACTTCCTTGCTGGACGGGTTGTAAATCGAGGTGTACGTCTTTCCGTTGCCGGGGAATGTCCAGCGGTTTCTGGTCGTCGTTAGTTCGTCCATCCTGATCAACAAATCAAGCTTTCGGCAGTTACGGAAGGAAAACATAAAACTAACCTCCAACCAGAAGACCACGCCAGCAATTCTCCAGTCTTGGGCAACAAAGCCACGGCAACCGGCACGACCGGGAACTTGACCAGGGCGCTCCATTGTCCGATGCTCTGGAACTGGGAAAAGTCAAGCTGGTACAAGTTGTAATACCCAGCCGCGCCCGTCCCGCCGCCGCAGAATGCGCCCTTGTCGCCCGCGCACGCCGTCTTGCAAAAGCTGCTTCCGCTGTTGCCGCGATCGCTCGGCACGTCGCCGCAGAAACAATCCCGCCCGGCGCCGCCGAGACCAAAGTACTTGCTCTGGTACAGCCCGCAGTGGTCCTGGCACATTTGCACCGTCATCTGCGCGGAGCGGAGCTTGGGGTACTCGACCAGAGGGTCGCCGCGCGCGGGCATGCGCTGGCACCCAATGTGCTGGGCCTTGGATGGGGACGCTGCGGCCGTCATCATCGTCTCCGGGCCATAGACGTTGACGTAGTTGACGCCGCCGCAGAAAGCGCCGTCGTCACCGCGGCAAGCGGTGTTACACTGGCTCAGCGGGGCCACCTGGGTGTTTGCACGCAGGGCGTTGCCACAGATGCAGTCGGTGCCTCGGGAGAGCCCGTACATTTTGGACTTGAACTGGGAGCAGTAAGTGGCGCAGGTCGACGGGCTCATCTTGTCGGAGCGGGTGCCCTGCGAGGTGGAGACGTCGGTGGTGCCGGCCTGGTCTGTTGCGATGAGGGCGGTACCGCGGGTGCGTTCTTGGTAGCAACCCATGTGGACTTGGCCCGAGGGCGCGGGCTCTTCGGCGGGCATTTGGTAGACATTGAGGGTGTTGTCTGCGTCTTGTGCTGATGCGAAGAGGGGGAGGAGAAGTGCCGCGAGGGACACTGCTCTCGGTGGGAGCTGCATGGTGAACGAGTGTAGATGATACTAGGAAATAACGAATGACTTGATGCTAAAGAACGACGGATTAGAAAGAGACGGACTGAAAAGAAATGGAAATCCTGCACAGAGTTGCCTGTGTAGGTAGGATGAGAGTGTGACCAGCCACTACATGGGATGTCGAACGCTTCATATACAAATTGGACCTACTTAACACCTAGATAATCACGATACCCTCGCGTCGACCGGCCTGAACTACCTCTAGGACTCTAAAACAGAACATCAACCTGATTGGCCGCTCACATAAACCCAAAGCGCTGCCGCCGTCGACGGGCACACACAGACATCAGGCCGTGGTCAACATGGGACGGTCGTTGGTCGAGCATCATCTCATTCCCGCGTCCCCCCCTTGCTACTTCGGGATGTACCGCAAGAGTGACGGTTCTACGAAAAGCAGAATCATGAGTTAGTGCCCCAGAGCTGGCGTCCTACATCGGGAACGGCGAAACTACTTGGCTTTGCTCAGGCACGCCAGTTTTGGCAATGTAGAGACGCTGACGATGGTTGATTTGGGTTTAGGTCGGCTGCCAAGAGTTGAAGTGTCATAGCGGGGTATGGCCTTACTATCTAGTCGCGTTAGAGTGACCTTGAGTTTTGAAGAGACAGAGGTATTGTGGCTGGACTATGATTATTCTTGTGAAGGCTGATTTGGTTAGCCGATGGGAAAATAGAGAAGCGTCTTCGGCGGGACCCTCGTTGGGATGTTTCAGCTCCATTGAAGACCGGTATGAATTGAAGCTGGAGGAGATAGAGGAATCATCTTCACGGGATTAGGCCAGCCAATTTCCATTGGAAATTGGGATAAAGAAGGTTTCTGAGTGCATAAGTCATCACAATTGCGAAGCAGAAACTCTTTTGCGGAAATTCATTCAAGCTTACCTCATCCCACCAAGAACGTGGCCGGTCGCATTTCCGACTCATTACAAAATTGCAGACCCAACTAACCCAAATTAAGTCTAAAAAGAAGGTTGCGACCAGCCAAAGCTGATCACTTCTACCGTGTCTCAGGTCGCTCACTTAGCAAGCTTAGCAGACTTAGCCTCCTAGGCGACCCTTTCTCTCACGGCCCTCTTAATTTCCTGGTCTGGTGGTGGCACTGGCTCTAGAACCTGAACAATCTGGGGAAGGAAGTCTCGGGAGGTAAATGATCCTCCGTTCTTTTCCACGATGCTTCATGTCTATGATCAAGGTTTTCTTCTAATTCATCTCATGTGCTTGAGTTTGTTAGGTCTGACGATCGGAGTGAATGTGTACATGCAATTTGGGACGGTTCGTCCGTTAAGTTGCATGCCTGAGCGGGCCCAGCGGGTTGAAGGTAACTTTCCTTTGAGCTCTTGACCGTGCGTCGACCAGAAAACACGAGAGAGGGCGTCCACCATCCTCAAGACTTTTTTATGGGAGTCGGCATTATATTCTTGAATGTGAAAGTCCTCATGCATTTCTTAGTCGACTCTGTATTAGTCAATCGTTTCGACATCCCACTTCGCGACGCCCACCTCCCTAAACATGACGCGTTAAGGAGGTGGGAGCCGTGATGCGCCACAAATAGTCCACACTACGTCACTCGCAGTCCATGTATATTGTAGCATACCTACTCTAGAGGATCAAAATAGTTCATCGCTCATGCGTGATATTGACAGATGCATTTTACGGTCATCTCTTCACAAGTATTCTCCTCCCTTGATATCAAGATATCTGAGCCGCTCCTTCGGAGATGACGGCTTCCACGTCTTTGGGCTCGACGATTTATATTTGTTCTGAACGTACTCGACGCGGTTGAAAGAAACTCGTGCCCGATGAGACATAATAACCGAGTAGAAATCTCGATGGATAGCGCGCATTGCCATTCCACCCATACCAATACCCAATTCATCAAGTGTCAAGATCCTTTTGGGGTTACAGTTGCTCCCTCGTCCTGATTCCTAGTCTTCTAAGTTCTAGAACATCGGTCTTGAACAATGCCGTGTTAGTTCCTTGTTCCGCAAGCTCGGGCAAAGTCCGAAATTTCAGAAGACTTGCTGTTCCTTACATCAAAACCCGATATGGTGGTCGCCGAGAACTTGCCTAAACGGGTAAAAATGGAGATATTCCGCGATTCTACGCGTATGCCAGTGCACAGCCGCCGCGGAAAGGAGGCGAAGATCCTTAACACCCGTTATAAGACCAACATGCTAAAGAGCTCAGCCCTAAATTGAATACCAGCTCTACGCCAATACCCATCATTCTGTCTTACGACCGATAGTATGTACGAATGCAAGCTGGAAATTCAACGGGTAGTCCGTAGCCAAGACCTCGGCATCCGTGGCGACTGCGGTCGCTATACTCCTCTTTAGAGCCTCAACTCCACAAACTCTCCCACTTCCCGGCCGACAACGTAGATGTGGACGTCAGCAGCGCAAGGGGCTGTTCCAATCAAAGCCTTCGTAACGTAAGCCATTAAGGAGAACTTGATTAGCGGATGGCTACAGAACCCCGAGCAATGCCAAAAGTGGTGATGGACAACAGAATATGGAAATAATCGAGCGAAGGCATTGTCGTATAAGAGATGATGGAATCCTCGGGAGAAGATGCGGAGTTTAGGACCTCACTCTCATCGCACAGTCTAAACACGACTTGACTCTCATTCGTCAGAAACCCTCGCTTTACTACGGAGTATACCCATCTTCAACATGCTGTTCACCGACTTGTTCCTCTTTGCCCTGGCCGCAGGGACCACCCTCGCTCACCCAGAGAAGCTCACTGCCGAACAAGCAAAGCATGAGGCAAAGCTCATTGGCCGAAGCACCGACAAGTGCGCCGCGGCGATTGAGAAGCGCAAGGCAGAAATGTTTGCGAAGCGAGCGGCTCGTCTGCAAGCCCGCCGAATGCAAAACGGCCATGTCGATACCCGAGACCTGATGTCCCGGAACTCGTTGCAGTACACCACCATTCAGAACGACACTTGCGTTCTGGCTCCTGACACCGTCTGGGGACCCTATGGGTTAGTCAACTACGACGGGTTCGATTTTGAGGTTGATGTGGGGACTGACTTTGCGACAGCGTCGATGGAGAAATCCATCGTCACGATCTGCGTGAGACGCAGGGAGGTATCGACTTCTATCTCGACATGGGCGTGATCGACATTGAGACATGCGAACCCCTCGTCGGTACAGCACTCACGATCTGGAACTGCAACGCCACCGGCTCGTACTCCTCCTTCACCGGAATCGACCCCAACACCGCAGAGCTCCTGGACAACTGGTCTAAAAGGACGGACGGCACCACGGACGACGAGACGTTCCTGCGCGGGATCCAGACGACCGACCAGAACGGTGTCGTGGAGTTCCTTACAAAGTTCCCCGGATATTACATCACCAGAACGACTCATATTCATGTCACTGCTCAGACCAACATTGCGAATGGCACGTCCTACTCCGCCAGCAAGGTGCAGCACATCGGTCAGCTCTTCTTCGAGGAGGACCTCCTGAGCCAGGTGTATGCTGTCAGCCCGTACAGTGAGCACCTTACGACGCTGAACCGTACTACCAACGAGGAAGACTCGCTGTACTCTGATGCCAGCGCCGACGGGTACAGTGCTGTCATCAGCGTCAGCCAGTTGACTGACAACATTGAGGATGGCCTCGTTGGATACGTGAGTGGATGACTTGCCAAATGAATTTGGAGTCCAAAATGTGCTAATGAGAAGTTCTAGATTACGATTGGTGTCAACTCGACTGCCGATGGACTGGCCATCACCGGAGGTGGTGTCAACCCTCAGGGATACCTTCCCACTGTTAGTGTAGATGACGCGAAGTTGGCACAGGCAACCGCAGTCGATAGGGCTGATGGCTACACGTCTTAGACATGGTCTAGATTGATCACGTCGTTCAATGTAACACCTGCTGGAAGCACTTGTAGATGCACAGAAGCTGCTTTAAGTTTAGAAACATAGATACCCAAGCACATATAAAGATATTCAGGTTGGCACTTTTACGCATTGTCCACCTGATTGTGAACGATCACGCAGAATTGGAGATCTACAATATTGAATGAACTCCATGAGTTAATTCTCCGCACGACATATTCCTGCCGCAAGACAATGATCCTTCGAGGTGTGGCCTCTCGCTACCATTATTGGAATATTCGAAGAGACTTAGTTGTGAATTACACAGACCTCTATCGACCTTGAGCAATGATGTATGGACGCTATACATCTTGGAGCGATACTTGACCACAGGTTTTTGGCTACAACATCGATTCTCCTCAACTGTAGCTGGACTTTTAGGCTTTGATAGAAAAGTACGACCTCATTCATATAGAAGCAGAAGATCATGGGCCAAGCCGTCGACAGACATTTGCAGGCAAGAGTGGGATTAAGCTATCTATGGCTATCTTCTTCGCCATTGTTCGCAACGTCTCAGTAGATCACGTTACATTGAAGATGCATTAGAAGTGCGCTATCGGATCTCGTCCGATGGTCTCACTTGACAAGCTATCTTCACGTTGCCAAGGTCGTTCCAACGGCAGGTGATGAAGGAATGATATCTAACCGCAGAGCTACAGCAAGACTATCCCATGCGCCAAGGGCGGGAGACCGGGCGTACTGCCTCGAAAGTCAGAACTGCCCGCGCTACCATGTCTTCAAGGTTATGTTTTCAGTGGTCTGCTTATGTCTGCGATGCGTTCTTATCAAACCTGGGGAGGAGGTGTCGGGTCTCCTCCGCTTCCACTGGTCGATCTCGACATACTCCACCTGCATTGCGCCTTGATAACGCGATCAGATAATGCAGGCCTCGCATGCAGCATCAACGTCTTTCATCCATTCCTCTTATTTCCGATGCCGGTCGGTAGAATCACCAGGGTGTATTAGCCGACGCTAGACCAACTGCAACCAACATCACATCCAACGTCTGCTGGGATTAAATTGTACCCTTGGGGCCAGTAGCATGCCCAAGGGAATCATTGGTCTAGGAGGCTGTTTCGGGTTTTGGAGGATAGTTCTCTGTGTAGTCTATCCCGAATACAGATGAACCTCCAATAAGATTTGGGAAACTTCCAATCAAAGGCGTCGATAAGCTATTCCCGACTAGAAGAGGTTTTGCATTACCGAGGTGGCGACGCAACGACGCTGTTCCCAAGCACATCACGTAGATCCGCAATTGCATGCTGCTCCCTCCCTGTGAACAATCGGCGGGGGTTTGGTCGCTTTACTTATACTTGTCGCAAGCGTCGCATTATGAACCCTACTTACATTTTGAGTTCGGTGATGCCAGCATCTAACCATGTCTCAATTACGTGAAGAAAAGGATAAGTCAAACCCCCCACTTCCCGGCACCCCCCTGTTTCTGGCACCCACAAAAACGCGAAAATCCACCACAACGCAATGCCCACCCCCAACCTCCTTTTATCACAACATTTTCAATTCGAGTCCAAATGGGCTCATTTTTTGCACATACCTTCTTCTATATCTAATGCCTCAATATACCGAAGATCAGCTTCGTCAGGCTCTCGAGGACATCTCAAACGGCAAGAGTCAAGATACCACGATCAACCCTCCAACTACGTCTCCAAGGTGGTCAGACTAGGAAAGTGGCTTTTGCTGACTGGCAGAGGCTGTCTCCTGACCAGGAGAGTAAGCTGGCACAATGGGTTCGCATTCAGGCTTCGCTGGGCCTCGCACCAACGCACCAACAGGTGAAGGAATTCGCAGAGCGAGTTCTGGCTGCTGCTGGGGATACCAAACCATTAGGAAAAGGCTGGATCTATGCCTTCGTGAGAAGGAACCTATCATTAAGGTTCAGAGAAGTCGTTCCATCGATTCTAGACGCGTTAATGGGGCATCTACTGAGGTCATTAGGAACTGGTTTAAGTTCCTTGCTATCCCTGAGATCAAGGACATCAAACCAGCCAACAGATATAATATGGATGAGACTGGCATCCTCGAGGGTCAGGAGCTAATGGGTTAGTGCTGGGCATGGCTGAGACGACGTCTGTTCGCAAGAAACAACCTGGGTCGAGGGCATGGGTCTCTATCATTGAGTGTATCTCAGCCTTGGGTAGGGCACTTCGTCCTCTTATCATTTTCAAGGGAAGACGGTCCAACAACAGTGGTTTCCATTACATCTGGTTCCATACGATGGGTGGGAGTTTACAGCAACAGATAATGGCTGGACTACAGACTTAACTGCCATTGAATGGTTAGAAGGTGTTTATCCCACAGACTATGCCCGAGGCTGAGGGCGAGGCTCGACTGTTGATTGTGGATGGGCATGGGAGTCATACGACGACAGACTTCATGTGGAATTGCTATATTAACAATATCCATTTACTGTTCTTACCACCACACTCCTCTCATGTCCTCCAGCCACTTGACCAGTCTGTCTTCAGCCCTGTTAAGTCAGCCTATCGGAAGGAGCTCGGTTACTTGTCTCAATGGAACGACTCTACCATTATAGGTAAAGGAACTTCCTGGACTGTTACCAGAAGGCTCGACTTGCTGGTCTATCAGTCTCGAACATCAGAAGTGGTTGGAAGTGGACTGGTCTACACCCTGTAGCGATGGTTAAGCCCCTGATGAACCCTATGGTATTACCTGAGCCTTCTGCTAAGCCCACCACACCCAAACCAACCAGTCGGGGCAAAAAGCGATGCCATAATGGTCAACAAACTACCCCTGTTGAGCCATGGGATTCTGCTTCCTCTGCAGTGGTCTGGTCGACACCCAGGAAGCTGGCAGAGCTCAGCGGTCAACTGCACTTATACACCCAACTCGACAATGATACCAGCACTCAACGGCTGCTGTTCAGGAAGGTGAAAAAAGGCTTCACAGAGCAGGCCTGGCAACTGGCAGCTGCCCAGCAGCTGGCTCACCCTGAGGGCTCAAGTTACCAACGCTGCAGTTAGGAAGAGGAAGACTGTTCAGATCGATCCCAACACGAAGTTTGCGAACATCAGGGATATCCATCGGGCTCAAATCGAAGCGGGTGAAAAGGAGGTTATTACGGCTGAATCCAGCGACTCTGAATGCCCTAGTGAGGCTGGCAGTTGTATTGTAGTGGGTGTGGTTGAGGATCAATAGTTAATAGTAATGAGGAGGTTGGGTTGTGATCCCATCGTTTTTGTGGGTGCCAGAAACAGGGGGGTGCCAGGAAGTGGGGGGTTTGACTTAATAGCACTCTGAACGACTCAAAAGAGTCAACCAACCCGAAGGTTGTTGTTGATTCTGTTTTTGAGACGTCGGAAAAGCTATTCCTTGGAGGTATCGACGATGGCTCAAACGGACCCAAGAGAGGGTCTACCGAAGACTCAGAGCCCGAGTACGACTTCAAGTCTGAAGAGTTCGTTAACATTCCAGAACTTGTACGCAATGTTGTTGGATTCGAAGACGACCCAACTTTGCCAGTGCTCACCTTCCGCGCAATCCTTCTTTCTGCAATCTTTTGCACAACTGGAAGTATTGTTTCGCAGCTTTCATAGTAAATCGCCCATCTCCATTAAGCAGCCTGATCTGTTGCTGATAGCAAACAGTTTTCGAACTACAACGGCTCCATTCCCTGTGTTCTTCGTCATTTTAGCCTCTGCTCCTCTTGGTCGGCTATTGGCACGTATTCTACCTGCTTATACGGTGCCCCTCGGACGCTTTTCTTTCTCCCTCAACCCTGGGCCATTCTCCATCAAAGAACATGCAATCATCGGTATTGCTGCCAACGCGGGCAGTCAAGGCCAGTGGGCAAGTAAGTTACTTATGACAAATTCTGCCGCACCCACTTCCAGCTCCAACTAATATCAATGACTAGCTTACTTGCCAACCAATGCAGCACTGTATTACGGCATCACAATGAATCCAGCTATTGCACTCTTTTTCGGATGGGTGAGATTGAACAATCAGGACTTGAAGCTTGAATACTAAAAGCAATCAGGGTGCCTCTCTACTGGGTTTTTCATTCGCTGCAATGGGTAAGACTAAATCACCCTGTGCTGTTGACGATAGTCTCTGACAAACTAAAGTTCGGAAGATTCTGATTGATGATCCCGAGTTCATCTTCCCTTTGTCTCTTCAACAGGTCACATTGTATAGGAGCATGCAAGGGAAGTCTGAGTTACACAAAAGTGTTTCCCAGAAACAGATGAGGGTGAGTAAAGAAGCGTCAGCCAATCCTGTACCATGTTAACAATATTATCAAGGTGTTCTGGTGGATTCTGTTGGGCACATTTCTCTGGCAATTTCTTCCCGAGTATCTTTTTCCCTTCGTCGCTGCTCTTGCTCCACTATGCTGGTTTGCGAGTCGAAATCACACTGTCAACTTCCTTGGTGCCGGCCGTGGAGGAATTGGGCTCCTCAATATCACACTCAACTGGTCTAACATCACGTCCACCGTCATTACTTATCCTTACAGTGTTCAAGTGACTATCTTCGTTGGCTTTGTTATCACAGTAGGTTCTATGCCTCTTTTCAATGTTCTGTACTAACTATTCACGAGACATGGATTTTGATTCCCGTTGCTTACTTTGGCAACTTATGGGGATCCCCTACGTACGACATTATGTCGAATGGTGTGTTCCAAAAGAACGGCTCCTCTTATCCATTTGAATCTTTGAGTAAGACAACAATCCATCGAGAGTCATGTAAACGGTTTGTTGTGAGTGCTGACAGCTACGATCCAGTCTACACGGACTCGAGCGGTGTTCAGCATGTCAATGAAACAGCTTACCACGAGGTTGGTCTGGCGTACTCTGGGGCTCAGTACACATGGGAAATCTTCATGGTGAGCGACCTTTCGAGTGTTGTTTGCATGCGAAACTGCTAATCAAACAAAGTGGTACGCATCGTACATTTCCTCCTTTGTTTGGTGTGGCCTATTCCTGGGCCCCAAAGTAGTCAAGATCTGGAAAGCAAGAAAAGCAGAGGGAGAGTATCACCAAGATAGGTTGAGGTTGGTTAATATGTCGAGATGCTAAGAGCTATTTGCTGACTTTGATTATTCAGTCGTATTATCCAACAGTATCCGAGCCTCACTCTTTGGTAAGTTCACATCCCTCGGGACTCTATACGCAAGATATCCAGTGAAACTTTGGCTAAACACCATCAATAAGGGAATGGGTTTTGTTGACCATTATTCCCATTGGCATTTTGCTCGTTATTGTCGCCACAAAGTCTGTCTGGATGCCGACTTGGACCTACTTCGTCGCTCTGGGTTTTGGCGGCGCTGCTATGCTGCCTATGAGTCTGGTTTATGCGATGTCTGGTTATTCGATCAAGGTTGGGTTCTTCAACGAACTTATTTACGGCTGTTAGTCCAAGGCTATTGTAACATGGTATATCGAGGCACATGTGGCTGACGGCGGCTATAGACATGATCGACGCGAAGGGATCGTCGCGCCATCCCCTTGGCCAGCTAGCCTATCGGATTATTTCTGGCAACGTCTGGTACGACGCTCGTATTGTTCTGGAAGACCAAAAGGTAAGTGTTCTTCTCAATAATCACTTGATCAAAGTGACGCCAACACGAAACCTAGATTGGGCACTACCTTCATCTTCCCCCTCGAGACGTGATTGGGGTCCAGATCATCGCAAATATGATAGCTCTCCCTATCAACTACGGCGTTATGCGTTGGGTCATTGCATCTAAATTTGACTACGTGAGTGGTCGAGTCGCGGATCCTCAAGGACAATGGACTGGCCAAGAGTTCAAGAGCTACAATACCGCCGGTATCCAGTACGCACTTGTGGGGCCAAAGAAGCTCTTCGCATCCTCCTTTTTCAAGCCTGTGCTCTACGGCTTCCCTGCTGGCGCAATAGCACCGATCATTATCTGGCTTCTTCACAAGAAGTTTCCAAGAGCCCGTTTCGATCTTTGGAACTCAACAATCTTCTTTGCTAGCGCGGCAACATTCCACGGAAATCTCAGTACTGGGCCCTTTACAACTTTCCTGGTCGGAACCTTCTTCAACTTCTACCTCTACCGTTATCGTCGCGCTTTCTGGAACAAATGGGCATACATCAGTGGTGCAGCTTTGGACACCGGCTTTAACGCCAATCTCCTGTTCATCTTTATTTTTCTTGGTACAACCGGAGCAGTAATGGCGCACTGGTGGGGAAATAATGCGGAAAACATTGAGAGATGCTTTGCATTGAAGGGATAGTGTCGAGGCATAGAAACGATCCCTTGCTACCCAAGACACTATTGGGCTGCAACAATGGCAATAAAGTCTTGGCCTCAACTAGAGATTCGCCTCGAGACTGTAAACACCTCAAACTAGCAGGACAGTCATTGAAACTCAATAAGGCAACTAATCTATGCAAAGAAATGAGGTGAAATTTGGAGGTTATTCTGAATCTAACTTATTCGGATTTCTGTCAATTTGCAGCCATCTCCTCCCACCGCAGTCCTTGCCTCCCCACACATGAGGCCATCCACGAAGCACTGTGAGATGACCTGCCAGTGACCATCTTCCAGTCGCATAATTAAGGGCGCTGAGCAGCCCGGGATAATGAAGATCGAGTCTCCCTTCCGTATTTGTTGGAGAATTGCGGTGCCGAATAGCCCCTTCTCCGTCGTGAAGACTGGGTACACGATTCCAATATGCTTGTCAAGTGATTCTAAGAAAGGCTTGGGGTCCACGCAATCTCCGACATCTTGCACCTGAGGGAAGAAGGACTTGAATTTCCGACCCCAAGGTTGGAAATTGTCATTGAGCTGCTTGCGAAATTGAGTCAGATCGTTGAGGTTGGCGTGCCTGAGAACTTTGCCCCAGCCACGCTTTTCCAGCGCCAGAACATCTGGGTCGTCGGGACTCAGGCTTTCGAGCCAAGGAATATCGAGAATTGTCGTCCGTGAATCGCAGTCATAGACTGCAGCTCGATGAAGAGTCCGTACGATTGCCGCCTTGGGATTGTTTGGCATCTCAATAGATGTTGGCTGAACGGCATCTTGCCAAACACCGAGACCACCATGTTTCCAACCTAAGAAAGGAGCCAAGCCTTCGACCACATCAACGAGGTATCCGCTAGTGGTGAGAATCTTCCCGTCGTTTTCCACCCTGAACTTGGCTTTCTGTCCCCAACTGGCATTACAGTCTGTCCCCCAGAGATAAGGATCCCACGGAGATGTCAAATCTGGCACCCAGGAAGGAAGCTTCAGAGTAGATTCCGTCGTCCCAGTCAGCACTATGTCGAAAGATTCGAAGCCAGTGATAAGAGCGATGGCAAAATCCGAGAACACGTCTTCTACCTTCTTCGTGTAGTCCGGCTCGATCAATTTGGCCACATATTCCGGTATCATCCCCATTAATCCGTACAGACGGTCTCTCAAGTCGAGTGAGCCTGCCATCCTCCCAATCATCAAGAGCAGTCCAAGGTCGTCTTGATCTTGCCTACGCTCTTCATTGGTCTGAGCTCGACGGCGGCGAACACGCTCTTGAGTCGCAGTTACTAACTCCACCAATTTCAAGATTCGCCAAACTTTCTCACGAGCCCTTACAGCGCCATGGATGTTCGTGACGCCCTGGAGGAAGTTATGGAACGGCACTAACCCCATGCGAAACGTCCCGAAAAGAATTGAAGGATTGAAGGGACCCAGGCATTTCTCCTGAATTACCCAAATCCGAGACCAGTATGTTTTCTTGACAACTACGTCGATGGCCCTGCGTATAGTCTCTTTCTTCTCTGGGTCCGCCATCGCTGTTTCCAACACCTCAGATGCTGCAGCTTTGTCTGTTGATTTGACTATCAGTTCGTGGAGCTGAGCCATGTCGGGAATAGAGTCATTGGGTATGTCGCCTAGCCAGATGGAGACAATGAGCGCTCTTCCATAAATTTGACGCATGCGCTTCACTTGGCGATTGCGCTCGGCCAGGTCTCTCTGATTGATGCAGATTGCATCGGCCCAGATCTTGAGACCATCGATATAATCCGGATCTGAGGATAAGGCTCGCAGAGCTGCCTCTAAGCTTTGACCGACAAGCACAACCTGGTCATTCATGATGATAGGCACTTTCACAGTCTGGTCTCCCCAAGTGTAGCTCAAGGCTCCGTAGTCACCCCATGAAAATCGATGATAGCGATGATGCGCACGTGGCCTCTCGAATGGCGAGCTTACTCTTGTGGGGCTCAATGATCGATATCGCTCATTCGAGAACCGTCGCCATCGCTCGTCGCTATTTCTCCGTGACAGCTGCGGCGTTTGCGACGACCAAGCTCTATAGTCTGGCAGATGTGCATCGAGTGAAACGTGCTCGATTGTACAATGGACAAGGCCGTGCCATTCAGGTGGCTCATCCCGGAGCTTGGCAAGAGGTGGTCGTTCAATAGTCTGTAGGTTGAGGACCCGTATCTCGTTCCGATCTTCGTTGAGCGGGGAGTAAGTGAACGCGACAGCTCCTGTGAGTCTCTGGGTTGCCATTGTGAGAGATAGATGGCCACTAGACATCCCTCACTTGCTCAAGACGCGGTCTTTGCGGTATTTAGCCTTGGCTTGCACTGCCGGGGCCTACGATTAGATGCGACTTGTTGATTCGCTCCCCAGATCAAGCTTGCAATGTTACCTAGCATGAACTGGTCTGACATTCGGCATAGCCCCATTGCAGAATAATGAGGGGTTACCTCGCAACACAATTGGTTCGAATGCGAAAGTACCATGCGATATCAAGCCCTTTCGGGTCACGACTTTGTTCGAGCTTTTCCTTTTTTTTACATTTTCATTAACAGCCCGGCTCTTAGCTCCGCAGCTTCTTCACTCATTGCATGTTTGCTGAATCACTGGGTTTCTTTGCGGCTCAGGACATTCTGCATTCATGGAAACATCCACCTCAGCTTATCTTTTTCCGTCCACGTATTCGATACTCTTTTCGACACCACACTCGATATGCATATGGCTTGATCTTTAGGACTATCACCAAGCGTTCACAAGACAAGTCAACCCAAAGCTCATGTATGGAAGAAATCCAAGAATTTCATCACATGGATATTCCCGATATTGTATTCTTGCACTTAAAGGAAAGCAGGCATTTGGCAATTTTTGTTATCAGTGGTCCTCTTAAAACCATCAATTCCTGATTAATCTGACGTCATGGTAGGTAAATAGGTGAGATGGTGGAGTTCGGCTCTGTTACTCGAACTGCCACCAGTCAAAGTTCAACAGATAGTCGGTCCCCTCCCCAGTAAAGCTGAAATAAAGGTCATGGCTGCCTTCAGCGCCGTTGATAGGGCACGTCACGGTCGTCCAAGTTTGCCATCCACCAGTGCCAGTAACAGCGCAAGTACCGATGAGAGTTCCATCGAAGCTGTCGACGCGTATCTCAATGTTACCACCGGCGGTCGCGGATGATACACTGGCCGTAAACTTTGCCGCTCCGTTGCCAAATTCGACGCCCTTGACCTTGATGTAGTCACCATCGTTGATGTAGGCAACAGCCATACCACCTTGGCTGCAGACTTCCACTTCAATACCCTGAGACCAAGCAATCAACTCTGCCTCTTGTCTTTCAAAAGGGTTCACACCCTTTCTTTGAGCCGGGCCTTCGGTAGTCATCTTCATCTCTGGGATAGATCCATTGGGAGAATAGTTAAAGCTCTCGACCGCAACAGACCGAGTAAACCCACCTCCACCAGGCAAGGCGCCATTGTGGTAAAAGAAGTATGATATATCGCTGAAATCGACCACGCCGGGATGGTTCGTAAAGCTGCCGCCTTCTGAAGGCATGACGATGCCTCCATAAGTCCATGGCCCCACGATGGTGGGACCCGTGCTGTAGCGAATATCCTCCGGGCAGCACACAGCTGCATAGATCATATAGTAGAGATCTCCTCGCTTGTAGGCCCAAGGGCCCTCCTCAAAGGCCGTGGGGCGCACTGTGGTATCATCGCGAGCGCCGAAACCGTCAATCGTCAGCTCGACCTTTGTGATTTCGCCGCTGTACGAGATCATGTCTTCGTTGAGCTTGACATACCACAGGTCCGGGTTGCCCCAAAACATGTAGGCTTGCCCGTCATCGTCAATGAATACGGTGGGGTCGATTTGGCCATTGGCGAGAAGAGGGCCACCAATAGCATCGACAAAAGGGCCAGTGACACTGTCGCTGACACCAACGCCGATGGACATGAGGCCATCGCGACTGGTAACCGGGACATAGAAGTAGTACTTCCCATTCCGGCCGATAACCTGGCCGGCCCAGGCATTGGCGCTGGCCCAAGAAAACGTGCTGATATTCATGGGGCTGCCGTGATGTTGCCAATTGACCATGTCCGCCGAGGAGAAGAGAAGCCACTCTCTCATGTCGTAATTTGTTGAGCCATCCTCGTCGTGACCAGTGAAGAGATAGACTCGGTCGTCCACAACAAGAGGAGCAGGATCCGCAGTGTAGGAGGTTTGGACAATAGGATTGTCGGCTTGCACAGTGCCGAGATGGCAAAGAAGGACCGAAGAAAGCAGCAGAGCGTGCTTCAAAGACCAGCTGTAGACATTCATCTTTATGATAGGTTATCGGTCAGTGATACAATGTTTCCGTTGTAAATGTTTCCAAAAGAGTGTTGGCCTTCACGAATTGACCTGATATGCTTTGCGTGAGGTTGAGTTATGAGTATAAGATTACTGACTTGGTATATTTCCCCACGTAATATATAAAAGCTTTAGTATGACCGTTGGCATCGTTCATCGCGCGACTAGAGCCCACAAAATTCTGTGTGATGGATGTATTGTACCTGAAGTAGATGCTAGTGTAACATAAGTATTTCTCCGTCCACCTGCACCACGCCGGGTGCGGATAAAAGTTACGATGACCAACCGCATCAATGGGATTCTACCGTTACCGCGGGTGCCACGAGGTCGCACCGACATGCGGAAGTGGCAACGGTATTGGTCATCGGCAGACCAGCAACGAAAGGCATACTGCAGATCCTCGGACGCTTTCTATCACAGAATGGGTTCGATTCTTTCTTTTACCCACTTGGCTACAGGACAATTCTGGGCCTCACTGATAGCCGACATTCGAGGTACTCTCATGTGACCAGTTGTCACACATTTTACCTGCCTTGCCCACTCCAGCCACCTCAATTACCAGAGCAACTTTTACAGTCATTGGCTTATGACGAAGTGTTCCCGTCCCGGAACAGACACCCAACAAGTGTTCAAAGTACAAGGCCGGTGGCTGTTTTCGTTGCCCGTTTGTGGCTAGCAAGCATGGTACATACTAATCACTTGGGTCCAAACGCCTTGGCAAGATGCAGAAGAAGGCTAAATAGGTAGATCATGGGGCCCTTCAGCAAAATTTGAGCTGCAATGTAACCTTTGACTCTTGCAGCTCCTCTTTAGTCTCTCGATTTCAGTGAAACCACCTCGATCTTCTAATCGGAAGCCTTGAAGGTCAAGCAATCAGACTCGAAGATGGTGCTTCTCTACCCTGTCTAGATCACCAATGAGACGTTGAGTGTTGAAAGCGAACGTTTGCTGTGGCGTTACAGCAACAACTATCTTGATGGAGGCCTTTTCCATGCCGCAGAAATATCAGAACTGTTGCTTACTGATCGACATCACCAGTGCCACATCAGTTTTTGAGTAGGGGTGCGCGTAGACTGACCCGGAGAATCGACACCTCTCAAAGTAACTTGCAGGCTTAATTATACAAGACAAATCGGGCCAATAGTCAACGTGGACTTGGTCATAAGATCCGTGATCAGAGTCGCCTCCATTCTCTGTTATCTTGACGTTGGTGAGCTTCCGTAATTAAGGTCGACCCTTGAATAACCCAGACGCGATACTCATTGTCTAACTGCAAGCTCATTGCTCCGCTTTCGCTGCCTGAACCTGTGCTTAGTATCCCCATCAACAGCAACTGAAATGTGGGCTGAAATATCAAGGGTCTCACCTTCAGCTATAGTGAAAAGAAAGCACCAAGCTCAATATTAGGGTGATTATAT
The DNA here is from genome assembly GCF_011075155.1 of Colletotrichum scovillei. Lineage (NCBI taxonomy): Eukaryota > Fungi > Ascomycota > Sordariomycetes > Glomerellales > Glomerellaceae > Colletotrichum > Colletotrichum scovillei. Next base: position 2,837,047 of record NW_023336265.1, on the reverse strand, counting down.
TATGAATGGTGGCACAAGAATACTTTAGATAGAACCTGTCTCTACAGCATCTTGTGACCGCTTGCGAGCACTGTTTTCGACCTTGATCTCGATTGTTTTAGTGATCCCTGAGTTGAGGGTATAATCAATCACGCCAAAATCGCGGGTACTCCTATCTGAGCCATCGCTCACATTCTCCGGCGGAAAGAGCGACGATCGGCTTGTGCCGGACTCCCTCCGAACCTGTAACTTCACTCTCTTTCCACCGCTCCATACGGAGGCGACCTGTGTTCCATTGCCTCCAGCTGAAGGAAGTCGTTCTTGGCTTGAATTCCGTCTATTCGCAAGCCGAAAAGATGAATTCTCATGAGTCGTTTGCTCATGCACGAGGCGGGATGCCAGGATGTCAATGCTGCAGTGAAAATTAGTCTTTCAAAGTAAGTCAACAGGTCAAGAGCTACACTTACAAGATCATCACCGGAAACATGCACTCCAGAGTGTACACAAATCTGTCGATCTGGCCTGCCACTGTCCGGGCTTGCTGAACTGCCGGCTGGAAAAAGTAGGTGACTGCTCTCGTAACTCCGATCAATGCCAGGATTGCGAGGCGGATTTCTGTGCTTCGCATCAAATGCTGGAAGAGAGTTGGTGCGATTGATGCCCCTTGCGATATCGACTTCGCCGCGGCAAACTTGCGCAGGAGGAAGAAAGCGCTGAGACACTCAAGCACAGCTAAGGATGAGAAATAGCCAACATGGAGACCGTTGATGGTCGGCATTAGATCAGACTCTCCGTTCACGAGTATCTTCACCCGAGAAACCAGTATCATCATCCTGAGAACAAAAATGGTCCCTATCACTATCCAGAAAAGAGTCATGAAAATGATACGGTCGCGGCTGCGCAGAACGCGGGTGAGAATAGCATAACTGTAGAATGAAATGCCTGCTTCTTGAATCTGAAGTTAAATTAGATTGAAGTCTATCCATGTGAGCCTGAATTGAAAAGAAAATGCAAACGCGGCGTACCATCCACATGACATCCGCAACAGCAGACGCAACCGCCGTATTCAAGATGGGGTAGTCTGCATAGAAGCTGTAATAACATAACCCATTTGCGATAGAGCCTGCGACAGAAACAACAATAGGTATAAGTGATACGGGCGAAAAGGCTGTGATGCCAGCAATGATGAAGCCAAAAAGTGTGTTGGCCACGCCGATAGTGCTCAAGATGGCCCAGCTTGTCTCGAAGTAAACGATGGCCATCGCGGCGCCTTGGGTTGCAGGCGCATATGCAACTTCGCAGGGTCAAAGCTTTCACATCACGGCCTCCACATTTGTCTTATACACTTTGTGATGCGCGACGGGCGCAGTCAGGAACATAGAACGCCCGCTACGCCCCCCCCTTCTTACTGCAGAAAGCTGAATCTGTTACGTAGACACCATTTCCGGATCCTTCTCTTGCGCTCCAATGGCTCCCTTCCGAGCCACATCTTGGATTTGTGGCTGGCATCAGGATTCGACGCGCGCCAATGAGCATTGCGGAGGGCTTGGACTAATACCGGTTTGTGGGGTGAAAGCTGGGGTAGACATGAATGATCGCCTAGAACATGCGCCTATTTCCCCAGCTTTTGTCCGCTCAACGGCTTGATTGGTTCCCCGGTGATTGTCATCATTGCCATCACTGCAGGGTCGTATCACCACCGTTGAGGCCGGTGGGATATATCTTTCCCCGCCTGCGGCCTTCAAATGAGAATCTTTTCACGCCTTCTCAACTCGATTATACAGTCGTACAGTTGCCTGAGGCCTTGTTGACGTCCCTAAAACGTACACCATGTCCCTCCAGATCCATGCCCATGCATGTTGGATCACACGAGAGATGGTTCACGCGTGTCTGGCAGTTTTGCGCTAGACAAGTTACATACAACCTTGGAGACAGGAAGGGAATAGCGAGACCATTATACCCAGAATCTTGCAGGTTGAGTGGCAGCCAACAGAGGTTGGTCAGACGACTCTTTGACCTTTTGTCCAAGCATGGACGTCTTCTAGAAAGAGGTTTAGGCAACCGATCGAGGAATTCGTTCCCCTCCTGCGGGCACACCTTCCCAGCAAGGGTTGAGTGGCCGTCATCTTGCGTGCCTCAATACCAATGAGGGTAATGATCGTAACTTTTCAGCTTGACGGGCGCCCCGGTGGGGATATTTGCCGGAGCAAGAGAAGCGGTTAATATCACATCCTTGTCTACAAGACTCTGAAACGTCAAGTTACACCTGCTTTAACCTCACAACGTAGTCGTACAGGTACGCCTCGTCTTCTGAAATTGGCGGGGTAGAGATCAAGCAATCCGAATTGGGCCGCTTCTTCCTGCATGATGCATCTTGGCCACATGTTTCCCACATGGCAATAATATCGGCACGCGATTTCCTGCAGATCCTTTTACCGGTGAGGTTCGCATAGAAGACTTTTCGAAGAAGGTTATTGCCATCGCTTACGCACCACACTCTTCCGCCATCTTCCACGAAGGCACCTACTTTAAATTGTGCTTGAGGTCAGCTCGAGCTGCGCCACTTTCCGACGGCTGTGTTTGATAACAAGACACACTCTCGTCAATTCATCTACGACTCACTTCTCTTCCAACAAGAAAGCATCTTCAAATTATACAGCATGCTACTCTTTACAAAGCCTATGCCTCCAAAGATCAGGAAGAAGAGAGCAAGAACAGGTATGTAGTCACACGGGTACCGAGGACGGGATGGAACATATAGCTGACAGTGTCGACATATAGGTTGCTCTAGCTGGTAGGTGATCTCATGCCTCGGCTGATTGGTAGCTGCTCACACCTTCCCAGCAAAGAAGCGAGAAAAAAGTGCTGCGAGCGGAAGCCTCGATGCACACGCTGCACCGAGAGAGGGTTGGAGTGCATCTACAACCCTGTCGAGCCACGTCGCAGCAAACATGCCAACGGGATAGCCTCGAAGACACCCCGTAGTGTTTCTCCCACGCAACACTTTAAATCGAGACGATCTTTAGAGGCTGTCTCAGATGGCGGCTTCACTGAACCTCCAAGGGATGCTCACTCTACATCAAGTCACTCACCCCCTGAGACACCAGAGTGGGCCAGCTTCAGCCAATTCGACTTCCGTGACAAGCCAGTTGATCAGCTCGCAAGTTTTGATCGAGAGAGCGATTCACTGAGTAGCTCACGGTTCGACTTTGTTCCGCTTAACGCAGAGTTATCCCAGTCCAGCACTATCGACATCGCGTCCCTGCTGTCTGGCCTCGAAATACCGCAACCATCATTCTCAAACCTGACAGACTGCGCTCACGAAAGGAAACTCATTCACCATTTCTCCAGTGTTCTTTCTCATTTGATCGTCTTCACGGAAGAGCCGGACAATCTATTTCAGGGTCTCATTCTGCCATTATGCTCTGATAACTCACCCGTCCTGCACGCCATGTGTGCCTTCGCCAAGGGACATCTTGAGTATATGGGCGTGCAAGATTCCAAGCATTCTTCAAACTACAGGGTTCTTGCTGCTGAGGGTGTCTTTCAACTTGTGCAGCAGAACTGCCGGCAGGAAGAGGTTTTGGCGGCAACCATGCTGCTCGTGTACTACGAATCTGTGAGCATTCTTCCATAAAAGGGCCTTCAAGATAAGATCGATGCTAACCAGTAAAAGCTCACCCTGACAGGAGCAACCAACATGGTTCTTGAGCACCTCAGAAGTGCCTTCCTCGTCCTGAGTTCGATTCCACTGTCCAAGAAAACCCGCAGTATCTTGTTCCTTGAAAAGGTACGTGTTTTGGCTCCTATGGTCTCACTGGCGCCATGACTAATTCAACGAAAAGGCTTTCCAATTCTACGACGTCATCACTGCCCTTTCTTTAGGACGTAGTCCAGTCTCTACTGTGCCCGCAACTGAGCATGTTTACTCCATGGCATCACCTTCGTCCAAGTCGGCCCAAAATGGCCCTGTTGATCCACTTCTCGGTATGACTGGCAATCTGTGGCCAGTTCTTTACCGTCTCAGCACTCTCAAATCCTTGAAAGGGGACTTGGATGGCGCGGTCTCCAACAATCAACCAGCCAAAGCCGCCGTTCTTCTGATGGAGTACGAATCCACAGTCAAGGCAGTACAAAAGGCTCTCCAAGACTGGGCGCCTCCGGTGCAGTCAGACGAGGACTTTGAGTCCTTCTGCGATTCGGATGCCCAGGGTGCATTCCGCGCCATGGTTCACAACTCAATGGCATATCGTCACGGTGCTTTGGTATACCTGAACCGGTCGATCCACGACCATCCCGTCGACCATCCTGCGGTTCAGGAAAACTGTCATCTTACTCTGGAGAACTGCGTTGCGGTCATCGCCTCTGGTGGGCCGGTCAATGCGCTCCTCTGGCCTTTATTCGTGGCAGCATGCGAAGCTATCACGGATCAGGACCGGGGTCTCGCAAGGTACGCTTTTATTGAAATTGAACGAAGGCAAGGCATGATCAACATCGAAAGAGCTCGTGCAGTTGTCCTTCATCAGTGGGCTGCTGCGATGTCGGGAGAACTTAACGGCGGCTGCAATACGGGCGCTGAAGCGTGGAGGGAGGTTGCGGGGAGTATGGGAATGACAATTATTTTCGGTTAGATCGGGAACTTAAAGGGGGCATAAGGATACAGGACACTCGTTTCTTTTTCATATTTACCTATTTGTAGACACCATAATCACTAGACCCTAATTTAAACTCAGACGCCATAGGAATAACTAATTGAACGGACACTATACACGACCTGCACATGGCTCTTAGGCACAGATGACTTGGTCTAGATATTGTTGATGGTGGCTCTCCGAAGTCGAGACCCAAGTGGGCGGCACCTGTGCAACCCCGGTCCGGGCCTTTGTGGGTCAATCTCAGACGGGACTCGGGACCGGGCCGCAAACTAGATCCGTCAGCAATCTGCGGCCCGTCTCTGTTTGCCTACAGACTTGGGCCAAGGACTGAAGGAATTCATGGATAAGTTCTTACACACCCATCCTACCTGGTCCTGAACTCTCAATGCTAAAAATTGACTAATGCTCCCTCTTCTTCACAGGGTAATCTACGCGCCCGGAATGTCTCGGCGCTTAGCCACCCCCATTGATCTGCCTCTTGACCAAACCCTGCAATCCAATGGCGTAAGCGCAAACCTGAGATGAGTCTCCACTACAACGTCAAGGCGACATCGCGCAGGCCTCCGATTCCCACCCTCTCGATTTGTCTAACGGCCCGCGCCTAGTGCGGCTGGTGGTATGATCCGCCTCTCGTTGACAAGCGCATACGTAGTACGCTAGTTGACTTCGAAATCTCGCCGTGATTGGTTTGTCTTTTCCAGAATGGTGCATCTTCATGCGGTTGCGAGGCGTTCAAGTGGCCGTCTTAGGTCCCTCTTGACAGGGCTTGAAGGTATGTATGACCAGCGCAGTCCCAACCTTTTCAGACGTAGGCGACCGTTGTCGTACTCTTGCTGCTCAGTATGTGGTGCAAGCAGTCAAAGATGGACGACCAAAGGCCTGTCCGGCTTCTCTCCTTGGGTATGTCTTCCAGTTCATGCCACTTATCTTTATGATCATCAACTAATATACGCGCCATGGTAGATGGCGGGGGCATTCGCGGGCTCTCCTCCATCTTGATTCTAAAAGATTTGATGCGCCATGTGAATCAAGATCGTGATCCCAATAGCCAGCTCCAACCTTGGCAAGTCTTCGATCTCATTGGAGGTACAAGTACGGGCGGGTGAGAACAGAGTCCGCACCTATCTAGATGGCTGAGGATCGTAAACTCTGACACGTGTTTCCCAAAGAATTATCGCTATAATGCTCGGATGCCTTCGCATGACGGTCGATGAGTGTGAAGAGGCGTACATTCGTCTTGCAAAAACAATTTTCAAGCCGAAACGATGGAAATACAACGCTTTCAGCCGTGGTGTCGATTTCTTCTCCGCCAGCGAACGGTACGACTCGTCCAAATTGGAAAGTGTGGTCAAAGAAATTATCAAAGCACGGACGGGTAGCGAGAAGACCCCATTGAGTGATTTTACAGAGGACGGTGTCTGCAAAGTGTGAGAAGATGGATGCAAGACGACAACCGCCAGAAAGTTGAGCTGACAATGGAAAAGATTCGTTACAACGGTTCAGACAGATGACAATGAGCTACTTTTGCTGCGCTCGTATGAAACGAGGCAAGAACTCGACAAACACTCCAAACAGTTCCAGCTGTGGGAAGCACTTCGCGCCACGTCAGCTGCTACAACGTACTTTAAAGAATATCGTCGCGGCAATGCCGGTTATCTGGACGGCGCTTTAAAAAGCAACAACCCCATTTTCCAAGTCCGTCAAGAAGCTCGAGACCAGTGGCCGGATAAGGAGGCATTCTTAATCAGTATCGGAACGGGCACCAAGCCGTCGGTTCCTCTCAGGGGGAACCTTATTCACCTAGCGAGAACACTGACCAAGCTAGTCACTGAAACCGAGGAAACCTGGAATCGATTCAGAGGGTCACATAAGGATATGTTGAAAGACAGTCTCCTGTTTCGCTACAGCGTCCCCGAGCTTGGAGGCGTGGACCTGGGAAACCACAAGTTGATGGGCATGGTCCGCACGAACACGGAACGCCATCTGCGAGAAGCGGCAACAGAGAAATACGTCAGGGCATGCGCGCAGAAGATGGTGGATATTGAGTCGGATGATTTCGTGAATCTGCGCATGGGAAAATCCAGAGCGCTGCGTTTGGAAGATCTCTCAGAGCAGGAGAAAGGTGAGTAACGAGATCGGCCCTTTCGTGAACCGAATTACAAGAATGCGGACGCTGACTCAATAGCAGACTGCTTGCGAAATCTTCATGCAACCAGTGGAGATTACGAAAGTCAGAGGCTCGGTATCGACAAGCCCGTCCCTGGAACGTGTCAATGGTTCCTTCGACACCCAAAGTTTGTCAACTGGGAACGAGGCTCTGCCTCCTCTCTTCTCTGGGTGACAGCGAATCCTGGATGCGGAAAATCAGTCCTATCCAGCTTCCTTGTAGACACGCTGAATGATGAGAGTAGCCAGCCCATTGTCTGTTCGTTCTTTTTCAAAGCTGGCATCGATAGTCGTCGATCTTCTCACCAGGCTCTCTGTGTCCTCTTGCATCAGTTATTCGTCACTGTCCCGGACTTAGTACAGGCAGCTATGGGAGATTACTGCAGCAAGGACGTTCCCTCTTTCACCAAAGACATCGAAGCACTCTGGGCTATTCTCTGCGAAGCTGTGAGTCGTCTCGGCAACCGGAAAGTCATATGTGTCATCGACGCCCTGGATGAATGCTCGGATCAATCGAGAAACCGTTTCATCAATCAGCTCGTCATCGCAGTTTCAGCCAACGGTTCCCTGAGTTCTGTCGGTAACCTGAAATTACTCGTCACGAGCCGACCATGGCCAAGCATAGAGAGCCGCTTCTCCAACTTGCTATCTATTCGACTTCGAGGTGAAGATGAATCGCCGGCGCTGTCTGCCGATGTGGAGAGAATGATTGAGCATCGAGTGCGAGAGCTCAAAAGATCCTCATTTCTGTCCAAAGAAGCCAGCTCCCTGGTCGCCAAGATCTTAACCGAGGGAGCCGATCGGACGTTCCTCTGGGTTTCTTTGGTGTTTGATGCCATCGAACGGCTCCAGTCGCGAAAACTCAGCTCAATCGAAAGGTCATTAGAGTCCTTGCCAAGCGATCTAGACCAACTTTACGACAGAGCATTAGCAACATTCGTCGACCCCGAAGCGTCTTACAAGCTGTTGAGTATAGTGCTGGCTGCCAAGCGTCCACTTAAGCTCGATGAGCTGAACGTGGCCCTCAATTTTGAAGAAAACACAATCTCAATCGAGGTTTTGAGCAGAGAGCTCGAGCCTAACATTGAGCACACCATCAAAGAACTGGGAGGGTTCTTCATTCGGATTATGGACTCAACGGTCTTTCTGGTCCACCAAACGGCGCGAGATTTCCTTCTTTCTCGTGGAACAAACCTCCTTCAAGAGCAACCGATCCACAGAGTCGACCTCGAACTGGCCAATTTCAGCCTGGCGAGAACTTGCATCGGCTTCATTCAGCTCGAGGGCTTGCCCGTAAGGCCCCAGCGTCCCATGACAGAAGAAGAACGCGTGAAGTCGAACGAGATTCTATTAGCCAAGTTACCAGGCTGGGCGAAAAGCTTTTATGTATATGCCTCAGCGGAGTGGGCGTCACACCTCGGGGGCGACGAGGTTTTCAAGTCTACGTCTGCCATATATGATGCTGTCCGCACCATCTGCGACTCTTCTAAACCATATTTCGGTGCTTGGTGGTACCTGCACGTCGATAGGAAGTTCTTTGCCGGTAGTGGAAAGCAACGTCCCCAGTTCGGTGATTGCGCCGGTCGTTGTTTTGCTCATTGGTCAACAATGAAAGGCTCTCCGGCCGCTACGCGGGGCTTGCTGGAGTCGGGAACGAGCGCGCCAGGAGAATTGGATGCATCTGGATACGACCTCCTTTACCACTGTGCTTCCCGTAAAGATGAGCAAGCTCTTTGGATTCTTGAGAATACCGATCATGCAACATTACATCTGCTCAATTTTCTGGAGCGCACAATTTCAGAAGAAAACTGGAAGATGTTCCAGCAACTTCTCCATACGCAAGTACGAATCAAGCTGCCAGAGCATGAAGCACAAGCGAGATTTCATTCTCTCACTCTACCCGCTCTCAGACAACCCAAGTTCCTGGAACCTCTCCTGAACAGAGGCCTTACCATTTGTGGCAAGGACTTTATGGCAGCTGCGGAAAACGGATGCCATGAATCCTTGGCACTTCTAATAGACCGCAGGTCCCAGACCATTGAAGACTTGCCACGGGTTCTCAAAGAAGTGCTGGTTCGGGCGACAGAACTGGGCTACCCGCGTTGCCGAACGGTGGTTTTGAGACATCTTCCTTCCGACGCCGCCATCGGCCTTGACTTGTCTACGGGTTTGTTAGAAGCCTCCTATCGAGGTGATCGCCACAGCATTCGTGAGCTGGGTGCCATGGGGGCCTTGGACCAGGGAAAGGGTCTTGCCTTCAGTTGCGCCATAGGAGACGCAGAAACGGCAGCGGCGTCCATCAATAGCATAGCGTACCCCCGCGAGGTTCTTGTTGAAGGTTTATCGACGTACTACGACAGCCATATGGGATCTGAGTTGAAAGAATCCTGCTTCAAAACTATAGGGAACGCTGTGGCTTCTCGGAAGAAGCTCTTTGAAGGATTCAGACTTGTTCCGATCTTTGGTAACTCCTTCGAAGATGCCACACAACTTCTCGATCTATTTTCGGCCAAGGGCATTCTTGTTTCCCGCCAGCGGTTTGTCGAGGTGACAGCAATAGTGGTTGCGATGGATGACCGCTTCGGCTACTGGCTGGCACAAGCCGCCAGCAAACTTCAGAACGACCCTACTTTGGTAGCCAAGGACTTTTTCATGCTGGCATGTTTCTGGGGCAAACCCTCTCTAGTTCAGTTTGGGGCTTCTGGCGCTGTCGATATCAACAAGCAAGATGGCTCCGGACTTACTCCTCTCATGGCAGCGACAGCATCCGGTAGTCTAGAGGTTGTGAGACTGCTCCTGGAGAAGGGTGCTAATCCAGACCAGCGATGCAAGGCACTGATGCCACAGCGAGACACCATGTCAGATGTTGAATGGGAGTTGGCCAGCCTGTGTAGCCATTTTGCGAGAGGGCTCGGCATTGAATGTATGGAGGGCAGTCCTCGTTCTCTCGCTAAGCAGATGCGCCAGGTAGAGATCGAGCAAGTAATGGACGATCTTGGATGAATTATGCAGTCGAGGTTGTGTCCCTACAGTTTTAGACTGAGAGACTTGAAAGTTGACAAGATTCGACGGGGAACTTTGTCACTTTGTCACTTTATAACATTGAATGTGACCCGAGGTTCTGGAATTCATTGAATGTTTGTCGTAACTGCGCCCTACGATGCGACTTGTCATGCAGGAGTAGGGCGTTGCGCGATTGGATCTGCAGCGGGACTCGGTAATAGGTAGCAAGGATTATTCAGCCTCAGAAGACGGCATCGCACCAGGTTTGGCAAAGAATGAACTAGATGGGGGCGACAGGTCACCGAGTAATCGCCGTCTTCCAAGGATCAAAAGCCCGACCTGGGGTGAATCAGCAAGGCAATGGGCGAAAAGACGCAATTCGTAACGAGAGACCTATCGGTGTTTGAAGGCAATCTGGAAGGTGCGTTGTGAAATCATCGCGGGCAGCGACAGCCGAGCTGATTCCTACGCGACGGCCGAGCCGTTACCTCACCATAAGGTAGGTACCTTACCGCAGGGGAAGAAAATGGAAGCGACCCGGAGGGGTATCTACAGGAAGCAGACCAGAGATAATAGTACTTGTGATTCTATGGGAGCTACCACGCAAACGCAAGTACATGTGTATCGGGTGCCCCGCGGATGGACGCATCTCGCGTCATCGACCCCCTGTACCCCTGACAAATCAAAGAAGGAAATTTACTAGCAGCGTCCATGTCGCTACCTAGGTACCTTACCTAGGTGCTTAGGTACCGTACTCCGTACTCCGTACCTTACCGGTAACGCGCATTCCACACAATTGGGAAGCACCAAATCCGAGCTCTCCTTCCCGTTTCTCAGGTCTGCTCCCGTCAACTTCTGCTGCATTACACTATCAGACAGTCGCCCATTGCTTGCCCAACCACACGCGTTCCTCCCCCCCTCCGAGGTATATAGTTTGATTTCCTCCCACGTCACCGCCCAAGTGCCCCTCCTACCATCCCACATGTCTACCAGACTCTTCCGCCCTCTTCAACGCATCGCGACATCTTCACTTTCTACCACATATCGAACCTTTCACTCTACATCGCCCAACATGGTTGTCCACAACGTCCGCAAGTGAGTTTCAGCCCACCCGTCCACGCTTCTATGCCGGCCTTCAATCTGCATGCGCCATAGGAAACTAGGATCTGCCACAACTCTGTACATGAAGCTGACCATTTTGTTCGTGATTCAGCGCCGAGGAGTGGAAGGCGACCCTCAAGGACAACGACGTCGTCCTCCTTGATTGCTTTGCCACCTGGTGCGGTCCTTGCAAGGCCATCGCCCCCATCCTGGCTCAGTAAGTAACAAGCCTTCCCAGTTGCCAAAAATTGCTACATGAACCAATCTCTGACCACCCTCCTTCTCCCACAGGGAATCCGAGAAGCCGGAGAACCAGGGCATTCACTTTGTCAAGATCGATGTCGACGAGGTCCCCGACGTGAGCCAAGAGCTCGGCATCCGTGCCATGCCTACCTTCATGTTCTTCAAGAAGCAGGAGAAGCACCAGGAAATCGTCGGCGCCAACCCCCCCGCCCTCAAGAAGGCCATTGCAGCTGTCGTCGCCGAATTCCAGGAGGAACAGACCAAGGCCAAGGCCGCTGCTGAGAAGCCTGCCGAATCAACTGAGGCGAAGCCGGAGTAGGGAATAAACGTACTTGATCAAGAGGGGGGCAGGATGGGAGACAGCTATGCCGTGTGGAGCTGGTCCGCAATTTAAGATACCAAACAAGGAAAAATAAAACAAAGATAAATCTCAAGACTTTCAAAAGGTCCAGGCCGGGAATCGTGTTGTCGCTCGGCGTATGGAGATAAGAACATCACGCAGACGTCGTTATTCCTCTCGAGGACTCTAATTTTATACATGATTGTGTTGCAGTGGTGCATTTCCTTGAGCATCAGCGTCTGACATGGCTGCGTAAACCATCTGACCGCCTGCTGCGTCTCTCTGATTGAAGCGCGGCAGCCTATCTATTTGAATGATCACTAATCTGTCATAGGGATGGCGGACGTGTAGCGGCATTCGTCGGCTCTTGGCGGTCGGTTTCCGCTCTATGGCCGGGAGGTGACTCAAAAATTGAGATAAAAAAAAATCAATAGGAAAGTTCCTGACCGATGGGCCCCGCGCCGGTTTTCGGCTCGGCGTGGGCGGGGACACTTGCCCGCGGGGAGGGGGGGCGCCCTGAATCGACAACATGGTGTCAATTGGGAGATAAACATGGCGCGATAGTGTGAGTACATGTAGACACAAGTCACCAAAAGGCGTTGGTTGACATGTTTAAAGCTTCAAGTTAATCCTCCTGATTGATACATAATTCCTTGAAGCTGGGCATATCTAAACTGCCCAATTACGTTCAAAGATAAAGAAGCCTGCAACCAACAATACCTTCATCCAGGTACTTACTTCTATATATGCCTATACATCTCCGACTTACCAACCTTGCTTGAAAGACAATCGGGGCATTCTGAGTTGATAGCTTATATCGCGACCAAGACATCTCACAATGACCAACAAGATTGTTGTGCTCGGGTAAGCAGACACCAGGCCATCTCAATATCCAGTCACTTACCGTGTCCAGCGCTGGCGTCTCTGGCCTGACCGCCGCCCTGCTGCTATCCAAGAGCAAAGGCAACTCCATAACCGTAATCTCCAAGCACATGCCAGGCGACTATGATATCGAGTACACCTCGCCGTGGGCTGGCGCCAATATGTTGCCGTAAGATCACGCACCTCCCTCGACGCGAGGGAACATGGAACTAAAGCTAGATTCACAGCATGGCCCTAGAGCTTGATAGCAGATGGGAGCGCAGGACGTGGCCTGAGCTGAACCGTCTCGCCGCCGAGGTCCCCGAGGCCGGTATTCACTTTCAAAGTGTGTATTCAGAGCCCAAAATGCTGCCACCGTGCACGAAACCCCTAGAATACTGACCTTTATATCCAGAGAGCCGCGTCTTCAGACGCAAGAAGGACATGGAGGCCGGCGGCAATCCCTACGACGCGCTCTACGCCGTCGACCCGTGGTACCGCAACGTCCTCCCTGACTACCGGGAGCTCGCAAAGGATGAGCTGCCGTCCAACGCCTATTCCGGTTCTGAGTTCACCTCGGTTTGCATCAACACGGCGCTTTACCTGCCCTACCTCGTAGGCCAGTGCCGCAAGAACGGCGTCGTCTTCAAGCGCGGCGACGTAGCCCACGTCAACGAGCTGACGGCGCTGCACCACTCGGGCAAGCCCGCCGACATCATCGTCAACAGCGCCGGCCTTCTGGCGTGCAAGCTGGGCGGCGTGGAGGACAAAAAGGTCATCCCCGCGCGCGGGCAGGTTGTCGTCGTGCGCAACGAGGTCGAGCCGATGGCCACCATCTCCGGCACGGACGACGGGCCGACAGAGGTGTGTTACATGATGACGCGGGCGGCGGGCGGCGGGACGATCCTGGGCGGGACGTACGACAAGGGCAATTGGGACGCCAATCCGGACCCCAACATTGCGATCCGCATCATGAAGCGGTGCGTCGAGCTGTGTCCCAGCTTGACGGGCGGCAAGGGCATCGAGGCGCTGAGCATCATCCGCCACGGCGTCGGTCTGCGGCCGTACCGCGAGGGCGGGCTCAGGCTCGAGATTGACAAGACGACGTTGGCGGATGGCACGCCGATTGTGCACCACTACGGCCATGCTGGATGGGGATACCAGGGGTCCTATGGCACGGCTGAGGGTGTTGTTGAGTTGGTGAACAAGATCCGGGCGGAGAAGGGGGAGAATCTGGGTGCTGAACCCAAGCTCTTTTCCTGGGACCGGCCAAGCAAGTTGTAGGCTTTTTGCATCTTGAGGTTGGATTTGAGTTTGAAGAATGGCAATTGGTTTATATGAAGCGAAATAAAGAATTAGAAGAAACAATAATGAGCAATAAGCTGACATTGACAAACCAAAGCCATCTGACAATAGTTGCTTCTTGTACCACAGTGTGATCTGCCCCCAAGATGGCAAAGGCGGCACCGTGCAACTTGGACCCTGCAGCCACGAGTGCAACCTCCACCTGCCGTTGGCGACAGCTTTCAGAAGCTTTCCTGTGCATCACCAAGCTTTCCCAACCTGCGCAATTCAGCCTGTGAAGCCTCACCATGGCCGAGCCAGCGCCCCCAATCTACGTGCAGGCATCTCGCTTTGTGCTGGATGTTGCCAATGGCCGGCATGCACTCTCCAAGGCCATACCACCCGTCCTTCTTGCGCTAGATGCTGTCCTTTGTGGGCTCATCATCTGGAAGATCCCCTGTAAGCAGCGACCAACTTCCGAATGAAAGTGACAGAGTACTAATTGTGGCACTGTAGATACAGAAATCGACTGGGTAGCCTACATGGAGCAAATCTCCCAATACGTATCGGGCGAACGCGACTATACCAAGATCAAAGGCGGCACCGGACCGCTCGTATACCCTGCCGCCCACGTGTACACATACACGGGCCTATACTACCTCACCGACGAGGGCAAGAACATCTTCCTCGCCCAGCAGCTGTTTGCGATCCTATACCTGGCGACTCTTGCCGTCGTAATGGCCTGCTACTGGCAAGCAAAGGTACGCCATCTGCTCCTGCCCCAGGACCACGGTTAGCTAGACAATTGAATGCTGACGATTCTCTCCCACGACCAGGTCCCGCCCTACATCTTCCCGCTCCTGATCCTTTCGAAGCGCCTCCACAGCGTCTTTGTTCTGCGCTGCTTCAACGACTGCTTCGCGACCCTCTTCCTCTGGCTCGCCATCTTCTTCTTCCAGAAGCGACTTTGGACACCGGGCGCGATCCTATACAGCTGGGGCCTGGGAATCAAAATGTCACTGCTGCTCGTCCTCCCCGCCGTGGGAATCGTGCTCTTCCTCGGACGCGGCTTTGGTGGAAGTCTACGCGCGGCATGGCTCATGGCACAGGTGCAAATCGTCATTGGGATCCCCTTCTTCTCGAACAACGCCAAGGGGTACCTCGGTCGTGCATTTGAGCTGTCACGGCAATTCTTCTTCAAGTGGACGGTCAATTGGCGCTTCGTGGGCGAGGAGACGTTCCTCAGCAAGCCCTTTTCAATTGCACTACTGGGACTGCACGCGACGGCCCTGCTCGTCTTTGTTTTTACGCGGTGGCTCAAGCCCATGCAGAGACCCTTGTCGTCCCTCCTCCCGGCGATGCTCCGAGGCAAATCCCCCTTCTCGGCGCTGGAGGAGGCCCAGGTGGCCAGCCGGGTGACGCCGCGCTACATCCTAACCACGATCCTCTCGGCCAATGTCATGGGCCTCCTCTTTGCCCGGTCTCTCCATTACCAGTTCTACGCCTATCTAGCCTGGTCGACGCCGTACCTCCTCTGGCGCAGCGGTCTCCCCTTTTACGTGGTGTATATCCTCTGGGCGGCGCAGGAGTGGGCGTGGAACGTGTATCCCAGTACCGACCTGAGTTCGGAGGTTGTCGTGGGCGTCATGGCGGTCACCGTGGCGGCTACGTGGTTCGGCACGGCAGATGAGGGTGCGCCGGCCGAAAAGCCGGAGTCGAAGAAGCGGTGATGCGATAGCAATGGTGGTGGTGCTTGAATAGGGGAAATCGTTCAAGTCATGTAAAAAGTCGCATCTCGCATCAGTAGTCGTCCTCGGAATCGGATGGCGGCATCTTGCCCACATTGGACTCTTCTTCGTCGCTGTCCTCGTACGTGTTCGTCTTTACAAACTCCTTGGGCCTGGCAATTCATCAGTCAGTAACCGAAGTGAAGAGCACATACATCTGCAAATAGTGTGGGAAAGCTCACCAGTAAGCTTGCTTGCGCCAGGCCTTCTCGTCGCGAACGACGTTGATAATCTCGCCCATGACGCGCCCGTCATTCTCCTCGTACTTCTCGGCCAAGACGAAGCCGCCGCGCTTGATCCAGATCGTGTTGCGGAAGCGCTGGGCGAGCTCCAGGATAAAGTCCTTCTTGTTGGGCAGCTCGCAGGCGTAGAGGTTGTTGCCCTCGGCCTTGACGACGCGCACGATGGCCTGGTTCTTTTCCAGGGTTGCGGGAGGAGTCAGGGTGTCTTCGGCCGCCTGGAGGGCGGAGCGCTTTGGTTTGCCCATTGGGTTTATGGCTGGCTGCTAGGATGTTCGAGACTGAGCAAGATGATGGGATCAGGGAACTTTTTTTTTCTGGTGGTGAGTGACAATGGTGGGGTAATTTTTCCGTCTAGGGATTGTTTTTTGGAGGATGGAGGCGGGGTGTTTACTTTGTGGAGTACGTACTCCGGGCACTTGAGAGCTCAGGTTCTTTCTCTGGAGAGCCATGAAGAAGAATTAAGTCAATCCAACCACCAGACTTGGAAATAAATTGAAACATCTAACTAGACAATGCTAAGTCATTGAAGCCTTTGAAAACATAATCAATGTATTTGGTATCACTCCAGGCATCAGAAGGGCTACGGGGAATAAGCATGGCAAAACACCGGGAGCTTCAACCGGCGCTCCCCCGCAGACGAACCGAGCTTCTGCCGGCGGAGCTTCTCCGCGCCCCGGGGACAGGATTCTAGCAACACCGACCACCTGGCCGCGCTAACTTGCGTTTTCCCACGCGGTCTCGGGTCCGCCATCCGCGATCAGTCGAGACTAGAATCTGGAAACCATTTTCCTTCCCTCCCCAACCTCCCGTACCTAGTGCTCACCTTGCTCCGACGATTCTTGCTGATCAATCATTGCTCGTGACACAACAGCTCGCTCATGATCCGAACTCAATGTTTTCAAGTGGATAGAGAACAGTCGTCGTCACCAACAAGTCTTGTATTCGTATCGCTGCAGCAGCCCGTCTGCTTTCACACCGTCTCGAATCCATCCCCAATCGCAATCGGTCCGTCCCCCACATGTCTGTGTTTCCAACCGGGGATAGTTATCGAATGCCATCAAGGAGGCTAGACCAACTCCAGCTCGCCGGCCAGAGTACACAGGCCGCAAGTCCACAAGACCAGGTCCCCATCTTCTTCCCTCTCACGAGCCTTGCAAGTTTTTTTATCCCGTCTTTTTCTTTCAAAGTCAGGTGGGGAAGCATGCAGGACTATCTGAACCCTGCATATGCCTCTTGTTCATAGGCTTAAGATAATGAACCCCTCCGACCCGCAAGGTGAAAGGGTCAGGGAGGCTCGCACACCTTAGACGCCATGACGCTCTTGGAAAGTTGAACAGTTTTGTCAAGGATCCACGGTGGCTGCTACTATCGTGAGATTTCTAATTACTGTACATTTTTACTACCTCCTCGGGTGGTCCTCTAGCCTTTTAACCCCCCGATTACCTGCCGTATTTGTAAAAGCTTTCACTACCTGACTGAGGTACCTTGGTGACTCACTTATCTTTCTAGTTCCTCTAACAGATTCTTGAACCTTTATTACATCCCTCCCACATTGTCAACTTCCCACTCTCACTTCCCTCAACCAAGGCCTTGGCCAGCGTGTTCCTACCAGAACCCTGAACCCAATTCAGCCAAGTCCCGTACGCTAGACACCAAACATGGAGGCCTCAATGTTCAAGACCCTCGTCGAGGTCGAATCCCGCGACCTAGACGCCCACCCTCCTCTCCTCCCCGCCGCCCCCGCCAAGGCCGTCCCGCGAACCTACCCGGGCGCACCACACCACCGCGACGGGTCCTCCATCGAGCTCGCCCGTATCGACACCACCACAGCCAACTACAACAACAACAAGAGCAGGGCCGGGACGCCGCGGGGCAGCGCCGGCCCTTCCCGGGCACAATCGCCGTCCCGGACCCCCGGCTCCGGAAGCGATATCGAGATGAGCCGGCCCTCGACGCCGACGGCCTTTGACGTCTTGCAGAGCATCACCGACCCGCACATGAACCGCTACCGCATGGCAGCGTCGTGTCTCATGAACTTTGGCAACGGGCTCAACGACAGCGCGCCGGGTGCCTTGATCCCCTACATGGAGAAGTGAGTCCCCCATACCTAAGCCCGCCCAGTGAGTCCGTGAGAACGACAGACTAACACAAACCAGACACTACGATATCGGCTACGCGATCGTATCCCTGATCTTCATAGGCAACGCCTTCGGCTTCATCTTCGGCGCCGTCTTCCTCGAATCCCTACGCCTCAAGCTCGGCCGCGCCCGCCTCCTCGCCCTCGCCCAGTCCATCATCACAATCGCCTACGCGCCCATCCTCGCCCAGGCCCCTTTCCCCGTCGTCGTCGTCTCCTTCTTCCTCATCGGCTTCGGCATGTCCATCACCCTCGCCGTCAACAACGTCTTCTGCGGCTCCCTCCGCAACGCCACCACCGCACTCGGCTTCATGCACGGCGCCTACGGGGCCGGCGGCACCGTCGGGCCTTTGATTGCTACCGCGCTCGTCACGGCTGCGAAGGCAAGGTGGAGCACGTATTACTTTATCCCCCTCGGCCTCGCTATCTTCAACGGCGTGTTCTCGACCTACACGTTCTGGCACTACGAGCGGGACCTCCCCGCCGGCGGCGCCCAACCTACGCCCGCCGCCGAGGCCGCAGCAGCAGCCAATACGTCGTCGTCCTCCCAGCTCCTGAGCATGTTCACCGCCCTCAAAATTCGCATCGTCCTCCTGGGAGCCCTCTTCGTCTTCGCCTACCAGGGCGCAGAGGTCTCCATCTCTGGCTGGGTCATCTCCTTCCTCATCGCGACGCGCAACGGCAACCCGGAATCCGTGGGCTACGTCACGGCCGGCTTCTGGGCGGGCATCACCATCGGCCGGCTCTGCCTCTCGCACCCGGCCCACCGCGTCGGCGAGAAGCTGTTCGTGTTCCTCGCCACCGTCGGTGCGGCCGTCTTCCAGCTGCTCGTGTGGCTGGTGCCCAACGTCGTCGGCCCCGCCGTATCGGTTGCGATTGTCGGGTTGTTGCTGGGGCCGATTTACCCGTGCGCGGCGGCCGTCTTCATGAGGGGGATGACGAGGACGGAGAGGGTGAATGGAATGGGAGTGATTAGTGCGTTTGGAAGCTCCGGGGGTGCGGTGGCGCCGTTTACGACGGGTATGGTTGCGCAGGCTGCTGGGCCTTGGGTATTGCATCCGATTGCGATTGGCTTGTTTGCCCTGATGATGGCTTCGTGGTATGGTGTGCCGCACGACAGGAAGAGGAGTGTATGAGTGCTTTGTAGAAGTTGTGGCACATGGGGTAGATCCCAATGACCAACCACCCACTAGCTATGGTCGACAAACTATATGGCTGACGGGAAGGGCCCCAGAGCTTGAAGTATTTTGGGAATTGGTTCTAATGATAGACAGGATGAGTATGAGTATTAACACAATCCGGATCGGGGATTTTTGATCCCCACTGGCATCGCATCAATATCAAACAAGCTGTACATATGTAAAACAAAATCAAACGCAATAGTGAGGCATTGCTCGTTGTATATCCCGTAGACCCAGTCTATGTCTATATCTAATATCAGAAAAGGAAAATCCTTGTTCTCCCGTCCTCGCTTTATTGGTATCTATACCGCCTCTGTTCTCTTCCTTTCTAGAAGCACCTCTTGTATTTCTGTATATGTCCATCATTCGGCGTTTCGTTCGTCGTCTAGTGGATACGTCCCCGCGCGGCGTCCTTGACGCTGAGCTTGCCCTCAACAATCTGCTTAACCGTAGACAAGATATCGGAGAAGTCGTTAAAGGTGACAAAGGAGATGCCCTCCTTTTCGCAGTACGCGACGAGATCTATCAATCCTGTCAGTGACGTCCCGTCGAGAGCCGATATCGCAACAAACAGAATGAACGATGGCGGGGGCGGGGTAAAATGAGTCTCACCTTTATCGCGCTTGGCAAACAACAAATCCGTCTCGCGCGCAGCAGACAGATCAGAAACACCATCACCAGCATAAAACATGACGGGCCGCTCCGGCAGCGAAGAGTACTTGCGCAGCTCAATCGACTTGTCGTGCCCGTGGATGCTGTCGTCATGGTAGACAATCTGCCACCCGCCCTCCTCGTTGATGCTCGCCTTGCCCTCGCGCGGCGCAACCTGGTTGCTCACAATCTGGATGTGCCCATCGACCTCCTCCTCGCCGAGCCACTGCACGAGCAGCGCGCGGATGATAGGCCGCATGCCGCCGGAGATAATCACGACGGGGACGTTGTTGGCGCGGCACCAGGTGTAGAACTCCTTGAAGACGGGGTCGAGCTTGACGTTCTTCTTGAGGTACTCGATGCACTGGTCAAAAGGGAGCTTGACCGAGTCCATCATCTCCTGGAAGCTGTCGCGGAAGTGCTTCTTGCCCTCGAGGACGAGGACGTTGCCGGCGCGGCGGTTCTCGTAGCCGTAGCCTACGTTGTCTGTGAGGAAGTCGTTGGAGTCTTCGAGGGTGATTGTGCCGTCAAAGTCGGTGAAGAAGATGAAGTTTGGGTTCGTGGCCAGGGCCGGGGTTTCGCTGACGTGGGAGCCCATTTTGATGGTCTTGGATGTGTCGGTGTAGTAGAGAAATGTCAAAGAGTGCGATTCTTGGAATGATGGTGAGAATACAAGTGAATGCTTCTCGGTAGGTTCGTGGGCAGGTGGGAGGAATTGTGTGTTTCTGTCTTGGAGGTTTGTAGGGACTAGAAATTTGGATAGAGGGGGAGGGGTAAAACCAAAAGGCTCGGAGGATTGCCAACAGATTTAGTTCAGATTACAGATCCTTGTATGCGCGAGTACCTTACATGCACATTGAGAAAAATCCATCAATGCTCAACGTGGAACAGCAACGGTACATGCCCAGCCGGAGGGTTCGAATTGAGGCACTCCGCGCCTCCCACTGGCTGTACTCATTAGTCTTTCTTACTACCATTGTGGCCCATCCTTGAATCGAGCTGGAATACAGCGAGTAAGACTCTTCTCAAGTTCCCAACACTAGGTAATGCTTTCCAGTGTCTAGCAAACTTGTCCAAGTAAGAGGGAAAATCCACCATTAGTCCCGCTCCAGTGACGACATCCGCCCCTCTTGTCCAACCGTCGCTTTGACGGACCCTTGCAACGAGTCAGCGCACGACCAATGGACCCTGAGAGCGCAGATGTTGGCCTACAGCGCATCTCTAACGGCCTCGGGCCGGGTAAAGTAGCAGTTGCTTCAGTGCATTATAGGTGCATAATGACCTGGCGTTGTAGGCGAGTACTTGGCGGATTACCTTAGTCTTCGAGTCGGGGACCATTCTTAGTTGCGGGTGACAACACGTGGGTGTGGTGCAGAAACCTCAAGGATACTTTCAGAATAAGGCATGATTTCTTGAATGACACATGAAGCCCAGTAAGAAAAAAAAAAGATTTTTTTTAAAAAAAAATCTTTTCCTTGTAGTCAAAGCTTGCTCCATTCAATATTAATACTCTTCTTTCCTTTGCATCACCATCTCGAGGCTTATCTACTGAGTAGTAAACCAAACATGAAGCAAGGAGCCTTCTTCGTAGAAACCGGCCAAGATCACGTAAACGAGTTCTTCGACTAACACTCAGGCTATCATTATCGACAATTCGAGAAAAGGCTGACGCCAAGCCAGTTTGAAAGCTACTCGTCATAAGTCTATTGCCAGATTGATACTCATTCAAAAGTAGTACAACTCGGCTCGGTAGACATCCCGGACCGTCAGTCTTCTTCGCCCTTCTACCGCCCCACTTTCCACACCTTCAACCCCGGCACCGGCCCGACGGGAGTTTCTATATCCGGAACGGCAAGCGGTGAAACATCTCCAAGCCCCCAATTGAACCTCTCCCGGCAGAAAACCAGCGCCAGACCCGCCCGGTGCGCTCAACACGATGCCGAGTCCAGCCCCGAAAAAGCCCACTCGCTCCGCCCCAGAAGACCGCAGCTAACCACCTTGCCTTACTTCTCGTCCAAACTTTCGTGAACCTCTCCCAAAATCCCTCCCGTCCTCCGTCCGCCGACCCGGCTTCCCCGTCCGTTTTGAACCACCTCGGCCCATCCCCCAAACCCGCCAATTGGGCCACTTTCTCTCCCGTCCTTTCTTTGCTGTCAAGGAAAGGAACAGAGAAGCTCGGCTCTCTCTATCCACCATCGTCGTATTCCGACAAACCTTCAACGGGAGAGGATGCACTCCATCGCCAGGCCGGCGTCGCGCCTAGTCCACGCCCGCCTCGGAACGGCAAACCTCTCACGATGGAGGACCCTCGCGGCTCTGCCATCTCCGCGCCATAACCTCACATTGTCGTCGTCCTCGCCCTCCTCTCGACGGTTCTACTCGGATCTGCCACCGATCTTCGCCCCTCCGCCGCCGAAGGAAGAGCCAAAGCAAGCTTCCCCGACCTCGACCTCCTCGACGACGAGCAGCGACCCGTCCGCCCAGAGCTCGGATGCGACCACTGCAAGCTCCTCCACAGCTCCCGACTCATCCTCTTCCTCGTCCTCGACACCAGACAATGACACCACCACGAGCTCCTCCTCCTCCTCCTCCTCCTCATCACCCAAACCCGACCCCCCCAAAAACCAATCTCCCGACGACCCCCTCCCAGACACAGCAACGAAAATCTACACCGCCCTCCCCCCAGCCCTCTCCGAAAAACTCTCCCACCTAATGGACACAGCCCAAACCCGCCTCCTAACCGCCTCGACAACCCTAAACACCCTGACCGGCTACGCCCCCATCGAAGAAATCAAACGCCAAAACACCCTCCTCGAAACCCGCCTCGCCCAGGCCCAAGACCTCGTCCGCACCGCCCGAACAACCTACAAAACCACAAACGCCAAGCGCGCAACGACCCAGCGCGAAGTCACAACCTTGCTCGCGCGCAAGGAAATGTGGTCCCCCACCGACCTCGAGCGCTTCACCCAGCTCTACCGCCAAGACCACTCCCTCGAACAAGAAGTCGCCGCCGCGTCCGAAGCCTTGACCGACGCAGAACACGCAGAGCAAGCTCTGGGCCAGCAGCTCAACGCGGGGATACTCAAACGCTACCACGAGGAACAGATCTGGTCCGACCGCATCCGGCGCGCGTCGACATGGGGAACCTGGGGCCTGATGGGCGTCAACGTGCTCCTCTTCATCGTGCTGCAATTCATCGCAGAGCCGTGGAAGCGCAGACGTCTAGTCCGCGGCGTCGTCGAGGAAGAAAAAGCCGTGCTCGAGGGCGTGACGGCCGAGCTGGCTGGGCTCAAAGCCGCGTTGGCGCAGAGGGAGGCGTATGACGATGCCGCTACTGCCGATGATGTAGCCGCGTACATGGCGTCCACGATGGCGGCGACAGGGACGACAACACCCGCTGCGGCAGTGGAGGAAGAAACACCACTAGCCGGGGCGGAACCCACATCAGCAGAGGAGGCGGAGGAGCTCCTGGCAGCCAAGGTCGAGGAGCCGGCCGTCCAGCACGAGATGGAGCGTGAGGTCGCGAGTGCGCTCGAGGTCTTGGAAACGCAAGTCCCCGAGGCGAAATCATGGCGCGAATCATGGCGCGAGCTCCTCGCCGACCCGGAGCTTCTAAAGGCGAAAATCGCTGATTTGTACAGTGAGCGCCGCATCGATCTCCGCATGCGCGATGCGTCCATCTTGGCTCTCGAGGGCGCTGCCGCTGGAGCGACGTTTGCGGCAGCTCTGGCGTTGCTGCTGGTGAGGAGGACATGAAGAGAGAAAAAGGATCACATCACCACTAGAACGTGATTGTAAATTCATCTGTACAATATGATACCATATAGAGAGAGCATGGAGGGAACATCCTCTTCGATATTGGCACAAAAACAACCACATCGATCATCAGCAAACACGGGGCGAGCAATCTTGTCATCCGCTGAATGTTCCGTCTATTAAAGAAGCTGCGGCAGGGGTGGCGCAAAACCTCGCTGATATACCTCTAGTCACGATTCCGCCGACTTGGTCCCTTTTTCCAATGTTCAATGGTGAACAGTCGGGGCCATACTACTTTTTGCTTCATATATCGTGTTCGCCCGTCACTTCGTTTTTTCCGCCTGCGGTTTATCGTCACAACCCCCGACGACGCGCAGCGTCTTCACGCAACATCAACAAGCATCGCTCGTGCTGGACGTGCCTGTATAGCACACATCGAGCTGGCGCTTATCCACGCTGTACCTGCTCGGCATTCTACTTCCTTCTCACCCTCTTCAAAGACGTCACTGAAAGGATCCAGCAACATCCAGGGTTCATTTCCAATCTAGTTTCCATCATGGCTCTAATCAAAGTCGGCAGTGTAAGAGAAACCACGGAACTCTTCCTGCATGGCTTGCGACAAGACTATAGCCTGGTTAGCTGCTGATATCTCCGTGATGACAACGTAGATATACATACCTGATTGGACAGGGGTCAAGACGGGTGTAACGCTTGTGAACTCAGAATCGAAGTTGCTGGTATCGGTCGCGCTCTTGATCTGCGGCATGAAAGGCGGCGCAACACGCTTGTGGTAGATGTCATCCCAGTTGATGTTCCTAAAGAACGGCTGGTTCATGATCTCCTGCGCGTCCGTGGGACCGCTTCCAAGACGCTGGTCGGGCTCTCTGGTCAGGAGCTTCTGAAGGATCGATACAGAGTCTCTGGGCATGTGAATGGGGTACAGAGGCTCGTCGGCGAGAATGGCATCATAAATCTCATCCTCGTCCTCTCCTCGGAAGGGTGATTGCTGGAGAAGCATCTGGTAAATCAAGACACCAAATGCCCACCAATCAACGGCACGGCCGTACTTCTTGTCGAGTAGAATCTGGACCAACAGTCAGCAGGAGTCTTGTAAAGAAAGGCGGATGAGTATACCTCGGGTGCCATAAACTCTGGAGTGCCGCAGAAGGTGCTCGTAGTCGAGCCGAACCACATGTCTTCCTTGCAAAGACCGTAATCGGCAATCTTGATGTGTCCATCCAAGGTCAAAAGGATGTTGTCAAGCTTCAGATCACGGTAGATGACACCGTTCTCGTGGAAGTACTTGAGCGCCAAGCAAACCTCGGCGGCGTAGAATCTAGAATTTGGTCAGTAAATGTCGTGGTGAGAATGGGCAAGGAATTACGTACTGCGCTCGTTTAGTGCCAAACTGGCCTCGCTGGATGTGCAGCATGAGATCACCACCGCTAATGTACTCCATAACGAAGTACACACGTGTCTCAGTTTGGAAACATGCGTGAAGGTTGGTCAAGAATGGGTGCCTCTCCCGGTTGGCAATAAGGAACACTCTCTTCTCGGAGCGAATGCTCTCCACTTCGTCGTTCTCAATGATGAACTCCTTCTTCAACACCTTGATAGCATAAAGCCTCTTGGATCGCTTCGTTTCCGCGAGCATGACCTTTCCGAAGTTACCCTTACCAAGCACAGCCAGGAAGTTGAAATGGTCAAGGCCAATACGTTGACCAGTTCCTGGATCGGTGGCGGAAGGCAACGGCTTACGTCCAGCGCCAGAGCTAGGAACACCACCAGTTGATGCAATGGGTGAGATTTGAGGTGGCTCCTGCAGCTTAGGCGAGGAGACGGGCGACTGCTGGTACATTTGCTGTTGGGGAGGCTGCTGGTACTGCTGAGGGGGAGGCTGTTGCTGCTGCGGCGGCTGCTGCTGAACAGGTCGCTGCTGTTGTTGCTGTTGCGCAGGAGGATGTTGGCCGTATCCAGCTTGCTGGTTGACTTGCGCGTAGTCTGCCGGGTTGTACTTGGGGCCGCCGCTGTTGTACGAGTCTGGTTGCTCTGCCTGAGCCGGGTACCCAGGGCGTCCACCGTAACTTGAGTAGTCCTGAGACTGAGGCTTTTGCTGGGAAGCCATTGATCCGCTCATCGCCGCCGTCGCTGCAGCCGCCGCTGCCGTGCTTGAAGAAGTACGATCAGGGTGCATTGGTCGCTGGCCAGGCGGAGACTGCTGCTGCTGCTGTTGGTACATCAACTTGGCAGCCTCAGTTGCCTCCGGTGACCCTCCAGCATACGGCTGGCCTCCACTATGAGGAGAGCCGATAGTGCTAGTTGGGCTTGTCGGCTTCTGCCGCAGCGTCCGATCGCTAAGAGACGTGGAAGTCTTGTTCTTGGAGATCATTCTAGTAGACTTGATACCCTCCAAAATCTGGTTCGCCACAGCCATTGACATTCCACAGAAGTCAGGAACAAGGTGTACGCATGCCGCGTGTGCTGTGAGGCCACATTCTATTCAAAAGTCAGCATTGTCTTTAGTTTGCCCGTTTGGTACTTCTCGCAAACTTACCCGCACATTTCCTGCAGTTCTTCTTGCCAAATGGCAGAATGTAACCGCAGTGGCAACACCAGTTGGCTGTCATGTTTGAGAAGGCCTGGAATCTGTGGGGGATGCGGTGATTGATCTTCTCTTCGTCCGGATCAGTTTCAGCGTTACTCTTACTGATACATTTGGTGACAACGCTAGAGTAGCATTTAGTGTGGCAAGTGTACTTGCAGTCCTCGCACTGCATGCCTGTCGAATACTTGAGGAAGTCTCCGCAAAGGGCGCAGCGCATGATGTTGTAGAACTGGTGTTGGACAAACTTGTGTCCGTACATCTCGTGAACCTCCTCCTTGCGCTGACGAACAGCACCCACACGGCCGAGACCTTGCAAGTTGACGGGGCGGCGAGCGTTGTTTTGCTTGAGGAATCCCAAGGATAGTTGAATCTGGCCAGCAGGCTCGAGGTTGAACCAGCCATCGATGGGCTGCTGAGCGATCGGGGGGTTCGCCATGGGAGGTTGTCCTTGTTGACCTTGCTGTCCTCCAACACCGGGAGAGGGGGGGGGACCGCCCATTGACTGCTGCTGCTGTTGGGGGTTCATTGGGAATTGCGCCGGCGGAGCACCCATACGGTCGGCCGACACCCAGCCAGAGCTGTTTATCTCTGCTTCGATCCTCTTTCTTCTCATTTCCTCGGCGATGTCGGAGATTCTGACCCAGAGCATGGCAATAGGAATGGCATGTTCGCCAGGCTTATCGTATACGGTAAGTTCGATTTCGTTCGCCTTGTCGACTTCAAGGGTATGGTACTCGGCTTCCCACTTGTCGGTTCTGGTCACTCTCGTGCGGGCGACGACGTTGTCTTCGACCTTGACGGCGATAAAAGTCTCGGGTCCTCGGCTAAAGCGACTCATGGACGCGTGATCAACATCCTTGATTTGTCCGACACGAATGGTGAGCTGGCCAGAGAGGGGCTTGCGGAGATTAGGCATGTTGATAGAGTCATCTAGGAAGTGTTAGCAGGAGCAGTCCGACGAGATAGATTTCCGCGAGCATAAAATTCCCAAATTTTACGTACCATCCTGGGCATCAGATGTGTCCATGTCGATGTGCAACTCCTCGTAGCGCTTCATAGCCTGCTTCAACAAAAGAATTTTCTGCTTGCTCTCGACTCTTCTAGCGGCAGCATCAGCCTTGCTCTTGCGATCTCCTTCCATGCCGTATAGCTGAACCATCTTCTCGATTCCCTTGAGATACTGCTCCTCCACGTTGAGCTTGAACTGAATTTGCGACAGCATGAGCTGAATACGAGGACCGAGATACGGGGTATCATATTTGATAAGATCTGCAGCGGATAGTCAACAACTCAGGTTCGTTGAAAAGGTTTCGGGGGTAATGCGCACCAAGCTTGGTGAAGTTGGGGCGCGGCTTAGGGATGGAGGAAGAGGGGCCTGGATTGGCATAAGGATGGCGGGGAGGCATCAGGTCGGCGTGGCCGCCAATCTGGCTGTACTGGACATTGCCGCCCGACGTTGCGCTCCCGGCACCATATCCGCCACGCTCTGCCCAGGCATTCGCATCCTTGGGAGGAGGGGCGGGCGCATCCTCAACGTCGCCGCTCAGAGGTCTGCCGTCGCCGGAAGGAGATCCCATGGACATGTTGTCCATACCCCGACGCAGCTGAGCCTCGCGAAGCTTCTCTTCGAAGAACTGCAGGTTTCGACGGCCATCGCGCATCTGGGAGTCGAGTCGTGATCGCACGGCCTCGTTGTTTGTCTGGGCTCTCATAGCATTGGCGGCGTTGAGGAGAGCCTTTTCGCGCTCAATCTTTTTGAGGATGTTTTGGATGGCATCTTCGTCGTTCATTGTGACGGTGGGGTTGCGCGACTCCACGCGCGGGAACTATGCGTTGTGTTGATGTTGATTATTTTTTTGGTTGGAGGGGAAAAGGATGAGCTTTGAAGCTACTTGAAAGTTCAAGAACAGCCCTAGAGGAGCGACTGCTGCGTTTAGGTATAATGTACGCAGATTCTCTCGCCCGTTCTGTTGTGATCACCTCAATGTCGCGCAGGTGGCAGGTGGGCGAGGTAGTGGGTGCGAGGTATGGTATTGATAGGATACGACGCGAGGAGAGAGAGAGGGCGAGGGTGATCGGGAGTGAGGTAGGTAGGTAAGAGATGGGTACGAAGTTCAGTAGCGAAGTATGCGTATGGATGGATACCGGAGGTTCGGCGCCGGAGGGGCTCGGGGTAGGTTAGCACAGCGGGAGGATCGGTCTGTCGGAACTGTCACGACAGAAGATCGGTGGGTGCAGCCAGCCCTCGAGTCGTGAGGTGGTGTTGTTTTTTCGCAGGTTGGGCTGTTGGTGAAGGATGTCGTCAGTGGGTTTTGGAGCAGGACGGGACGCAAAGACGGGGGGGGTTTCTCGGGAGGGGTCGCTCTCTCTCTCTGTCTCTCGCGGCCGCCAGTGCGCAGGCGGGCAGAGTGGAGGTGGGTGAGGGAGGACGAGGAGACGGGTGGGCAGCGGGAGAGGACGGGGTACCGGGAAAGATGTATCTTTTGTGTGTTGATAGGTCCAAAAGATACTTAGAAACAAAGTATCCCTCCGACCCTGACTCCCAGTCCTGAATCCCCGAGCTGCGGCCTGCCTTTGGGCTGCCCGCTCTGAGAGCACGGGAATTGGGAAATACCTACTGCTACCTAAGGTGCCTAAGGTAAGGTACCTTACCTGAGGTATTAGATATGTATCTCTTTTGGAGGGGAGGGAGGGGGACGACCTCAGCAGTCCTGCCTTGCCTGAGGTGCTTCCTGCCGTGATGGAGGGGTGTTACGAAAGCACCCGGCACGGACGAGGCAACTCTGTAACTCGATGTGAAGATGGCAGGCGAGCTAAAAGCAAGGTACATTCAGACGATTATTTCAATTAAGGCACCTTACCTTACTTTGCCTACCCTCATATTCCCGTCATTTACCACTCGTGCCACTGCAATCCCACATTGATCCGAGGGTTAGTAGCTAAGGCCAAAGATCATCAAAGATATCCGCAATGTTATTTCGACCGTCCTCGGGGGGATCCATCGGCGTCTCATCATCCCCATTTCCTCTGATGCCCAACAACACTCGCTGCGGGTGCGCTTACCAGGTTTGTCCCTCTCCCATGCGGGTATTCATGCCCAGTATCCGTAAGGCCAGCGCGGATACCTACCTACACTGCTACAGCCTGCCTGCAACTGCATACCTACAGTATGTACGGAGTACCTAGAGGCTAGAACCAGGGCCAGCTGCTCTAGGATGGCACAAGTTTGATGTCGTATTCCAGGCTATAGTGAAAAGGCCGCACTGGTTGGCGAACTCACTTGCATCTTGCAAAGCAGGGAAGATGGGCGCATAGGGCAGCAAAGCTCAGCTGGACTGTTCCGTTTCTTCCACACCGGTCGCCTTCTATTAGTCCTATCTCAGGCATCTCGGTGTCACCAGCCAAATAGTTGGCAGGCAATGAAACAATTCAACAACTTGTGGCGGCGCCCTGCAGATTCACAGAGGGGAAGACAAAAACTCGCAGAGCAAGCGACCTGCAAAAAGTCCTGGATCGGACGTGGGGCTCCAAGGCTTTCCTAGGACTTTTTTTCCTACCGTACTGTTTCACCGTGGTGAAGATTCATTTCTGCTCTGCGCCAATCATTTCGCATTCCCGGGTTCAGACTCACTCTTGTCACTTTAAGCTGATGATACAAAGGACAATGTACCTTTGTACATCCACTCTCAGATATATCCACACAGTACTCCGTACCTCTCTCTCATCACATCTACACCTCACCACACTCTTGTCTGTCTGGAGAGACAGACTCCAGTGAGCCCAGTCTCTCACCCATGGGTCACACATCAAGGAGACAGAACGTCATGGTCACTTATACACATTGCCTGGCAATGTTGATAAGGTTCCACCTCCCAGCTGAAGCACTCATCTTGCTCTATGTATGGAGGCACGGATACTGTATGGCATTGTACACAGCGGACGATATCTGTACCACCATCTCCAAGTCTCGGGGAGTTTATCGGCCCAGTTTTCCCAACACGGCCCATCCTCGCAGTCGCCGGGCTTGCAGCAGCTGCATCATCGCCCGATCCCCCATCACGACCACCACGCACAAATCACACTTCACACACGCGCTGCCCGTCACCTTGCCATGATCTGATGATGCAGCCCTAGGTCTCCCGTCTTCCGTCTCTACGTCTAGCCCTGCTCTAGTCTGTTTTTTTCGTACAGTAAGTACGATGGGACGCATACCCCCAGGTTCACGCTGACTACGTAGGAGTTATTCAAGTTGCTTCTAAAAGCCGATAATCCCATGAACGTTACCGAGCACATGTCACTACTCCAGAGTCACCATTCTACCTCTCAGTATACACCAGAAATGCCCGTCATGCTTTTTCCCAACCCCCAGCAACGTCTCAAGCATCTAACAAATTCCTCAACACAAGAGGCCTCCTCGCCAACGCCATCGCCACAGGGCTCTATACCACCACCGCCCACCTCGTGATTGGGGGGTTTTTACCACCGGCCGACTTAGCCTCCCGGCTGACACCTCTGCCGGAGAGGTCTCACCAAAATGCCCCTCCCGCCACCACACAGCTGCCGGCCGGCCTTTCCGGCCCAACGCCGCGCCACACCGACGGCCAAGTCCTCAGCCCTCTACTCCAGGCACTAACACCACAAAACTTCCCCCAGATTCCACACACACGCACACAAGCTATCTCTCACCCACACCTCTGCTGAACTTCGATAAATGATCAAACACGCGGGTCCCCTTTTTTGAATACGAACTGACAACAGTCGACCTACCTCTTCCGGACGGGGAAAATGTGGATAGCTAGCCCATCAACCCCGAATTCGGGTCACCGCCTGTTACTTCCTCAAAAGTCACCTCTCGTCCTATCGTTCTCGTCCCAATCAAAGACACGGTCAACGGATATGCCATACCACGGCTCAGCATGTCATCTGTAACGCTTACCTGAAACAAACCTCCCAACCAAGCAGCTCACTCGCTGCCAACCACTACACGCGGCTCAGCTGAACCAAGCATGCTGAAGCACATTGAGCCGCCCAAATGCATACTCAAGAGGTTAATGCCAACCATGGAAACACAAGTGACAACAACCACTTATGACTTATCCGAGGGGGTGGGAGAACACGTAATTCCAGCCCGCCAACTTCGAGGGCTTGACGTCGCGGAACCGTTTCGACCCACCCTCTCTCCGCGGCCGCCGTCCAAGGTGGTCCCCTTGCCCCAACCCACCCGGTCCGCGTAATGCCAAAGAAACCTCCCGAGACTGTCACTGTATCTGTATCTCTAATCTGGTTCGAAGATTGCGGCTCAAGCCGATCAACTTCTGTTACTCATGCCTCTCATCGTCCCTAATCAGATCGTCGAGATGCGATGAAGCCAATCATGATCCGCTCGGACATGTCATCGCGTAGTGATTTGAGCATTTTTTCGTAAATGCCTTCCTCGGGTCACGTTCCGCTCAAATTTCCATTGGTCTGTGTGTTTCTAATTGGCGTCTGTGTTCTGGTCTGAAGTTTGATGCGAAGCGTAGAATTGCTGTTGAGCTCATGCAGCGAATGCGGCATTTGCACATTGGACGCCTAAAATGGGATGAATGAAATATGTCAACGTCAACGACTCCTGGCTTCCACAAAAGGTCGGTAATTCATTTCATCTAGCGATTTGGTTTGAGCTTCATGAAATGACCTCTGCCATAGGAATTCCCTAAGGACGGTTCCGCCTCGATTTGGAGCATGAAGTACGAGGTATGAGATGCAGCCTATGAATAGTCACCTAGACTTTCCACACTGTAGTTCTTATGTGATGGGTAGGTTCCGAGGATGACATCATGTCAACTTTCATCTTTGGTGGTAGGAAATTGCAACTCGATCTGCCAGATGCTACCCAAGGTTGGCCCTACTCCATCAGCCTGGAGTAGAAGCCCTCGGCAGACTAGTATTTTGCCGGGAGTGAATCAAGTTACTTCCACTTGACAATGCCCTCTGGCCATTGTCATAATTAGACTAGAAACACCAACCATCATTAGCAATGGTCGACTCAGAGTACCTGTCGAAAGTGCCCTTCAAGGCTGACGCCATGAAGTTATGAAGGCAAGCCAAAGTCCTACGAGCGGATAGAGGCATCGCGGTATGGCGAGACTCGAATCACGCAGGGGACGCAACTTAACAATGAGGCTCTAGGGACTTTCCACATGAGATTTCATAGAGCATCTGACGAATCATCATTCGCGAGGCAATGCGCCCCAACACCGAATCGTGTCGCTTTTACTAACAAAAGACGCCATCTAGTAACCTACACGACTCCCATGGAAAAAGCGTTGCAACTTTGCAATTCGCCCTCTTCTAACATCACGATAGACTTGAGATAGCTACCACCCCCTTTATGCGGTATACTCCTTCTGCAACAACTTGGCAATAGTGTTGAGCTGGATATTGCTCGTGCCCTCGTAAATGGCGCCAATCTTGCTGTCGCGCCAAAACTTCTCGGCGGGGCCATCGCGGACGAAGCCCATGCCGCCCATCCACTCGATGGCGAGACCGCTCACGCGGCCAGCGACCTGGCTGGCGTACAGCTTGGCCATGGCGGCGTCCATGACAAAGTTCTCGCCCGCCTCCTTCTTGCGCGCCGCGTTGTAGACCAGCGCGCGGGCGGCGGCGATCTCGGTGTAGGACTGCGCGATCTGGTGCTGCATGCCCTGGAACTCGCCGACGAGCTGGCCGAACTGCTTGCGGTCGTTCCAGACGTATCTTTAGCGGTGTTAGTAAGACAAGGTTTACGAAGAAGTTTTTTTTTTTTTTTAAAAAAAAAAAGGGGGCGGTCTCACCTGACGGCATTCTCCCAGGAACCGAGAGCGAGACCAGTCATCTGAGCCGCGATACCGATACGTCCCTCGTTCAAGAGACCAATGGCGTACTTGTAACCCGCGCCCTCCTCGCCGAGGAGGTTCTCCTTGGGGATCTCGACATCGTCAAAGTTGATGACGCACGTGCTGCTGGCCTTGATACCCAGCTTCTTCTCCTTCTTGGCGATAGAGAATCCCTTGGCATCCTTCTCGACAATGAACGCCGTGATGCCCTTGTACCCCTTGGACGGGTCCAGGTTGGCAAACACGATGAAGAAGTCGGCCTCCTTGGAGTTGGTAATCCACATCTTGGAACCGCTAATCTTATACCCGCTCTCCGTCTTGGTCGCCTTGGTCGCCAGCGCAAACGCATCGGAACCACTGACAGGCTCGCTCAGACAGAAGCTGCCGACGGTGCTGGTGGCGAGCTTGGGCAGGAAGCGCTTCTTGAGCTGGCTGCTGCCCCACTTGATGATGGCCGTGTTGACGAGGGTGTTGTGCACGTCGACGAGGACGCTGACGCTGGGGTCGACGCGCGCGAGCTCCTCGATGCCGATGATGGCGCTGGTGAAGTTCATGCCCGCGCCGCCGTACTCCTCGGGGATCTCGACGCCCATGAGCCCCTGCTCGAACAGCTGCTCCACGATGGCCGGGTCCATGTTCTCCGCCTCGTCCATCTCGCGCACCTTGGGCGCGATCACGTCGTTGGCGAACTTGCTCACCGCCTCCTGCATCGCGGCCTCGACCTCGGAGAGGTGGGTGATGGGCGTTGGGGGAATGTCGGCGATGTCAAAGTGGTCGGCATTGCGGCGGCGCTGGGTGGTGGAAAGGGGTCTTGCGGTTCTGGAAGAGGGTAAATATTTTAGTATCTTTGCTTGAAGTCGAGGAGTTGCGGACTTACTGCTGGAGTGGGGAGAGCGCTCTGCCTGGTGTGCAAGTCCTCACCCTCGCGAGGGCAGCAACACCACGGCTTCCTCTCAAAGCAGGGCGAACGGCCCTAGCAATCGACGACATGGTATACGATGTGGTGTGTATATAGTCTCGAGATCACTCAAGCAAGTCGGTAATAGCAAAGAGAAAACAGGGCAAGAAGAACTCCGGAGGTGCGGGAAGATCTGGGGATCGTGGGAACTCCTCGGCTACTTATGGTCTCGCTCGGCCGTGCGGTGGCAGCTAACAGAGAGAAGGCAAACGCCCGGACGGAAACGGTCAATTGGCGTTGAACGGTTTCCCGAAATACAGCGTGAGATGATAAGGTAAGATTAATCGTAGACAAGGAGAGCAAGTCAGGAGTAATGTGTAGGTAGAGTAGAGTAGGCCACACAAAACAAGTCAAACATGCGGTGCGCCCTAGGCCGTGAACCTCAAAGCCATTCGAAGCCACGGTACCTGGCGGCTGGCGAACAGACACAGCGCCCGCTTCAGCCGAGGATATCCATCCCGCAGCGGGGGGAGACACTGGGGGGCCAACACTGTCCCAGAGTCCCCAGTTTTGCTCCAAGTCTGGGGGAAAGCCGACGGCGTAGCACCCAGATGGGCGACATGCCAGGGGTTTCTTGGGGTTCTATGGGTGACACGGTGACGCTAGAGTCGCTTACGTCAGGACTTGAATTCTTGCAACGGGCATGTGATGCACCTCTAGAGCCGCCCAGTGCGAGTCACCTAAGCCGATGCCGTCCGTGGTCCGAGTTGCAAAAGGTCGGAAGTGGGTCCGGGGGACGGAACGCGCTCCTCTGGCCTGAGGCGCCGATTATCGTTCAAGTTCAACCCCTTGCGATAGCCAATTGACTTAGGTAAGCAAAAAATCCAGCTCCAGGGATTCGAATGCACACCTAGGTGCCCAGTCGCGACGATAGCTTCCAGATCGTGACGACAGCAATTGGACGCCGAATACACTCGACACCAATTGCCCGACATGGCCAGCACACTCCTCAGATCCCTCTTCGCCCCGGCGATGAGGCCAGCGGCTTTCCCTCGCGCCGCATCCATCCTCACACCGACAGCGACCACCATCACCACCCCCCTGATCCGATCCTTCTCCTCGACGCCCGTACAAAATGCCACCATCATGCAGGTCCTGAGAGTTCGTCCTCCCTCCCTCACTTCCTCCACGAAATATTAACTAATTATTCAAAATCATAGGGCTGCCACAAGAAGGGCAAGCGCGCCCGTCACGCCGTCTCCCCCGCCCTGTCCGAGATCAACGCTCCCGCCCTCAAGGGCGTCTGCCTCAAGGTCGGCATCACCCGCCCCAAGAAGCCCAACTCTGGCCAGCGCAAGACCGCTCGTGTGCGCCTCTCCAACGGCCGCCACGTCACCGCCTACGTCCCCGGCGAAGGCCACAACATCCAGCAGCACAGCGTCGTCCTCGTCCGCGGCGGCCGCAGTCAGGATTGTCCTGGTGTGCGGTACCATCTCGTCCGTGGCGCGCTCGATCTCGGAGGTGTGGCCAACCGTGCTACTTCCCGGTCCAAGTATGGTACGATGAAGCCCAAGAAGGCTACTGTTTCTTAAAGTTGGAGGTCTTCAGTTTGGAGGATGATATGAGTGGAAGACGCTTGGATAGGCGCTGTGGAAGGGATTCAGAGCGGACGGGCATTTCCTGCCTTGTTGCGGTGTACGACTACTAGACACCATGAGACATATCAAGACGTGTACTACTACAATGTACAAAATACCAAAAGAGATTTCACAATTTTCAGGCATGTTCAAGAAGTTCAAGTTAAAGCTGGAGAAACACCAGACGGACCCTTCCATTTGCCTATATCTACACAGCAAAAAACGTGTCCAAGTCTTACAGAACCATTTACGCCACTCCACAGTTGGTACCCATGTGCCTGACCAGTGCCTCTCATCGATGCAGGTAAACTCAATTGGTGGCCTTACCCAAGGCCAATTCTGGAATTTGTTGTTACATGCCACTCTTTTATCACGCCCCCGTTTTGCTCTAGTCCTGCTGGTTCTCGTAACCCTCAGGCTTGTCCAGACCGTTGATCTCGAAGTAGCGGCTCGTGCCTGATTCATTGTTAGTGGTGTTTGCGAAGAGGTCATTATCACAGCCAACTTACAAGAGTAGCCCTTCCAGTCAAAGTTGTCCTTGGGGTTGCAATGGCAGCGTCTGTCGAGACGAACCTTCTCGCCAGTGGGGCAGTGGGTGAAGGGAACGTGGTAGTAGGCGATATCGTTGAAGAAGTGAATCTGGTCCTTCGGCAGCATGAGACCGGCGGCGATGGAGTGCACAGGCGCGTCACCCCAACGCTCGTAGAAGAAACCACCATCCTGGTCGAGGGACTCGAAGTAGTCGATGTAGGCCTTTGAGCGGAGCCAGTTGAGGTCACCAACTTCAAAGTTGGACCACTAGTCTCAGTCAGCAATGTCACTAGCAAAGTCCTCTTAGTAGGCCAACTTACGAAATGGCAGTGGTTGTAAGAGTCACCACCGTCGTCACTGAGGAAGCCCATGGAGTTGCCCTCGGCAATGTGCTCGGGGTGGTTCTTGATGAACTTCTTGGTGCTGTCCCAGAGAGTGGGGATGGTCTCGACGTACTCGTACAAGCTCAGAACGAAGCTGTACTTCTTGTTGTTCTCCTTCATGAAGCGGAACGGATCGTAGTGGATATCGCAGAAGAGCTCAATGGAGGGCTCAACACGCCAGTAGTAGTCGTAGTTCATCATGGCCGGCTGGCGGAAGAAGAAACCAGACTCGAAACGGCACATGTGGCGGTAGCTCACAGAGTCGCCGTAGATGATCTTGCGCTGGGCCATGTCCTCGCGAACCTTGCGGGCCTTCTCCTGGTCAATGTGCTCAGGGAAAGACCAGTGCTCCTTGGGGATCTCGCCATAGTGAGTCTTGCCGGAAACAAGGGAGGTGGTGACCTTCTTGAAGGTGGCATCGAAAGGCTTGTCGTTCAGGAAGACCCAGTCATAGTTGTAGCGGCGGTTGAATCGGTCCTCAACCTGACGGATGGAGCGGGCAATGTCCCAGATATCGGAATTACGGGCGAGGGTGACGAAGGTGGCATTCATGCGCGGGCCGTCTGCAATGCCAGAGAGCTCATCCCAACCAGGCTCGTTCGGGGTCATGGCCATGGGCCAGTCCTTGGGGTTGTATGGCTCGCCGACCTTGGGGCTCTTGGTTTCGGAATGAGCGGGCTGCTTGGGCTTCTCGCCCTCCTTGTTCTCGCCTTGCTGTTGCTGCTGGCCGCCGGCTGGAGCACCGCCGGGTTTGCTGAAAGAGCCATCCTGAAGCCTTACACCCTCGTAGCTAGAGTGGGAAATGAAGTAGAAAACGGCGAGGCCCTGCGCGAGAAGGTGGATGTAAGCACGAAGTCATGAAGTTTCTTTAACGTGTGTATCATGGGAATGTCGTCGAGATGCGAAAGGCATTGTGCCGCGCGTCTAGGGATCAGAGCTGACTGCGCTCGCGCAGAGTGGGAGCTGGGGATCAACTTACGAAGAAGGCGAAGAGAATGTATCGCACATAGCGTGCTGAGCCTGTCGCCATCTTGACCGGTGTATTCAGGCCTTGAATGGAAGCCTGGTTCGGTTGAAAATGGATGAAGCAGAATGGAAGAATAAGAGAAATCCCGTTCTTCCCCCGAGATGAACAAGGGCGACTGGGAAGGGAAGGGGAAAAATAGAAAAGAGGTGCACAGGAAGGGATACGTATTCGTACGAGTCGACCGGCTGAGAGAGAAGGATGGCTTCAGGAAAATGTTCAGAGGAGCTGGAGTACCAGGAGCGCGCTAGCAGCCACGCATCCCACTGGATTTGGGGGACCTGAAGGAATCTCACAGGGTTGGGAGGTACGAATGCAGCGTACGCGGTGCGTCCACCCCGAGAAAAGGGAGCGCTAGCAGGAAGTACCGCGAGGTGGAATAAAGGGGGTGGGGCGACAACTGGCCTGCTCCCAGGAGGTTTGCAACTCAAAAAGAGCAGCCAGGGGGCATATAGAAGTATCTTTACGCTCAATCTTGTATGAATCTCTACTTCGGCTTCCAGCTCGAGGTATCTCCCACTTCTCGCGACTGAGATTGATGGAAGCAGACCTGAACTCAACAGCTGCATTCACCCATATCTTTTTCTAACAAACCCCATGCAGAAACGAGGATGTATAATTACGTGCGAAAGTCCACATGGCTCTATCTGGGCATTTCTCAAAATGCTTATGCAGAGCAACATATGGACGACGGCAGGGAGAGGTCGAATAGGTATCACCACAGAATCGCGGATGCAGACGATACAAAGTACACGAGACATGCATTCTGGGCATGGCATGCTTTTGACAACTAAGTATCCTCCACGTACCTCTTTCCGCTGCAGAGGGCTGCCGCGTACCCGTTCCCAGCTCTTGGGCATCCTGTCTCCATACGATCGGGGACAGGGAACGTGGCCACTGTCGGAATCTGCTGCAGCGGCCTCCCGTCAGCCCTGGGAGTCAGGTCCGTAGACCAGGGGTCAGAGGGTGAGCTTTCTCTTCCATTTGGCACTGGCTGAGCGACGGGACCCAATGGACGGGAAATCTCTCCGTACCATCCAACTTCACCCTGCCATTCAGCAATGGTAGACTTAGGGACGCTATCACGTATAGTCTAGAGCAGGTACTGCTTGTACACATGGTTGATACCCCAGAAAAGATAATCATCATGTCTGAAACTCACTGTCATCCCTTCTGCCCTGCGTTCCAGAGCTTCTCAACCCCCTGTGCTTTCTTCTGCGATGGACATGTACTTCGTACTCCGTACACATTTCCATTTTAATTGCCCCTGGCAGATCAAGCTGCCTCGTGTATATTAGCTCAATGTGCAGATACGCTGAGTTCGATGTCTGGACATGTTTTATTTTATCCAAAGATTCCACACAAACGATGGGCCTACTAATACCGTACGAGTCGCGATTCTTGTGGAAGTCCGGGAGAAAAGTACCTCATCCTCAATAGTGTCGGATCGTGGAATTCTCACCCGGCTCTTGGCGACTTTTTCAGCATCGAATCAATAGAGCACATTTCGATAACGCCAAATTGGCTCTGTTGCTAGGCTCGTGTGGCTTCCGTGCCCTTTAGCTGCTTGCCGCTCGTATCCCGCCCGGTGCCGTGCAGCAAAGATCGCCGTGCCTTTTGCCCCCAAAAGCTCGTGCCGGGAGCTCAGCTCAAATGCTGCAACCGACTCTTTCGTCTGCAAACAACGACATAGCAATAGGTACTATAGGTGCAGAGGTATTCAGTTGTCAGCATGTGCTCGCGTTCGGCTTTGCTCTTGCATCTGGAAACGTTCGACCAAAGCAGTTCATGCGACTGCCTGATCTTCTTCAAGAGATGTACAATCATCCCGAAGGATACATGATGCACCGTTGACAGCGGACTGCCCGGAAGATCAGAACACCACAATGCAGGGCACAGAGCGCTTTGCTGGTCGTGCTCTTATGCCCGCAGCGTCAAATCTGTAACCAAGCGCCTTATTTGGTACATGGAGCATTCCGAAGAGACAGCCAGCCACCATGTTCGACCGTCTATTCTAGTCGAGTTGATTCGGGGTCACCAAACGGGATGAACCCGTCAACATGTCGCTTCCTTGTGATTGCTTGGTAGGCTTGCCGCGCAGATGAGCCCGGCTGGGCGGTAGATTCCTGTCTGGCGTCACAAGTGCCCTACGTTCCAACTGAATCTGGCCAGTATCGCTCATCGATGTGCTCAAATGTGAGAAGAGAGCTTGGAATATGTGCGTAACCCACCGATTTCTTATCGATGTTTGATGGCTGAGTCAAGGGAGTCGACTAAACAGCACAGCTAGGTATTGAGAAGAGTCGAGACGAGAGTTGAGGCCTTCAGTGATATTGGTTATTGTCATGAGCCTCCATGCTTCACAACTGAAGTAGCAAAATTTTGGTTTGAGCTCCTGCTCTGTTGCTAACACTTGGTAATCGTTTTTCTGACATCGGACAACATATAGATTGCCGACTGAACTGAGCTATTCATTCGCACGGGGGATGTCGAAGACAGCCTTACAATGCAAACAATCTATAGACACTGACCTCTCAGTTGTCGAGATGAATCCAGCTCAATTTTATCCACAATATCAAGATGTTGACATTATCATGAGTGAAACAAGGTGAATGGTCAGTATAAAACAGATAAATACTGTTCACAGGATGCCTCAAGGCAGCATTCTAAACAAGGCTGCAGACATATCCACTTTTCAGTTTAATTCAAGAGATATTGACAGCAACCATCAGTGTGTGGCGGACTGTGAGTCTCCCAATTTTAAGCTTCCTACACAGTTGAACAAATCTAGACAGACCACAGAATCATTCCAGCCCGGACAAGTGTGATTGCATCACCTAGAAAGCAGGGTGCAGTTGATGATGGGTGTCACCCATCCAGATCCCTGGCTAGGACCCCTCTATCCACACTCGGCGAGCAAATACAGGCCACGATGACGAGAGGGGCTATCCCCAGGCCATCCCCCAAGCAGCCGGCGTATGACTAAC
Organism: Colletotrichum scovillei; assembly: GCF_011075155.1. Classification (NCBI taxonomy): domain Eukaryota; kingdom Fungi; phylum Ascomycota; class Sordariomycetes; order Glomerellales; family Glomerellaceae; genus Colletotrichum; species Colletotrichum scovillei. Next base: position 2,796,739 of record NW_023336265.1, on the reverse strand, counting down.
CTTTCACGTGACTCCAGTCCTCCCAGCTAAGCTGTTCAAGCTTGCTCATTGGCTCGGAGTGAGCCATGTAGTGGGGTCCCAAGGCTCTCGAGCCTCAATTCCTCCCCACGGATGCGAATGGTGCATCACCACTTTGGCCATCGCAACCCAACCTCAGCGACGCGACTCTTTTTGCTTCCTTTCACGCTCCGAATCTCACCTGGCGCATTGTGTTCAACCTTGTGCTCTGGTGAATACCTTGTCTCTGGATGTCAATTCACTGAGCAGACCCGGCCACAGCACCCCTGTTTATGCCTTGTCGCTTTGCTCTCCGTTTTGGAATTTGTCTTTGACGACATCATGATAGTTTTGCGAGCTGCTACACCTAAATCCACAGATCTCTCGTTCTCTTAGTGGTAAGTCGCACAAACTCTCTTGTCTTTTTGATCTTGATTTTGAGTTACTGGGGGCTTCTTGTCACGATTTCTGTCCCTGCAGTCCATCTCTACAGCGGCAGCTGCGGCCACTGCCTGGACTCATGGAGGCGAGAGAGATGCCGGGCAGCTTCCTTGCCACACCACTCTAGCTACGATGATCCTATGAAGCGGGAGGGACCACTCACTCTTTCCCTTCTTGAGCTTCTCAGGCCCATCTCAGTCCTTGGGCTTCTCCCTTCTCTCACCCTACCTTGCTATCTCCAACATCTCTTCCTCAGCATCTATTTGCCTCACTTCATCAGAGACCCAACTCCGATGCTGACCACGACCTAGTATACAGCTATTTCTCTTATTTGAAACGAAGACGGACTAGTTGTTCAACATGTCTTTTTTCGGCTTCGACCCTACACGCCCTGCTGGCCATAACACGGCGGCGCCAGGCTTCTCTCAGACCCACGATCCTTTCGCCGGCCTTTCGCGCGGCGATGCCGAGGACGACGACGCTGTCGAATTCGACGATACGTATGATGGACTAGGCGATCAACTCGAGGAAAGCGGCGATGCTTTCAACGACGATACTTTCGGAGGTGGTGGCCCGACTACCATCTCGAATGCCCCTGTCGGAAAGGACTTCGACTTCTTTGGCCAAACGGCAAAGGTGTCTGACGCCATCGAAGAGGAGCAGGTCCGCTACAGCCGTCAAGTTCCTGCCGCAAAGCCTGCTCCTGCTCCTGCGCCCGTTCAGCAGCATTATCAGCAAGCCCAACATCCGCAGCAATACTACTACCCCCAAAGCCAGCAGGCCCCCAGACCTGTTCGCACTGGCTATGAGAAGTACAAGGATGCGGAACCCATTCCCGACCTGCACGTCGACGCGTCGCTTTGGGGCATGCCTTCCAAGAAGACCGCTATCCCCGAGCCTTCCCCGAAGCCGCAGGCTGTTCCGTCCGCCAGCAGGAAGGTCATGAGTCTGGAAGAGGTGGAGAAGGCAATGCGAGAGCAAGCCACCCAACGAACCCCTCAGCCAGCTTTCTCGGAATCCGCGCCGCCTCCTCAGGGCTACCCAGGGCCTGAGTACGGCTACGGACGGCCCGAGCCTGCCCAACAGCAGTCCTTCCATGGTGTTGAACATCATCAACAGCGCGGTGGCCAGCCTCAACAGCATCCTGGCCATGGACATCCCGTACAGATTCTGCAGAGACCTCAGTCTATTACCTCCAAGCCGACCCCGCCCGTTCAAGGAACTCCCAGCCCGCTTGCTCAGCCTCCTCACTCCCAGGCCCCACCTTCGCAGCCGACTCAGATTCTTCAGAACCCCAACAGACTCTCAGGTGATGCCGCACGGCTTGGCGCTCATGGCCCTCAAGCTCATCACCCGGCCCACGGCCACCAAGGACACCGTTCGCAAGGTTCCATGGGACGGGTTCCATCCGCTAATCAGCAGCAGCAGCAACAGCAGCAGCATCTTGCACACCTGTCAGAGGACGAGAAGGCCGCTTACCTTGACCAAGAAACCAAACGTGCTAAGCGCAATCACAAGATTTGGCTCCTGTCCAAGGATAATGGCCTTATGACACCTCAAGACAAGAATTTCGTTACCCGCATCCAGCTGCAGCAACTGGTCTCGGCCACTGGCAACCCTATTGACAACACCAACGACGATTCGTTGACTGAGGATTTCTACTACCAGGTCCTTAGCCAGATCCGTGGCGGCCAGCGTCAGAACCCCAACCAGCCGTTGAACAACTTTGCTCAAACCTACCTCTTCCAAACCGGCAGCCGCCAGGGCAACATGAGAAGACAGGGACGTGCGGCCGAAAACCATGTTCAGCGAATGGAGCAGCAAGTTCAACGTGCTGTCGAGGCTGCCAAGAACAAGCCGAAGAACCCCCAGCTGGTCATCGCTGGTAGTCTCGGAAAGATTTCCTTCAGCAACGCGAAGACGCCCAAGCCCCTCCTGAACATCAAGCGAACTGACAGCAGTGGAGATGCCAACCGTCCTGGTAACGGCAAGCGTCACGGCGAGTCGAACAGCCTGGACCGCAAGGCTATCTTGCGAAACATTGAGAAGGTCTACAACACCATTATGAAGATGGAAGATCATGCCCGCTTCATTCCCCCTCCTCCCACAAATGGAAACGACGAAGAGTTCCATGCCAAGCACCAGGAGTGGTTGGAGACGGCTCAAGCCTACAATGCGCAGCTCTGGAACGATCTTAAGGTCCATGAGCCTATTGGCGCTACTACCCTCCACCCCTTCATTGCATTCCTGTCCTTCCCCAAGGGCAAGAAGGCCATTCCCCGCGTCTTCCGCCACATCAGCTTCGAACAGCGCACCACGATTTTGACCATGATCATTATCCACCTGGACCAGCTTGATGTGGTTTATGGAGCTCAGACCACTGACGGCGAGGTCAGCCTCAACGCTGCTATGCGTGAGAGCATTGAGCTTTTCTCGGCAGCCGTCATGCCGAGCCTGTTTGCTTACTTCAACGAGACGGAGTTGGACATTGTGACGGGCGTTCTTGGTCTTATCAGCACCAAGTTGAACATTGATCTCATTGCCAAGACTCGGGTTGGATGCTCAATGCTGACTCTCATTTTGAGCCGAGCCGAGCTTCTGAAGCAAGGTGGCGGAGGTAGCCCTCAGCTGTGGGCTGAGTGGTAAGTAAAGCAACATCTAGTCAGCACCCACATGTATTAACACTTTTCCAGGGAACAAACCTTCAACATGTTCTTCAACAAGCTTGAGCCCACCCTCCACCACATCTTCCCCGGCAGCGTCAACACCGGAGAAGACGTTGTGGTTTGGCAGCTCCTCGCTGCGGTTGGTGTCAGTGCCAACCCTGAGCAGCAGCAACGCCTGGTCCTTGCTGTCAAGGACCGCGTCCTCGACACCGTTGCGCACGCAAAGACGCTCCCGGGCGCCATGGCAACTACTCGGTTGGCCACTGTCAACCTCTTCATGCACTCCATTGGTTTGGATGTCGAATTGCTTCAGTAAGGGGATATATTAGTGGAAGAGAACGTGCAATCGCGGCGTTCATTGCGCCATTCGCGGTTGGAGCGCATTACAATTGACTGAAGAAACGCGTTGGGATGCTTGGGATATAAAGGGTCTTACGACGCATGGCCCGTGATTTTTTGAGGGCTTTGGGGCCGCTGCTGGGCTGTAGTACTGGGACTGCAGTTTGATGGAGGCTTCAACATGCGACGATGGCTTGTCCCGTGGCAATATGCACAAACATATCTTGTGTACAATACGCACACGACTCTATGAGATGGCGCCGCCATATGAGTATCAGGGGTGGGTCGAGACCAGTCTTGCTAGTTAAAGCAAAATAAAATCTGCATTTGAAGTTTAAGCAAAATCTCATCTTTTCTGAGTGATCCCTTATCTATAACACTGTAACGCCTAAGCTATGCAAAACGAACCCTCCCGTCGAGTAGACTGACAGTTCATTATGTGAGATCCATGCTTGAGGATGCTTGCGCAGGCGCAGCTCTTGCTTTGCCTCCACGCCGTGCGCCCACAGCACCCCGGGCCTTGGGCTTCACCTTGCGCGCCTGCTCTTGAGCAGCGGCCACAGCTGCCGCCTCAGCTTCCAGTTCCGCCTTCGTCGGGACCTTTGGCTTCTTGATACCGCTGACAGCCTCCAAGAGCTCGTCATCGCCCCATTTGGTCTCCAACCTCGCCACCTTGTCAGCCAGATCCACCACTGGCTTCTCCTCCTCGGCCCCGTCAATGGCGGCCTTCTTCTTCTTTTCCTCGTCCTCTTCGTCGGCGATGGGCGCGGGCTTCTCCCCGGGAGCGCGCATGATGAGACTCTCCTGGTAAATCTCCCAGGCCGCCTCGTTGTCCTCGTCGGTGTACTTTAGCTTACGCCAGTTCTCCATCTGGACGGAGCGGAGGCGGTCGGCCATGGTTTCGCTCTTTGCGGTGGCGCCGTCCTGGGTCGTCTTGATGGTCATGTGGATCGCGCGCGCGGCGGCCGATTGGGGGCCCGCGCCGCCTGCGCCTCCGGGCCCGGCTGCTGCCGCGGCGGATTCCTTGGCCGCTGCGGCGGAGGCGTTGCGCTCTTGTTGGGCTACGGCGTCGACGTGGTGGAGTTGGGGGCGGAGGTGGACGAGGTTCGTCACGGGGGTGAGGTGGAGGTCCTCTGAGCAGGGGAAGTTGTAGTTAGTAGACTGGACATGTCGAGGGCTAGAAGGGGAGGCGAGAGGAGAAACTCACTTCCTTGGAAGACGCCAATCATGTACTGAACCTCCTTATGGTCAGGACATTGACCGCCGAGCGTCTGCGTGCGGAGGACCTTGTCCTGGCGCACCGCCTCGGGCCACTCGAGGTACAAGTCATCCTCCAAATCGACGTCGCCGCGTCTCTTCTGCCTAGGCGGCGGCGCGCCGACGCCGAAGCCGCCAGACAGGCCGTGTGTGCCGCCGTTCTTGGACTCGAGACTGGCTTTCAGCTGGCGGCCCCACTTCATGCCCTTCTCCTTGTCGTAGGACTGGGTGTAGTCGAGGGGCACGTCGACCTCGACCATGCCGGAGCGGCCCTTGAGGCGCATCTCGGTCGGGGCGGTGGTGCGCGGGTCGGTGCGGTTGGGCTGCTGGAGGACCCAGAGCTTGCGGCCCTGCGGGAGGGAGGGGTTGAAGAAGACATCGTAGGAGGCGACGACGGGGTCTGGGTCGAAGGATTCGTTGACCTCGGGCTCCATTGTTGCTGTTGGGGCGGTCATTGTTGTGGTTGTTGGTCACTTCGTGACTCTTGTTCCCCCGTGGATTGTGGTTTGCGGTTTGAAGTCGGGAAATTTTTGGATTGCGCCGGTGAGTCCTTACCCCACGGCGGGATGGACGTCAGTGCTTATCGATAAGAGTGCTGGAGCTCATCCTTGTCCGAGGTGGGGGACGACCTTCTCGTAGCTCCTTTCTTTGACTACACCCTCGTTTCCTCAAAGAAACACAAGTTGACCTAAGGCAATTGAGACCATTATTTTCTTTGCCAGTGTTTCATTTCAATGGACCACAGTACATGAAGTTCATCAACGTAGCGAAGTGTTCGCCAATCCTTAGATGGACGGAACTCAATTTGCCTGGGAACGACTTGGCTTGAGAAGTATAGCTCAGTTCCACCAATGTGGCTCCGCAGCCATTAACACCAGATGAGAGCAGCCGTTACATCGCCTTCACATTTGGTCTGTAACGAATGCTGCAAATCAAAACTCTCCAAAATGTTGTAAGCGGTCTCAACACTATGGGATCATCTGCCGCATGAGTAGTCTGAAGGATCTCTCTAGTTCCTACGCCCCGGCACATCACCTTGTGCTTTCAGCGTTGGACGTCCAAAGCTGTACGTCAGTCGCATTGGCTGTGGATAATAGGTTCATACCCGTATCAGCCGGTGCATTGGCTTGTGACTTCATGGCAAGCACACCCTTGCGTTGCTGTCGAAAGTGTTGCGCTCATCTCCTGTGGCGAGCTTAGGTTGAGGCGACTGGACATAACGTGCCGGCCTTATGAGAGGGATGCAGCCCATGCAGTCTACTTCCCATAGGTTGAGCTCTACAAACGAATCAACGGGTGAAATTCTGAGTTTTAGTTAACGGATAGCTCACGATCCTTGGACAACTGGCAACGCTATGTCGCCATCTAAACTGGTTCGGGCTAACAGCAAAGTAGCGCTGATGAGAGACACTAGCAACCACGTGAAGACTTACACGCAACCCAGCTTCATTCTTTCTTGTCTACCTTAAGACGCGAGCACAGCCCTTGGTTGCAAGTTGCAGAAATGAGACCCGAGATCATCATGATCTTGCATGGAAGCCATCGATAGCCCCAGATGGCGGCAGAAGTCCCCAACTCACTGAATTGGGTATCCTTCGTGACGGGCATTCTCTCATTCGCTCTCACAACTCTCAACTTGATAGCCCTTTACGGTAATTTCGTCGCAACAATAAGATCGGCGCCCAACGAAATACGAGACTCACTAGGGAACCTCAGACAACAACTCTGCGAAGAGAGACAAGCCCTACGACACCAGTCTCGAGAAATTCGCACAAAGACGAAGCTGCGCCAGCGCATCTACAACCTGAGCGACCGCCACGCCAGCCACGAAGCCCGCTCCGCTCTCTCCTACGCGGAACAGACGCTGCCGCTGCACTACCTCACCCTCCGCGACCTCTGGCGCACCTTCAAAGAGCTCGAGCGGCCGTTCCTCATCGCGAGCGGGTACCGCGCCGAGGCCATTCACAACGGCGCGCCGTGGGGCGAGGGGGATCTCGACGAGAAGGTCCGGGCCGATTTCGAGAAGCACGGTGAGCAAAACAGTTTTGCGGACTGGAGTGCGGTGTACAAATGTGATTTTGCGCACCGTTTCATTTGGTGGCAGATCAAGGACGATGTAAAGAAGCTTGGGGACGAGGTTATGCGGGTTATGGCGAGGCGGACGGAGAGAGAAGTGACTTATACGCGCATGATGGTGAAGCAGATCTTCCAGGGTGACGGGCCGGCGCAGATTGTTGACGTCCGTCCTCCAAGACGGCCTCCTGGTGGAGGGGGAGGTGGTGGTGGAGGAGCCAGGAGGCGTATGAGCTGGGGATCTGGGCCTGTGAGACGGAGTCCGATCCCGATGAGACGAAGTCCTGCTCCAGTCAGGAGAGCTCCTGTGCCTGTCACTGTGAGACCGCCACATCACGATCGATACAAGAAACACAACGAAAGAAGCTCGAGTTCTTCCTCCTCTACGAGTACAAGTAGCAACAGGGACAATCAGGCGACGAGGCGGGGTATGGATGTGCCGAGACGTAGTGGTTCGGTAATCAGCGAGCATAGACACAGTCACCCAAAGAGTGATGCCGCTACTATCGGAAAGCATCAGCATCGCCCGGACCATCAGCCACAGGCGGGAAGTAATCGATGGGAGCAGTTTCGCGGCAGGCCTTCGCGGCGATATGATCTTAGGGAGTACTTTGAGGGTCGGGGGCGGGATCATTCGAGGATCATAGAGGTTATTCCTGAGAGCGAGATTGACTACTTTTCACCCCGGTCGCGGCACAAGAACGATGGGAAATGAAGTAACTGCCTTGATAACTTGTAGATTAAAGACAACCTGAATAAATCATAGTCTATATTCTTGAGATTATCCCATAGACTGAATAAGCTGGCGTTCAACTGAGCCGTGGACAAGATGGGGCGATAGGTTCCAAGAGATGTAGGCTAGTAGTGCAGTCCCGATATTCGGTAGGATTCAAGGTGGAGAGGCGATGGTACGACCGCCACAGGCTAATTGGCCGATGTGTCTTGGCATTTGCAGACAAAGACCACTCGGTGAGTGTATTGATAAGTCTAATATCTAACTCCTGCCATATCTCGCTAGTTTCTCATTGTCTCCAAGATCTCCCGAGCATCCATTGTGGCAATATCACTTTGTGATCACGCTCAGAGCCAGCCGCCTTACTTTCTTCATTTCCAGAGCTTGGTTTCTGCTTCCCGTCTTGAGCAGCCAGCAGGCTCTTCCGAATGTCTTCGGCTCGCGCCAATAGGTTGTGTTTTCTTTCCGAGGACATGGCCTGAATTCCGTGCGACTGAATCCACAGCGCAAGTTCGTAAGAGGTCATCATTGTGAAATCGACCACATCTGCTGCAAGCTGACTTCTCGATCTGAGGTACGTCCTCTTGGCAGAACCGAAGGTCTTCCAGGGGCGGGCATGATCCCTTGGCACATGCATGCGCCTTTGGCTGCATTTGTTGCAGTGCTTCGACATGGCCAGGTAAACTCCTGATGACACTTCAAATAAGGGCTCCTCATCTAGTCGACCAGTCGATGCATCCCTACACTCCCCGCAGACGATGGGAAAAGTTTCCGAGTCGCCTTTCGAGATGTCCACATGCCTTCAGAACTCTTCATTAAGTTGAAGTCCAAGTCTCCCCATTTTGCTATTCTTGGAGCTCTTCGCGTATAACCTCGGACCGTTTATCAGCTGGTCCAAGGGATCACAGATATTGAGCCCAGCCCAAGGATAAGGCTGAAGTTCAATGTCTGGGGGCAGCCTAAGAGCTAGCTCGCTCAGTGGCAGTGTCCGGAAGATTAGGGCGGCGTACTCTTCGAGAATTGTCAAGAGTAGCTGTTGTCGATCTTTTTCAATCTCGGTGGCGGGTTGCCGTGGCAACTGTGCAAATCTGAGCCAGATATCATTCATTCCCCTCAGAACCCAAAAGGCAATATGACTGGAGGGCAACTTTTCATGATCCCCGATGTTTCTCTCGGCTTCGATTCTCTGCTGGAATTGGGACCGCTCCCGGGTGTGCTCTCTTATACGTCTTTTGAGGAGCTGCGACTGGCCGGCATATATACCGGCAGTATTATTCTGGTTGCAGATGACATGAAGATACACTGCCCAAGGGCAAGAGCCGTCGGTTGCATATTCGTACTCTTTCACCCGAAGGAGAGATTCCGACCTGATTTTCTCACCCTGCAGCATGGCAAGGATTTCAGGGTTGATAACCTCCAGTATCTTGGACCGAAGAAGGCCAGGGCCTCCTGATTCCCGGACAAAAACGTCGCCTCTTCGAGATTCTCTTAAGTGCTGAAACCTTGAAGGCTCCTGAAGGCCATGAAGAATGTGATCGAGGATTCGTAAGTATTCAGGCAATTTACTGCGGTTGGCTGGATACGACTATCATCAAGAGTCAGGCATCTAGACATGTTATGCGATTACTGTGACTAAGCCAACTTACGGACGATGATACCTGAGCCCTTTGCATCCATTTTCAAGGATGGCGATGATCCAAAGCGTTCTTCGATAAGCTACTACTAGACCTGTCTGACCAAAGGCGCAAGTATCTGTACCCAACATGTCGTATGAGTAGCATCCTTAACACAGAAAGTGTCGTCACCCAACGTGTTGATGGGCGAAAGAGTGGATTTGGCATAGCGGCAAGCTCGTGTTGTATCATCTCGGTCTATTGCAGTCCTGAAACTATCAATATTTGAAGAAAGTCCTCTACGGATATAGAGTCAAGACCCAAGGGCTGTTATTGGAACGACTGAGTAGACAACATAAGTCTGTAGCATAATTATCAAGCAATGGCACCCGACTTCGAGACTTCAATCTTTCTATTTCAAATCCGGCGGGTTGCCCTTCACTTCTGCTTTTAGTTTTCAATACGAGTTGCAGCATGAAGGAGAATTAATGCACTGGAAAGCCAAAGTATTGTATAGAAATCTTCGTCCTACGAGATCTAAGGAACTTGGTCTTGAATACTGAGTGTCAGGGAGACCCGTCTCAACGCTGAGAATAAAGTGGAAGGAACGCAAGGTCTTCACCGCGACAAAGAACCTTTCCCCTTACGCCGAAATAGAGAGACGAATATCTTTGTGCCGTTTTGAGTTGAATGCCCGGGGGTTAAGGGGGAAAGTAGCCTGAACTGCTTTGTATAAAGCTTAGATGGGACCATGGAACTTGAAAATTCATTGTGGATATAGGTCAATCACAATAATACTCTAGACAGCAGAGACATTGGAATAATGCCAGCAACAGCGGACAGAACTGGCGTCAGGGAGGTTTTCATATACTACGTGACCCCAATGCTGCAACGTTGAATGGGATGTATCTCGGTGCTCCTTTGGGAAGTTTTCGGCACAGAGGAGCATTCGTATCCCTACTTTGTTTTCGGCCATTTGAGTGCGAGGTTTCGACTTCAGTAGACCGAGCATCAAAGATCCTTCCATCATTTGTAAACTACACTCCGGCTCCTGTATTCCTCAGCAATCAGGGCTTGTCTTGAAACTTTCCCAAAGCCTCTTCACCAGCAACAGTGCTAGAAATCTCCCCACTATCTACAGACTTGACACCCGAATGCGCATTATCAGGCTCGCCAGTCGAACCTTCCTTGACCGCCTCCTTCGCCTTCTTTTTCTCCTCCCACTTGAAAGCAAAGTGAATCCCAACGAAAATGACAGCCGAAACCAAGGCAAAGGCGAGGTAGAGCTTCGCGCCGATACGCCAGTGCGGGGCCTCGGATGCCGGGAACGCGACAATGGGGATGAAGGCGCTCATGATGTAGGCGAGGACGGTTCCGCTGGCGAAGAGGACGGTACGCACCTCGGGCTCGCCTTGGAGGTGGGCGGACGCCCATGAGCAGAGAAGCATCGTGGAGACACTGATAGAGTTAGATTGGTTATTCAGGAGCTTTTGTGCAGGTCTTGCTTACGCTCCGATGTAGTTCATATACCAGCCAGCCATATAGGCTTGTTGGTTACTGGGTCGTATGATGAGGATGATCTGTGAAGTGATGTTGATGACCTGCGTGATATTAGCCAAGCAAGATGAAGTCTGAAGATCCAAGATGATTACTGAATGCAGAAGTAAGAATGGCAGTCGAACACCAAAGTAGTCACTGAGACCACTGAAGAGCAGCTCTGCCACGAGTTGGACGGCTTGGCCGATGATGGGCAAGTAGTTGAGCATGGCAACAGAGCTGGGGGATCCGTCAGTGTGTCCTTGAAGTTCTAAGAGCAAGGCCAGTACTCACTATTTGACCGATCCATCTGCGTTCTTCAAAGACTTGAGCCATAAGTTGAAGTAACTGGCTGGCGTAAAGTTGCCGCCGATGGGCCACGCGACTGTGGTGTGTAATGTCAGTATAGATGCTGAAGAGTAATAAGACTGTCAACACTCACTAGCGAAGGCCCATAGTTGCCAGAAGCTGAAACATCGAACGAAAGATTTGATCGTGATGCCAATCTGAGGCTTGCGGCCGACCCTGCGAGCACGGGCAAGGGCAATATCAATGTGCTTTTGCTTTAAGTAGAACTTTGCAAGGGGATTCGGGCGTTCGGGCTTTTCGTTGATCAGCGATTCTGTTTTCGGTACCCCATGGAAAACTAATGGGGAGCACAAAAGCACTCACGTAGCCGGGGAGAATGAAAAACGCAGCGAGAGCTACGGCTATGGTACAAACACCCTTGAAAGAAGTCAAGTCAGTCATACCAAGCATCGGCTTCAAGGACTACGCCGCAGCTTACATTGATTATGAACGCCCAGCGCCAGCCAGAACGTCCATGCAGACCCTCAAAGTTTGTTGAAAGCGCCCCTTGCATCGCGCCCGAAAGCATCGCCCCAGCTGGCTGAGCAATGTTGTAGAGACTCATGCGTAGGGCGACCTCGTGGGGCATGTACCACTGGCTGATGAGGGTAAAGTAACCGGGCCAAGCAGTGCCCTCAAAGAAGCCAATGAGGAAACGAAGGCCGTAAACCTGCTTCGGAGTCAGCGATACGCTGGATGCGATGCATTGGGCCGGGGGTGGATTACCTGCTTCGCGCTGGTGACAAGTGACAGGCAGCATGTGAGGATACCCCAGATGAGCTGTGATGTCACTTAGTATGTCGTCGCGTAAGGAGGTCTCTGTGAAAACTAACTTCGCATGCTGGCAGCCATTTCGAGGGGCCAAAGTGGGAGATGATGATGCATGAAGGATACAGCATGATCATGTACCCGATGCTGCATGGCACATCACTATTAGATTGCGACTCTGATGTCCAGTAGAAAGTGCAGGCTCACTTGAAGAATGTCGTAAAGTAGTTAAGCTCGTTCCCCAAGAGGTTGATGTCTTCTTTCATCCCTGAGACGTATGCATTGCTCTAAAGCACGTCGTGTCAGTATCTGTATTTGCCAGACTGTACAGAAACCGAGCTCATACGATATTTGTCTGGTCAATGTATCTATCAAGGGGTGTCAGTTTTCACCCTATTCGGCAGAAGCTCAGTCAACACTCACTTAAACATGTAACCCAAGAAACCAATTGTCAAGAAGAACAGATCCAGGCGCCAAAGCTGTACAATAGTTCAGTTACTGCATTGACCGCACAAAGCATGTCGGGAACCTACGAAAGCCCTCTCGTCTTTGGGATCAATATCATCCTTTCGATTGCTCGCGGCCGGTGTAATAACACTTTCAGATCCGGAGCCGTCGTCTTTTTGCTGGGCCGGAGGCAATTCAGCCGCAATTGGTATTGGGTTTTGCTCTGGAACGCCCATTTTGGTTCTGTTGCAGTCCAACGATAAGCTACAAAAACTCAAGTCTTTTAGGAGCAGGGTCTACGCAAGAGGATTCCACTTGGCGTCGAGAAAACTCGACAACCTTTTGCTGGTGTACTTATATGAACCAACAAGAAATACCTGCGGCAAAGACCCGCGAATCCTTCATGATGATATCAAATTAAGAGGCGAAGACGTGCTTCGCGTGGTGTGGTGTGCTGGTGGAGCATCCCGACGACCTCGGACTGAGGGGGTTGACTACGATTCACGACGTTGCATGCTATCCGTAAAGGGTTCGAGGGCTATTCCTTAGATGTGTATTGTACAGAATCCAGCTTTTTCGAAAGGCCTTCGTGGTTCTTGGTCGGAGACTGTCCGTCGGTCAAAGTAGCGCCGGCTATCTGTGCCGAAATCCAGAGGGGCGTTGACGGCGACCTTGCGACATTGACAGGGGAGAAGACGTAATACGCCCAACGCGAGCCACGGCCAGATAAGCACCAGCGACTCTCCGCACACGCCTCGTCGCCGGATTTTGTGGTTATTGAACATGCAGTTTTACTGTCGCAATTCCACCGCAATGTATTACTCCATGCGGCTTCTTGCATGTTCGTGTCGGCGAGAGCCCGACGCTCAAGGCTTGATGGGCAATAATCAAGCAAGCGTTCAGCTCGCATGCCCTTCTACTAGCAACAAGGCGCCACGCCCGTTGACTATTGGAATACTTTTTCACTTCCCCAGCCCTGCATGTTAAGAGGTGGTCTAGAAGGGGCCGCACGATGAGTTGAAAAGTCAACAACGTGAAAGTTTTCGGATGCCCATTTCCACCTCTTTCGCAGGAGTTGAGATTGACGTTAGAGTCTGTATGGCTCTCATAATTGAGAGGCTTTAGGAACTCTCAAATTTGTCCCAACAGTCGTCTATCGAACAATGGCCGCATAGAATTGAGTTTTGGCGGCCCTTGATACTTCAAGAGAGCGCGGCAAACTTGATACCCTTGATCCAGTGTTACTGCATTGATGTTGACTTTCACTGGGCACGGCATCGGGAAAGAACGTGAAGTGAGCATTATCCTCATGAAAAGTAAGAATCTTGAGTAGAAGGTGGCGAAGTTGGAGGTCTGCTTTCTTCAATCCAACACTCGAAGAAGAGTGGACCGGCTTCGACGGAACGAAGTGGTGTAGTAGAGGCGCCTCCGATACTTGGGCCTGGTACAGGGTTCGTCTTTGAGGCAGGCTGAAGCGCGGGTTCGGAAGGAATCCAAGGTTGAGGATGCTGATTCAGATGTCAGTCCACATGAAGCTGACGAGAATTAGGAGATATAATGCCTACCCCTATTGGCGCGGGTGCCTCGTCCCGGAGCTCAACAGCCATGGTAAAGGTACATCCCTCTGGCAATGGCCCCTTCATCTCGGCAGCATAGGCCAGACGCCTGAGGGCTCCTCTATAGGCCTCGTTCACATCAACCCAGTTTACCGAGCCGTCATCGTCGTCTTCCTCACGTCGCTGAAATCTCTGCGCCTGGCCGAGCTTCTCCTTGCCCTTGCCTGTAGCCCAGACCGGGAAGTTGGTGACGTCAAAGACCCATCTCTCGACGACAGCCATTGTCTCTGCGGCATGGATGACAACACAGACTTTTGAGACGGCACCAAGTGCAAGCTGGTCCTGTATGGCAGCTAGGGCCGAGTTGATCCATTCGCAGAGGGCTGGATGGCGGGATTGGGGTACTGGCAGGTTGTGGGCTTTGGTCATGAGAAAGGTCTGTTGCGGGTAAAGACGCCTGTAGTACAATATCGTATGTATCGTGAGCGTGAGAAATGTTGTAAACGAAGTCAGGATGGTGTTTGCTTGCGGTCGCGGGATGGCCACTGGTGGTGCTGAAGCCGAATCTGGTGGTCTTGAACTGGAAGACATGGCTTCTGGTGAATCGATCAAGCAGGATCACGCTTTCCCGCTAGACGAATATTTCTCTAATGGTAGAGCGATATGGAAGCTCGGTCTCATGTGTACGGATCACCGTGAATTGGTAGGGGCGCAGAGAAAGGGAAGAGTCGCGGTGGTGATGAGGGCCACGCGACGGGGAACGATGCGACCTCCACGCCATGTCACATGATTGTAGATTGCACGTGGTTTTGCCTTGCAAATCCAGGCAGCAGGGAGGCCGCCGACGATTGGTTGCAACGGTGCGGGGCTATCCACTTGTAGGGCTGAAGGCAGCGAGTCTCTGACGCCACTCTGCGAACCCCTCCAGCCCCCAGCTGCGACCCAAAGCTTGGGCTTAGCTCCCTCCTGTCCCCGGGACGTTTCTACACTTTGTCAATCGCTCAGCATCCGTCTGTAAAGCCCAACCCAACACCAAACAACGAAGCCCAACACCGTCTAAGCCCCATTCACAGTCTACATAAGCGTTGAAGCATCTCCCAGACCTCTCTTCGAACCTCACCATTTACAAACACAAAGACGTAGAACTCAGGAATCAACCCCGCATCAGCACATCCCCGCCATGGCGAATCCACTCACCTCGCAGTCTGTACTGCAACAAATGGCAGAAGCCCTGCCTACCCACCCCAAAGGCGACACCACCTCCGACATTAGCAGCGGCTATGAGCTCCCTGCCCTTCTTACGCATGCCTGCATGGCGTCCCTCAAGTTCCGTCTTCTGGGATTCGACGAGGAGAAGAGGATAGGTATGGCTACTGTCTTCGATAACTGTGCTCCAGGACCCCAGTTAACACCCACCGCAGAAGAAGAAGTCCAAAGCCTCGCCCCGCGTCTACCAGCATCATGGAACGCCGGCTATGGCTCTCTCCGCTTTGTTTACGCCCACAAGCAGTCGTCCATGACGTCCATTATTCGGATTAGCAAAGTTGGCGGCAAAGTCGAAATCAGCGGGCTCGCCGTCGGCCACGATGTTATCCACAGATTTGAAATCACGACGAAGGACGTCATCAACAACGCAAAGCTGCCTTTGCGCATCACACTCACCAAGGACGGCTCCGAGGACAGGAGCGATCTAATCGAGAAGCTCAAGGAAGCTTTTGCATCAGAGTCTGCCGTTACCAAGCTGATTGATCAATTCAAGACGGAGATTATCCAAAAGCTCATTCCCAAGCTGCAAGTTGAAGGCTATGAAGAGTCTCCCGATGACAGGGACGCAGCGGAGAACGCACAGAGAGAAGGCCGTGCCCAGGCCGGTCGTCCTGGACGGCCAGCACCCGGTGACCTGCCTGATCCCGCGCGCCCATACCCCATCAATGATCCTCTCGCCCAGCCTCCTAGACGACCCATTCCTGCCGGAGACTTCCCACCGCCTGGGTTTGAAGACGAGTATGAAATCAACAGACCCCCTCGCCCACTGGGGGTTCCCGGTCGATCACCCTACAACATCGGCCACGACGACCTCAACCCCCCTGGTCTTGGTCCTAACGACCCGCTGAGAGCATCTTTCATCGGTGGCGGCGGACTCCCCCGACCTGGAGGCGGCGGTGGAATGCATCCCACATTTGATGACCCCCTTTTCGGAGGGCCGGGTGCTCAGGGAGGTGGCGGCTACGACCCCCAAGCGCCGCCGGGTGCCAGATGGGACCCCCTTGGTCCGGGTGGCATGCCCAGACACGGCGGGGGACGCGGGAACCCCTTTGGAGGCTCCGGCGGGTTCGGGGGAGGGTTTGGTGGAGGATTCGGAGGAGACATTATCTAGTCAATGGCGCTTTCGGGAAGATTGATGATTAATTCAGATTGTCTCGAGTAGTTGTAATTGTACGCCCGTAATGAGTTATGACAAAATGCCCAAATTTGAACACAGTTCCCCTCTTCAAAACTCCTTTCATATATCTTAGTGATCATCTCGAACTATCGTAACTATGCCAGTGTCTATGCAGACAACCCCAAAGACGCCTCGGGTGCGCCCAAATACGTCCACCGCACCTTCTGCACATCGTAATCATCAACACACACAACCCTTTCCTCACCCGGCACCACATCGAACCCATTATCACTCAGCTTCATCCAGCGCTCTTCCTGAATGATAAACCCCTTGACTGGCCTCTCTGCAGAGACAACCAGCCTCCCATCCCTCACCTCCACACGCACCTTGCGGTCCGAAAAGTCGATATACTTCAACGGCTGCGGCCACGCCGTATCCTCCGCCACAGCCTTCCCATCAACAAACAGCGTTGCATGGATGACAAACGGGTCATCCTCCTCCAGATGAAACGGCACACTCGCGTCCCCAAAGTTCTCCTTCAAGGCCTCGACCTTATGCTTCTCAACAACCTCCGTCGTGGCGTTCCCCTCCGCAACAACCTTCTTCTCAATCCTGTCTCTAACCTCCTCACCCGTCTCGATAGAAATGAACCTCACCACGAGCTCCCCAGCAACAGCGTCAGTCTTCGCACTCGCAATCCACACGTCAAACTCCGTGCCCCTCGCAGCGAGCGTCGGATCAGCATGACACTTGGTCCACTCGTCAACCCTCCTCCCAACACCGACATCAACCCCCCTCAACGCCCTCCCAATCGCATAAAAAGCAGGCTTCCTCACGAGCCAGTAGTCCACAATCGCCCAGCTCACCGTCGGCCAGCAATCATTCAGCTGCCACACCAGCGCGCCGCCGCACCCCCTCTTTCCGGGCGTACCCCAATCCCGCCGCCAGGCTTTATACGCAAAGGTCATGGTCTCGGCCTGCATTAGCTGCGTGAGGTAGGTGAACCATTCGAGGTCGTAGCTCACGCGGAAGTTCTCGACAACGTACGTCATCATCCGCCGCTCGTGGTCGTAGGCTTTGTTGCGGAAGTCGAGGGCCATGGAGCCCGGGCGGCGCTGGGCGGGTGAGGTGAGCATTGCGGTCGTGGTGGTGAGGTGCGGGTAGCCTTCCATGCCGAACTCGGAGACGAAGCGGCCTGTTAGGAGGTGAGATTCCTGGTATTTGTTCATTGCGCCGTGCCAGACTGATTGTGTTAGCCTACGTGGTCCAGGAAAGGGGTTAAAGAAAACTTACTATTCCACTGATGAATATCCCCAACAGTCGGATCAGCCGTAGGCTTCCCATCACCCCACGGACTACTCGGATGATACACCGTATGCGGACTCTCCTCCTCCACAATCTTGGGCAACAAATACTCATACAGATACCTCGCTGGAAACCCGGACTTCAACCACGACTCCGGGTCCTTATCCTCCTCGAACCGGTACTCGAGCTTATATCTCTCCTGCACCTGATAATCCTCGTTATTCCCCGCCCATATCACAATACTCGGATGCCGCCTCAACCTCGCCAGGTTCTGCCGCGCCTCCGCCTCGACGCTGGCCAGGAAGCTAGGGTACGTCGGGTAACTCCCGCACGCGAAGCAGAAATCGTGCCAGACCAGCACCCCCAGCTCGTCGCACGCCTCCATTAGCGCGGAAGACTCGTAGACGCCGCCGCCCCATATCCTCAACATATTCTGGTTCGAGGCGACGAGCTGCGCGGCCCAGGCGCGGTACCGCGAGGGCGGGATAGAGGCGTGGAAGCTGTCTGCCGGGATCCAGCACGAGCCGCCGGCGAAGACGTCGGTGTTGTTGACGCGGAAGTAGAAGGATTTGCCGAGGGCGTCGGGTTCTTGGATAAGTTGCGCGCGGCGGAAGCCCGTTCTTTGGGTGTGCATTGCTAGTGGTTGCTCTCGCTCCGAGACGTCTGATGCGTGGTGGTGGAGGGTCGTCGTGATTGTGTAGAGTGTCTGCGGGCCGTTGTTGAGAGGATACCACAGCTTCGGCTGCTCAAGCTGAAAGTCTGCCTTTGCCGTCCCGTCCTCCGCAACAACCATACGCTTCTCCAAAACAACCTCGTCTCCGAGGCTAAACACCACCGCGACCTCCTCCGCGCCGGACCCCTGGGTCTTGACAATAACCTGCCCCGACACGCTCCCCAAATCCGGACTCACCTCGCTCTTGACCCAAACATCATCGATCCGCGCAACATACCGCTCCAAGTACACAGGCTTCCAGATCCCCGCGGTAACGAGGATCGGACCCCAGTCCCAGCCCCAGTGATACTGCGCTTTCCGGACGGGGATGCGGCCCTGCTCCGTCTGCCGGGCGATGAACCTGTGCTCGTTGGCGTGGTCCTCGACGAGCTGTCTCCCGCGGAGGAGAGCCGAGTCGAAGACGATTTCCAAGAGGTTGGTGCGGTCACCGTCTGTCTTGAGGTGCTGCGTGACGTTTACGCGGTGGGAGAGGAACATGTTGTCCGAGGTGAGGATTTGCGTGCCGTTGAGGGTGACGGTTGCGAAGGTGTCTAGACCTTCGAAGACGAGGTCTGTTACTACCGTGGTGCCTGGTACCTCTGCTTCTGCTTCTGCTGCGGGTGTGGTGAAGTCTGGCGGTGTTGGGAAGGCGAGGCGGTAGACCCAGGTTTTTTCTGCGACCCATTGGACGGCGAGTTCGTTCATGTCCAGGAAGGGGTCTGGGATTCTGTGTTTGGGATGTCAGGTTCGTCTTGTTTCTGGCTGTAAGTGTACGAGGCGAGGGGGCGAATTTACTTCTTGTTTGCCAGCAGAGCGACATGGACTTGGCTGGGAATACTAGGCACAGCGAGCCATGCCTCCTCCGAGGCGTCATCTTGCTGTTTGAACGTCCAGCCTTTGCTGAGCTCATACCAGATGAGGGATGCCATCTTGGATGTTGCGACTCAAAGGTTTCTATCATGTAAGATGTAGTAAACCCTTTCAGTCTGATATGCCACGCCTGCAAACAAGATCACTGAGACATCGTGAAACTAGGCAGTTGAACGACGTGACTTGCGCACTGTTATATATAAAACTCGCAAAGCTACGATGTTCCCTCTTACACGGTCCGGCTGAAGACCGGGGGAATCGGGGTCACCTTCCGGGGCAAGCTAACTCTCCACATTTTGAGGAGCTTCACGTCAACCGATTGGGTTACGGCGTCGAGACTGAGCTCGGGGTAGCACCGTCCGGAGCCGAGTGGATGAACGGGCTACCGTAGTACTGCTGAAATGTCCGGTTAATTGGTGGAAGGAGACGGAGGTTTAAAGTCCCCCGTGAGATCCACTTTTGACCTCTGATGCGGCGATTTGAAGTCCCGATGGCTTGGTTGGGGGTCTCGGGGGTATATGTGCCCGATCACCAGCTGCACTTCCAACTTCAGCATCGAAGCGTCGACTTAGATGGAGATATTTTCGGATGAGAGAAAGCGTCCATCTCACCTGACATCTTGGTACTTTGTCATGTTGGTCCATTCATTGTTGCTAACTGTCTCTCGCCGTATAACTTCATCGTATGTAGACTCCATCTCCGTCTCAGAAACACCCTTTCAAACCCTGTTCTCCCCTGTAAACCTCGCCATCCAGTCAAAAACAGTCTTGTGCCAAACCATCGAGTTCTCCGGGTTCAGCACCCAATGGCACTCATCATCAAACGTCAAGAACCTCGTCTTGACGCCCTGGCACATGAGCGTATTATACGCAGCGATCCCCTCCGTGATAGGACACCTATAATCCTTCTCGCTGTGAATGATCAACGTCGGCGGCGCGTGCCTCCAATTCCGCAACAGCTCCGGCCGCGCCGGGTTCCACCGCTCCATCTCCTCGGCATTATCCCACAAAAACGGCGGGCCGCCGAAATCGGGCCCGCCGTCGACGACGTCGCTCTGCAGCATGAACACGGGCAGACTGAAAATGCCGTCGTGCCAGACGGAGCAGGCGAAGCGGCGGATCAGGTCGTGGCCGTTCATCCAGGAGATCATGTACCCGCCGTACGAGGCGCCCGCGACGACGGCGCGGTCCTGGTCGAGGTAGGGGACTTGTTGCAGGTGGTCCATGAGGCGGACGAGGTCTTGGAAGGGGGCGCCGCCCCAGGAGCGGTAGATGCGGGCTGTGAAGTCGACGCCGTAGCCGGTGCTACCTGCGATGTTGGGCGCGATGAGGACGTAGCCTTGTTGGGCCCAGAGGGCCATGTTCCACTGGTGGTAGGTGTTAGTCGGGGGTTGGTATGAGAGAGAAATTGTGTGACTAACCCTTGTTGACCATGAATCCGTCCAAGATGATTCCGGCCCGCCGTGAGGTAAGAGAATCCAGGGATACTTCTTGGTCTTGTCAAAGTTGGCCGGCTTGATGATGAAGGAGTGCACAATGTTGTCGTCTTCGCCCTCGTACCAAAACTCAGAGACCATGCTGTGAGACAACCCGTACTTTGCGCCGTGTTTCGTAGCCGACGACACAATCTTTGGTGCCGTGTTCAAAGAGACATCGATAATCTGCCACAGACTGCTGTCAAGGAAGCTATTACTCGTCACTAGGACTTTATCATAGCTGCCCTCCTTGAGAGGATAGAAAGCCGAGACGACGCCGCTCGACGTCAGCGTCGTCGCTTCGGCACCGTGACGGAGCTCCACGTGCGACAGCTTCACCCGTCCGCAGTCTTCCGTCTGCAAAAAGATGGCGTCAGAGCTGCCTGCGAACTCAAAGCCCTTGGGCGGCAGATTCGGGCCCTTGCCAAAGATCATCTTGTGCACATCATAAGCGCCAAAGGACGCAGTGTGTCCCATATACAGCCTCGCGTCCGCGGGGTTTTCGAGCGGCTCGTGCAAAAACGCAATCTTGGAGCCGTCGGGCGAAAACCTCACGTTGGAGTAATACGCCTTGGCCTCCGATATGCCCATGACAAGCGGCCTCGGCTTGGCACTCGCGGCGGCCGAGAAGGATGTGAGCGGGACGTAGTAGACGTGAGAGGCGCCCGCGTCCTCCGGCTTCAGCCCGGCGTCCTCTGCGATGAAGGTGATGCCTTTCTCACTGACGTCGAATGCGTCCGTCGGGTCGCTGACGTCGTACATGCCCGACGGCGCCTCGAGACGGCTGCCCTTGATGGCGTTTTGGAGCTCGCCTGCGACGCCCCATTTGCCGTGCGCGTTGACGAGAGTCGAGTACCAGAGGGCGTATTTGTGAGGTTTGATCAATTCGTTCCACTAACACGATATTAGTCACGAAACATGTCACCGTTTTGCGCCCGCCAAACCCTTTCTCCCAACTTACACGCCTCATGTGGTAATCGTCAAAGATGCGCCCCGTGGATCTCTTCTCCTCGGTCTTGTCATTGAACAGAGACCCATCGGGCCCGACCAGCCCAGCAACGACGAACCCGACACTCCCATCACCCAGCGCCTTGACCTTGAGGGCGCTGATGGGCGCGTCGTACTCTGCAGCGACGTAGTGCTCCTTGGCCGGCTCGGCGCCGTTGGCGATCCAGATCTGGGTGGTGCCCTTGTCGCCAGACTTCAGGTAGACGATGTCGCTCGCTGTGCCGGGCAGCCAGAGGGCGTCGTGGACCTTGTCGTCGTCGGTGAGCTGATCGGAGGCGCCGGACTCGACGTGCATGAGGCGGACCTCCTTGAGGGTCTTGTTGTCGTCGAAGCTGTGGGTGGACTG
This sequence comes from Colletotrichum scovillei, assembly GCF_011075155.1. Lineage (NCBI taxonomy): Eukaryota > Fungi > Ascomycota > Sordariomycetes > Glomerellales > Glomerellaceae > Colletotrichum > Colletotrichum scovillei. Next base: position 2,774,867 of record NW_023336265.1, on the reverse strand, counting down.
GGTGTAGAGGATGAGCTTGCCGTCCGGGCTCGGGACGGCGGGGCCGCGGCGGGGTGCGCTCAGGAGCACCTCGGGGGTGAATTCCTTTGTCACGCGCATGTTGGACCGATTGACGGTTGTGAATTTGGAATGTAGATGGTATTCACAATTGGGGGACGAAATGCAACGCGATGGCCTCAATACGGTGAGATGAAGTCAATTGAAAAAAGCTATGATGCTGACACTTTGCTGCGAGAGGATCAGACGCGGTTGAAAAAGGCAGCGGTTTGACCAGACGTACGAATGAGGGTGACGCATGCTGTCTCCGGGGACGCGACAGCCCTTGTAGGTCGACACGTTAAGCTTCCAAAGTTCCCTTGAATTTGTCCGATTGCTTACCTTCCTCTTACCTTCCTGCTTGGGCCTCGGGGCGGTTTTGGAGACGGCGAATATCTTAGCCGGCTCTGGAAGTAGACCTAGGGACGAATTGGATGGCATGGGATGTGCGCTGTGTTGCCCATGCTGGTGCCTGTTTGGCCTAACGTATCTGCATTCGTATACCTAAGGTAGAGTTAGGTGAAGAGGGTCGTAGGTAAGCAAGCACGCAATTCTGTGTGAAATCGATCTTGGGTATCTTCAGAGGATTGCCGTGCTTCCTCCCATGTCTTTTTGTAGCGTCTTCAAGCTTGTTGATTCGGATTGAACGGCCTCTGAGCCCCGGAGCATTTCATGCTGGAGAGACATCCGCCAAGAGGAAAGGAAAGGTACAGAAATGGGTACGTACTCCAACCACGCGGCCCCCCGGCTTCTTGGGTGAAAGCTTAGCTAAGCCGCGGAACGTACTCTCACAAGTCCTAGGACCCACCGGTCGGGTCGGGTACGTAGCGTGAACCCAATCATCCAATCCTAGAGCCCCGAGGTTGGGTGGGTCAGTGTCGCTCCCCCGGAAGGAAACCGGACGGCCAACGGGAGAGTAGCCGACGAGGGGACCCACTCTTGGAGATGCCTCTAGGCGGGCGTCTTCTCTCGTTTGGTCATTTTAGGTGCATGTCCGAAGCGAACAAACACTTTCGACACTCAAAGTCATGCCATCATGCGATTTCTGGGCTGCCCACATGTTCATATGTCAGGACTCAGGACTCAGCCAACGCGGACGGTATCCGTGGACCGTTCAGTTGGTCAAATCACTTGGAGGCACTGGTCCCCATCAACAGGAGCCTCCACCAAGCGAGTGACCCCGTGTGACCCCCACCAATCACCAAAACGAGCGTCTCCCTTGGTGTTTACTGGTCCCGTCCCATGCTTCCCGAGTCCGACTCACGTCCCCCAGGGCCCCAGCTCTCCAAAAGTGCGCCAACCCCCCAAAAGACCCCCATTATTTACAGTGGCTCGGGATGGGTTCCTGCGATGGAGACATTAAAGAAAAATGCCATGTCCGTTCAATCCACGGAGTAGACTCTACAGAAACTCCTGGAAGAACCGTCACACGAACTGATAACGAGCCGGAGATCTGTATGGCATGTCTTGCTTAATTGCCCAAGGCAAAGTACCTTATCTTCAAATGTCAAAACATTGTCTCCCTGCACTTTACAATTACTTGACTCTTAGCTAAGGTAAAGGTACGAAGTAGATGTAGATACCTGTGGACATTCCTCGGGCCCCATCGTACCGACTATCTCCGACTTCGGTCTCCAGTAAGCTGAAATTTTCGAGCAACCATTCGTCCACCCTCATCCGTAGCACCATGGATGTGATACGGAACACCTTGCGGTAGTCCACTTTATTTTATCTCATGGGACTCTACGAGCCCAGGGCTCTGCTATTTTTTCCTTTCTGCCACGGACTACGGTCCCGTCCCGGGGGTCGCTTGCCTGACTCTGGGCTCCTCGAGACGGCCATAATTGGGCGCGTCGTGCCCGGCACCAAGGTCGCAAAAAAAGCTGCGTCCCGGGCTGGTCTGGTTTCTACTCTCTTCACTGCCCATGGGATTTGTGTCCATAGTGTAGCTCTGCCATTACCATAGCTCTTGTCCTTTTTCGTCCTGGTCTTCCCTTGTTCTCTCTCTCTCCCATCTTCTAGTAGACCACTTTCCCCATTACCTTTGGTTTTTCCCCCGCCTCATCCTTCCTCTTGAGGTCAACTCCCCCAAAAAGGAACCTCTTTCATCCCATTCGTGTGTGTCGTCCCGTCCTTGGAGAGAGCTTCCTTAGCTTCCCCAAAACTCCGACCTTCGCGACGTCACCCACGCCGATACGTCACCTCCTCCAACCCCGAACCAGTCTATTGACATCACCCGTCGCAAACCGAACGTCGGGAAACCACCCGGTACAGCGCAATCGCTGCCACCCCCCGCCGCCTGCGAAATCGATTACCAGGAAACCCAACCGAAGCATCGTGAGAGCTTCAACCTCCAACTCCTCCGAAGCTCCAACACACATACACACACAGCTACGCTCGCATGGCGGAACGAGACTCAAGACCACAAGGGCTTGCCGCCGCCGCTGCCGCATCCGCACCCGTCACCCCAGAGCTCAAGATCAAACCCCCAAGTCCGCTGGCGCTGGCCCAAAAAGTCGACATGGAGTCCAAAATGGGCGAGGCAAAGTCAGAATGGAACACCAAGAACCTGGGCTTCCGCCTCGGCACCGACTTCTTCAGCGCAGCGTGCGCCGGCACCTTGGTCGCGCCCCTGGTCTCCATCATTGACCGGTAAGCAGCCCTCTTCCCTCTCTTCCCAACTCTCCTACACCTTGGAGTTTGCTCCAGAAACTGACTCTTGAATAGTTCCATCATGGAAAACGCCTCCGGCCGCCGCCCCCTAGGCGAATGCGTCCGCTCCTGCCTAAAAGAACTCCTCCTCCGCCCCCACGCCGTCGTCTTCTCCAAACCCTTCGCCCTCATCTTCGCCCTCTACGGCGGCACCTACCTCACAGCAAACACCCTCGACACCGCCGCCTCCACCATCCACAACACGCCAGCCTCGTCCGTCACCTCGGGCACCGCCAAATTCGCCGCCTCGAGCACGGCAAACATCGGCATCTGCATGTACAAAGACCAAGTCTTTGCGCGCATGTTCGGTCCCCCCGGCGCCACGCCCCGCCCCGTACCGATGCTCACGTACGCGCTCTTCACGCTGCGCGACTGCATGACCATCTTCGCGAGCTTCAACGTCCCGCCGAGGCTGGGCCCCTGGCTGAACGAGCGGATGGGCGAGGAGATGAGGAAGAAGGTGAGCGGGTTGACCGTCGTGCAGTTCGCCGCGCCGGCCATGGTGCAGCTCGCCAGCACGCCGCTGCACTTGCTCGGGTTGGACGTGTATAACCGGCCCAACGCCGCTGCTACCCCTGTGTCGTGGCAGAACCGGTGGCAGTCCGTGGCTAAGAACTGGGGTATCAGCACCATGGCGAGAATCTGCCGTATCATCCCGGCGTATGGTGTTGGCGGTGTCGTGAACCGCAAGGTGAGGTTGAGTCTCATGGACAGAGCGGAGAAGTGAAAGGATCCGAGTACATGAGCCTGTGTCCCCTTTTACCTCCTTTGGAACGTGGTTTTCCCGATCAAGAGCTACCTGACGGGTGACCAGATGACTTGTTTCTATGTTTACTGAGAACCTCTCTCTTTAGCAATGGTTCACATGGGGCGGCGTTTCCGGGCTTTTCCTTTGGCATTAGATGGGTTCAAGACATTGGGAGGCGGTACCAAACCCAGACCGCCGGGTTCAAGGAAACTGGGCATCTTACATAGAGACGACAGACCGGGAGAAACCCCCAAAGCACACACACACACACACACACACACACACACACACACACACACAAAGACACACTTGTAGAATAGTAATGCGCGCTCTAATCGTCTGCAAATCGCGCCAGCCAGGTCGAACCTAGCACGGAGATAGATATATATATATCCAAGGTTCAGTGTCACACAAAACAGCTAGCTTTCCGCAATGTCACATCAACCCACTCTCTCTAAGCGCCTTCATGACCTCGTCCTCTTCGCGATGCTTCCTGCGCCGGCGGTGCTTAGCATCGCCAACGTCAATGTAATTCTTCCAAAACTTGAGCCCCTCGATGCCGTCCTCTCGACAGACCACGCCCCTTTCTTCAGCCATCTCCAGCTCCTCCTCCGCCACGCCGATGCTCCAGCCGAACCGCTCCGCCGCATCCCGCGCCGTCACCCCGCGGCCAAACTGTCGCCAGTCCCACGCCAGCTCCTTGTCCGGCGGGAACTCGTGCAAGTCGTCCAGCCAGGACACCAGCGCCTTGATCGTGGTCTCGTCGGTGCGATCGCTACTCTGTACGACCAGCACACCGCTCTTGAACTTTCGCAGCCGGACGGGCAGTTTGAGTGACTCCCACATCTGTGAGGCCTTTTCGAAATCCATGGGGCTCACGAGCTCGACGCCGCCCCGGGCGCGGTTGAACATGGCCCACAGGTCTACCAAGTTGATGATCCCGCCCGCCTTTTTCAAAACACCTCGCGCGTCGTCTGTGAGGAACTCTGCCAGATTCCTCGACAACTCGGACAGGTACAGCGTCTCGGAGCTGCTCCCGCCTACAATATCCTTGGTCGTCACGAGACCGAGCTGGCTCGCCGATTCGGCTAGCAGAGCGTTGGCCTCGGCGCCCGTCCCGCCGTTCTGTCGCGCAAACCTCTCCGCGAGGGCCACAATCTCTTTGGCAGAGGCCATTAGGGCATCCAGATCCTCGAACGCGCTGCCAATCATCACCTCGTTGTTCTTGCGCATGTCGAGCCCGCGCTGCTCCAGACCCGCGATGCCCACGCCCTTGGGACGCCCAGGGACCGCCGCGGGCGCGCGTACGAGGGCGCCGTTGTCGTCTATCGTGCGATTGCTCTTGGGTACGGGCGGCGCGCCCTGCAGAAGCCACTTACGCTGCGTCAACGCGCCCTTGAGTCGCTCGTAGAATATCTTCTCTCCGCCTCCGCGGAAGGAGATTTTAATGTTCTCGGCGGTATCCTGACCGGGAGAGGACGTTGTGAGGACTGGGCCTGGAGACTCTGTCCTTTGCGTCTGCGCCTGGGTAACGACTGCCTGGGGCAGGTCTTGCGATATTAGGGGCGCCCCGCACATCTCGCATGACAGCAGGGACGGGTGATTTGAGAACGTGCATCGAGGGCATTGGAACGTCGCGCTTGGATCTGATGGCTTCGGTGGGACGCCGCCGTTGATGTTCGAGGCCGCTGGCCAGGGAGGCGGAGGCCCCGCGTTGTCGTCGGGCCTGTTGGAGGTCGACCGAGGGCGCATCGCGAGGGGCGAGCTGACTGTTGGGCTCGAAGGGGTGGCCGGCGGGGCACGGCTGGTCGCATTCGATATAGAAGCCTTCAGAACGTGCGCCAACGTCGGCTTGATGCCGCAAGCAAGACATGGTGGCAGCGGGGTATGTATGTTTGCCGTCGTTGGGTCAAAGTTTGAAGGGACCGGGTTGGAGAAGCTGCAGATGGTGCAAACCCAGGTTGCTGCGCTTGCTGGTTCGGGTGGCGGTCGGTAGGGACCATCGGCTCGAGCTGGTGACCCCGCGCCATTTCTCCCAGGTGTAGATATCGCAGACGCTCTAGTCTGAAGCGACGAGCGTTTTATTGGCTTGGGAATCAGGGTGATCTTCGCAGAAGATTTCAGGAACCCCGCGTAGAACTCATATCGATCAATGTCTTTCAGATCTAGGGCAACGGAGTGCTTGCGCGGCTCGTCCTTGTCGACGTAGCAGATTCGGTGGGATGTCAAGTACACCTGGCCGTTTTGCTGTTGAGGTAATTTGAACTTTCTGGAGGAAGAGCATCTCTTGTTAGTGTACTAGATCATGACGAGAAGAGCGGAATAGGTTCAGAGCCATCGTACTTACCCTTCATAAAGCCCAACATTGTCCTGGACGAACAACAAGACTTCATCCGGTAGGTAGGAAGGCCGGAGAGCGGTCGTGAGGTCGATGTGTTTTAGAAACATCCGTCATATTACTCACGAGCGTACTGAGAATATTGAAGCTCGCGCAAAACTAGGGTTTGGTTGGGAGGTGTTGAAGTATGGCATGGGCTGTTTGCCGCGGTTTGTCGCATACGTCAGGGACAGTCTCGGGCTGGTTCGAGGAGTGGATCGGAAGCCGGATTCGCAGCTATTTCAAGGGTTGCGCATGATTCGAGGGTAGAAGAGAAGAACTCCACAGGTTTTGAAACACTGAACCAATTTCAGTAGAATGTTGTTGGGGCTGAAGAAACTCAACCAACAGCTTCTATGCCAGGCGTCAGTTTATCTCTCTCGCAACACAACTGCCCCATGGAGAAGCACCGGTCGAGTGGAGGGGGAACTGGACATTGAAGGTGGGATGTCGCCGACCCACTATAGCGATAGTCCCTTTTTGTTGCTAGCGGTGTGCATCAGGGTGCAGTGGTGCACCTAGGCATGATGCATTAGGTAATCACTGAGGTGGCGCCCTGTCATGCCTGTGCCAGTGACAACCAAAGTTTCTGGCCACAAGGCACAAGGGCACTGTTTGGCTCGGATCTCCACTATTATTACCTGAAATCCCGCACACGGGCCACCGTCATTTTGTTACCGCCCTCACCTTTCACGGCTTCTTCCCGACCTCACTTCATCCTTTCCCCCCCCTTCCACCACCACCGCGTCTTTGACTCTTCGACATTTCCACGCCTTTCTCGGTCGACTCAACCACGAAAGATCGATAGATATACTTGTTCTTACCGATCAAGACTAATTTCTGATCCAGAAATATTCAAGATCGATCCTCGCAGCCCTCACAATGATGCCAACTAGCTGGCCTCCGGCACCGCCTCCAGGCGTTGCCTACGGAGCACCTCCCGCCAACTATGCTTACCCTCCCAGTGAGTTTTTCCTCCTCTCAGACTGACTGTGTTCTGATCTGATTTACTGACCCTGATTTCCTAGATCCAGCATACACCGCAGTCCAGGCTCGACAAAGCTTCGGCCAGTATCCTCCCCCACCCGCTGCACCTGCCTACAGTACTTCGCCGCCTCCCTTGGCTGCTCCCTTCGACCAAGCTGCTCCTGTTGCTCCAGCCCCGGCTCCACGAAAGGTTGAATGGCCACCCTCCGTCCGCGATTACGTCCAACGGTCTTTCCTGCCTCACAACATGGACCCCTCCGTGCCACGCCCCGAGATTGAAGCCAAGTTGAAGGAGACCATTTCCCAGCACATGGAGAACGGCACTCTCGAGTCAACCGACTGGGAGAAGATGCCCTTTCCCTCCGATCTGATCCGAAACGAGCGCCAGTCCCAGCTCAACTCCGCTATGAACGTCTCATCTCCATTTGCATCGCGATATGATGGTTCAATGTCTGCCAACCCCAAGAGAAAGTCGTCTGATTTTACCCCGGATGAAAAGTCTTCTGCCGTGCCTTGGCGTACTACTAACAGCAACCGATCCAACGCACTGGAAGACCGAATCACCTTCGCCTCCCCCGACAAACGCGCCAACCTCGATGAGCCACTGCCCAAGTCAAGTAAGTTCCAGAAGCAGTTGGAGAAACGTCAACGCCGCTTCGATGGCGGCTACAAATCCTCGTACCGATCGCCCAGCCCTCCGCCCTCTGATGGACCCGTCGTCGGCACCAGCGAGACTCTGGAGAAGCGCTACTTGCGTCTGACCGCACCTCCCGTGGCCTCCATGGTTCGGCCCGAGCGCGTCCTTCACAAGACGATGGATCTCCTGAAGAAGAAGTGGAAGAAGGAGGGCAACTACTCTTACATCTGCGACCAGCTGAAATCTATGCGGCAAGATCTGACAGTGCAGCGGATCAAGAACGACTTTACAGTCACCGTTTACGAACTCCACGCTCGAATTGCGTTGGAGAAGGGGGACCTTGGTGAGTATAATCAGTGCCAAACCCAGCTGCGTACTCTGTACGCAAAGGGACTGAAAGGAAACCCCATCGAGTTCAAGGCCTATCGCATTTTGTACTTTATTCACACTGCCAACCGTACCGGCCTGAATGATGCCTTGGCAGATCTAACCACAGCAGAGAAGGAGGAGCGACCCATCAAGCATGCGCTCCAGGTGCGGTCCGCTCTTGCCTTGGGCAACTACCACAAGTTCTTCCAGCTTTACCTGGACACCCCCAACATGGGTGCGTACCTCATGGACATGTTCGTCGTTCGTGAGCGTCTAGCCGCTCTGTGCAACATTTGCAAAGCGTAAGTCCAAATCCCTATCCACAGTATGGCATCACCTTACTAACTTGGACATAGATACAAGCCAGACGTAAAGTTACGGTTCATCACTGAGGAACTCGGCTTCGAGTCCGACGTTGATGCGGCTCAATTCATTGTCGACTACAATGGTCAGCATCTGCTCGAGGAACGACAAGAGTCTATTGCTCTCTTGACCGGCAAAGCCGGAGCCCTCTTCGACTCCGCCAGAAGCGAGGCTTTCCGCAAAGTTGACATCAAAGGACAGATATGAATTCCTCGTCATCTCTGTTCTCATCACAAATTGCTCTACACAACTTCTAACCACCCCTACCGCCGACCCCAAAGCCATTCGCGAGGTCTTGCTTCCACTCCTCCCTCCGGTTCTCATTTCAAAGTCCACAGGCTTCGATCTGTGGACTCGTTCCTCCTCGTTTCCTCTTTCTTCTCTTGTTTTCCTACCGACAGTTTCACAACATTGGCGTGTCGTTTTACCTTGCATCACTTGCGCCCTTCGAAGACGTCTAATACCAGTTCTTGGTTACGAGCTTACGAATTATCGATTCCTACCTCGCTGCCCGCCCCCCTTCTGATGGCATTGACGCTTACGCACAGCTCCACGCAGCGGGGACATCTTCGGTTGTTTCTCGAAGACAGCGCTGGATGAGGGGTGCGATGCATGCGCAACAGTGGCTCCGCCGCTGATGATGACCGATACTACCGGCTTGGTGCTGGTCTTGGGCTCTGGGGGCTTTATAGGCATGATACCCGTTCGCCCTGCTTTAGCAGAGGCAACAGGATGGCGTTTGAGCGGAAAATACATGGGATCTGTCTCCATGACGGCTAGATGGCGACTGGAGTTTGTTCTGGACGTTTGCATATACGTCACTCAGCTTTAATGGAAATGTTGCAGGCTGCCTTATGTAGCCTGGTAGCAGTCCGGTCTACAGACCTTTTGGAATCCATACATTTGCTACTTTTCCTCTATGACGTGCAAGATGGTCCTTATTTTTCGTTCTTGATGGCTTCAACGGCGGTTCTCATACGTCTTGATGGCAATCCCAATCTTGTCCTCGGTGCTTTCCTACCATTGGCTGTATAGGGTATAGCTGCAGCGAAAGCAGAGTTGATGGATCTCACTCATCCATGAACAGTCGGCGCCACAAATACGCGATCCATTTCCCAACAGGCCCCCGTGCTGGAAGAAGACTTGACATCTCGCGGCCTCGGGTTCCATACACATCGGCCAAGGTCTCGTCGAGACCACCTGGACAACGTTCATCGCCGCCGAACCAGTATCTGGCGGGTTTCAGAAACACTTGTGGTTCTTGCTGGGTTGTCTATTGCCTTATAATGAGCAGATGAACAGGTCCTGGCGCTGTAGATTTGTATACTGGAAAGATCTGCAGGACGTCCTCGTCACCACTCACCTCTACCTTGACAAGATTTGCAAAACCGGGGGGCTGAGGAGGAAAGGAGTCACGTACTACCTATACTGCAGGTATGATCTTCGTAGAAGATGAGGAGAGCAGGCTTGATCCTAAATATTGTCCTCTTTGTTGGATGGACGTAATACGGGTGACTAGAAGGAAACGGATCAGAGAAAGCCACTTCTGAAGGGGTGGTTTGTACCATAGTCAAGACCGTAAAGAGTACTCATGAATTTCCCTCTGGTTAGGACATTGAGACCGCGATGTCAGGAAACGATGCACCACCACCCCCGTGTCATATCCTAGGTCACGAAGGAAAGACTAACAAGGTCACATTCTAGTAAAAGTTCCACCAAGCATTACGGGACCGTGACGCCGGAAAGACGTACAAGGCTCAACTTCAACCTTGACCTCAATCTCCAGCATGCCCGCACATTACCAACTGCCCGATCAGGGCCGAGGAAGATAGCCTACCTACCCTACCAACCTACTTACCTACCTGCCTACTAATCTACCTACCTACTGACCTGCCTGCCCACTTCCACCTCCACCGAGTTCCTCCACAGATATGGCCTACACCCCAGCGACTCTCGCATAGACATCTCCAAGTACAACTAGCTGCAGACGGGATAAACTCATCCGAACCGGGCATAGGTTCAGGCGAACCACGGGCATCTCATTCCCGGTCTAAAAGGGAGAAAGGGAACAGACGTTCATTGGAGATGGTCTAAGGGAGAGCCGTGCTGGAGCTCCTGGTGTAAGCTCACGATAGCAGCAGCAGTAAGATATTGGAAATCCACACAATCATGAGGCCAAACTCTGCCCTCGTCTCTCAATCTTTCGAGCTTTCCGCCCTCAGATGTTGGGTTTTCTCCCTGCGGCTTGTCGTCGGTTCAAAGAAAACAACAGCTCGAAGCAGAAATCCCCTCGCGCGGCATGACATCCCCCGGCCGTGCACTTGCAGACGCACGCACAACCCGCACGGGGTCCCGGGCGTCTGTCCACCCATCTCACCACGCCATTCATCCCGGGCTTAGATGGTCAGGCACATTGAGGGAGTGATGGATGGTATTAGCTGCATGGGAAACCAAAAGGGTGAAAGGTTAAGAAGCTATAGCATCGTCTGAGCAAGCTTTCAAGCTAGGGAGAGGGGGCCGAATGGAAACAACAAGGTGATAGGGGTGTTTGCTAAAGGATACTTTGGATTGAGTTTCGGTGAAGCTTCAAGCCCAAGAGTAGAGCGCCGAAGAAGGTCCTATTGGTGGTGTAAGACAACTTTACATGTCTCGCGGTACTGCTCTGTGTTCATGGTGGAGAAGAGAACTTGCAATCTCTTGCTTGTTATGATAGAGGCCAGGCTTGCGGAAGACGTCACTAGAAATCGACAAGTATCACCAGCATGGCCGAGCTGGCTTAGATCCTCGTTGAGAAGGCGACAGATCCTCTTCACTGGATGCTCGTACACGCGTATAAATCACGACGAATCCTGTTCGGGATACGGCAAGCGAAAGGCAGCCGATTGATACTCCACATCGACGGCAGTTCTCATGTCGCATACCGGGCCTCTTGAAAATGCAATGCTCCGTGAAGCCACTCGAACAGGTGTGATCTCTTAAACTGAGAGCAGGGTTCCGAGAGCATTCTGTAACCCCAGCTACCTTATACTATGCTTGGTCGTCGAAGGGGACTGCGTATGCTATTTCTGGACGGGCAGACTGTTGGTCCGTACAATCCATTGGCCCGCAAGACCGCGTGCCGTGTGCCGAATCCGAGTCCAAGATACCTGATTGACCGGGGACAGTAGTGTCCCGCGGGAAGGGCCGCCACGGTTTGCCACTCCGAGGAAGGCCGACAAAGACTAAAAGAAGGGCGCCTTCTGCAAGGGCCGAGGAGGACGCGTCCTGGTGTTCTGGCGTTGCATCGTGGACCAAGGCCATGCGAGAGATCCCTTCCCCTTACGCCAAGTCAACCGTTCGCTACCAAGAGTCGACCATCGAACGGCAGTGGCACTTGATGTCCTTCCTAGAGCCCGCGAGTCGGCGGCGGAAGATCGGCGCTACGGAATGGTGTGAACGGGACTTTGCATGCCGGCTGTCTTTCTGTGGTTGTTTCGGCCTGATTTCGAGGTGTGAGTATGGGTGGTGAAGAGGTGTAGCCTGTCTTTCCGAAATTGCTTTTTCAAGGCACTGTTGAGAGCACAATTGGCGTCCATTGGCTGGATACAGCTTGTTCTACTGAGTCTGTCCGTTCACTCTGATACTGTTGGCGCAGCTGACGACTCGTGATAGTAGAAGCAGACTAGAGACATCGTCACTGCAAGTGATCGCCCGTCGTCTCAACAGAGCATTCGATCCTTGGCCTAATAAGCCATTCTCGTCGGGCGTTCAGGGTCAACGCTACGTATTTGATGCTCAAGAATCTGGTACTGCACTTCCGTTTCTCTCAGTCACCCCGCGATTGGGGCTGACAGGTCTCACTTTCTGGCCAGGGCATCCCGATGTGAGGCAACCCTGACTTGAAGATCATCAACCAGGGACGGGCCAGGGTTCTTCTCCTTCCTATTTGGAACTCTGAAAGCACTCGAAATCGCAAAGAATGAGTGCGTTTTCCTGGCCTTCCATTGGTGATGGTGCCGTTCTCTGCCCCGTTTCAGGCGACATGGGACGTCGAGTTTCAAGTTGTGTCGTGCCCGCGAACGGGACGGGCTGGATCCGAACACAACTGCGGCACGAGGTTAAAGCTAGACCTTGCTCCGCAAGCTCAATAGAGTAGCAGTAGCTAAGATAAATGCAAAAGTGTGGGTTGACGTGACCCAGGGTATTTGGAATGCGAGTCTCGCTATCGGGCTTGACATGCCTGGCGCATTGTCTTGCTTGGATATCAGCGGGTTTCGCATGCCATGGATGGCACTGGACGTACGACGCGCTGTTGCAGATGCGATTTACGGGGAGCTGTGAATGTGAGAAGCTTCTAGAGTCGACGACAATTAGCATAGTCGGGAGACATGTCAGGCCAACTTGATCAACTGTGTATCGGTGCGCATGAGAACGGGGAATATGGTGCCATGGGGCCGGCAGAAGACGCGGCTCTGCTGCCAATATTTCGGCCTACGTCACGCCCATTAAAGTGCTTCGATATGCTGCTGCTTTGGTTATACCAAGCATTGGTGTAAGAGCCAAATGGGGCCGGCGCAAGTTGCAGTGCAGAGTGTCCGTACCGTAGGCTTGGTAATCCCAAATGAGCCCCTGCAACGTCAACTCGATCCGCGTGTATCTCGAGCGCCAGCCGCGTTCCGTGAATGCTGTACAGAAACTAACACCGGTAGCGATCGACAGCAGCGGCAGAGAGATGCGGACAAAAAGCATCCAGCTTGTCTCCAGCCAGCCCTGCCACATCCGTCAAGCAGTGGAAAGGCCAAGAGGGGGCCAGGATACCGTTCCTGAACCGTCCCACTGAAACGGGTCGTCGGCGGGGTTTCTCTCTGCAACGGCCATTTAGCGCACCTGGAACCTGGACAAGACCAAGGCGCCATCAAGAGCACCACGGGTGGGGGAATGGAGAACGTAGCAATCTATTCGAGGCGTCGGAAACCTGGGACGGATTGGGAAGAGTAGTGTTGCCAGGGAATTCGGTAGATGAAGTCATTCTGATGAGGCGTGCATGGGCAACGTCTATGCACGGTACAACGCCGTTGGCCTTGACATGTAGTTCGCAGAAAGGCCCGGTAGGTACTCTGACGGCACCAATGGAAGAAAATGCACTTTGACAACGGCGGAATGCGATTCGACATTGTTGGTTCACTTGGTTGACAATGGCTGCAAGTCTGTTTTGTGGATGCGCGCGCCAATTTCAGGAAGCCTGAACCGACGCGTCGGCGCGTAAGCTGGTCCTCCATTCATTGCTGATCAATTGGCTAAGACGCATTCTGGCCTGGCCTAGACTTTTGAATCCTCGCAAGCGTATTTTGCTAGCGTGAAGACCAGTGTACCCTCACTCCGCAGGCTTTGAACCTCCAACGGTAGGGCAAGATCGCCATGTCGTTCAGACAAAAAGCCGATTAGGTTTTGAGCCGTCTCGACGGTGGAGGCCATTGTAAGAAGGGTTGGAATGTGCATAAGGAGTCGAATGTGTGCCATTACCCATATTGACCTGTCGATGTCCGCATGACCAGTATGTATTAACAGACGATATCAAAAAGATTCGCGATGCCAGCTTGGCGTGGATCGCACTGGATCCACGAGACCCTTGTAATAAACGTCGGGATATTTGCCATGCAATTGCTTGCTAGCATTTTTTGGTGGGATATGCTGCGTCATCCGCGGCGTTCCAGGCCGCCCGGAAGCCGCATGGCAACCGATGAGATCTGTGACAATGTCGTAGTCTGCGCAAGACTTTTAAGCCTACCGCCTGGCCGTAGATGTGCAGCTTTTTCGATGAGACTAATCGCGACATTAACAGGCCGTACGGGTAGACGCCGCAATCTCACGTTATACCGGAGAGGTCTAAGGTACGGATAGGCCGTGATGTCTCGGCCTGGTGGCCGGGGAAAGATTCCGTGTGACAGGGCTCGACCGTAGGTTGGGTTGAGGCCGAAGTGGCGTCCAGGCCGTTGAACTTATTAGGCTGGAACTCAATGGGTCCCAAAGAGATAATTACCGTCCGGGCCCGCCGCGTACAGGGGTCCTAACCAAGAGGCATTTGTTCAAGTGAGCTGTCCCTGATTGAGAAAAAGGAAGAACTCTGCTAGAGTGTGGCCGATAGATGGGGGGCACAGGATACCCCTTCTTCCTGCATTGCTCGGGATCACAAGGGAGCGAAGGAGTCTTTGCGTTAATCGATAAGGTGCCGCCATGAGTTTCCATCTCTTGACCAGTCCCCTGCGTCGCACTGCCATCCGGGGGAGCTCATCCAACTCTGCCAGAGACGGGATAAGCTGTTCAAGAGCGAGGTCGGTTCATGCAAAAGCAAGTGTCAAAAGCTCTTTGCTCTTGTCATTGGTTGTAAACTGATGTTTCGTATGGGGGCGTGCAAAGCTCAATCTAGCTTGAGGAGGTGTGTTTGCGAAAATCCAAAAAAGGTCTGTGTTTGAGTGGAGGTTTTGCCATGTGCGCGCCCAGGGAGACAGTGGCAAAGGCTGAGCAACCGCGGGGGAGGATGCCCTCAGGGGATGAGTCCAGGGTATGACAGTATTGACGGAAAGCGGCCCAACCGCCAGCCAGGCCTCTCGATGTGCGATGTCGACTACTGCGGCAGATTGGCTTGTTGACGGTTGAACAGCTCCAGCCCTTCTTGCGGTAAGCTGGAGAGAAGGACAAGACTATTGGAAAGCTGAGTGCTATACGCTAAACGAGGGCGTCTTGGACGATAGCTGAAAAAGAAGGTGAATTCTAGTTTGTCGTCGGAGGGTAAAAGTCATGCTCGCTGACTGGTAACTAGCTGTCTTGTATCCCCATTGCTTGCTGCTCTAGCGCCCTTGGACGAAATCCAGTGCCGTCGTCATAGGCACTACGCACCGAGTCTTGTGCTGCTACAGCTGGCCTGTCGCAACCCTTCACTGTCGTCCAAGGATTCGAGCTAGGTATGGTGCTTCGGCTCAGAGCCGGTGGCTGCCTCCAGCATGAGGCTTAGGGAGCAGAAGGGCGAGACATGCAGCTGCAAGATGCGACTGGTACTCGAGCTGCTAGTCCCTGGGTCCTGAAATGACTATGCCGCACAAAGAATGCGACCAAAGGCATCCATCGGGCGTTGACAACTGGACGTCCAATGTACCGAGAGCTGGCTCTCTGTGGTTCCGCTGAGTGGAAGGAGGACTGTATGGCATAGAATCGGCTCTCGTGACAGTTCCCGACTGCTATCTCCATGGTAGACTTGGGGGGTGATTTAAGCTTTCCATCCGAGGGTTGCTGCTGCTGGACCACCACGCCCGCTGTGGTTTCGCGCAATGCCCGGTCCGTACGTAAGACGGTTTTAGTCTCCGTGCTCGTAGGCGACCGCTTCCATGTCTTCGGACTGGTCTGTCAGTCAACTGTCACCGGGTGCCTCCCGAACTTGCTGTTGCTGCGTTACCACACGGAGCGATCTCTGACGGTGGCTGCTGTTCTAGCTGTGATGGTGTAAGTGTACTGCCAAGTGACGGTTGTCGGAGACTTGGTGCGCCAAAGGCTGAAGCAAATGTAGACGAAGGTTGAAGAAGAAACATTCTCCCATGGATGGCATCCATGAACTTGAAGCACTGTTGATGGTCAGTAGCATTGTCTCGCAGACTCGCACAGCCTGGCAGCAGAGCATGCAAAAGGCAGGCGGCGCGGCACACAAGGTGACAGACACGGCGCACGAGGGCCTTTGCCCACATACTCCCGTGGCGAGACGCATGCCACCATCCATAGCAATCTGCAAGTTGACACCCTCGTTGGAGGGCAGGACACCCACCCGTAACCCTAGCGCAATTTACCCACCCACGCCCAGTGGGCAGACTGGACAGACGGGTACAGACCGGGGTGTCGGCGACCCTCGTCGGCGAGTCCCACCAGTCAAGCCCTCTCCAACCGTCTCCCCCTCGATTCGTCTGGTCTGGTGGAATTTGGGCCATGGGAGTCCATCCCGGGCGTGGGAGTGTGGTCATAGTGTGTGTGTGTCTAGGTATGTGTGTGTGCCGCAGCGCTCCGTAATGTAAAGTGAGTAAAGTAGGTGGTAGTGAGTACGGGGTACCCAGGCACCTTGGGCAGATGCTTGGTTGGGCGAACGAGCCTTTTCTACCCTCGTCTGTCCGCGCCGCTTTCTCTCGAGTCGTTTCCCTCACCTCCCCTCAACCCTCCAGGTCGCTCGCAGCAAGTCCGCCGCACGCCGCACTTCAGCGCAATCTTTGCACTTGGTCGCGCATTCGAAAAGCTCAAATTTGGAGTCTTGGACGACAGTCATTGATCGAGGAACGACGAGAAGTTGTGCATCTGCCAACCTCACATCCGACCCCTGCGACCCCGCCGAGTACCGTGTAGCCCGAGTTGAGTCGCGGGTCACCCTGTTTCGGAGGCCGAGAAAGAGAGAAAGATACAGCCGTCTTCCGAGTCCGAATAAGAAAGCAGAGGAGAGACACTCCCACGAAGTACTGCGCCAGCCCGATATTCAGTGGACAAGAGTTTTCTTTTCTTATTTTTGCTCCGTGTGAAGTAAGAAAATTTAAAAACGAAGCGGAAAACTCGGAAGGACATTGTCGAAACTGATCGCGTGGTAAAAGCGTATTGGAGAGACACTCGCACAAACGGGCAGACGAGAGAAAGATCGAAAAGTCGCACGGACAGAGCAGAAAGGAGCTGTGTAAGAAAAGAGAAAAGGGAAGGCAAGGAAAGCAAAGCAAAGCAAACCAACGCCAAACACCGAGGCCGACGACGTCGAACAAGAAGACTTGGGAGGATAAAGAACATTCTCAAGAAGGAACGAACGACTTTTACCCGTCGATCTTTCCGCCTGCCGCACCATTTCTCAGCCCGTCGCTTTCCTTTTCAGAGAAAGCCCAACGGTCCACGGCAAGCACCACCACCACCACCACCACCACCACCAACCGCACCTCCCCCACGACTCAAGTAAGGAACGCAATCCGAAGGGAAAGTGCGACCCAGTCATCATCGCCCCTCCTTCCTTCCCGTTCGCACTGGCATCAGCGTGGTCCCGGTGACCTACCAGTCCCAATCAATCAATTTCCCCCCCTCTCTCCTTCCCTCCGTCGAAGGGAAGAAAAAAAAGGGAAAAAAAAAAAAGAAAACAAACCATCGTTGGAAGGAACAACACTCTCAACTCAAACCCAACCTACCTAGCAAACACCTTTCCTCCTTCACCTCTTGGAGAGAATCCCGCCTGGTATACGCACAAGAACAGCAACTGCAACACTCATACTTGCACCACTTACTTTGCACCTTCAACGGACATCGACATTTAGGTCTCCTCTTGTCGCAGTGTCGCTTATAGTTGCACACTGATCCACGTAATCCACGCCCACCCCCTACCTACCAAGACCCCCTGGTTTGCGCCCAATCACGCCTTGCCTTCCTTACTTTGCCTTGCCTTGCCTGGCGGAAGGAGCATTTCCCACCCAATTATCCCTATCTTCCCTCTCTCGACCTGACCTGCCTGCACCTGCACCTGCCTTACATCAGTCAGTAGTCAGTCCGTTACTCACTCAGTACCTGACCACTTCGTACTTTCCCGTGTGGTGCAACAGGGCCCCCGTCACCACTCCCACTTCAACTTCCTTTTCGCAACAGCATCGCACTTTATTCTCGCCAGAATCTGCAGCTGTCCTCTCCTCCCCAAAGTGAGGGAGCGTCACACAAGATGAAGGTTCGTCATCCTTCACCCTCCTGCCTCCTGGCACCTGCTGTCGTGCAATCCTCTCTCTCTCTCTGCCTCTTGCATCGCATTTTCATCTTCTTTCCCCCTCTTCCCACCCCTATCAACAGTTTCTCTCCCTCTTTCCAGAAACCCAGTCGTGTGCGGGCGCATGTCACCACCACCACTACCAACACCAAACAACACTTTTGTGTTCTTGCGATTCCTTCTCACAACTTCACATCCTCTCCAAAAAGAAATTGGTGCACAATCTTACATGCGCTCCGTTTCTGCCTCTCAGTACCTCTGCCCTCAGCCCTTTTGCGACATTTTGCGCTCCCTTTCTCCCACTTTCCGCCGTATATGAACAACCCCGCATGCGCCCATGCTCATACCCACGATGAATCGCGAATCAATGTCCAGAAATCGGTTTTCCGATCACTTACTGACAGTCCCTCACCTTATGCAGGCCCTCCGTCGGTCCATCAAGGGCGAAAAGGACAATGCCAAAGTCAACATTGCCCCCAAGTCTGCCGTTGCTATTGTCCCCCCAAAGAAGGTATGTGCTGATAGATGCCTCAATCCCCATGCTGCCACATGCGCCTGGGCCCCCACCACGCGCGTATGCGTATGGTGGGGGGAAAGCTGACAACTACGCAATCGCATTTACTCCGTATGCTGACCGCTCGAATCCACCTACCAGGTTATCCGAGCCCTATACGATTATGAAGCCCAGTCCAACCAAGAGCTGAGCTTTTCGCGCGGTGACTTCTTCCACGTCATCGGCAGAGAGAACGACCCCGACTGGTACGAAGCCTGCAACCCAGCACTGCCCGACGCCCGCGGCCTCGTACCTGTAGCCTTTTTCCAAGCATTAGGCCGAACCGAAAGAGATAGTGGCCAGTCCGACGGTGCTATGCCCCGACCACCGACCATGTCTCCTACAATTTCAAAGAACCCCGATCACGATTCTGGCTATGCCGAGGCTGCGCCGCCCCCCGGCGCAATGCAATCACCACCCGCAACTCAGCCGACGCAGCGTATGTCCAGGTCCGGCAGCAGATCCGGCGCGATGGTCTATGGTATCGTCATGTACGACTTTGTTGCAGAGCGCGCCGACGAGCTGGAGGCTAAGGCTGGTGAGGCCATCATCGTCATTGCTCAATCAAACCCCGAGTGGTTTGTCGCCAAGCCTATCGGCAGATTGGGAGGACCCGGCTTGATACCCGTATCTTTTGTCGAAATACGCGATATGGCGACTGACACAGCTGTCGGAGACGCTTCCGGGGCAATCAAGAAGGCCGGCATCCCTAAGGTCGAAGAATGGAAGAAGATGGCGGCCGACTACAAGAATAGCAGCATCACACTGGGCAAGTTCGACAACGGTGCACCGCAACAGGGCTCCATCGAGCAAGGAATGGAACGCATGAGTCTTCAACAAGGCGGGCGCACCAGTTCACAGAACGGTGCCAACTATGTACGTTTATCTTCGTTCTATCATTGAAACCTTGAGGCTAATGCAGGCTACACAGCAACAGCAGCAGCAACAACAAGCTGGCTACCAGCAATCACGCAACTCTCAGCAAGCTGCCCAACCCAGTCCCTACGCCAAACCAGCGTCGCAGCTTTACGCCCCCATCTCAGCCCGCATCCCGAGGTATTGTTTTGCGGAAGACAAGTACTGGTTCGTTATCGAAGCAGTGCTGGAGGACGGCCGTCACTGGGAACTGTCCAGATACTACGAAGACTTCTACGACTTCCAGATTGCCTTGCTCACCGAATTCCCGGCCGAGGCAGGAAACACCGGCACGCAAAAGCGTACACTTCCATACATGCCTGGTCCGGTAAACTATGTGACAGATCAAATCACGGAAGGCCGGCTACACAACCTAGATGCCTACGTTAAGAATCTCCTTGCACAGCCTGCCTACATTGCAAGGTGTACCCTCGTCAAGCAATTCTTCGCCCCCAGAGAAGGCGACTACGAGATGGACCCCAATGCGCCGAGCGACGAATATCGACTATCGGGCGGCTCGCAGCCTTCATCGAACGAATCACCAGCAGATGCAGCTTCACGACAATCCTCCAAGAATAATCTAAACGGCAATGGTTACGGTGCTCAGCAACGAGCGATGGGCCAACCCGGAATGAACCGGCAGCCATCGTCTCTGTCGCAGTCACAGCCTTCTCCTGCCATCGGTCAGGGTCAAGTTCAAGCCATGAAGATCAAGCTCTACTTCAACGGCGATCTCATTGCGATTCGGGTTGCAACAGACATTTCCTTCCAGCAGCTGTACGACAAGATTGTGGACAGGCTCAAGATCCCAGTAGGCGAGGAAATCCAGCTCTTCTACAAGGACGAACCCACCGGCGACAAGCCCAACCTCATGAGCGACAACGACTTGGACTACGCCTTGCAAAGGAACGAGAAGCTCCTCCTCTACGTCGAACAGGTCTAAGGCTCGACAAGGTGCTACTCGGCTCGGACTTTTTCCTAGATGGTTTTCACGACTACTTGAGAGACAAAAGCATACCCCCCACCCGCCATTGCATTCTCACTTCATGATTCCCAGCGCACGCGACGCGTTGCTATCTACTGTCTTATTACACAGGCGATAGCTGATTTTCACTTCTATATTGTTTTCTCTTAGTAGCTGGACTCGATATACGACCATGATGCGCCAGTGGATCGACTCTCCTTCGCGCAAGCGGCTACGCTCCCTTTTTTCTTACACTTCTTTGGCCCTCGAGAGGGTCCCCACTTACGATTTTCTTTTTGATGGTATTGACGTTGATGATGGGGAAAAAGAAGTATTGATACAGCCCTCGAGGGTTTATATCTGTCCAAGAGTTTCTCAAAAAGACGCAAGACGGATTTGTTTCCACCACGAGGACCACGGAGAGAGGACATTGGCGGGCGTTTATTGGTTAGACGGCTGACTTGAGCTGTCACAATTCTTTTTATTTTAGCACGAAACCCTTTCTCAACTGGATTTCCCCTCGGTGGCCTGGTCCTCAGTACTCGGGCAAAGTGCACGGGAAGGAAGACCGGTTCTGGGGTTTCCTCTGACGATGAGCGAACGAACGTGAAGACGAATGAGGATGAGGTTCGGACAGATGGGCAAGGGACGGACCCTATACCCGTATTTTAGCCAGAGATGAATCAAGACGAGCCTGTTCAATGAGCCCTACCTAGTCTTCAAATGCGTGTGGACGTCAACCATATACACAAGCCATAGACGTGTATCTAAACAACCTGCTGTCCGCGCCACGCCCCACTGATGAATATATATCAGAACCTACCCGTCTCCAGCGTACTCCAACCTCCCATCCGCCCCCTCGATACCCTCTATAATGAAATGGCAATACTTCATTCCATCACCAAGGCCCGTAGCGTAGCGTGGAAAGTCAGCTCTGTTTCTGAATTGCGCCGCACCTACGAGTCACTGGTTCGAGTCCCGTTTCTTGTAAAAGGTCTTTGCTTCATTTCACATGACGGCAGAGGTCGGTATGGGCCTCCAAGGATTTTTTCGTAGGCCCCCTCTTGTAGGGGGCTGAGCTTTTTGCCTTTTGCATGTCATAAAAGGTAAAAAAAATTGGCATTGCATGATTCTCAAGATACAGACATGACAGGTAATAATAGTTAGATTAGCTGCATGGTAGGTCGAAGAGTAAATGGCGTTCCTACGATTCATCATTAAGGTACCTTGTGTAATAATAGGTTACAAAAGGTAGCAACTCCCTTAGGCATCCGCGCTCATACACCTATATACACGACTACACACGCACAACGTGACTGTGCCTTTTCTCTCTGTGCCTTTTCTCTCTGTGCTTTTTTCCTCCCTTGATACCTGCATTCCCATATCTGACAGTAAAGAGCCTTTTTTTCGTTTTGTGAAAGTGGTGACTGGGCCATCGCCTTCTAATAACCCTCCTGATATACGCCGGCCAGCCCGAAATATGGATTGCCAACTCCTGCAATAACCCTCGCTGGGGATTTTCCATTTTCCGTTCAATAATCATTTTGCTCCCTTTTGCTAGAACACCACACCTTTAATACCCTTCCCAGTCTTCTGCAATCGAATCTCCCTAGACAACAACGTGCGTAGACATGTGCTCGACAGCCTCCTTAATCGTCCTAAGCATACGCTGATTCACACAAAACGGGCAGCGCAGCGGCCGCTCGTTGGCCGAGACCGGGTCGTCGTTCTTGATGGGCGTCAGGTTCAGCTCCGGCGTAGACGGCATGAACCGGTTCGACGCAGATACGACCCTCTGCACGGCGGGCGTCGCGAGTGCCGCCGCAGCAGTCCCCTGCGCGCGCTCCCGCTGCTCGCGCTCCTCTCTCGCCGCGGCCGCCGTGGCCTCGGCCTCGGCCTCCTCCTGCTGCAGCTGGCGCAGCGCGTTCTGCAGGACAATGTCCGGGTCCTCGTCGCCGTACATGGGCGTGTCGCTCCCCGGCGGGGGTGGTGGCGGCGGCGGGCCGACGAGGCTTGTGTCGGCGCTGTGCGGGTCGGGGGTATGTTGGACGGCCGAGGTTGGGGACATGGGATTCGTCGTGGCGGGTCCGCCGGCGCTCAGGCGGCGCAGGACCTCGTCGCGGACAAGGGCGCAGACTTGGAGACTCGCTTCGACGCCGAGGGCGCGGAGGATGGCTTCGCGGATGGCGGCGGGAGAGGTTTCGGCGGAGAGGGCCATGAGGCGGGGCACGCAATCGGCGAGGTAGGCGATGTCTTCGGCCGGGTTGATGCCGCCGTCGCCGTGGCGGCGCTGGCGGCGTATGAGCAGGCCGTAGCGTTTCTTGAAGCGGTGGATCCAGCCGGGGGAGAACTCGGGGGGCGTCTCGTCCTTGTAGCGCGGGAGGGCGGTGAAGATTGCTTTGGCCTTCTCGCCGAGCTCCTCGTTGGTCGGGTGGCGGCCGGTGGCCTGGACCTGCTGGTACCATCGCAGGACGAGCTTCTCGACGTCGGGCCAATTGCCGAAGCGCAGGCGGCTGCCGCTCAGCTGGGGGTTGTCGCCATCGAGGCGGGAGTATTTGGGACTCAGGGAGTGGGAGACGGTGGACTGGGAAATGTGCTGGCCATACTGGGCGTAGAACCAGTCGATGCAGGCCTTGTGGCTGGGGCGGATCGTCTGGGCATTGGCCCAGCGGCGGAGGGCGCGTCGTTGATCGAGGGTGAGGGAGTGACGCTCCTTGGGTGTGCCGCCGACGGGGCTGCCGGTGACGTCCGGGTCCGGGCCGCCAGGGAGGACGTCGGGTTGTTGGGAGGCGTGGTGGAGTTCGTGGGCGGCGTCGTGGTGGGCGTCTTGGGTGTGGTCGTGGTCCGACATGGTGGATGAAAGAACTTCTCTCTTTTCCGTTTTGGTAACTATCCTCCCGATGCTCGACGCGCGCGTCCACCACCACCGAAAACCGCGATTTGCGACGAACGGGGGTTTCGCTCGGTGGACAAAAGCCCGTGTATTGAGGTAATGTGAATATGTGCAAGACGCGGCGGGGAGGATGTTTAATCGGATGAAGGGGGGGCCGAGGGGGCCGCCAGTGGTGGTCTGGGTGTCGTGGTGTGGTTTGGAAGAATCGTTGTATCCGTGTACGAAGTGGTTGAAAGGGGGGGAGTTTTGGTTAAGGAAGAGGAGGGAGCAAGCTGGGAGAGGGAAAATGTGGGAAAGCGCAAGTGTTTAGCTGCAAGCGAAGCGAGGGCCGTACGAATTGGGATTGTAACACGGCTTATTCAGCCAGCACATGCGGTTCGAGGGAGATCCGCCAAGGTTGCATGTCACTTGTTTATGCATCCAATGGGCTCCTGGTACGGTACCACAGTTGCCCTCCATTGTCTCTACCACCATGAGGTATCTTCCGAAGTACCTATCCTTGGGTTACGTTTCTTCCTCAGCGCCCGGATATTTAGGGTGCCTGGCCCAAGCTTCTCTGCGTGGGTTGCATCAACTCGCAGCTGTCATTGACGGATAAGTTTCATATCCGTTTTGCAATTGGATCACTCTGTTGAATCCGACATGCATTCGGCGTAATGCCAGTAAACGAAGTTGATGATCCAACGCGAATCAATTCCAATGTACTTCAGTCACCACAGAAATGGCCTGTTATTCCGTCAAGCAAGCTTGCCGTTCAATGCTGATTGATATTCTCACAAGTCTATTTACCTCGGACAAGAAAATACGCTACCTACTTTTCCTTCAATGCTGACAGCTTCTCCCTCATATTCATGCCACATGCTGAAGGTGTGTCGCACTTCATTAATGCAAGTTCCGATCCCAACTCCCAATGCCAAGCCAACCAAAGAGCCAAAATCCAGACCCCTCCTCCCTCCCTAAACATTAAAACGAAAAAACAAAAACTGTCATCCACCTTCCCCCGCGCGCGCGCCGCGACGCATTGGCCTCGTCGCTCTCTCACACAGACATCTTCATGGCAATCGTCTTATGCGGCTCATACCCCTTGACCACAAAGTCCTCAACCTTCCACCCGTCAATGCTGCACCCCGGCTCCCTGTTGTTGATCTCCAGCAGCGGGAAGTCTCTCGGCTCCCGCTCCAGCTGCACCTTGAGCGCGTCCACGTGGTCCGCGTAGACGTGCGCGTCGCCCATGACGTGCGTGAGGCTTCCCGGTACCAAATCGCACGCCCGCGCAATCATGTGCGTGAGGAGCGCGTAGCTGGCAATGTTGAAGGGCACCCCGAGTCCCATGTCGCAAGACCGCTGGTACAACTGGCAGTGGAGGTGGCCCTTTGGCTTCTCCTCGTTTGCGGGCGTGGCACCGCGGGCTCGCGGGTACGAGACATAAAACTGCGCAAACATGTGGCACGGCGGGAGCGCCATCTTCTTCAGATCCGCTGGGTTCCATGCGCTGAGGAGGATGCGGCGGTCGTAAGGGTTCGTCTTGAGCTTGTGGATGACCTCGGCCAGTTGGTCGACGCCCTGGCCCGTGTAATCCGTCTTGGAGTCGACGTACTCGGCGCCAAAGTGGCGCCATTGGAAGCCGTACACGGGGCCGAGGTCGCCGACTTCGCGGTGGGAGAGGCCGACGCTGTCGAGGAACTCGCGCGATCCGTTGCCGTCCCAGATCTTGACGCCGGCTTCGCTCAGGGCGAGCGATGATGTGTTGCCCTCGACGAACCACAGGAGTTCGGCAATGACTGCGCGGAGGAAGACACGCTTGGTTGTGAGGAGGGGCAGGAGGGGCTCGCCGTTCTTGTTGAGGGAGAACTTAAGAGGAGTCGGGGCGAAGATTGAGTAGGTGCCGGTGCCAGTTCTGGTAATTGTGTCAAATCATGGTGCTCGTTACTTTGGGTTGCTTTCCCTTCTACTTACCTGTCCGGACGGTGCTCGCCCTCCTCGAGGATCTCGCGAACGAGATCGAGGTACTGGTATTCCTCGTGGCGCTTGGCGGGGGCAGCGCCATTCTGCTTCGTAGGGTTCTCGGGAGTAGACATGATTGCGGATTCGACAGCTGCGGGTGCCATTGTTGCGTCCAAGATGTTGGGAAAGCAAATTTCTGTGGTTTCTCTGGATTGAGATGTCTCCTCGAAATTGATCCTCGAAATTGATCCTCGAAATGGAATGCCCCACGGAAGACGCGTCAGGACGCGTCTCATTAAAGTGCATTTCTGCTGACTAAGGGGGCTCGCAACTGATAAGATAAGCCCTCCCGGGGAGCAAGGGTCTTGCCGGCTGCAGCGTCTCCATGCGCCGGAGCTTGTTCCATCTCTGCTGAACTTCGGGCGAATGGGAGCAGCCAATCCGACGAGTCTGAGCTGAGAAGTCGTTTCAACATCATCTCGGTAGACTCAGCCGTCGAATCTTTCCTATTCGCCCCTGACGTTCATGTGTGATGGAAATTCGGGATTTTGGCATGTCCATTTGCTTGAGACTTACTCGCTGACGATGTGTTTTCCTTTCCTCCTAGTACAGGTCACTGCCTGGTGTGACGGGTTTACAAGATACACGGACAGATGAGCTCTGTCGACTTACAACGTTAACCCGTATTGGCAAAGACTTTGATTCTACGAGTTGTTTCTGAAGAGAGCTGAGCTTTCTTCTTAACGGACGTAGACACTCTCTATACTGGACCTCGGTGTCCGGGGACTCGAAACCTTTACTCAGTCATTTGCCGTTTCTCCGTTTCCTTTGAGATATTCTTCCAATTCGAGCAGCTTGCTCAAGTTGCACTTTCATGGATATGCGTCTGAATTCTACAAAACCTCAGGGCCGACGATGAACATCACCATCACGGTCCCGCCGGGGACCGTCAACCATGGCGACCCGAGACTCATTTGCACGCCTCCCATCTGGACCGATTTTGTCATCTTTTACGCAACAAACTACTTTGTCCACGCCCTCACTCTCCCCAGCCGTCCCGGCGAATCCATCCTCGAGACTTGCTTCACCGTCCTGACAGCCCTCTTCCTACCCAGCACCGGCTCCCTGCGCGCCGCCCGCTGGCTGCTCTCTCACGCCGGCACGGTCAGGCGCGACGAGCTCAGCCGGGCCATCAGGGCCGGGGCGCTGTGCATGGTCGTCGACGAGACGGAGAGGTCCAAGGTCTCGTGGATAGAAACGTCCCTGAGGCGGATGAACTTTGAGAGGGCGCGAAGCTGGTAAGTGTTGAACAGAATCCGCTTTAGAATATTGAAGCATTTCAAATCAATACGCATTTGCTTGTGACTAACTTTGTTCATGCTGAAAGGTACGATATTCCCACCCCCCAATGGTATCGCTCTCGCTTTCGCGGCGCCGGTCGGTGGGTGCACTCTTCCCGGACCATCCACGGGACCTGCGTCCTACCCAAGGGCTTCATCTTGGTAGAGGTGCCCGTAGGCACGCCGCTGATGCCGCCGCCGGGCTCGGGGGCCGCCTACCTCGACCGCTCCAACATCCAGCTGGGCAGCACATACAACATCCCCAAGGCGTTGTTCGCCCTGGGCCAAGCCGCGTGGGGCGTGACGACCGTCTACCGCACGCAGGGCGACCAGCTCCAGCGGTATGGTTATGCTGCCTTTGGCGTGACTGTGGCGCCGTATGCGTTCATGTCTCTCGTCAATCTCATTGCGCTTCTTGTTACGCCAGAGTATAACTGCATTTACCTCGTACATACCCCCGATCTCGACAAGGCAAAGAGGTTGGGGGGCAGATTCTCCGGCATGGTTGCCAGCGTCGACCTCGACAGCATCAAGGAGCCCTTGCGGACCTTTTGGCCCTCTCAAGCGGCTCATGCGTCGTACTTTGCCGTCACGACGGTACTTCTCCTGATGCCGGCCATCCTCGTCGCAGGCGTGACTGGGTTCAGCCCCGGGCACAGCACCATCTACCAGCAAGTTTGGATTCTCAGCTGGCTCATCTTTGGTATCGTCATGGGTCCAGTCATTAGGATGCTCACTGTGTTTCCCTCCGAGATCCACGGCGTTTACAAGATTCGTGCCAACGACGCGATAGCGTATGCTCTTGATAGGGCGACGTTTATGCAGCGGGCGATAGACTGGTTGGTTGCAAAGTATTTTCGCATCATTGAGACGTCGTTCTATCTGTATGTCATTATTGGCGCGGCGATTTGCTTTACCCCTGCGATAGGGGGCATGGTTGTCGTCGGACAGATGTTGCAGGAGTTTGGTGTGTGTAGACGGCTCGATACGACAGGGCAGGGAGGTTTTTAGACTATTACTGCTGGAAGTAGTCCTTGTTGAAACAAATACAATGATCTGGGCCTTGAGGCCTACATATTAACGGTTGTTGAATTTGCTGACCCACTGTGATCTTTCGACCACCGTCGCCCACCATCAGATCTGGTGATGCAAACGATAAAAAATCAAAAACATACAACACCAGGTATTCGCTGATCGTCACCGACTCAACTACTAATCTGGCCCTCATCGGCTTGTCTATGGGAGAGCGGACGGGATCCCGAATTTTCCGATGGGTATGGTCGTATGTGCTTGTTCTCGAAGGTAAAGTCCATCATATCTATTGTGGGCTTGCTCCTCGTGCGTATAGCATTCATCCCATTGACGTAAACAACTCCTCTGCCGAAGACTCCTGCACTCATCAAAGTTTCTCGAGGTTTACAGCATAAGTTTCATACCCTTTGGGTCATTAGGCTAGGAGTTGGGATGCGATACGATAGGTTGGAACAGGAGAAGCGCACACCTAGTCATCTCTATTGGTACGTAAATGAAGAGAGGTATGCAACTGATTGCGACAAGAAAAGATTCTTCATGGTAAACGAAATGATCATTGTCAATGTTTAACGATGGCGACGGTCTCCCCTGACTTGTACGCAGTTACCAATGACATACTCATATAATCAATTTCAGTCCCCAATATGTCCCGATCTAGCTATGATGACCGTCTAGAGCGAGCCCTTTACACAAGTGCGCCCTCCAGGTGGAACGATAGAACTGGATTCTGTGATCAAAGTGAGAAATCTTTGAACCATCTGATTCACTGCGATCTTGTATGAAGAAAACCTCGGGATAAAGTTGAGATTTGGCCCTTCACAACGACTAGATTGTGCCACTGTCTAAATGTCGCTTTCCGAAGCCCGCACATGAAGCAGAAATCGGCTTTGACCTTTATTACTGTTTTACACGTAGCTCGACTCCTATTTCGTTTATAAAATGGTGCGTCTGTTCAAGGATAAACGTACAACGATGAGAAGAAGAGGTCAGTCGCGCAGGCAGGCTCCCGCGTGTGTGTAAACTACCAGTTTTCATATGACTGTATTACTCAAGAAGCACCGTGAGCAGGTTCAATACGTCTAGTTTTTGGGACCTCCAGAGAACCAATGAATATTATTGTGCTTGGTTTAGGTTGAGGTTTGGCTGCGGTCACATCGACTTCCAAAGGCAGTCACGGACATCCAAAATCTTCCCCATCTCCCAGCCTACTATCTTGCAGTCAAGTGCCTCGTCTTTCGATTTGAAGACACCACGGGCCGAGTAAATAATTGTCTAACGATGCTACAGGAATTCCACGCTACTTTCTAGGCCCACTGCACACCCATGCTTCCGACAACTCCCTCACCCCCTTGAAAATAAGCGTGGTTATGAGGAAGACTTTGATAGCCATACCCTCATGTCAGTCTTCAAAGTTATATCACTGTAGCTCAAAGTAACTCTGGGCTAGCAACTGAATGATCACCAGAAAGCTGGAGCCTCCACAACCTCTGCTCGGCGCAGATAAATACCGTGTCATCTGGCCCACGACAGAAGCTCATGACACCACCTATCAGAGAGGCCATGTTAGCATCCTTAGGAGCACATGAATCGAAAATCTCAGATCCAGAGCGGTCAAACTTGCCTGGAACTAGAATCGCGCCAAGTAATGAACCGCCATTACTCCAAATCTCGATGCCGTCGCTACAGGCCGTCCACACATTGCCATTCTCGCACATGAGGTGCATGGGAGCACCCCTCCTAGCCAGGGCAAACAGCCGCCTATTCGCCAAGAAGACGGAACCACTCCGCTTCACAATATCAAAAGCGTAGATACTCCGCGGTCTAGAATACTTAGTCACAGCTGAAGGGGAACAAGACGAGGAAACAAGGCAACAAGGAACTCACTCAGTCAAGTCAAGACTCCCATCAACACGCACACCCCCAGCATCCGCAACATACACCGTCTCAAACTCCTCGTCAATCGCGATCCCAGTCGGCCGCTTGAACCCATCCGCCATAGCTCTCACCTCCCCGGTCTTCGGCTCGCACCGATACACCTGCGGCGGCAGTTGAGGACGCGCCCTAAAGTCCTGCTCGTGCCCGCAGCACGGGTCCGTGAACCAGATGCCGTTGTCCAGCGGCGAGACGGCGGCACTGTGCGGCGAGTTGAAGTCGTGGCCGTAGTAGCCGGACGCCACGCGCTGCGGGTGCCTACCCGCCTGCATCATCAGCACGCCGCCCGTCTGCGAGGCCATGTTTCCTTGGGAACACCACACGGCGACATCGTCTCCGACTAAGCAGCCGCCCGCCGGCATGGGCATGGTTGGGGGTGGGCGCATCTTGGCCCATTTTACGGCGAGCGTGTCGTTGGTTTTGCTGGGCTCGACGTTGACTTTGGACATGAGGATTGTCGGGGGCCGCGTGGGGTCGGTTGCTGCGAGGGGGGCGGAGGTCGTCCATAGCTCTTTCCGGGAAGGGATGTAGACGCATCCGCGGTGGAAAAAGGCGTTGGCTGAGGCGTCTAGGGAGGAGAGGAGGAGGGCGTGAGTTGGGCTTGGGCCGATTATGGACGTAAGAGCGGGGTCGTATTGGATGATTGATATGCCCGCCTGCAAGATATCCCTTTAGAAGCTTAAAGAAGATTCCATCGGAATCTGGGGTTCTCACCTTGTTTGAGTTGGGACGTGATGCTGGCGTTGGAGTGAGACGATCGCCTTTCTACTCGACAGTTAGTATGTAGATCTGAGTGGGTAGTTGACTCTCATTACGAGCCGTAGATGATAGTCTCTTACCTCGACTGGAGTCGCCACGGACTTGATATTCTTCTCTTCAATGGTTGTCATGGTGAAGATGCTCTGTTTGCACACATATTATCTGGGTTGTTGTTTGTGGTGAGTTGGTTATCATTGACACTCCTTGGCTGAGCTAAATTACTAACCCCTACGGCCCCAGTTGAACCGGGAAGCACGTTTGCAGCAAACACCTGTAAACCCCCCCAATTCGCCTTCCCTCTCTTAGTCGTAATACTCCATTACTTTCAGTTGAGAGATAAACCGCAAAAGTCCGGATCAGTCCCCGCGTCTAATGATGGATCGGCCTGCCATGAGCTCCGGCACGGGGTATTGCCGTGACTGGGGCCGAAACGGGCTCGGGCGATGTGGGTAGGGTTTACTGGCGCCGTATCGGGCTTATACAACATGCTCCGGCGCCAACATCGGGTTTATGGCCATACGACTTACTAAGTCCGGTGATCGACACGCAGCGAGCTTCACCATAAAGCACGGTGTGATGATATAAAAGCAATTGTAGAGTCTATCGAAAGATTTCTGGTGCCAAGCATTTTGTATTTCAGTGCAGTCATCATGACCATCATTCTTGTCACTGGCGCGAACAGAGGAATTGGGTTTGGTATTGTCCAGGCGATCGCCGGTCGAGTTAGCAACTCCACCATCCTTGTCGGATGTCGCACTCATGAGTCTGGCGAAGAGGCCGTTCGCAAATGGAGAGACATTGGTATCAAAGAAGCTCTAGATGTACTCCCCTTTGACATCGAGGATGATGCAAGCGTTATAGCTGCTGCTACCATCGTTGAAGAGAAGTATGGCAAACTTGATGGTGAGTTACCACGTATCTTCTCATTGCGAACCCGGGTAGCTAATACTGGTAGTTCTGATCAACAATGCTGCCAGAGTCACTGTCGCAGAATCCCTTAACCTCGTCGATGTTCGGTCTGCGACCAACTCCGTGCTCGCAAACTGTGTCACTTCGAATCTCATCGTCACTCAAGGATTCCTCCCGCTTCTTCGCAAATCCGAATATCCCCGCGTCATCATGACCTCGAGTGCTCGAGGCAGCATGACAAGAACAGCAAATGGGGAGGTAAGTACACATCACTTTCCGCACTTTTCGGTAGCAGGTTTGTCTCACACAACACACAGCTTCCGCCAGCAGCCTCCATCAACTATTGCATGGCAAAAGCTGCGTTGAACATGCTGACCCTGCAGTTCCACCTGGCCGAAGAACGAAGGACATCTGATGACAAAGTCGTCTTCTGGGCAACTAGCCCCGGGCATTGCAAGACAGCTTTCAACGGGTTTCGCGGCACCAAAGAGCCGGTGGATGGAGCTGAAGTCTTTGTACGATTAGTAGAGTCAGAAAAGGGCGTCATTGCCTCGGGAACGTTTTGGGAGTTTGAAGACGGCGAGTTCAGATTGGTCCCCTGGTAACCCCTCCTATCAATTGGATCATCCGTCTTGCGTCCAGACCATTTGTTGCTGGATAAAGATCGTGAAAAAATTGCGTATTGATATCGATTTCCGAGTCACCCTCGCGGTACATGTCGTCGTCGCGTTTTGCTGGTTAGAAAATGTCTTCATTCCCATCAACCAAGCCCTCTATGAATACACTAGGTCGCAAGGAGACCATTGACTTCGCCCGGAATATCGCCCGTCTAGTGTTTCGCCTTCTCGTCCTTGTCCGCGCTGTCCAGGAACTTCCTGTTACGTCTCCTCGTCAGCAAATGGGGAAGGGATTCCTGTCCGTCCAGGGGGAAATGACGCACTTGATGAAGTCGGCCTCGTCGGAGCTGGATGCGTTGATGGGGGGAGTGGCAGTAGCCTTGGGCTTGCTGCCGCTGAGGCCGTAGGAAGCGCCGCCGAAGAGGGTCGCGAGGACGCCCATGGCCAGCTGCGCGGAACGAGAGGTTAGCCTTTGGATGATGCTCGGGGGCCGGGTTCGGGAGTTGCAGGGAGCAGCGGAGGCACGGAGGCGCGCTCGGGATAGCGACATACGTAGTGGGAGCCGATCTGACGGCCGGCGATAGTGTACATCTGAACCATTTTGGCGGTATTAGGGGGTTTGCAAGCCTTCGGGGGTGAATTGGTTCGATGGGGTGGAGGCAATTGGAGATGGATGAGATTCGTCGTGGATGTCGATACTCGGAGCTCGAAATTCGTTCGGAAGCTGGAGAATCAAATGCCTGGATTGTCAGGCCATCATGTTCGGCTCTAAGCCTCTGGCCAGTACCTTATCGGGAGAGCGGGGATTTCCAGCCACCAGCATGTACCTCCGTATCGCTGCTGCGCCACAGGCGGATAAGTTTATGCAAGTGAACTCAGTGGCTGAAGCTCCCCGATGCACCTTTCTTAACCAAGCAGCAGCCGACGTCACAACCGACATCAGAAGATTCATGCCGCGGGCGTTTCCGGCGCGCGCTGGCGCAGGGCGACTACACTACCCTTTAGGCTCCCCTCCCCCAGCACTGCCGCCATCCATGCACACATAAAGCTGTCAACCCCCCAGAAGCGAACTCGAGTGGTAATAGCTCAGATTCAGACGAAGTAATCCGTACATCAACACCAAAAGCATACAACATGTGGGGAAGAAGCCAGGACAAGACACCGGAACAACCGAAAGAGTCGCCAAAGGAAGATGGCGCCAAGACGTTCGACCCCAACAAGCTGCCGGCACGCGAGAAGCTGCCAGCGGCGCTGCAGAAGATAGTCGACAAGTCAGACAGAGAGGATAACTTCTTCGACGAGCTGGTGGACGGGTAGTGAGTGCCGACCGTTGCGACTGAACTAGAGTGCTGAGTTGACTTGCGACAGTGCGCCTGAGTCCACCGAATCCAACGTCCGTTATGCCGCCTACGTGACGCGCATCCGCACCATCATGATGTCCGCCCATCGATACGTCGCCTACACCTCTGATATTGGCGAATCCTTCCGGCCCGTCGCGCATCCCGGTCTCGTCCGCACCGCCTACGGAATCTCGTGGCTCTACATCCTCGGCGATGTCAGTTACGAGGGCTACAAGGCGTACTGGGCTAACCAGCGCGTCCTCAACCCGCACCTCCAGCTTACGGCACGGCAAGCAAAGATCACGGGACTGCCGGATGCCGTGTCAGATGCGACGCACCCCAGCGAAGTGGTTCCGGGTGGCAAGGTTGCGCCGCTGGACGACTACAGGACTGTCATGATCCAGCGAGGCATCTTCCAGAGCATTGCCAGTATGGGTCTCCCTGCTTTCACCATCCACAGCGTTGTGAGGTACTCTGGCCGAGCCCTCAAGAACGCAAAGAACCCGAAAATTAGAACCTGGGGCCCCATTGGTCTAGGTCTTGCCGTCGTACCCTTCCTGCCCAGCCTCTTCGACGAGCCGGTCGAGAACGCCGTGGAGTGGATCTTCCACAAGGGCTTCGAGTCGTACGGTGGCAAGGAGTTTGTTGGCAATGCACCAGCCACCGGTCGTGAAGACCTATTGGCGAAGAGACCAAAGGAAAAGGAATTGTAGGCGTGGCGTTTAGGATGATTTTGATCACAACTCAATCGGATTTGGCTCGGCGCATGAAGGAAATCTCCAATTCACGGAGTTTGGCACTGAAGGGAAGCGATTGGCACGGCCTTTGATTTGGCGGCGTGTGGTGTGTAATTGAGGGTATATACGGAAAATGCCACTATGAACATATTCATCAAGTCATCATCATTCGCTAAACCTCCATGAGATCAGGCGGCGGCCCAACACCGCGGAGCAATACGACAGTGTTGCCGCTGACAAGCGAAGCTCCAACCTTTTCGTTGAATTCTAGAAGTCGCCCTCCCTCCACGTGAAACACCCGTAGCTTATCTTGCTCATTCGATGATCGGTTGTTGAGGTTCTCCACCTGTAATCGTTTCGCAGCTTCGTCCAGTACCCTGCCCACCACCCAGTCTTTGGAGAAGAAGAATTCGCCCTTGGGGAACTTTGCTTTTGCGGTTGCGGCTTCTGCTTCAACGTATAGGTAGACTCTCTTCTCTTGCGCCAGCTTATCGTCGCCCTTTGCCGTCTTCTTGAGGTTGTTCACAGCGATCAGGCGCGCAGATGCGGATGTAGGTTTCGGTTTGGGTAGTGCTCTGCCAGCTTGTTCCTTCTTTGCAGATCCCCATGCCTTTAACTTGTCGAATGCGCTCTTCGTCCGCGCCGCGACGTCGATTTGTGATCCTGGCCGCGCGCCGAGCGGAACAAGGTTCTTGCAATCGTGGTCCTCTTTCAGGCGGTGCTTGAGACAGTAGTCGCGATTGCAGCCCGGGCAGTGGACGCCGGTCACGAGCGAGGTGCCGATGGTGGTCTTGCAGGTCGGTGATGCACAGGGCTTCTGGGTGACGGTGTCGCGCAGTTGGCGGCCTTGGCCGTAGGAGGGTTTCGCGAGCTCCGCCTTTCGCCGGCGTTCGGCCCAGGCGCCGGCGTTGGCGCACTTGTGTGTGGTTTCGGATCGGTGGTCGAGGCAAAATGTGTGTTTGCAGCTCTGGCAGAAGAAGGGGAGGAAGTCGAGCTGGTTGCAGTACTCGTATTCGCAGTGTTTGCCGACGAGGGTCTCGTCGAAGCCGTCTTTGGATTCGTCCATCTTGACGTAGCTCGTCTCTTCGGGGGTGGATGAGGATGCCATTGCGATGACGTGTTTGTCGTCTCCGTCTGTTTATCTATAATACTGAACAGTCTTCGGAGATTTGTTGAGCTTGCGTAGACCTCAAGGTGGGCGCAGTGGGTGGCACGAGGCTGAGAGTGGCAGTATCGGAGATGGCGATGTCGGGTTGATGAGAAATAGCGGCGGAAGGGTCTGGAAGGCGCCAGTTGGCGGGTTTCGCTCAGTTAAGTTGACTCAGTCCACGGGTCGCTGTCAGCGGGGCAACCGCTGAGAGTTGGCGCCAAGTACAGCGTGTGCGTGGCCATTGGCAGCCTGAAAGGGTAAGATCCATAATGGGCCATGGCTCACTAACCAAAGTCGCAACTTTACCATGATGTGAGCTAATTTGACATACCGAATCACAAAGTCAATGAAGCTTCCGCAATGTGCCGAGGGAAGTCAAATGTCTCTGTGGATATTGGTCATCCAAACTGCTCTCCTTGAGAGACATGGAAATAACGGCGAAGAGCCGGAGCTAATGGAGGGGCGACCCAGGCGATCCCCGGATGTGACCCAGTATTTAATCGGATCCGATCTAGCGGGTCTCCGGACCCCTAAAGTGGGTCGCGTACCTGCGCGTTTCTCGCGAATCAATGACGTTGTTAACGGTCCTGTCGCATCTCCCCTGCAAAGCTTCTCAGAGCTTGCGCTTCTGAACTACCGCCATGTTTCTTTCCTGACACCAACGCGACATAATGCCTCCTCATGTACCGCGGAAGCGGTTGCGCGAGGAGTCGCCGGTCAAGCAGACCCCCAAACGCCAACAGGTAGCGAAAGGGCAAGGAAAGACTCCCGCCAGCTCCGGCCGCAGAAAGCCGACGTTGTACGACGATTTGGATGCTACCACCACGTCTGAGTCATCCAAGGTCGGCCGCGCTGCGCTTGATACCATCAGCGACAGTGACGAGACCAGTTCCTTGAGCGATTTATCCGACGGTGATTTTGAGGATGTGCCTCTTGCAAACGGTCGCAAGACGGAGGAAGCTTCCGAAGATGACGATAACGACGACATCGAGTTTGAGGATGTTCCTGCGCCGAGAACTACTTTGGCAGTGGCACCGACTACTTCCAAAGACTTGCAACTCACACTTGATGCCGGGCTCGGTACCGCTATGACTGATCCCTACGGCGACAAGAAGGGACCTACGAAGCGTGAGAAGAAGGTTCGCAATGTAACGCACTGCATTCACGTTCAGTACCTTCTTTGGCACAACGCCATTAGGAACTCATGGATATCCGACCAGGAAGTCCAGGCGATCATGATGTCTCATGTGCCCCCTCGTTTGTGGGAAGAAGTAGAGCGATGGAGAAGGACCAGCGGCTTAGACACCGAGCCAAAGCAAATACCGACGAAAGTGGCCAAACCAGCGAAGAAGACCAGAGGAAAGGGCAAAGGAAAGAAGACCGAAAACGAGGACTCT
Organism: Colletotrichum scovillei; assembly: GCF_011075155.1. Taxonomy (NCBI): domain Eukaryota; kingdom Fungi; phylum Ascomycota; class Sordariomycetes; order Glomerellales; family Glomerellaceae; genus Colletotrichum; species Colletotrichum scovillei. The sequence goes on along the minus strand of NW_023336265.1, from coordinate 2,738,423 downwards.
CGGGATTGGGGCGCTGCCGCTGAAAGGCTGGAGGCAGGTGCTGTCGACATGAGCCACGGCGATCCACTCTTCAGACTTATGAGGGCTCTCGCGGCGTGGTGGAGGCAACGCTTCCGCGTCACGGCACCCGGGATTCGAAAGTGGGGATACATGCCGCCTGAACGACTTGGCCGGTTGCGAAAAGCCTGGGAGAAGGAAGGGAAAGACGAGGAAAAGTACGGAGAGCGGATTAATGGACTTGAAGGGTTTCGCAAATGCGCTCAGGACTGCACAGGAAGCCGAGATGTGGGATCGCAACTATTCACCGCGCTTATGAGGGCTTTGGGGTTGCATGCACGGATGGTCGCGAATCTCCAGCCAGTTGGTTTCGGCTGGACGAAGCTGGAGGAGGCAGATCCTGAGACGGAACAGACTGCAACTTCGGCACCAAAAAGCAGTGACGAAGCAAGCGAGGCGGGAGATGGCACACGCGGTAAGGCGAAAAGGGGGCCGAAGACGACTACTACAACTAAGAATACCCCGGTGAAGAAGACATCAAAGCAGGCACCAAAAACAGCGTCAGGACGAAAAACTGGCACGAGACAAGCCAGCAATAAGAGCGCCGTCATTGAGATAGATGACTCGGATGATGAGCTTGGCTTGGAGCATCCGGACAGCGATGATGCTTCGGTCATAGAATTAGCAGTGACCCCACGAAAGTCAAAAGCGGTGTCTAAGAAGTTTGACAAGGACCTGGAGTTTCCACATTATTGGACGGAAGTGCTTTCGCCGGTCACGAAGAAATATCTGCCGGCAGATCCAATCGTCAAGAACATTGTCGGTACGAATCGAGAATTGGTAGAGTCTCTGGAGCCGCGTGGAGCAAAGGCAGAAAAAGCGAAACAAGTCATGGCATATGTTGTTGGATTCTCTCCGGATGGCACAGCTAAGGACGTAACGGTTCGCTATTTACGAAAGCAACTGTGGCCAGGTCGTACAAAAGGGGCGAGGATGCCACTGGAAAAGGTACCGATCTACAACAGACACGGGAAGGTAAAACGATACGACCAATTCGACTGGTTCAAGTCAGCCATGAAGGGCTATGTCAAGGGCAGTCGAAAGCACCCACTCACCGAGGAGGACGACCTTGAGGATTCGACAGACCTCAAACCCGCCCAACCAGAGAAGAAAGAGGTCAAGGAAGGTAGCGAAACTATGGCGTACTACAAGCAGTCTAAAGAGTTCTGTCTCGAGCGTCACATGAAGCGCGAGGAGGCCCTGCTACCTACAGCAAAGCCTGTCAAGACTTTCCTCCACAAAGGAAAGGGCGGAGAATTCTCTCCAGAACCAGTCTACTCGAGGAAGGACGTGGTCTACGTCAAGAGCGCAGAGACATGGCACAAGCAAGGCAGGGCACCCAAACCTGGCGAGATGCCCCTGAAGAAGGTACCATATCGTGCGGCTACGACCAACAGGAGACGAGAGATCGCCGAGGCCGAGGCTGCCAGCGGCGAAAAGGTTCTTCAAGGGTTGTACAGCTTTGAGCAGACGGATTGGATTATTCCGCCGCCTATCAAAGATGGAGTCATCCCGAAGAACAATTATGGGTATGTCTGCGTGCTTGTTAACCGACATCAAATGCTAACACCTCCCAGTAACATCGATCTCTTTGCCGAGCACATGTGCCCCGAAGGCGCCGCACACGTCCCGTTCCGAGGAGCCGTCAAGGTCTGCAAGAGGCTCGGGATCGACTATGCCGAAGCCGTTGTGGACTTTGAGTTTGGCAATCGAATGGCCGTCCCAGTCATCCAAGGGGTTGTCATAGCCGAGGAGTATCACGACCAAGTTATGGAAGAGATCCGCAAGGACGAGGCAGAGAGAGCGCGGAAGGAGGACGAAAAGCGACGCAAAGCAGCGCTGAGCATGTGGAGCAAATTCTTGAAGGGCCTCAGGATCGTCGAGCGCATTCGCCAGGACTACGGCCATGTCGACGATAGTGTGCCAGTGTTCCAGAAACACGGGGCAACCAAGGCTACCAAAATCGCTCACGCCGAAGAAGAAGAAGACGACAAGAATCAGATGGACGCGGAAGCGATGCAGATGAGAGAAGAAGAGATGGCAGGCGGGTTCTTTCCCGAAGGGCACGACGAGGAAGAGGTTGAACAACCCAAGAGATTCACCTCTGGCTTCTTCCCAGTGGTGGATGAGAACGACGAAGATGAAGACATGGATGACGCCCTGCAAGTGGATCACGGCCACGTTGAGAAGGAGCATGCTGTCAACCGCTCGGATGGCGCGGAAGACGCGGAAGATGCAGAGGATCAGATGGAAGCTTCACCCGAACCCGAGCCTCTGCCTGCACCAGTGAAAGCCAAACCGAAGCCCAAGAAGAAGGCAGTGGCGAGACGATCATCTAGGCGCCGGCGGAGGCCCATATCTGAGAGCGAGGACGAGGAAGAGGACGACGATGACGACTTCGTGGCCTCGGACGATGATTACGAGTAGTGCATCAGCATCTAGGCTCGAAGGAGATCATGCAAGACGGGAAACCGCCTGAGGATTTTCATCACTGTGCGTCGGGATTTGAGAGTCGTGGACAAAACTGGGCAGCTGGCAGGCGGCTGTAGTACAATAGGTGTGCCACCATCCTTATTCGTCGCAAGATGCATAGATGGGGGCATTATTAGCTATAGCCACCAATGGAGGACTATTCCTTCTTCAGCTCGTATGCCGAGATGCGCTGGCCCGACTGAAAGGGTTTGATTCTGCGACTCTGCTAGTGTATGTACGGGTCGATTCGAGAGCACCTGATCATCCTCAGAAGTGGACATTGTATCCAATAGAAGAGAGGGTGTCAGCGTGTGAATTACCTATCTACTTTCTTACACAGCCTGATACTTGGAGTCGCAAGAGAAACCGATGATAGCCTTTGTTTGATAGAAGATACCATAGCATGAATGTGAAACCTTCCGCATCCCAAGAAGCGTATGGCCATTGGCCATCGTCGTCTGTTCGTCTGTCTACTCAAAGTACTCATTAATACGAGCGGTCGCCATGTCAGTGACAGTAAGTGAGACAAGAGGCACCCAATGACACCTTCGGCATGGGAATGCGCACCCGTTCGAGCCACCTCCCAGGGACCTCCCCTGCTGAAGATTTGCGCTAACGAGAGGCCGGGGGTGATGTCCAACTTCCCGGGGCCATCTGACGATCCACCGATCGGTTTAAGTCAGGTCCAGATGATTCTCCCAACGTCACCTCATGCTCCCCTTTCACCTTTGACCGACGATGCGGATCGCAACTTCGTGGGCGCCAAGTTGCGTGTCACCGTTTTTTCGAAGCCTTATAGCTCAGCGACAGGGCTAAAACGGAAAAACTCTAGAAAATACCAGTAGGTGAGGTGAGACAGGCAGCGAAAGAAGCGCGGCAAGGCGAAGCGCACCGGGAGCGAGGGGTAAAATCGTCCGGTCAGACGGGGTCAGGCGATTCCCAGGCTGTCGAACGACGGTGAGGATTTTTTTTTCTCATGTAGGCAGATGAGAAGGTGAAGGCCGTTTGGAAGGCTGCGAGGCTCCAGGTTACTCTTTCCTTCAGTATTGGGGCATCCTAGTGGTGAAGTTTGTTTATTTATTTTCATAAGCCACATGCACACAGGTGTTTGGCGATCCGCCTCCGGAGGGCAAAAACAGAAGAGAGGTCAAATAAAAGAGAGGAGTAAGCAAAAGGAACAAGGGAAAAAAAATCATCTTTGGAACCAAAAGGGTCCTCGGGAAGGCGCAAGGCACGACGGTTCTGGTCTTGCCCGTACCTGCCTATCGTCAAGGACGTCGAGGACGGCATCTCACCACCCACCTCGACCCGCTACCGCCTCTCTCTCCCTCTCTCTCTCTCTCTCATCTTCAACCCTCCAGTCTTTTGACCCTTCCACCTCCCACTTCCCACTTCCCGTCTGATTGCTCGGCGCAATCCCATATCTCACCACCTCACCTCCTACGGCGAATATCGATTTTCTTCCGAACATCACGCGCTTCCAGAGTCTCGGTCAGACCGTCAACATTAGATCACTCACACCTCCTTCGTTTCGCATCAAGGAGGCAAATCCAAGACGAAAAGGTCCGCAGTGGCATCTCCTTCCCGCAGGTAAGTATGCAGCACTTTGTTGTCATTTTTCTCCTCCTTCTCATTTCGAGGCTTGGTGGCGCTTCCGTTTTGTGCTATTTTTCGCGAATAGCCTCTTTGGTTGCTCATTTACCCTGAACCTTCCTTCCTACCTACGTGTCCAATCCTTCCCATACACTCCTGGGGACTCTTCACATTCACAAGCTTTATGGGCGGGCGCACAGAGAAATTTCGCAGGCGAGGTGTGAGTGGCTCCCGATATTCAATGCAAGTGTGTTGAGCTCATGTCTCGTTTCCTTCTATTACCCTTCATGCGCCTCCATCGGCGAGCTCACGTTTACCCACAAGATTCCTGTTCATTCGGTTGTGTTGTACTCATTGCTCTACGATGAGCCTGCTGGGCTGGTTTTTGGTCCAATTTCAACGCTGCTTCTCTAGCTTGCCTATCATGTTTGCCTTGCTGAGCAAATGGTATCAAAGTAAAAAGATTGCTGACCATGAAAAGCATAGTCGACTTCGAAGAGTCCAGGCACATCAACCAATCGCTCGAGCCTCAAACGACATTGTTGCCCGAAGGAACTCTAGATTTCTGCCAAGGGTCGCGCAGCACGTCAAAACTGTTCTCGCTCATGGACTTGTGATACATCACCGGTTGAAAGAGCCTCCTAGCGCAGCAATGGAGCAAGTCAACCACGACAAGGACGCCTGTGCGGCTACAGTTCTCAGCGTCTTCCCAGACATATGCCTTCAGTACCTGGAGGAGACAGCCGCCAAGGTCAACCATAACGCCGACCAAACCATCGATACCATTTTGGGTTCCACTGAGAAAAGCGGATCGTACCCCAAAGCATCCCGCCGCCAGAAAAGTCTTAAGCGGAAGCGTGAAGGATCGGCTGAAGAAGATGATGATGATGATGAGAAGGAGAAGGAAAACCTCCTCCGCCTCTATGCTTACCCTGGCCGAGAGCGGGAAAGGGGAAAGCAGTACATCTCCAGGTCGTAAGTCTAGTTCATTCCTTTCGTTAGCCCAGCTTCCACGGTTAAGGCCATCAAAATTGGCCACTACCTTGTTGCTATATGCTCATTACATAGATGAGACTGACACTGGACGTAGGGAGGAGATTTTGAAGCATGAATTCCCTCATGTTATTCAGAAGTGCGTCATGAAGATCTTTTACGACAATGCCTGCAAACTACTGCCTACGTACCTTGCCGTGGATAAAGCTGTTGAGGATCTGAAGAACGGTGTTCAAGAAGGTCTCCCTTACGGCTTTGCACTCAAGAAGAGACCAACCCCACCATCGGATCGTATATTCGAGGGTACGAAAATGCATGAACTTCTCGAAAGGGCGACTCACGACGACAAGAGAGTTTTGGAAGAACTGGTGGCCGCCCGTCAAGTGCTGATGGTTACCCGTAACAGGCTGGAAGCAGCTAGATTCGAGGCTGCCAGAGAAGCTGCCAACTTTGAGGAAGCAAAAGTGACTGGCAGTTTTACGGACTGTGGCTGCTGTTATAGCGAGTTCGCTCTCAATCGCATGGTCCGTTGCGAGAATGACAACCATGTAAGCTTATGACACTCCATTCTTTCAGACCTTTGCTAACCCTTCCAAGTACTTCTGTCTCGAATGCGCACGCCGCAACGCTGAAACAGTGGTTGGCCTCTCAAAGTATGAGATTACCTGCATGTCCATAGATGGATGCGATTCTGGTTTCACTCACAATGAACGCTCCAAGTTCATCAATAACCAACTTAGTCAAGCCCTAGATCGCATCGAATCCGAGGCTAATCTCCGCATGGCTGGCATTGACGGCCTGGAGACCTGTCCTTTCTGCCCTTATGCCGCCGAGTATCCACCGGTCGATATCAACAAGGAGTTCAAGTGCGAGAATCCCGACTGCCAGGTGGTCAGCTGCCGGCTTTGCAGAGAAGAGACCCATATACCCAGAACATGTGATGAAGCTGCTGGGGACAGCGCAGAAGGTGCTCGGCGTCAAATTGAGGAGGCTATGTCCAGTGCGCTCATCCGCAAGTGCAACAAGTGTGAGTATCCTTGCTTCTTTGGCGACTGAACCAAGACAATTGATTAGATTGCACATGATACTGACGTCTAACCCAGGTGGCATGGCGTTTGTCAAAGAATCAGGGTGCAACAAGATGACCTGTACAAAGCGTGGATGTAGGAACGTCCAGTGTTACGTTTGTTCCAAGTCATGCGACTATGCCCACTTTGACGACCAGGCAAGAGGTGGACAGAAGGGCAATTGTCCCCTCTTTGACGATGTCAATACACGCCACAATGAGGAAGTGCAACAGGCCGAGGCAAAAGCCCGTCAAGATATTCTCGAGCGACACCCCTCGATGAAGGCAAAGGAAGACCTTCTCAAAGTCAACTCGGGAGAACTGGCATCGGCGGTCTCCAAGAACCCCCCAGCAGTGCGAGCTGCCTACGGACAACAGCTTCCACCGCAAAATCCTCAGGCCCAGATTGTCCCACCCGGGATGAATCCAGTCGTTGGCATGCCCCTCGCCAACGCGGTCAGGCCTTTTCAACCTCAGCCGATGATGCCACAGCCACAGGCTCATGCGATAGTTCCGCCGGTTCCGCCGGCAAATATTGCTGCTGGAGTCGCGAATCTGCAGTTGCAAAGGGGTCCGGTACAGGCTCAATACCCTCAGGGCCATAATCCCAACCTGATGCTCAATCGGCAGCACCGCCCAATCATTGGACCCGCTTTCCCAAATGCGCAACATCCCAGATTTCCCTACTTGCAACCAATCCCAGTACCACCGCCGCCGGCGGGTCAACAGGGTCGGCCAGCGGTGTTCCACAATCCTAACCCGCCTCGCGTGCTTTACCAGCCCGCAGCCCAAGCAGTGCCGATGATTGCGCCTCAGCCGCCGATGATCGCTCCTCAGCCTGCGAAGCAAGTAGTGCCAGCCATCGCGCCACCCGGCCAGGCCAGACTCAATGATCCTAACTACTTGGGTTTCGAAGAGGAATGGGGTCCAGAGTACGGAGAGCCTAGAGAGTTGAAGAGGCAGAAGTTTTGCGATAAGAACGCCCAGCCGCTTCCCGACATCTTGGCGAGACCGAACATTGATAAGAAAGCCGGGGAGCAACAGGCACCGCAACAAGCCGAGCAACCGCCTCAGCTGGAACGCGAAGCCATGCGGCAGAGCCTGGTCGTTCTCCGAGGTCAACCTTACCGTGAAGAGCCCGTGCAGCAGGCCGGGGCCAATTTGATTGCAGCTCGAATCGCAGCCGGCCCCAATCACGGACTTGCAGAACTTGTGGCCAGCGTAGCGAATCGAGATAATCAGCATCCGGCACCCGTGAGTGAAGCCGCCCAACGGGCTATAGACGCAGGTCGCGAATTTCAACGACAGATGTCTATTCACCGTGCTTTTTACCGTGGCGGGGCGAATCTTCCCGGAGGAAGCAGAGAACATCCTATCAAGATGGACTGATTGCCGTCTTCCGGGGTTCTTCCTATTTCCGCTCTTACACATTTTTCTTTACAGGACGATGAAGCGATGAGAAGCCAGCATTGTTGGGTGGTCGTTACCACATCACAGGAAGGAGGAAGCGTGGTCTTGTTTGGTTCGTGGAAGGCAGGATACGAGTTTGTTATCTTGCGTTTTCCTTTTCTTAATACTTTCTTTACTTTTCAGGTGGTTTTCATCAGGGTGATTACCGGATGACATTTGAGCACGGCGTTGGAGGGCATCTCCATCTCATTACCCTAGCATTCATCGAGGACTCATGGTGGAGGGAGAGGGGGGGAAGCGAGTGCCATGCCAGCATGGTATACATCATTTAAGATACCATCAATAAAAGTGGTTTTTTTGTGAAGCAGATACATGGCATGTGAAACGTGGGTGTGTGAACTACGGAGCATCTCACGCTCCAGGTACTTAAAAAGCAGAGAGTTCTCCATATCTTGTGTGAATCGCAAAGAATTGATTAGTGAGATGTATGATGTGCGCGTGTAAGTGTAAGTGTGTGTATGTCCAGGATTTTCACCGCCCCCGGCCAAACTTCTCGTGCCATTTTCCCTTGCTCCCAGTGTTTTTGAGATTTGATATCGTCTGCGGCTCAGTCTGGGCGACGAGCTCGATGGTTTCGTGGATGGTGGCGATGGCGGCTAGGCCAGCGACGGGGATCTCGTCCGAGGAGTCTGGTGAGGGTGTGGCGGAGTGAGGGGCGAGGAGGATGAGAGAGTTTGAAGTGTTTTTCTGGAGAAGTTTGTAGGTTTTGTCTGGGGTTTTGAGGAGGGCTGTTGTTGGGGTTGAGGTGAGGGTTATGCTGTTGTGTGTTAGTGAGTGATATGTGACTGAGTGACTGAGATAGCCAGTAAATGAGTGATGAGTGAGTGAGAGAGGTGACGTGGATTATAGATTAGGGGATGGATAAGAGGGAATGGCTATACGGTGAAGGCGAGTGAGACCTGGAGAAGGAGAGTGTGGTTCAAGTAAGGTGAGGTGAAGTGAGATGTCGTGATTGAGGCTCAGAGTGGACTGAGGCACGGCCGGGGGGTTGACTTACACCGGAGCATCTTCGGCAGTGAGCAGGGCCTCTAGGTCGGGGGGCAGCTCCATGAGCTTGTAGCCTCTGGCGTCTGGGGCATGGGTCAAGGGGATACCGGGGTCTTGGGTAGACATGTTTTTGAGTATCGAGATATGGTGCTTGACTCGGAGGTATCGTCTTTGATCTATGGGAAATACGACGTTGTTGATGGAGTGAGATGTAATAGCCCGGTGAAACTTTGATAGGGAATGTGAGGTCGAATCAGCAGTCGCGTAATCGGTGCGGGGTGGGAAAAGAGACGTCTTTTGGAGATTTTGGGACGGAGGGCCGATTAGATTGGACGGAATGCGATGGGATTCATGGGAGGAAGGAGGAGGGGTTCGCGGGGAGCTCCTGTCATTGGCTGCATCGACTCTGGCAGGGGATCTGGTGGGGCTCAGAGATCGAAAGATGCATGATTGGGCAGAATCGAATATCCGAGCTTTTTCGATACCTACGTGTACGTACCGTGGGCCCGAGTGCCTTGTTTTAGTGCGGCTGTTGCTGGTCCGGCAAGGTTACGGGTGGGGAACCTGAGTGCACCTTTTGACAGCTCTGAGTGGACGCGTTTTGGGCGATGGGCGGGGCGCGTTGGATCTGTTTATGTTGACGTTTCGAGACCACTTTTTTTTCTGGTGGAAAGCGAGAGAGGGGAGGAGCGATGCGATGCTGAAAGTCCGAACCTGCCTGCACCTGCATCTTGCTGTTTGTGAGCATCCAGTCACAGAAGCAATGGACGAAAAATTCTCTATCACGGACTTGCGGTAAGATGCATTTTTGGTACATTCGAGATGTAGACAGGATCAGGGAGAAGGTATCTTAATTAAAGTCAGCCAATAGATCCAAGGCGGTCGGCATAGCACGCGACTCCCAGTCAATAGTGGGTGTTTATTCCGTCGTCTAGGACTCTTTTCTTTTTTGACTTTTTAGTCCGGATAGTATATGGTTTGTTGATGTACTGTTGTTGTCCATAGAGATCTTGAAATTATCAGTGTGTTCTCTTATCAACAAGGTAAAGAGTCTAGCCCGAGTCCAGGACTGAGGCGTTCGTCGCTTAATTCCCTCCCCTTGTCTGGCGTTTTCGTCATCCTCCCTCTCCCGCTCTCTCGCCCCCCGTCACATCTCTAACCCTCTTTGTTCTCGTCCACTTACTTGCATTTGCATGGGAGTGTCGGTGAAGAGGCACAGAGGGAAGCCAGCCCAAGAAAATCCTAGTCAGGAAGAAAAAAAAAGGACACAACCACTAGGAAGCTGACGGAGGACAAGAGGCTGGTTTCCTGGTTTCACTGCTTCTTTGGCCTGCTTCAGAAGTTGAGGATCAACAAAGGGTTCAACAAAGTTGCTTGAGAGGGCAGGCAGACTGAGCCAGGATCTCATTGTTGCGGTACTGCTGTTTAATCATTGATGGGGCCATCTTCCTGACCCCGACCAGGACCCCTCTGCCTTACGGTATTACACTCCATCAACCTTGGATTGGGCTTCACCTCTCTTGCTTGCAGCTCCATCGCAATCACAACAAACAACAACACACACAGCATACAGCGCCCCACGGACCACAGACCGCCCAGCCCAGCCCGGTGCATCCAGGCCTTGACCTCCAAACTACGGGATACACTGCTACCTTACCTTACCTTACCTTACTTTACATTGCCTACCTTACCTATCTGACGGATACCCACCGCTGCTGTCGCTGTCGCTGTATACCTGGGCTCTGTTGCTGCTGCCGTTGCTGAGGTCCCCCGTTGCTGCCCGCTGCTTTCTCCAAGTCCCAAGGTCAACCAAACCCACGGACTCGACTCGACCCCGGCTGCGCTCAACGCCAGCCAACTCACACCGACACCGACACCACCACCACCACCACTCCCACCACACGATAATTATCGCTGCGCTTGCAATCTTCATCTGTCCAACTTTGGTCGCGCTAGCCAACCTGGCAATTTGCCAACTTTTTTCCTCACGCTCTTTTGCCCCCTGATTCTTTTTTTTCTTCCCTTTGCCGGCACGTCGAAAGCCTTATTTCCATTTTGTCGACAGTCGCATCGCGAATGCCCGTTGCTACCCTTGGCCTTCAGTCATCGACTCAGCCGCCACTCGACTCGGCTCGACCACCACCACCACCTTGCGCCTGACGCGGTCGACACACACACCATACGCACACACACCACAGCATACCGAACCCGATACACTCGTTTGCCGACTTCCTACACCCCTGACGGCTCTTTACTTTCCTTTGCTTTGCGTGTTTCGGTCAGCGCCCAGTCAGCAATGACCTTGGCCCATTAAACGAGCCCACGCGACCGACCGACCGATCGACCGTATCGCCAGCCCCGACAATGGTTCGTGTCACCGAGGAGCTGGCTCTGTCCGCAGAGCAGCTCACTCTATACCATGCCTCCGACCCCCTCCTCGGACACCTGCCTGTCCTCATCTTCCACGGCGCCTCTACTACTGCCAACTACACCCTCAACAGCTCCCGCGTTCAGATCCACGTCTACAGCCCCGCCGGCTATCAGTCGTTCCCGCGCCTGACCATCCAACCCAACTCGCCCTTCTACGCCGTCGTCAACCACCTGCCGCGCGAATGGCAGGGCGACGAGATCTACCGAGGCCTCGCCTTTGGCCTCTACAAGTACTTCCAGGAGCTGCCCGAGGTCGTCAAGAACCACCTCAAGAACACATACCCGACCACGAGGGGGCGCCGCCCGGGGAGTGGGCCGGCCCTCTTTGGCGAGCAGCACGCCGCTGACCTCGCCAAGAACATGATCAAGAGCGAAAACACCGTCGAAGTTCTCGAGACGTTACAGACGGCCCTGCAGACCCAACACCTAAGCAACGTGGACGTCGATTTTGTCCTGCCTCCCGGCTCCATTGTGCCGCTGCAACCCGAAGATCTCGACGACGCGCCCGAGGATGACGACGAGTTCCTGGACCCGACTCTACGGCAATATGGAGGGTACACATCACTGGTGAAGCTTCTCGGCGAGCCTCTCTTCCTGCCCACCTCCAGATTACGGCGGGCGCCTTCTAAGCCGACATCGCTGAATCGCAGCAAGTCCTTCTCCAAGGATCAAAAGGTGGATCTGAGAATGAAGCTCGGGGAGCTGGTCGACACTGAGGAGAGATACGTGCTGAAGCTGAATGAGCTGGTGAAGCACATCGCCGACGACTTTAGACAATCTGCGAAACAGCGTGACCCGAGCAGTTTGAGCCCTTCCGAAGAAGAGCTCGAGAAGCTTTTCCCCCGGTCGGCGGATAGGATATTACAGGTCAACTCCGCCTTCATGGAGGAGCTGCGCAAGATTATGGACGACACGGAGGAGGAGGCCGTCAGGGATATGGAGGTGACAACGGTTGCACTGACGGGATCCAGGCTGGGGTCGCCATCCAAGATGAAGGATCCCACAGGCGCACTGGCGATCGCGAGGGTATTCCTTGAGTGGTTCCCGAAGTTCACAGACTGCTACCAGGAGTACATTCGCGCCAGCCAGCACTTTCCCACGCTCCTCAACTCGTTCCTGGACCAACAGTCGAGCTTCCGCCAACGGGTTCTGCAGACAGGCGAGCAGACCGTTCGCTCGATTCTCATCGAACCTGTTCAACGTCTTCCCCGATACAGTCTGCTCATCGACCAGATTGTGAGCTGTCTTCCCATGACACATCCGGCGCTGCAATCGATGCTCAAAGCCCGCGACATCATCACAAATATCTGCTCCATGGATGAGCCTATCCCAGATAAGCCGCAAGTGACGAACCGCCTGCGCAACATGGTTGAGAGTTGGCCCCTTGACCTCGAGCCCCAAGGAAGACTCATCCTTGCAGCCGACTTTGTGGAGCTCCCGGCACCCTACCGTGTGCTTGATCCGCCGGAGGCGGCGGAGCGCGCCGGTATTTTCGTCTTGTTTTCAGATTGCCTGGTCATTTTGAAGAAATTAGGGCCGAAGCCCATGTCTGGCAAGGACCTGTTGCGCGAAATTGACAAGCCTTCAGCAGCGGGTCTTCTCTTGTCCATGACGAATGCCGCCGGTGGCCAGCCATCTTACGAGCTTGCATTCACAGGCTGGCATAATTTGGCAGACGTGCGCTTCACAGAGTCGACAGACGGCAAGCTTATTTGGATGGCTTCAACCCAGGAGATGAAGGGAGCGCATGCAGGAGAGTGGGTGACGGGCACCGCTGTCACGTCGCGGTGCTTCTTGCTGGAGGAGACCTTTACGAGAGCGTCAAAGTGGACGGAAGACATTGTAAAGGCCCGTGTGGAGGGTCGGTTCTCGGAAAAGGAGCGCGAGGACCCTTCGTGGACCCTGCGTTCTATCAAAATGTCGGATAACAACCTCGGTTTCTTCGCTGCCGTCTTCCAGGAAGGTGCTGACCAGCTCATTGATGGCCGGAGGGAGCCTGCGCCAATTCGCATTGTCATCGACCACGAAAAGGGCACCAAGGGTGCGCCGATTGGACATTACGGCGTTGAGATCACGGTCAACGTCAACAGCGGCGACCTGAAGAAGGTCAAGATGGTGACAGCTGGCTTGAACGGCAAACAGTTCACAGACGATGTAGCGCTGGACGACTTCTTGCCGACGCTCACACGACGAAGTAAGATTGTGCATATCTGCTATATTGAAGTAAAATGCTAACGTTGAGCACAGTCATCCAATTGCTGGGCACGCAGTTCAGTGTGTCAAATATGCGACTGGCACCCGCGTTGGTATCATACTACACCAAGATTCTTAAAGGCCTGCCGCTCATGACGAGGGCAGAGAAGACGAGGTCGTTCCTTGCTTCTTCCCCAGTGAAGGGACTCTTCTCCAGCATCTGGGGTGGCTCAACCAACACTGAAGCACATAGCCCGCCTAAGCACAGCAGAACACCCGTGACGAATGTGTTTCCTCCACCAATTTCACGAGCAAATAGCGAAGCAGGGTCCATCTACGGCTCGGCCAGGGGCAAAGACGGGATCAAAATGGGCGGCGACGACCGCCCCGAGAACCCCCTCGTAAGACTCGAGCAGACCTTTACAGGATACGTCGCCAGTCTCCAGGCCCGCAAAGGTAGTATCATCGGGCGGATGCTGCTGAACCGATCCCTTGCCGACGAACTCTTGGTTAATGATCTCTACAACCGGCTGATTGAGAGTCCGTTTGATCTCGACGCCTCGTCCGAGTGTAGCGCAGATGTCATCTTTGTTGCCTTTGAGAAGTTTATTCGCATCGCTTGGGGCGAGCAGATGGGGCCAATTATGACGAAGCAGACCCTGGATACGTTGCTGGAACGTATGAACCGACAAGTACCAGGAAACTTTGCCGATTTTGTCAACTTCATCTTCAAGGAAATGGCGCCACAGAACCAAAGGGCATTTACGGCTCTAATCAAGTTGCTTGCTGACTTGCTCGATGGCTGTGGCAATGATGGCGACAGAGGCATCCTGACGGTTTCGTTTGCAGAACTTCTCGTTTCGGACGGTACAGCGCAAGCCTACATCAACCTGCTGGACCGTCTTGTCGAAGACTGCGATAGAATCTTTGACGATGCCGGGTTCGGCGTCAACCTGACTGTTCAACAAGCCTTCGAGTCTATGAACTCTCGTAGCGGCAAGTCGCATTCGGGATCGCTGACTTCAAATACGTCTTCAATCAGACGCAAATTCGGGTTCGACACTTTGCTGCGGCAGAACAGCAAGAACGACTCGGAGCGGCCATCCGTCTGGCGCACGCTCAGTAAACATGGTCGGCATCCTGCCTCTGCAGATGCAGCCTCGAGTTCTAGTCTATCCAAGATGACATCGTCACGGGCAAGGTCAATCGATTCGGGAACACAACCGGGGCCTAATAAGCTGAGAAGACCCGGCTCCAGGGACAGACCACCGATTGCTGGTGCTTTTGACGAGCTTCCCAGACCGAGCAGCTCGCAACGGCCTGACATGCGCCTGGAGACGATTGGTGAGCCCGACGTCGAGTCAACGCCTCCTGTCAAGTCATCAAAGAAGAAGCGGCGTAGCTCTTTATCTGATCTGCGCAGCCTTATGGAGGCGGCGACGATCACGGATCCCAGGGAGAAGATTGAGGAAGCAATGATGCCGTTGCGCATCAACAAGCAGACATCAGAAAAGTTTAACTCGACGCCCCGGATACCCTCGCCATCTAGGATACCGATAAGCCCGACATCCCAGAGCCTGCGGTCTCCTCGCATGATCTCACCGCGCCAAAAGGAGAACCCCATGTCGCCTGAAGCGTTATTTTCGTCGCCGCCAGCGCCCCCCGATCGCGAAAATACTCCCAGCCGCACACCAAAGGGACATGCTAGAGGCCTGTCCACTTCCAATATCCCAACACTCAGACCGACTCGCCCGATAGGCCCAGTCTCTCAATCGACCGACTCGATCCCCAGACCATCTACGAGTCCTGGCAAGCCACCGGGAAGCGGCAAGCTCCGCCTGCAGTCGCCGCAGAAACTTCGGGAGCGGCTGCAGACAGAGAAGAAGGCGGTTGAGGATGTCGACGCATCACTTCAGTCGGAGCTGTCTAAGATTGCCGAAGAGATGTCACGAGTCAACTCTGGTCTCGGTGGACGCACCAACACGCTGGACCTGCGCAAGCTGACAGCTTCGGTCAAGACGCTCGAGGAACGTATCCCGACGATGATGTCGGAGCTGACGGACCGACAGACGGCGATCCAACGCGACATGGAGAGCACGCTGAGAGCATCCGAGACAAAAGTCAAGAGCATCGATCAGCTGTACAGAGAATCGACGGCCGAGAACGAGCTCATGTACGAAAAGTTCAACAGCGAGCTGGGCAAGATTGTCAAGGCGCTCAAGGGCAAGGGCCGAGAAGACAAGGAAGAGCTCATCCGAAGCCTACGCGAGCACAGCGAGGAGACGGCGAGGGTGAAGAAGGAGAATGCGCGGTTGAAGAGGGAGATTGTCAGTTTGCGGACGGTCATGAAGGGTGCCGACTGAAGAAACATCTGGTCGAGCTCAAAATTGGTGTCAGAACTGCGATGCGGTACTTCACGGTACAGAGAGAGAACGAGAAAAGAGTGTGTGTATAAGATTGGACAGGGGGCTTGCGGCGTTCATTTTTTGCGGATTAGTTGCGTTGCGAGCGAGTCCATGGTTTTCTTTAACAGGTACGGGGTGTACCACTACTACAACTTGCTTACTGGTTTGATTTACTGGTATATGCAAAAAAAGAAGCCCGGCATTCGAGAACAAGCCTGAGAAACGGGTTTGATGCGGGCCTCTATTTTTCTCTTTTTCCTTTACCCGTCCAGTTGCGTCTGAGCAGGCAGGTGGGCATCAGGCAGACAAGGCAAGATGGACGGGGTAGATTACGGACAGTTTAGGGATGGTGATGGGGATTGAATGGAACGGGATGGAATAGGGACACTGGACTCTTTGGCTTTTTGGCGGATGGTTTGGACGGGTTGGATGGGATTGAATGAAGGAACGGAATGTGGGATGTGGGATGTTCTTTTTTTTCTGGTTGGTGTGTGGAGGGGAATAGGGTCTGCGGCGGTCTAGATGTTGTAGGTATTGAGAGAAGACTGAGAGCAGTGTGTGTGAGTGCGTATCCCGGATAGACTGGGTTGAATCGAAAGCATCAAGATGAAAAAAAAAAAAAAAAAAAAGGTTGTGAGCATTGAGTGAGGAGTGTGAGGAGTGTGAGGAGTGAGGATTGAGGGGGATGGAAATGTGAGAAGTGACGCCCTCTTGGCAAGTAGAGGGGGAGATGATGATTCTTGGCAAAAATCTAATGCCGTGAAGCCCAAGCTTAGGGTGGAATCGTCCTTTGGGCTGAGAGAGGATGGACCCTTTTTTTTTTCCACCGTCGTACCAACCGCTGTCCCAAGGTCACGGATCGGAAGACGGTGAACAGATGTTTCTTATTTCTTTCCCTTCTAGGTACTTTACGTCAGAGACACATTGGGCTGGCTGAAATGCCATAAGTTGAGGTGCTTGGGTACAAAGAAAGCCAGGCGTGGTACACCGCCCAGACCTCCGACTAAAGATACTCTTACATTGCGGTCCGACCCCGCGCTACCTTCCCTAGAGTGCATTTGAGGTACCTAGTGGCATCCCTCGTGAAGAATTGGGATATTTCGAGTGCTTGGTGGCATCCAATGTTTGTACCTACTTGCTGTGTAATTACCTAAGCACTGCTCGAGTTGGGGAAAGTAGGGTTTGCTAAAGGCGCAAGACGGCCCGTGCCCTTCCCTTTTCATGTTTACCTGTGTTTTTTCGCACTTGGAACTTGTAAGATTAATTCCATGGGAAGGTACCTATCTTTTAGTATCTTGCAGTGTGGTGTGGTGTGGTACCTGCCACTCTGAAAATTGCCGAGCGAACCCCTCCTTCCAAGTTCTCTCTCTCTCCATCGGGTGCCTCCCTCTTTTTGCGGGCACCGGGTTCCACTAGCAGTAGCGAGCAAGAGGTGCGGCGTTGGCTCTGGCGCTGGTCGGGGGTTTTGTTTCAATGGTGGGCTGTTCCGTCTGCTGCTGGCTGACTGCCCTGCTCTCACCACTTGTTTCCTTGTATTCGTGCCTACCTTAGGGACCTAACGAGACAAAAGCCTGTGAGGAGGTAGGTACTTTGCGCCAAGTACTTGTAAACAACCCCTCCAAAGGCAGGCACCCTGGACCTTTGCTGCCCTGGACGTACGGATACTTTGTAGAAACGTCTGGCCTGTGAGAGTGCCCGAGAAACGTGCAAGTGGGCTGTGGCACGTCCCAAGGCTCCACTCGCGCGTCTAGCTAAGGTAAACGGTAAACCAAACCACCCCGCCAAAAAGAAAGTGAGAAACATCACCAGAGAACCACCACCACCACCGCCACCACCGCCCGCCATCGCACACACACACACACACACACAATCTACCTACTCCCACAACACCTCTCCTTCCTCACACTCTCACATAACCCACGGAGTCCACTCTTCCTCACGACCACCACTTTTTAGTCTCTTTCCCCAAACCCACCGCCTTCTCTTCCCTTACCCGTCTACCTTGGGTTGAGTCAGCCACAGGGCCCCCTGCTCTACACCGCACCTCTCTTTCTTCATTCTCTCCTTCCTGGACAATATCCCGTGGGGGTCGCGCTAAGCATTTCACCTGCTTTCCTTCTCGCCTCCGAATCTCCTGGGGACGAAAGACCACCGACCCGGCGCATAACAACCCACAACGAGAAGCCCGACGCAGTCCAACAACGGACACACGCACGTCGCTCCCGACCGTCGCAACCATCATACCCAAGAGCGTATGAAGCACGGGTTATAACACACATACACACATACAGTTACGAACCCTCGAAACCGCGCCCAACATGGAGGACCAGCTGGTTTCGCTGCTGGCCAACACCCAGAGCTCCGATCAGGGTCCCCGCCAGCAGGCCGAGATCGAGCTCAAGCACGCTCGTGCGAACCCGGCCTTCCCTACCTCGTTGGCCAACATCGCCAACCACAACTCCATCGACGTGGCAATCCGCCAGGCCGCCCTCAGCACTCTGCGCCTCTTTATCGAGAAGAACTGGAACACAGAGGACAGGGGCTTTGATGAGCCCCCCGTCGACATTTCCGATACGTCACGCGAGCAGCTGCGGAATACTCTGCTCGAGATCGCCCTCAGCGATGAGGACAAGAGACCTGTCAAGGTTGCTGCTAGGTATGGTGGTGCGCTCGTCTCTGCCTAGGAGTTCCCAATTCGACGTCGCCCGAAGTATTTCGAACCCAATCGTCGTCTACAGGAAAACCCAAAGAGAGAACAACCGCCTTGCTGACTTGTGCTTTTCTCCCCATCTCTAGCTATGCTATCGGCAAGATTGCGTCGGCCGACTTCCCCGAGCGATGGCCCAGCCTACTGCCCACCGTCTTGGGCGTTATTCCCACGAGCACCGATGTCCAACTTCACGGCGCCCTGCGAGTCCTGGGCGACATTATTGATGAGAGCTTGAGTGAGGACCAATTCTTCACCATGGCGCGGGATATTGTCAAGGCAGTCACCGAAGTCGCCCTCAACGAGAACCGGAAACCCAACCTGCGCGCTCTCGCCATCTCCGTCTTCCGATCGTGCTTCGACCTCATGGATATCGTCAAGGAGGACCACATGAAGGAAGTTAGGGGCTTTGCCGAGGAGGCGCTCAAGGACTGGTACCCCTTTTTCGCCCAGGTGCTCAAGTCCCGCCTCCCCGAAGCCGCTGGCGAGCTCACCAGCAACGGCCAGCCCCCAAGCTGGAACCACATTATTGCACTCAAGCTGCAGGTGGTCAAGACTCTATTGAAGGTCAAGTCTGTCTTCCCGCACCTGCTCCTGCCGCACAGCACGAGCCTGTTTACTGCCGTCTGGGAGGAGCTCTCCCTCTTGCAGAAGCCCCACGAGGACCTCTACATCGGACACGAGGCCCAGGGCCGTCTCGAGGACTCGGACAGCCTGCCGTACACTCTGGACTTTTTGATTCTCGAGGAGCTCGACTTCCTCAACCAGTGCTTCCGCGCGCCGCCCGTCCAGGCCGAGCTCGAGGCCCAGCTGTCTGCCCACGCTTCGGCAGGGGAGACGCCCTGGATGGTCGACGTCATGAAGATGGTTGTCGGATACTCTCGCATCAGCCGCGAGGAGGAGGAGCTATGGGATATCGACTGCTCTCTGTACCTTGCCGAGGAGACTAGCGTTACGGCAAACTACACTGCGCGCACGGCATCCGGCGACTTGCTCATCAAGCTTGGCGAGTGGTACAGCGAAAAGGCAGTCGAGGGCCTGTTTGGCTACACCAAGACTCTTTTCCCCGGCGATGGGTCCACGTGGAGAAGCCAGGAGGCGTCACTTTACCTTTTCAATATGCTCCTGAGCGACTTCCAGGATATGGAGAAGCCCATCCCCGAGGCGTTGTCTGAGGCCTACCTCGGCCTGGTCGATTACGCTGTCAACCAAAACGAGCAGCCCCTCCTGAGAGCCCGAGGCTACCTCGTTGGAGGCACCCTTGCCCGTGGTTTCCAGACTCCTCCCGCTCTCTTCGACCGCATCATCCAATGCATCACCTCCGAAGAGTCCGAGGTTGTTCAGGTTGCCTGCATCAAGGCCGTCGAGGGCTTCATCCGCTCCGGCAGGGTCACGTCTGACCGCCAAGTTCCCATCATCAACGCTATTGCGCAGTACATGCAGAACAAGGACCCCGAGGAGATGGAGGATGCCGACGAGCTCCTCGTTACCCTCGCCGAGTCTCTGCGTGCTGCCATCAACATGGACACCAGAATTGTCCTCTCCCAGGATGTCCCTTCCGTCGACCTTCTCTTCATGGTTGCCAAGCTTGGCGCTTCCAACTTCCAGGCTACCATGTTGATTTGCGAGGCCTTTGAGGAGATTGTTCGCGCCCTCTCCGATACCGCTTCCTACACTGCGCTTTGCGCCAAGATTCTGCCCACGCTTACTGCGGCCTTCAACACCGCCAACGTCACCCAGGACGATCCTCTCGTCACCGTTGCTACCGAATTGCTTACTGCGCTTGTCGAGCACGGCTCCGAGCCCCTGCCTGCTGGTTTCGTCGCCGCCACGCTTCCTAAGCTCAACCGTCTGTTGATGGAGTCGAATGAGGGCGAGGTCCTCCGTCCTGGTGCCGAGTCTGTCAAGTACCTGTTGATGCATGACCACCACCAAGTTTTCGGCTGGCACGACGAGAACAACCGCTCGGGCTTGGAAGTGTGCCTTCACATCATCGACCGCTTGTTGGGACCTTCTGTCGAGGACAACTCTGCTTCTGAGGTTGGTGGACTCGCGGCAGAGCTCGTCGAGAAGGCTGGACAAGAGCGTCTCGGCCCCTTTTTGCCTCAGCTATTGCAAGCTGTTGCTACCAGATTGGCGTCTGCTGAGGCTGCTCCCTTCATCCAGTCTCTGATCCTTGTCTTTGCTCGTCTGTCTCTCGTCGGCGCTAGCGATGTTGTCGAATTCCTCAGCCAGATTCAGATCCATGGAAACACCGGTTTGCAGGTCGTTTTGAGCAAGTGGCTTGAGAACTCAGTCAGCTTTGCAGGCTATGATGAGATCCGCCAAAAGTAAGTGTCTTAGGATCAGCCTTGTGAACCAATACTGATATCTTGCAGTGTCATTGCTTTGTCTAAGCTTTACTCTCTGAACGACCCCCGTCTCGCTCAGACAATGGTCAAGGGCGACCTCATCGTGAATAGCAACAACGATGGCAGGATTATGACGCGCTCACGCGCCAAAGCCAGTGGGTAAACTGCTGAATGAGTGGACTGCCTGATTGCTAACGTCACCAATAGACCCTGACCAATACACCGTCATTCCCGCCTCCTTGAAGATTCTCAAGGTTCTCATCGAGGAGCTTCTTTCCGCGTCTGGAGCCAATGCCGCTGCAAATGCCGCAGCAGTAGCCGCCGCAGCAGAGTTCGCCGATGAGGAGAATGAAGACGACGGATGGGAGGATGAGCCCGAGACGCTCGACCTTAGCCTGGGCGGCACTAAGGCGGATCTGATGTCCTTCATCGAAGGCTCGGGTGCCCGCCAACGCGACGACGAGACGCAAGCGTACCTGACCGAGTTCTTCATGCGCGCGGCGCGCGAGAACGTGGCTAACTTCCAGGAATGGTACGGCATGCTCACCGAGGAGGAGCGAGGAAAGCTTAACGAGCTGGCTAGCGCTGCGGGCCAGTAGGAAAGCGCTGCGGCCGAGCCGGACAGCGAAGAGGAGACATGGACGGCCAGTGAAGATGAGACGACGCCTACTCCTGAGGATTATGGATGGAGGACCACGGACACGGATTCGGGTCTGCTGCGGTTCCCGCCGAAATCCGCTCGGAAGCGGTATTTGCGAAGAAAGTTATACTCTTAATGCGCGCGACGAATGCTATCAACCGCGGAAAGTTGCTAACTCTCTTGTCGTCGGCCTTTGAACACGGCGGTATATAAATAGCAGACCGACTTTACATAGTTGGATGGAAAGCACCTGCGGGTTTGGCGCGATGAAGGGAGACTGCACCAAAAAAGAAAAAGACGGGAAAACACGGAGGCCTCGGAACGGACAAACGAACTGGAACGAAACACCCTTTTGTAGATAGATGCCACAACAACCACTAGAAGACGGATGGCAAGCCCCCATGAGGAAGGCGAAGAAAAAAAAGATGAGCGATACGCTTTGGCTGTGGCTATTGTCAGTCAGTGGCTGTAGGCGCTGTGCGAGTCCGGCATGATTAGCTTAGGATCATGGTGGGTAATGGCGCAACGCTGTCGTAGATATAATGTTAGATAAAGTATTGATTGCATTTGATACCATCCTTGGTGTGCTTGTGTCTCGTTTCTGATGGCCGGCTGTGAGTAGGTTTTGCTGTGTTTTTTAAGGATCGCGAAGAGGGAACTCCATGACAGTTGAGGAATGGTGACGAAGATAGGTAGGATCCAGCCAAGTGGGCTTCGTTTAGCTGAGTGCGGTGGTTAAGCCTTTACTTCTCCGCGTCCTACGATTGCTCCGGTTTCATAGACGATCGTCCCCCTTGGAGTTTAATATTTACTTCTTTCATCTTTTAGGTCCTACTCGAGGTATAGAAGTGATTTAGTAGTTAGCGTCTTCGTAGGTGACTCAGGTATGTATATAAAAGTAATGTCCCGAGAGGAAGAAGAAGAGGAAGAGCCAAGCATTGCGTATGCTCCGGCTTGTTGTACTTGTTGTCGCACGTTGCTGCTAGCGATGAGGTAGGGGTCCAGCCTGAGCCTGGGGTCAGATTTTAGGATTCATGCTGTGGCATTACAATGGCAGATTCTATGAGGAACTGTCGGTCTCTGGCTGTTGATTGATGTGTATTCGGGTGCGTATATCCAGGGAACGTAGGATGGTGAAGTGCTTGAATGGGGGTTGGTGATTTGCCTTTTAAGTGAAGTATAGCAGAGCGGCGTTTATGCCAACGTAGGACTTCGCAACACAGCTCTGCCTCTATCGTCTACACCGATGTATCTTGCCCCTTGTCCAGGACAATGACTGGTTTCGATCTTAGGTGGCTGCTTGAGGTGCACTAAGAGGATATATATACGTATGGAAAAAGACAAAGGAGGTATAGACTCTCTCACGTATGCTGAGATTGCGGTGGCGGGCGTAGGGATTAGATGCGTCTTTTGTGAATGAGATTTACTTGCTGAGGAGGTGGGATTGGTGTATTGAACGACACCTCCTGTATCAACAGAAACGAGGCACTTGATCACCGCTATCGTTGGTGGAAGCTTGGTACGACCCTTATGACGAAGCTGTCGACATCTCATAGAGCGGCCGTTGACGACTTGAATCATACTGGTCGCCTCACATGCTCAGCTTGGCCTATCTTACATCTGACAGTGAGATCAAGCACTTGACGATGGTCAGTTCATATGTCTGGTACGCCGGCATCGGCATTGGTGAATAACACCAGGCCTGGGTTCCTTCGTCCATGTCGGTATCCAACTCTATACCTCGATACTCTAGAGCGTTTCCATGATGCTCCGTATTAAGTTCCTTTTGCAAGTGAAGTATTGTACGTCTTAGCTACCAGAGGGATAGTCTCTCTGCAATGAATAGCCTCAGTCGTTTCTACTCCCAGGATACGTAGGCCTGCGTACTGCTTTTTAATTGAAATTCTTGGCTTTTAATGTGATCGAAAAGTTCGTTATTCATGGTAGCGTGTCGCCCATATCTAGGCCCGTCCCCCGTGTACTAGTCGAACCTTAGTTTGTCTCAAGTAGGACTGTTCGATAGCTTCTTACTTCACGACACACCATAATCTACTTCTGAGAGGATCGCGGCGGTATCTAGCTGTGGAGAAGTGTCCCTTCCGTTGTAGACAGTCCTCCTCCTGGATGTGCCTCTCCATTCATCGTGTCTACGATGAGACGGATGAGGCAGCCCGGGTCATTTTCAGCTCGATGGATGACAAGGTTGTCTCATAGCACCCCATGCCCTTGTAGAAGGCGTGGTGCAGGTTTAGTCTAGATCTTCCGCGTCAACGTGATGATGCGACACGATCTCCTCTATATTTAAACACGCGTCGCTGAAACCGAAGGCTACAACAGAGCACCCCGTGGGCGGCCTGGTCCATCAATATGCGAAGAGCCGGTGGCGCCCTTCTTGCTAAGGGCGTCGGGTTTGGGAGCTTGTGGGTCTGGGGAGGTGGAAGCCGGAGTAGGATGCTGGCCAGTTAGGGGGGGGGGGGGTCAGTGTATGTATGAGAGAGGTTAGATTGCTAGCTAAGGTTTTTGTGGCACAGGGCCAATGTATACACTCCATCCAAGTCCTCTCGGAGCTTCCAAATTGGACCAGTGTGTCTCACCCACCCACAGCCGGAGCCGGAGGGCGAGGCGCAGCGGGTTCGGGAGGATAGGCGACCATTGCCTCCAGATTTCCTTGCCCGGCATACGGTGAGTATTCATCACACAATATACGCGTAGAGGTATCTTACATGTGAGAGTGGCAGATCGAGGATTGCTGTGGTTAAGCTTAGGAGCGTCATCTTGGGCATGATTATCCTTATGAGAAATTCATCCACGAATTTCGCAGAACTGAGGGATACGTTATAGCTGCGCTCGTTGCCAGTCGCTTTCGCAGCCAGCAATGACGTGCAAAGTAGACTACCAAACAGGAGCTCTAGTGAGCTTGTCTATGATATCTAAGCGTTTCCATGGCTATTCTCGAGTCCAGTGGCTTGACGTTAAAGAAATGGAAGAACAGAAGTCACGGGACATAAGTAGATTGAAGAGTAACCTTAACTTGAAACTGCCACAAGCATGATGGGTGGTGCGTCCGCTAGCTTTGCTGCTTTGCAGAATTCTCTCCCATCCTCACGCTGCGTGGTTTATACATAGTTCTCATGATTCAAATGGGTTCAGCTTGACCCCACGGGATGAACAAGCGCGCCTTGGGAATCGACACCAAGAGGGTGGAGGGTCCAGCGCCGTAATTGCACCCTGTAGCCTAGGAAAGCAACGTAAATGGAACGTATTTGTTGCAATGGCCCTTGCCGCCTCGAAGCATTGATGCATACGATGAAGTGGGTGCGGTTTTCAAGACACATTTGAGAGACTTGATCAAGGTCCCCTGGGGTGTTCCAACGTTTAGCATGGCTGCGTATACTTTGAGAGCCAGCTCTTGCGTCCCATTGATACAATGACATCAGAAGACGAAGCCAAATTCGATCAGATTGCCCCCCCCCCCCCCTCCCAGTAGGCTTCCATCGCTGTCCGAACCCATCTTTATGGCTGCGAGGTCGAAATCTTCCGTCAAGGTGCCATCGCCACTACTACCGCCGCTGTTATTAGAACTCTTTCATGCGAGAATGGCCGTGCGACTGTAGTCAGGTGACATTGATCACGCGGAAAGATCAAACTTAATCTCGACAACCCACCTGCAACATTTTTGTATTGCGTGTAAGGTAGCCAGCGAGGTGCCAAGGACGTCGGAGTTTGGTCCGATCCAACGGCGAAGCGGGGTTCGAAGATCGGCACTGAACCGGCCGGGTACCGATTCCAACTGAAAAAACGCTCACTTCCCCGAAAAGAAAACGCTCGTGCCACACGTCCGTGGAAACTGTTTCCCTGCCCGCAAATCCGACGTCTGCAACACCTGCCAAAGGGCTTCCTTCCTGACTGGGACAACAACGCCCTCGCATGACACTCCCGCCCCACTACGTCGTCTGCCGCCCACCCGCCACCCACTCACGCACGCAACTTGAGCCTTTGCCCGGCAGAAATTGACAACAATTCATCAAGGCAAGATGGCCGAGCGGTCTAAGGCGCTAGCTTCAGGTGCTAGTCAAGTAATTGGCGTGGGTTCGAATCCCACTCTTGTCACAACACGAGGCGCAAGCCTTTCCTTTTGCATTTTTATTGACTAGAGCCTTTTGGTTGTTGGAGAATCGCAGTATGAAAACCTCTTTTCGTTTTTTCTTTCTTTTTCTGTGCTAATTTGGGTGGCGTTGGCGGGGTAAATTTTTGGGTTGTGGCTGTGGATAGTGGGGGTGGCTTTGCGATACCCTTCCTCGAACCTCACTTCTTGAATTCATGGACTTGAGATTTTTCCAGAAATGGTGGGAAAAGAGGCTTTTCTCTGGGAAGAAGATCCTGCATGGTGGATTACTGTGTATCTTCATCGTGTTCAGTGGGCCCATTTCTTCAAAAGCGAAGGAAATGTGTCTGCAATTCCCTGCGTGCCTCCGCCTACAGGCAAGCTTACACCGCAGATATTGAGTGCAGCCATGTTTAGATTCTGGCACGTCACGTCCGAGAAGAAGATGCACGTTTCCATATGAAATCATAGCAAGACCAAATTTGATTCGCTAACGTACTACAACACCAGCGCTACTCGAAACACAATTGTCCCAAAATTAACAAGTTGCTCGCTTATAACTGCAAGGACCAACAGGTGAACAACCAACTCAAAAGACGTCCAATGATCACGAGAAAGCGTTAGCATCAGCATGACTACATCCAAGTCCCACATACTTTCATCTCATCCAGAAAAGAGCAAAACGCATATGCACATCGAGCTGAAACCAAAACCAAAACCAAAAACAGAAAGACAGGCACCGAAAATGCACCGGGCAATGCAGATAGATCCAACCGAGATTCTCACTGATCGACGAGACACATACACACATACACAGACGCACATGCGCGCGTGACACACACAACATCTTGACATCAATCCAACGTTGGGAGAAAGCCAGATTCAGGTAAGGCCGAACCTTACCTATCTAGACCAAAATGGGTGGACCATTGTAGTCCAGCTTTCAAGAGGAGGTAGAGGGGGAGGTACCGGGCTGCGTCTGCGACTGCAGAGCCTCGACGAGCGCGGTGAGCTTATCAATCTTGTCAGTGAGCTCCGAGATGCGCACCTCGACCACGGAGGGCGCGTCCATGTCGTCGGCTTCCGCAGCGCGGGTCTGCGGGCGCGACGAGTGGTGCGAGGAAGGGTGATTGTTGCGCTCCGCGGGGCGTGGCGACCTCCCACTAGCGCGGTATCCCGACGAAGGGCGGTTCGCCTGGAAGACACCGAGGGAGCGCTGCTTCGTGGCGCCGGTGAGGCCGCGCGGGCCCTTGAAGCCAGCGTACTCGTCCGAGTGGACGCGGCTGCGGATGCTCTCGTAGAGCTGGATCATGCCGACGATGGGGAGGTGGGTGGCCTTGAGGAGGATGATGCGGCCGTGGCGGAACTTGTCGTCCGAGGGGAGGAAGAGGCGGAGGGGGCGGAAGATGACGAGGGCGATGAGGTTGAAGGGCGGGTAGAAGTGGGTGAGGCGGTTGCTGGTCGAGGCCTCGAGGACGTAGACGCTGTAGACGTAGAGGTACTCCTCGCGGGCGTGGGTGATTACGCGGGAGAAGGAGTTGGAGAGCATACCGGTCAGGGAGCCCATGAGGAGGAAGGAGGAGAGGATGATGAACATGATCATGAGAGGGGGGCCAAAGACTTTGTCAATGTCGTCCATGATTTCGATGCCGACGTAGGAGGAGCCGAAGAAGATCTTTGTGAGGATCATGGTCATGTGAGAAAACGTGTAGGCGTCCTGGCCGATGAGGGAGAAGGTGGTGAGGAAGCCGAGGTAGATGATGACCACGAGAACCATGAACTTGATGAAATCCTTGCTCATTTCTTTCAGGCAGGGGATGAGGGTTCCCCAGTAGGGTGACAAGCTGAGGAGGGAGAACACGCGCGGGACCATGAAGAGAGCCTCCAGAGCAAAGACGTTGAAGGCGGTGTCGGTCATCTTCATGTCGTGGTTGGCAATACCGATAACGCCTGTGATGCTGTGTTAGTTCGTTGCGGGAGGGATGATCATGGGAGCAAGGAGTTGCTTACGCAGAACGGCAAAGGTGATGCCGATGCCTATCATGATCATGTCAAACAAATTCCAGATATCCGTGGCATAGAAGATGGTTCCGGCATCGGCCCACTCGCTGAGCTCATCGTAGAGGAAGGCCGCAAGCCAGACGTACAGGACGATTTCGTTGTGGGTGATGCGTTCGGTGTTCTGGGTGACGAGGACGGAGTAGTACAGGCACAGAAAGATGAAGAAGAAGAAGGCCTCCCAGAACTTGAGGTACTTGGGCACGCGCAGGCGGGAAAAGATGTCGGTCGTGTGGGCGTTGTAGAAGCGGGGCTTCTTCTCGGCGTGGACCGAGAGGCTGTCCCAGAAGATGATGTCGCCGTTCCAGATGCCCGTGACAATCTTCTGCACAACGTGCTGGCTGAGGAAGCGCTTGGCGTCGGCGACGGCGGCGATCTCGAGGGCGTTGAGGTTGGTGAAGGGCGAGGTCGGGTCGTCTTCCTCTTCCTCGTCCTGGTCGGCGTGCATGCTCATGGTGAGCCTGGAGAGGGAGGACAAGAGCTGGTAGCGCTTGGCGCTGCTTCCCGGGCGGACGGAGGCGCGGCGGCTGCCGCTGCGGTTGGACCAGCTGCCGCCGGAGAGCAGAGGGGAGTTTTCATTGCTCTCAAGATCCGCGTTGGGCGGCGGGGTGGCCGGCTCCTTTGGGTCGGGGATCTCGTAGAGGCAGAAGTCGACGGCCTCGCGCTCCGAGAGGCGGGTGAGGAAGCGCCAGGCGACAATCTCACAGGCGTTGGCGCGGGCTTCGCAAAGGCCTTTGTTGGACTCGGCCTCATCGACGGCATAGTGCCATTTCAGTGCGCTGGAATGTGTTAGATACTGAGCTGGTGTGTGGTCGGTTTATTGCTTAATCCTCTCGGGAGACTCTCGGGACAGCATAGTGAATGAGAGGCATGGGGAGATTGACTTACAGAAGGGCATTGACAATGGCCCGGTTGGTGCAGGTGGCATTCAAGTGATCGACCAAGACTCGCAACGGCTCACCGGCCTGGGTGGTACGCAGCTGCTCAAAGGTGCTCGGCAGGACAATGACATCGGTGAAGTATCTAGACCGGATCCGTCAAGTCAGCAAAAACTCGAACAACCGTTTTCCGTCCAGGGGCGGCGGGCAGCGGGAGAGCATCGCCGCTCTCAACGGGGCCTAGATCTTATGAGACGAAGGGGCGCAAAACTTACACGGAGAGCTTCTTGACGACCTCGCGGAAGGTATCGTCCGTGTCAATGTCGGGCAGCTCAAACGTGTCAAAGTGCATGGACACGGGGCTCATGTCCCGGGACTTTGGCATTTTCTTGGACTTGACGCGGATAGGCATCTTGGCTGGTGCTTACTCGGTGCCTCTCTTTCGTGTGTGTGCAACGCGATCCTGCAGCAGAGGAATGCAACTCGGATTGGCCAATTGGGAATAGCCGTGAGAAAAGATGTCTCCTTTCTTGCGGTGGTCAGCAATTCAGGGTCGCCAAGCGGTCAGCACGCCCTGATTGATCTGGTTAACAGGTACTCGGGAAGATGTGCCGCGAAATTTCTCACTTGCAGCTGCAGAAGCAAACGAGCAACGGCAACGGCATGCAGCAGCAGCAAGCAGAAGATTCCAACTCAGCCACGGTGCAAAGCGCGAGACGGAGGCGGTCAACAGAGAGAAGGGGAAAAAAAACAGGATGCTGAGAAGCGGTCGGCCGAGGACGAAGATAGCTGAGCTTCCCGTCTCCAACCAGTGCCAAAAGTGGAGTGGGACGGGAGGTCTTTGCGGCGCAGAACAGGGGTAAAGTGGACCCTGTTTTTACTGGAAACGAGGAACTTTGGTGGAGACCTGCGCGGGGTCGGATCAACTGACTGCCATTGGCCCGTGCAGGTGTCTCCGTCTGTTTGAGTCTAGCGTCAGTACATAGAACCTCAGTCCCTTAGGTCAGCAGCTTCCTTCCTTGCTAAGAATGAAAAGCTTCGCCAGGAACATCACACATCTTGGGACTTGAGCTTATCAATGCCTTCATTTCTTATCAGTCACACAGTGAGACTACCTAAGGTACTCTCCATACGAGATACACGTAGTGAGACATGACCCAAGATCTTATAGTCCACAGTGCCAAGTGAATGTCTCATATTCGCAAACGGCAGTCGATGCCAAGCTCATTACGGCATCAATTCCTCGGATTTACGTTACGTTTTCGTGGCATTGGCGATGGGCCCTTCTCTCACCAGGCCACACCCGGCTTCCAATCGTCCACTCGCGAGCCAGAGATATTTCGGAATAGGCAAGTAAGCTTTCAGACGTACCCACCCAAGAGGCTTGTCTTTGTTTTCGATCCACACATAGATCGTCATCTAGTATCTATCCAGACGCCGTATGCACGTATTGAGCTTCGCCGTATACCTGCTTCAGCCCTAGAGATGCTGCAGCTTCAACAGAGCCGCGTCACGATGGAGGATGAGCCCAGCCGCCAACTTGCGGAACGTTATCAGTCATAAGGCTGGCTGAGCTTGAGAACTTTGGCATTTACGCCCCGTTCAACCGGGACTTTGGTGCTTAACCGAGTTCAATGGGTGGCTGCCTAGCTGATCGAAGGATTCGAGGGGCTTTTTTCGTCCAGTGACGCGGCGCGGCGCTGTATTTGACGAGTAAAACCAATACCAAAGTCCCAGAGCTGAGCCTCATTCTGCATTTCGTGATGAATGTCTGCCATTTTGGAGAGCGAACGCTCTGTTGGGGGAATTGGATATAACACCCACGACTTCGGACGTGAGTTCGGACGGATTCAGACGACAAGCTTCCACACACAACTTATTGTAGACAAACCATGGCTACAGCAACATATACCAGTGCGTCTACCGCAAGCGTAACTTCGTCCGACTCGCTGCCATCATGCACAACGGCAGTTCCGGGCAAGTACGGACACGTACCGATCGACGCCTGCAACTCGTACTATGCCTTTGATCCCAGCTTTGGAGGAAACGTCGCGTTTGCCGTTCTCTTTGGCATGTCGTTTGTCGCGCACATTGCCCAAGCTATTCTCTACAGAAAGGTACGCAATGCCACTTGTCCTCCCGTCCAAGTAGCTTGAAACTAACGCCGAGATAGAGATTCTGCTGGGTTCTTTGCGTCGGCGCCTCGTGGGAACTGATAGCTTTCATTCTCCGGTCCCTCGGCGCCAGGGATCAACAGCAGATTGGTTACCAGATTGGCGGGCAGCTCTTGTTCCTGCTCGCTCCACTTTGTAAGTTTTCCTACATGGCTCGGTATCGCATCTGCGTGACGGCAAGCCAAAGTCCAAAGTCGAAAGCTGACGCCGTCCAGGGATCAATGCATTCGCCTACATGCTCTCCGCCAGACTCGTCTACTTCGTCCTGCCCGACCAGCGTGTGTTCCGCGTCAAAGCGACGGCCCTCACCAAGATCTTTGTCACCATGGACGTCGTCTGCTTCCTGGTGCAAGGGGCGGGCGGCGCGATGATGTCCAACACGGAGGTCGCATCGGACGACCCCATCCTGAGGACCGGCAAGCAGGTGTACATGATTGGGTGCGGGCTGCAGCTCGCTTTTATTGTCGTCTTTTGCGGGCTCATGGGTCGCTTCTACGTCAAGATGAGGCGGGCACAGAGATTCGACCTCGACTTGAAACGGATCGGGGCCATGGTGTTGGTGATGTTTGTGGTGTTGGTTCTCATCATTGTGAGTTGTTTTCTTTTCTTAGTTGTCTTTGCAACCTGCACCTCCTTATCCCCCCACCCCTGTATGACAGAACATGTTTGACAAGAAGACGGGATGAACGGACCGAGCTGACACTTATTCTTCGCGGAGATCCGGATCATCTTTCGGTTGGTCGAGTTCGGACCGGGGGCGAACATGGACAACCCGATTCTGACAAACGAGAACTACGCGTTCGGGCTCGACGCACTGCCGATGGTGCTCGCGCTCGTGTTGCTCAACGCTGTGCATCCGGGTATCGTGCTCAGGGGCGAGAACAGCGAGTTCCCTCGGCTGTCGAGGCAGGAGAAGAAGCAGGTGAAGCTGGAGAGGAAGGCTGCCAAGAGGGAGTCCAAGCTGGCCAAGAAGGCGGCGAGGGAGCAGAAGAAGAAGGAGAAGGCGGCGGGCTTGGAGGTGGATAGTGATGAGGGTGACTATGTCGCTATGGAGGAGAGGCCGTTGGCGGCGGATGAGTATGACAGCGATGACAGGACTGGCGCTAGGGGAAGCCATCATGTTTAGAGGGGGAACATGACTGCCACTGTTCCGAGCCAAGGTACTTACTCACCTTGTCCTGGATTGTGGCATCATGTGTAAAATCAGTGTAGCGTAGAATAGCTCGGGCGTTTTGGCAGTTTAGATGGACCTTTGATGTGTCCGAGTACAAGCTTCTTACCTCACCTCAGGTGCCTAGTTCGTGCTGACACCAATCGGACTCTTGGGAATGTCGTCATGAAACAACCTACACAGCGTTGCTTCTGACATGCATGCATGAATGGAATGGACTGCGTGTGCAGTATGTCGGCACATCTGTTCTCTGGTTTTTTGAGCGAATAATCGCAGGTGAAGACTTTGGGGGATTGTGATAAGTTCATCGCACTTCATGTTTGGATGATGATGATGATGCTGCGGCAAGTTCAAAGGTTCGAGTTGATGTTCCTCTCATGTCGTGGTGTGTGTACGTACCGTATGACCCTGATTAGGTAAGGTGGAACGTACCTGATTCGACGATTCGACAGCATCGCCACGGGGATCCACCCGGCGCGGGAATTAGCGCGTGTTATAAAAAGCACCATGACTGCCGCCAGTCTGCAATGGCCGGACACTGTGGCACTGTGTGTCCTCCACACATCTTACATGATGATATAGTGCGAATATTTGATGCAATGTCCGGAGGATCTGGCTTGGTGGAGGCAGCGCAAACAAGCGAAGACGAACGCGCCTCAATGGCCCCTGCTCTCTGGCCCAAACCCACTTCCTTCCAACGATCCAACGATCCAGCTCCATTTCCCCCGTTGGGTCCCCAACTCCTTCAATATCCCCCATCGAATGACTTCTTCCACCATTTATTCTCTGATCCCTGTTTACTTGGACCCGAACGGCCAAACCAACATGCAAGTTTGACAAGTTGGGCGACCCTCGAGAGAACAAAGGGCCATGGAAAGAAGACCAACGGCTGCCCCCAAGATCGTCCCAGACAATGGTGACGAGAAAGAGAGAGGGAGGGGCGGGCCAAGGTACAACTTCAAGGTTCCAACAGAGGAGAAACAATAGCTTTGGCATCTTGGGGGCCAGCCGCTGTCTTGTGTCTGTATGATCCTGTATCACCTCCTGCAGAGGCCACGGGAGCCATGCGCAGAAGTCTGCAGCCGGACACAGCGAGCGGCGAGCGAGCCCGACGGGACGATCACTCTATCACGAACCACAACCGGGCTTCACGTCAGGTCTTATTGTTCCCCCCCATCGAGCAATCAGGATCATACTCAGACCAGCTCAGGTCAGGCCAGTCGAAAAGCATGAGCGACTCGCTCGGCCGGTAGGTGGGCAGAAGCAAATTGCGAGTGAAAAAAAAGTTCCCAAAGCTTTCCGCCTGTTCCTGGCTTCCCTTCTTAGCTTCCGTCTGCCAATCCTTCTTTTCTTACGTAGCACCCGTAGCTCGAACTCACTAGCCTCACCTCGCACTCTCACCGGCACCGAGCCTCCTTCGCCTGTCTGCTGCCTGCGCGGTTCTCAGATCCGCACGGACTGGTCCCGGGCGCTTGTCTCTCATCGCCACGGTACACGGCAGAAACGTTCCCCTCCAAAGACCCCAATGTATGAATGATCCCAAGAGATCTTCAGACCCCCAGTAACGCCCCGAGCGGTGCGAATCTGCGGGCTGTGGTACGACGGTAAGGCATGCTTTCTTGTTGCATTTTGGGGCCCAGGAGGGGCCGGCAGCCCCTCCCCCTTCCCTTCTTTTCTCGAGTGAGAGAGTCGAATCTTGGTATGCTCACGATCGGAGGATCCTTGAAACACAGCTCCCCAATCAGCGTCAGCCTCGTTGGCGTCGCCCCCCGGGGGCCCGGAGGATGAACACCCCCCTCCTCCACCCTCCAGAGGTCCCTGTTCCGGTCTAAATTACACTCCGTCGCCCAATCCCTCGTCAGCATCGGTTTCTTCCTTCTCATTCTTTTCCTTTTTTGCCTATCCTAGTATCCTTTTACTCATCGTTCTAGATTCCACGTCTCCTTCTCCTAGTTTCCTTTGTTTCTTTGCTCTGTTATTAATTATATGGATACCATTGAGCAACATCTCTCGTCATAAATCATCCTAGTCTTCAGCGGAGGTCACTTTTTGGAACGGGAAAAAGGAAAGAAAGTCCCTGGAAGGGCCGAGCTAGGAGAAAAAGGTCCTCTCGCAGAGTTACATACAACACCAAAATGTTATTGAACGACTGCTTCGCGCGGCTACCGCCCACGGCCGCGGCGATACTGCTTCTCTCGAATATCTTCGCCCTGGCCGAAGCCGGCGCTCTCCCCCGCCAAACAGAGCATGCTCAAATTCACATCGCCTACCGCACACTGGACGTCCGTAGCTGGCCGCTGGCAACACCAGCGCCATGGCTGGGCATTATGAGGAGGCAGGATGACAGCACCAACACAGTCTGCGGGTATCTCGGCGGTGACCCAAACCTGCCGGCGACGTGCTCTGCTGGTTCCCACTGCGCCATGGACGCTTCCGTCTCGGCCATCGGCTGCTGCCCGAACGGCGCCGCCTGTACGACGGGTGTCTACACGAGCTGTGTCGACGAGAACAGCCCCACTCAAACAGCTTCGGATCCGTACATCTTCACTTGCCAGGGCTCCAATGTCTGCTACCGCAACAGTTTCGATGGGGGTGCTTACCAGTATGGATGTGGTACGACAAGTCAGGGTACGACTGTTGCTGCTACTGCTTCAGGACTCAGCACTACGGTGGCCATTACGCACATCTCAGGCCTTGTCACGAGACAGGAGACCGCTTCGTCGAGTAGTTCATCCTCCAGCAGCTCCAGCTCGTCGAGCAGTTCTTCTACGACTTCAAGCTCTTCGAGCTCAACAACCAGTTCCACGACTAGCTCATCTTCAAGCACCTCCACGACGGCATCAGAGTCATCAACCTCGTCTGCGCCAGCAGCCACTAGCAGCGCTCCTCCAGTAAACGCCGAGGCTGCCGCGGCAGGACTGAGACGCAACGGGGGCATTATCGGTGGTGTTATCGGCGGCTGCGCTGCATTCGTCGCCCTCGTCTCAGTAGCACTCTGGATGCGCAAGCGCAAGCGCGGCAACAAGCGTCTCGGTCCTGGCGCTGGTAAAGGCCCCACCTATGTGTCAGTATAAACCTATCCATGATTATAATCCCCAAGTCAACGAAACTAATTTTCTCGCAGCCCCCAAACCAACCAAAAGGACTTTGCACCCGTGCCCGGCGGCGAGATGATGTTCGACCAGGCAGGTTATGGTCACCCGTCCATGATGCCAGGCGCCCACGGCAACACCACCTCCATCAGCGGCGGCCGATCCGCCAACAGCCCGCCGTCGTCCGCCCCCCACGGAGGATATAACCCCGCCAGCGGCGCCTCTGCGTCCGGTGCGTCCCGGTCGACGGGGGACGATACCCCGCTCACGCACCAGGGCGAGATGGAGGAGTTTTCCCGAGGGTATAATGACGCTGTTGGGCGCGGGGGTGAAGGGGGACACAGAGCGACTAGTTCGGGTACGGACGGGAGCCCCTATGGCGCTGGCGCTGGGGCGACGAACGCAGGCCAGCGGGCTGATGGGTCTGAGGAGAGGCCGTTGTGGCAGCAGAACCGGAGGCAGAGCCGGAATTTGATGTGGATGTAAGATGGGATGAGTTTAGGAGGTTTGGGTGGGTTGGTTCGGTCAGGCTCTGGTGTCTTGGAGTTTTGGATATATGTTGACATCATCAAGGAGGGACAAAATTGGCCCTGGTAGACTCGGAGTTGCAACGCTCCTAATACGTAAATAATTCATATCACATCATTTGATGTTTCTCTATTGGAAATCTAACATGTTGTTAGCTCGGTCCTGTCTAGCCCATGGCTGCTAGCTTGAGCCCAGCTCTTAGAAACTCTCGACACTTACCATGCTTATGAAGCAGCTCAACAGCTATACAGAGATAGAGTCTACAGAGCCCAGATCCAAATTACCCTTGCTAGTCCAACCCATAGATAATCTTCTTCACATACCCCTGATCAACATTTCCCCCACAAAGCAAAATAACACTCGTCTGGCCCTCCCCCTCCCCCTTGACCTTCTCAAACCCCGCCAGCGCCAACGCAGCAGCCCCCTCGACAACCATATTCTCCTCCACAGCAATCCTCCTCATCGCGTCCGCAATCTCCTCTTCGCTACATCCAACAACCCGATCCACCACCTCCCTCGCAAGCGGCAACGTAATCGAGTCCTCGTCCATCCCGCCCGCCACCGCCTCAGCAAGCGTAGGCAAATGCTCCGTCTCCACAACCTTCCCGGCGCGGATAGACTCCGCCAGAGCCTGCGAATTCGTCGCCGCGACGCCGTAGATCTTCACGTGGGGCGCAAACGCCTTGAGAACGGACCCGATGCCGCTGATGAGTCCGCCGCCGCCCATGGCGATGAAGATGTTATCGAGGCGGGCGATACCCTGGGCGGCGCACTGTTCTAGGATTTCGAGGCCGATTGTACCCTGCCCTGCGACGACGAGGGGGTCGTTGTAGGGCGAGATGTAGGTGTATCCCTCCGAGGCGGCGAGGTGTTGGGCGTGCTGTTCCGCGAGACCTGTCTCTGCGCCGTGGAGGATGACGGTGGCGCTGAGGGCTTCGATTTTGGCGAGTTTGGCGGGGAAGACTGTCTCTGGGAGGACGACGGTGAGGGAGCGGTTTAGGGCGTTAGCTGCGTGGGCGGCGCCGATGCCGTGGTTTCCTGAGGATGCTGTGATGAGCTTTTGGTTGCTGTTGTGGGGGTCGGAGTCGGGGGCTTGGGATGCGGAAATTTTGGAGGTTGCGCCGCGGAGTTTGAAGGAGCCTGTGAGTTGGAAGTTTTCCGCTTTGAAGAGGACGCGGGCGTTGGCGTCGCGGCCTGTTGTGCGGGCTGGGAGGAGGGGGGTCGTGTAGATGTGGGAGGCGATGCGGGATCTGGCTTGGACTGCGCTGGCTGCTACTTCGTGGATTGAGAGGGACATGTTGGTGTATGGTGATAAACGTGTAATTTGGGTAGTGGGGTATGTTGAAAGCAAGGTAGTGTGACACTATGGGTTGAGCTAGAGATAAAGAATTAAGCTTGGTTATGTACGATGGATCTATGTAAGTACGGCACCTTACTATATAGATCACTTTGAGGATGTCTATGATGTACAAATCAGGGACATTGGAACTTTGGAAGGGATCTGTTACGCCCTGTTGATGACGGACGACCCACTCGAAAGGCTGCATTCCTGATTGGCTTGGGTGGCATTTACCTTTTAGCGATGCAAGGCGTTGGATCCTTCCGACTAAAGTCTCAGCACCGTCTGCAATGTAACGATGGCTCGGAACCGGGCCGGACTTGTCGTTGCTAGAGAGAGACTTGGGTCGGCAACAGCGGGCTCCACATTGCCGTTAGATGTATCCACCAAAGCCGTTCCGGGACCCGAGAACCCGGATGGACCCCGGATCGGATCCGGAGCAATCTGGGGTCATTGATAAGGCACCTTGAGATAAGGTTCCTTGGACCCTGAGCTCGTGCCATTTCTCGGCCGAAATCGGATTCAGCATTTACTATCGTGCAAAAAGTAAAATGCATATTTAAACGGCACAGCAACCGACAATGAGTCCTCATTTCGCTACCTTATGATTGAATCCCATCACCGCTCATTCTGACCTGGCTGGTTTCGCAAATTGACATTTTCTGATTGGCTCAACGTGGCCATCATCATTTCAAGACTCAACATGGATAGGTCCTGTTGAAGGTCCGGGCTATCTAAACCCACAACCCGGAAGGGTGAAATTGGATGGTTAGGTTCTACGGTCTACCGTTCTGTGCAACGCTGTGTGTGGCTGGCTATCAAAGTCTCAACCAAGATCTGGGGAATGTCGAGACCTTGGAGGATTGGACGGTCTAGAAAGGCCAGAAGAGCCACCCATACAGTATCCATATACGTAGTACCCCTCCGGCCTCCGGGCGGTGAAGACTTTTTTCGTGAAATCTTTCCTGACTTCTACGTAGTAAGTGACTTCGTGGCCTCAACTGACTTGGCGGTGCATTGCCCGCAGGGGTCCTTGGGATTGCCAGGGCCACTTCAGCCAGTTGTGTGCGACGCTGCCCTCTTTTATCAGCGCCCCTGCATAAAATTGCCCACAAAAGCGGACCCAGCGGCGTCCGAGAAACACACAATGCGGTTAGGCCAAGACAGAAACGCTGCTAGAAGCCAAGTAAACCACCCCGTTACCACCCCCCGTAGGCCCCCGTAGCCCCCCCCGAAAAGGGCCAAGGGCCCCCCCAATTTCTGTTGGTGGTCGCGACCCGCGTCGGAAACAGCTCCAGCTTTAAATCTGTCCACACCTTTTCCACAGGCGGTGTCTCCAACTACATCTCCAACCACGTTTCCTCCTTTGTATCCCGATACGCGGTTAGAAAACGAAGCTGCGCGTGCGACAAAGATCGAAACCGCGGAGCTTTCCTTTCTAACATAAGCACCATCAGCTTACATCGTCCATCATGGCCGACGAAAAGCGCAAGGACGGCGCACAGCTTGAGGGTGACATCACCTTCATCGCGACCCCTGCCGCGAAGCCCTCCACGTTCAGCACTGGCGAGGATTGCGGTGTCAAGACCACCAACGTAAGGACTTTCTACCAAAACCCCCTATCCCGCGGATTGACCTCAATCGACTGCGAATAATCACAAACAAGCTCAATTGTCTTTGTCTCCCTGCGTCCATGACCCAGAGCTGACCTTCTCCTGTCCAGTACCCCACCATCAACAACCCTCCTCTTCCTGCCGAGGGCCCTGGCAATGAATCCTTTTCCAACTGGATCCTCGGAGCTGTCCTCGCCGGTGTTCCCCTCTGGGTCACCCGCATCTTCGGCGGCGGTCTCAAGACCTTCATCTTCTTCTTCATCCTCTTCGTCGTCCCCCTCCTGATCGCCTTCTGGACCGTCTCCTCAAGGTTCTCTCCCCGCATCAACGACAAGGCCAAGCTCCCCGGCCGCCCCGTCGAGCACTACCTCACTTTCAAGAACGAGGAGGACCGCAAGCAGTACAGCGGCCGCAACAAGATCCCCATCCAGACTTTCGCTGAGCTCTACACCGAGGGCCTCGTCGACATCAACGGCG
The DNA here is from genome assembly GCF_011075155.1 of Colletotrichum scovillei. Taxonomy (NCBI): domain Eukaryota; kingdom Fungi; phylum Ascomycota; class Sordariomycetes; order Glomerellales; family Glomerellaceae; genus Colletotrichum; species Colletotrichum scovillei. The sequence goes on along the minus strand of NW_023336265.1, from coordinate 2,699,624 downwards.
ACCTCCTCGACGCCCTCGAGTACCGCCACGACTGGTCCAACTTCGCCTTCACCTACTCCCTGTTCCGCTTCATCTTCCTCGAGTTCGCTCCCGATGTCATCTTCCACTCCCGCCAGCAGGATGAGGACCAGATCAAGCCCACCTACGACAAGGGTAACGACCACTACTCCTACTTCCTCGGTCCCCGCATGGTCTACACCAGCGGTCTCTTCTCCGACCTCAGCCGCGAGGAGACCCTCGAGGAGATGCAGGACAACAAGATGGCCGTCGTCTGCGAGAAGCTCGGCCTGAAGGAGGGCGAGACCATGCTCGATATCGGCTGCGGATGGGGCACCCTCGCCAAGTTCGCCAGTGTCAACTACGGAGCCAAGGTCACCGGTGCCACCATCGCCAGCAACCAGGCCGCCTGGGGTAACGACGGCCTCCGCCGCGCCGGCATCCCCGAGAGCCAGAGCCAGATCCTCTGCATGGACTACCGCGACATCCCCACCAAGAAGTTCAACAAGATCTCCCAGCTCGAGATGGGCGAGCACGTCGGTATCCGCAGACTCACCACCTTCTTCCGCCAGTGCTACGACATGCTCGAGGACGACGGCGCCATGTACGTCCAGCTCTCCGGTCTCCGCAAGGCCTGGCAGTACGAGGACTTCATCTGGGGTCTCTACCTCAACAAGCACATCTTCCCCGGCGCCGACGCCTCCACCCCGCTCGCCAACTACGTCGGCTGCCTCGAGAGCGCCGGCTGGGAGATCAAGAGCATCGACACCGTCGGCGTCCACTACTCGGGCACCCTCTGGCGCTGGTACCGCAACTGGCTCGGCAACGCCGAGACCGTCCACGCAAAGTACGGCCAGAAGTGGTACCGCATCTGGGAGCTCTTCCTCGCTTGGTCCGTCATCGCCTCCCGCCAGGGCAGCGCCACCTGCTTCCAGATGGTCGTCGTCAAGAACCTCAACGCCACCCACCGCATCGACGGCTTCTCTTCCCAGTTTGGCCTGTCTGGCGCCCTCGCCGCCGCCAAGGCTGCTGGCAAGGCTGTCTTCCCCCGGTCGACTTAATTGCAGAAATCACGCGACGCACCCTCCGCTGTTTCATGTGTGAGAGTGTTAAGAGTGTGAGGAAAATGGCTGTATGTGTCCATGAATGGAAATGAATGATTTTCCTCCCCCTCCCCTTTCTGTCCTCCCGCGGCGACCCGACCAAAGTTTTTCTATCTTTTCTCTCATCTGGCTCCTGGGGCCGAGGGATGGCAAAACAAGAAGATGGGGCGGGGTGGAGGAGAACGGGCTTTTACGTTGTCATATTTTGGAGGTCGGGGCTTTATTATAAAAGTTTTTGATCCCATACACAGGCTAGAGAGAGAGAGAGAGAGAGAGAGAGAGAGAGACGCGTGGTGGGGATCCAACCCCCTTCCGTGCTCCAGTGCTAGAGTCCCGGTTTCGTTACTGGGTTCCTTAGATATAGGGGAGGAAAGATGTTCACGAATGTCGACATGTTGTTGATGTTAATGAGACAAAAGTTACAAGTTGATGTTGCTACCTATCTCGAGTTGCGCTGCCAGTGTTGATATGTATAAGGTCAGCTGTGGCACTTCCCATCAGAATATCCTAAACTCCACCTCTGCGGGCTCAGTTTCAAGGAATTCACCGAACATCATGCCGTCTAGGTATGCGTCCCCCCCGAAGTAGAAGTGCCCTTCAGACCGTTCCTTCAAGACAACGGGACAAGATGCCCCCCAAATCAGCGTCACGACATCGTCTACCTCGACTCCAACGTGCCCGAGACCAATCCTCCCTTTTGCAGTCTTGAAGAGCGTGCGGTTCCTGTTGATCGCGCCCAAATATCCTCGCACATCTCGCGCAAACCTGCTTAGATCCTCGTCAGTTACACTGATGTGTTCATGGGATCTCGGGAGGGTGCGGCTAGGAGTGTCTGCAATAATAAACTCCTTCTCTTCTGTGGTCAACGTCGCCGCATCTAAAGACTGGACTCGCATGATTCTCCGCCAAAGGTCGGTGACTTCCACAGTGATCGTGTAGCGACGATTATCCTTGATCTTCTGGTAATCGGCGCGCCTGAGTATACGCCAAATGTGGTCTTCTTCAGGGTCTGGCTCGGGTCCAAGACCGACGAATTCAATAATCGAAAAGAACCAGTCATCGGGCCTTTTCAACCGGAGCGCAGTGTAAACGTCAGCCTGTTCCCATTTGGGAGCTGCCATTACTTGTGTGACTTCATCGACGTAACATCCTTCCTGGAGTATGCTAGTTCTGCCGTCTTGGATCACCAGGCAGTCAGAAGCTTTCCGTCGCTGTTTCCTCTGTGCGGCTGCTTTAAATTCATGGCTGTAGTTGATCGGCCATGTGAACACGCCATATTGGCCAATTGCTTGCCAGTCTGGCACCCATGTTGGGAGCGTCCCATTTCGGTCTCCTGGCACCGTGGAATCGAGACGAAAGCGGGAGGGCCCGCCACCAGGAGAATCAAGTATAGTGGTTGTAATGTTGATAAAGACACCCTCCATGGAAAGCGAATAGTCTACTCGGGAGCTATGTTTCTCGCTTTCTTTGAGTATGCCAAGTAATCCGAAAAGAAGATCTCTCGGGTCCGTGGCAGAGTAATGAGGTCGCTCCGGTGCGACGGTCAGCTCCCATAAGATGTCCTCCAGCCTTACGCGAACACCCCGTCGACGTTGGTGTCGCACTTCCAGAGACTTCATTCCTCTGAGCTTTCCTGATATCGGTAAAGTAAACCTGGTCCAGGATTGATGGTCGAGATTGACTGCGCCCCGATGATCCCACAATATCTTGAGAGCAGCGTCGAAAGTATCCAACAAGACGCTTCTATCGCCAGCAATTACAACAGAGGTGCTCCGCGCAAGTACCACTTCTTGAATGATCCAGATGCGTTGCCAGTACTCTCGGTCAAGGAGATCACGAATCGCCTCGCTTGTTCGTAGTGAACGATGTCCGAAAAAGTCACACAAGACGTCGTATACGGCCATCTTAAACCTCATCAGGGGTTCTGTCTTATCGACCTCTGATTTCTCCTGTGGCGTGGAGTCTTCTGTCATTCTATAAGCTTCCTCTACGGTTGTCCTTGACTCGGAAGGACTGATTGCCTCGCCCTGGGGAGAGAAGCGCTCCTGGATGTATACTCTGACCTCTGGGTTATCCCTGAATCTCGACCTCAAGTCTACAGCGTCGTACTTCTGAAGCGTGGTTCCCGTCCGGGATATGAAGTCCATAGCTAAATCGCTCTTTTCGTTTCCGGGGCCCAACCACACGTAGACCATGTCGGCGCCGCTGAAGATTTTCCGCATGGTACTGATCTGCCAGCTCTTCTCCTCGAGGTTGGCCTGCTCAATGCAGAGCGCGTCTATCCAGAGCCAGGAGTCGACCGAGTCCATTTGCAGTTGCTGGAGCGCGGCATGAAGGTTCAAGGTGACGCTGAAAGAGGCACCCTCGATCTCAATCGGCGTCGTGTCGGTGGCGCTCCCCCACACGTACGAGAGTGCCGCGTATGACAGTCCTGGCTCGTCTAGCGAGGCGTGTTTGACTTCGAGTGCGACCGTGTTCTTGGCGCTGACTTGTTTGCCGCGCGGGGGGCAGATCCTGACGAGCCTGATTTCTCGGCGACTTTCGTTGAGGGGGGCGTGGGTGAACATGTTTGCGCTATAAGGCGGTGTAATGAAGACATCAACTCCTGTTTTTACTAGGCTCTTGCTTGAAACTGAACACTTTTGTACAATGGAACGGTTTGAGAGAGGATTAAAAGGCTCCCAGGAGCATGAGTGTGTTGAAGAAGAGGTGGTTCAGAGAGGCAGCCTGCATCATGCATGTTGGATCGCACTGGAGGGATTTTATTGGTTGTTCACTTCCAGCCAGTAATAGACGGGCTCTATCTGTCGCGAAAAGGATTTCAACACGCACTCGTCTATCAAGGGCAAGGCATCTGCTCGCACTGCTCTGGCATGTCAGACTGGGTATCCTAGCTTTCGAAGAACGGCATAGATTTCTTCAACAGTCGCTGCCGGAGTCTCAGTATCGCCTTGCTGTTCAGTCTCACCAGTCTCGACACCATGCTTCTTCTGCACTTCACGCCGCTGCCAGTACTGAGGTCTCGCCTTGCCGCGTCTCCCGTATACCCCACCCCCAAGCCTCTTGAAGAACATGGGATGGCCCTCGATTGTTGGATCTTCTGAGTATCCGAAGTCGATAGAAGGAATCCAGATTGGACGGGCCAATATGTTTCCCGCCTTATCCCAGCACAAGGGAACGCCCTGCCGTTGCGCCCCCATGCGTGATACGCAAGCATGACGCCAGCGTTGTCTGGCTGGCCATGGCAATGTATCACCGACGAATATCTCCTCGAGAAGCTGCCATATGCGGCGTCGGTTGTGTAGGCCAGCGGGTACATGGGCTAGATCGGTATGATAGCCGGTTCCAGCCATTGTTGGCTCGCCTTGAGGGCCAGCAACGCCGGGTGTGGCTCTGACAGTGTCGGGTACACCTGGGAGAACACCGAAGTCAACGCTCCGGCTGAGCTGCCGCGCCAACAGCTCCCAGTCCCATTCGAAAGACTCACCACCAGGACAGGGCTCAAAGTCTTTTGCGTCGACGCAAGCTGGATCAATATCCCACAGCCAGGGGAGAAGACCGCGGGACCCGGCCTTGAGTTGATCCTTCCATAATCTCTGGGGCAAGAGATGGGAAGACTCGGGAGGCATGCCGCGTCCCATGGCCGCGAAGATGTCATCAAGGATCTCGGTCGGCAGCTTGGAAAGATTGTTGGCAAGTTCGGTACCCTTCTTGGTTCGAGTGGCTTTGGATCGGCAGGCGCTTAAATTTTGGAGCAGACAGCTCGTTAATCCCTTGATATTCAAGGGGCTGCTAGTGAGAGTCTATGGATATCAATGACTAGAGAAGACGAAAGGAGCACAGCATGCACTTACGTAGTATAGATTTGATAGAGTAGAGGAATAAGGGCCAGGCCAATGCAGCCCAGAGAAATCTTCTTCCTCCCAGGTTGGCTCACCAGCCACGGTGGAATGAGGCACATAGTAGTTGTTGCGGCTGAGAGTGTAGTTTGCTTGAGGATGACAATCCCAGCAGCCTCCGCATTTGAAAGTGATGCTCTGCCTCCATCTAAGAGCTGTCCACAAACCACGCAGATCCCGCACATGCGTTAGCGTTGAGGATGCGAATACTCGTTCAGCGATGCCCAAGCATTCGGAGTGGACAGCAGCGTAGATCCGGTCATCAAACGAGTAACCCTCGCTCCCTTGAAAGCTGACATGCTGTCGGCTACCGTCAGGGTCAACTCTGAGGAGCTTGAGCCCTTCACTTGCTTCAGCAACATGAACCTCGATATCTGAAGCTTGGGATCTCGGCCGAATATCACTTGTGGTTGGTAGATCGTCATATCCTGGCAACTGGTGCATGAGATTTTCTGCGTAGTTTGGAAGAAGGTTCCCAAACTCGTCGTCAGAGTCGCAAAGCAGACGGGCTTCTGTGAGCCATCTAAACTTGTCCTCCAAGTCGCCGAAATTTTCCAATTCCGGAGGATTAACGAGCTCGCCAGTTTCGATGTCCTCTAACAATGGCCCTCCATATAAGGTCCTGTGAATGGACAGGCCGCATATTTGACAGATCCATCGATCTTTGTCCATGCCTTCCGAATCCACGGTCGAGAAGCTAGTCGGGGTACGATGATCGATTTGTCGGAACGCCCAGGCTGATGAGTAAGTTCTGTGTAAGAGTGAGGGGGAAAATGGGGGATGCGCCGAACCAAGTATACACAACTCAAGAGGTATTGATCTAGGAGTCGTAAAATCTTTTGGGAGAACTTAGGTCGAATCTTCAATATCCATGGCGAGGCGTTTTGTGCAGATGAACATTGAAGAGAGCAGGCACGAGCGGCCTCAGTTTCCCCAAATCTTGTTCTGATTGTGATTCGTGCGCAAAGTGAGAGGCACGTATCCTGCTGGCCAACATACTGTTGGAAACACGTAGGCGCCTTTCACCTTGCCATGTTTGTCTGGGGGCTACCGTCATTGTTGGAATGGGATAAGTGCCCTACACCAACCATAAGGCCTCTAACATCAGCCAGATCCAGCAATCAAGGCTATGTCTTAAGATCCATGGATTGCAACTAAAAATAACTCTGAAAAGCTGTCAGTGTCTTGCCTGAGAAGGTTTGCAAATGCTCCCTGCAATTACAACGCTGGCGGAAGTTTTTGGTGAGATACCAACTAAGTGGCTCGAACTTGGCCTCCACTCAGGATTGGCTGAGAGAGAGGACGCTCAGCAATGGAGAACTCAGTGGTATCATTTGTTCAAGCGTAAGCGAGAAACTTCCCTTTAGTACAAAGGAACCGTACTTAATGACTTTCTAAGAAAGTCGAACACAAATGACGCAGATTGACTTCCAGAAGAAACCCGAGGATGTCTTTGCTTGCATTGGGCTATTGAAGTGAGGAAGAATAAGGGGTGAGCGAGTCACTGTCGGAGAACCTTAGTTTGATGCAGGTTTCGTTTGAATGAGACGGAACTCTACGTTATTGTTGTATAATGGAGTTATTATACTACTTCATCCAATTATAATCACCTTTTTCGAAGTCCCGGAAGAAATCTCATTCGACGTATACCAAGCTTAGTCGCTATCTTCCGCATCGTCCCTATACGTCATTGTATGGTTTGGGGGTTGATCTTCTCATTATAATCTCAGAAGAATGGTATTGTTGCTCTCAGTTTTAATACACATTGCACTATTCCATGTTCAAGTGACATAATACTATCAGGTATATGGTACATATGACGGGAGGCAGGGAATCATGAAGTACACTGTCGCTTGAGATCACACCTGAATATGACTGCAAGTCATTGGTCTCCTTTGATCTGTTTGGAATTCAGCCATAATGCTAAAAGTTTGGATCACTGAATATTTTCTAGGCTTTAGTTGATGGCAACTGAGTGTATTTGTAACCTAACCCTTGAAAAATACCATGGCAAAGCCCTGGTGAGCCCCCTTAGCAACCCCCTTCAGCTCTTGATGTGCTGCGCAGCCGTTGTCATAGTAATCCATGTCTTCTTTTGATGAAAATGTAGAGATAGCCGCAATCGTGAACCCTTGGGCCCTTTGATCAGCAACAGCTAGGCCGGCCTTCACTGAGATGATGTACGGCTTGCCATCCTACAACTGGTAAGCTCAGAGCTCATGATACGGTATCGAAACAGTGCTAGCCAGATGGAGATTGACTCCGTAAACAACAGCCCAGGTGGTTATACTCACTTTCAAGGCCTTTTGGGGCATCTGCTGGTAGAGCGACAATACTTTATTTTGATTCTCCTCGTCTGGAATCTTGAAAAGAGTGATTCTCGTAATTTGTTCAGACATTTTCGTGAAGCTAATGACTTGGGTCTTCTAGAGTATCAAATATTACGGGGCAATTTGTTGTCGTTGTGTTGTAGTGATTGTCGTGTAATTCGATCAATAGCTGGCGTTAAGACTGAAACTTGGCAGACTCACCTTCCCTAGATCAACTTTCTTGTCGGCTGTTTTTACACTCGGACAAATAACACAGAAGCCGAGAAACTTCCATTGCCGAAGATCCCTGAACCGCCGGCAGCGGCAGATTCGTGCTTGAATGAGGGGGTTGTTTGCGTTCCGAGCCGTCGGAACCAAATTTCGGATTCTCGGAACCCACCATTAAGATGGCAGTCATGGTGATCATGGAAAGGTAAATAGAAGTATGTTAATACACGAAATCAAACAAACTCGAATTACTAAGGTATTGATTCAACAGAATTGCTGAGGACTTTCCACGTCTAATTACGCAAGATGAAGTCCTGGCTCCCCATCCCACCCCGGTCGCACTTTTCGCTGCTGAACATTCCTTTCGGGGTGATTTCGAGCAAAGATAAGCAATTACACAGACCCGCTATCGCCATCGGAGAACACATCCTCGACCTTGATGCTTTTGCTACAGGCGGAGGTTTCAGTAAAGCAGCAAATGTGTCCGCCGAACATGCAAAAGCGTTCTCACAGCCCACCTTGAACGCCTTTGCTGAGCTTGGCCGACCGGTGCATCGCGCCGTCCGTTCATACCTTCAGGACATAAGTCAAACCCCCCACTTCCCGGCACCCCCCTGTTTCTGGCACCCACAAAAACGCGAAAATCCACCACAACGCAATGCCCACCCCCAACCTCCTTTTATCACAACATTTTCAATTCGAGTCCAAATGGGCTCATTTTTTGCACATACCTTCTTCTATATCTAATGCCTCAATATACCGAAGATCAGCTTCGTCAGGCTCTCGAGACATCTCAAACGGCAAGAGTCAAAGAGCCTCATTGGGTATGGGATACCACGATCAACCCTCCAACTACGTCTCCAAGGTGGTCAGACTAGGAAAGTGGCTTTTGCTGACTGGCAGAGGCTGTCTCCTGACCAGGAGAGTAGCTGGCACAATGGGTTCGCATTCAGGCTTCGCTGGGCCTCGCACCAACGCACCAACAGGTGAAGGAATTCGCAGAGCGAGTTCTGGCTGCTGCTGGGGATACCAAACCATTAGGAAAAGGCTGGATCTATGCCTTCTCGTGAGAAGGAACCCTATCATTAAGGTTCAGAGAAGTCGTTCCATCGATTCTAGACGCGTTAATGGGGCATCTACTGAGGTCATTAGGAACTGGTTTAAGTTCCTTGCTATCCCTGAGATCAAGGACATCAAACCAGCCAACAGATATAATATGGATGAGACTGGCATCCTCGAGGTCAGGAGCTAATGGGTTAGTGCTGGGCATGGCTGAGACGACGTCTGTTCGCAAGAAACAACCTGGGTCGAGGGCATGGGTCTCTATCATTGAGTGTATCTCAGCCTTGGGTAGGGCACTTCGTCCTCTTATCATTTTCAAGGAAGACGGTCCAACAACAGTGGTTTCCATTACATCTGGTTCCATACGATGGGTGGGAGTTTACAGCAACAGATAATGGCTGGACTACAGACTTAACTGCCATTGAATGGTTAGAGAAGGTGTTTATCCACAGACTATGCCCGAGGCTGAGGCGAGGCTCGACTGTTGATTGTGGATGGGCATGGGAGTCATACGACGACAGACTTCATGTGGAATTGCTATATTAACAATATCCATTTACTGTTCTTACCACCACTCCTCTCATGTCCTCCAGCCACTTGACCAGTCTGTCTTCAGCCCTGTTAAGTCAGCCTATCGGAAGGAGCTCGGTTACTTGTCTCAATGGAACGACTCTACCATTATAGGTAAAGGAACTTCCTGGACTGTTACCAGAAGGCTCGACTTGCTGGTCTATCAGTCTCGAACATCAGAAGTGGTTGGAAGTGGACTGGTCTACACCCTGTAGCGATGGTTAAGCCCCTGATGAACCCTATGGTATTACCTGAGCCTTCTGCTAAGCCCACCACACCCAAACCAACCAGTCGGGGCAAAAAGCGATGCCATAATGGTCAACAAACTACCCCTGTTGAGCCATGGGATTCTGCTTCCTCTGCAGTGGTCTGGTCGACACCCAGGAAGCTGGCAGAGCTCAGCGGTCAACTGCACTTATACACCCAACTCGACAATGATACCAGCACTCAACGGCTGCTGTTCAGGAAGGTGAAAAAGGCTTCAGAGCAGGCCTGGCAACTGGCAGCTGCCCAGCAGCAGCTGGCTCACCTGAGGCTCAAGTTACCAACGCTGCAGTTAGGAAGAGGAAGACTGTTCAGATCGATCCCAACACGAAGTTTGCGAACATCAGGGATATCCATCGGGCTCAAATCGAAGCGGGTGAAAAGGAGGTTATTACGGCTGAATCCAGCGACTCTGAATGCCCTAGTGAGGCTGGCAGTTGTATTGTAGTGGGTGTGGTTGAGGATCAATAGTTAATAGTAATGAGGAGGTTGGGTTGTGATCCCATCGTTTTTGTGGGTGCCAGAAACAGGGGGGTGCCAGGAAGTGGGGGGTTTGACTTATTTCTCAACGACACACCCCATCCAGACGTGTTAAAGGACAATGAGACCCTCAAAAAGGCGGCTTTGAGGCCCATTTCGGAGGTGTCTATGCACCTCCCGTTCGCCATTGGAGACTACACAGACTTTTTTGCTGGCAGAAACCATGCTCACAACGTCGGTGTTCTGTTCCGTGGACCGGCCAACGCCCTTCAGCCGAATTACAGCCATTTGCCCGTTGCCTACCACGGTCGTGCAAGCTCAGTCGTTGTCTCTGGAACTCCTCTTAGACGACCTTGGGGACAGGCGCTGCCGGCCCCTGGCGCAACCGAGCCCGTTTTCCGGCCATGTGCGCGCCTCGACATTGAACTTGAGATGGGCATGTTTATAAGCAAGCCGAACGACCTTGGTAGCCCGGTGTCTGTCAAAGATGCCGAAGAGCACATCTTCGGCTACGTCTTGATGAACGACTGGAGTGCAAGAGATATCCAGCAATGGGAATATGTACCCCTTGGCCCGTTCAACGCGAAGAACTTCGGAACCACGATCAGCGCCTGGGTCGTGCTTGCGGACGCACTCGAGCCATTCAGAACAAAAGGGCTAGAGAACGAGACCCAATTACAGAAGTATCTCCAAGAAGATCGGTCTGACAACGTTCTTGACATCAAGTTAGAAGTAACTCTTGCTCGTAAGTTGAAACCTCCCGACTACCCTACGCACAGGGCAAATGTGCTGTGATGGAAGAGAACCAGGCTAATCAAAGCACCCTTTTCTTCACGATGCAGCTTCAGAAGGCGAGGAAACAACCGTTACTCGCACATCTGCCAAGAATCTTCTCTGGTCCTGGCCGCAGATGGTGGCTCATCACTCAATCTCTGGCTGTAATCTTCGTGCTGGAGACCTTCTCGGATCTGGCACCATTTCAGGGGACCAAGCAGGGACGCAGGGAAGCTTGCTGGAGCAGTCTCAAGGAGGCAAAGTCCCAATCAAACTGAATGGCGGGCAAGAGCGGAAGTTCATCCAAGACGGCGACACGGTAGTTATTCGCGGCTGGGCTGGCGAACAGGATGGCCAATTAGTTGGGTTTGGAGAGTGTGTTGGCCAAATACTGCCTCCAATTGCAATGTAAAGCAATGATAGGCCTATGAAAAATCGGCGATTTTAGAGTTACATAGTCAATACATCATGCCATCAGAGTCACATAATATCACAGCTGGGAAGTGTTGATCTTGAAGGTGCTATATTTTGCTCATTTTTATCGAACAGTGATGACCAGGCACAACCAACTGGTATTTTGCACATTCTATTAATGGATGTATTTTCTTCAAGGCTGATCATCAAGGGAAACTGAACATCGAAAATTATGGCTGCATGACGAGTCCATTCCGACAAGGTGGCCAACAAGCTATTGCATTTTTCCCCAACTGCAGACATTTGGCGAGCTTGGGGCTTCCTCCGCGTTGTGCAACAGCTGAGTAACTTAGATAATAGAAGCTCAAGGTCTAGCTGAGATCTGATGTAATCTTATCTCCCCTCCTCTAGATGTCCACGCCCTTGACGTTGCCGTGTTCATGAGCCGCAACTTCCTCGGAACCGTTTGTGTTCCGCAGTTCCGAGAGGATGCACGAATTGACTTCAAACACTGCATCTTGCAGTGAAAGTAATTTTCCGTGACAGTTAGTTCCGTAGCATTGATTCAGTCATGTCTCATTTGCCTTTCCCTTCGGATCACTGCAACGCGGGGTTGGTCGCTTCGACTGCAGCGGTGCTGTCCCAGTGTGCGCATCCCAATCACACGTGCCACCCCAAACATGCAGATAACCAAGGCTTCTTATACTACATAAGATTTGCATTCGAGGAACATGATAAGCACTGTTTCATACCAAACAATTGAGGCTTGCTTTCAAGATACACCCATTGCCTACCTTATCAATCTTCACGACTGTAACTGTGTTTCGGAACTACGTTCCTCATCCAGCATACAACCATGCCTGTGACCAATTTCTCCACTGAGGAGAAGTACGAGTATCTCAATGGATTTGGGTCTCTTCATGAGTAAGTTCATGTTTCTTGAATGAGTACTAGTTCCGAACCCCATTAATCCGTCAACCTGGTATTGACCAACAATTATCTAGATCAGAAGCGATCAAAGGGGCTCTTCCTATCGGTGCCAATTCTCCACAAAAAGCGCCATACGGCTTGTATGCCGAGAAGCTATCCGGCACTGCGTTCACAGCGCCTCGTCATGAAAATCTTCAGACTTGGCTTTATCGTATCATTCCAGCGGCCGCACACTCTACATTCGAGCCGTTGAAGCAGAACAGACCTGACTCCGGAGGCAAACTTCACCAAATCCCGAATCAGTTGCGCTGGGATCCGTTTGACATCAACAATGAGACAGATTGGATCAGCGGCCTCAGACCAGTCGGTGGCGCCGGAGATCCCAGCATGAAGACGGGTCTCGGGATCTTCATTTTTGCTGCTGGACGAAGCATGGATTCCAACGTGGCCATGTACTCTTCTGACGGAGATATGTTGATTGTTCTCCAGCATGGTGTGCTCGACATCAAGACCGAGCTGGGCAACCTGCTAGTTCGTCCCAACGAAATTGCCGTCATTCCACGCGGTATCAGATACCAGGTCAACATACCCAACGGACCAGTCCGAGGCTACATCCTTGAGCTTCACCAAGGTCATTTTGTACTCCCAGAATTAGGTCCTATCGGTTCCAACTGTTTGGCCAATGCACGGGACTTCCAAGTTCCGACGGCAGCCTTTGATGAGGACGCAAGTCAATGGTCAATTGTCAACAAGTTCAACGGAGACTTCTTTATCGCAACACAGAACCACACACCATTCGATGTTGTGGCCTGGCATGGACAATATTACCCATACAAGTACGACCTTGGGCGCTTCTCCGTCATAGGCAGCATCTCATTTGACCACCCGGATCCATCCATCTATACGGTTCTCACTGGCCCGTCTGACCACCCAGGTACGGCCGTGGCCGACTTTGTCATCTTCCCGCCTCGTTGGCTTGTGCAGGAAGACACCTTCCGCCCTCCATGGTACCACCGGAACACCATGTCTGAGTTCATGGGTCTCATTTGCGGCGACTACGACGCAAAGACTGGTGGCGGCTTCCAACCTGCTGGAGCAAGTCTGCATAACGTCATGTCTGCCCATGGCCCTGATGCTAGCACGTTTGAGCGGGCGTCAAATGCCGAGTTGAAGCCGCAGAAGATTGGCGAGGGAAGTATGGCTTTCATGTTTGAGAGCTCTCTGATGATTGGAGTGACGGATTGGGGCTTGGAAACATGTCAGAAGGTTCAGAAAGGATACAGCGAAGATAGTTGGACGGGACTGGTCTCCCACTTCAAAAGGCCAGAGTAATGTGTAGTATCATAAGCGAGTTGGAATTCGTATCATTAGGGCAGCTATATATGAAACAGATTGTATCAAGAGGTTTAGGAGACAGCACCTTGCACCGATACATTGTGTAAGGCAAGTGTTTTCAAAAGATATCGTTACCTGTTTGTGCGCTTACTAGTTCGCAGGAGCCCTAAGTCTCCTTCCCTCCGGAGAGACAGATTGAAAGTTGTTCAACACTAACATGATGTGATGTATCACTTACGCTTCATACAATATTAGCTGAAAGCGCATGGATTTTACCATACTTGCAACCAGTTAAGGCAGTATATATGGCTAGAATCCAATCTTAATTGAACATACGTATACGTGGCCAAGGCCGTACAGCACTACGGAGGTCTCCAAGCCAAACTTCCCGACGATGCTTTGATAGTAACGCAGAAGGTTGGAACAAATTGACAGTATGAAGAACAGAAATTCATTATGAAATGACAACTCCCTGGACCGACCTGAACGCTCAATTATCCCGAACTCCTTCCACAATATCCGAAACTACAACTGGAACCTCAAACTTCGCCCGGCCTCGGATGAAATAATAAACAAGGCCGAAGACTAACCAGCCTGCCATGACAACAGTAGAATAATTCATATTTTGGGCAGTGACCGGCTGAGATGAAGGGAAGGTGCTGAAAATGATGACAACAGTCATCCAGACAAGACTGATCGCATTCAAGACCGGGCCCACAACCGGGCCCAACCTGAAAGGCCCGTACTCCTTGCGAGTGAGCTTGCTCCTGCCGACGAATAACATATAAGCAATAGGAATACTGTAGGAAAGATAGATGCCGATAATCGCCATAGATAAGACTGCATTGAAAGCAGTAGTGTTGGCCAAGTAGAGAAAGCCGAGAAGAATCTGGGCCACAGTAACAAAGACTATTGAAGTTACTGGGACCTGAAGTTTCTTGTTGACGTAACTGAAATGCGAGTCGAATGGAACAGCTCTGTCTCTAGCGAAGGCCCAGAGCGTGCGGGAAGCGGAGGTAATGCCGCCTACTGTTGCAGCAATTGCGATCAAGATCACTAAGAGCGAGAGCACTGTGGCCCCTGCCCGAGATCTGGTAACATCGAGATAAATCTGCATGAAGGGGAAGCCAGTTGGTGTAGTCAAGAGGGACTCCAGTGACCCTGTCGAGAACAGGAGGACTGTGCAGTAAATGAAGCCCATCAGGCCATTTACAGTTACGCTTCCGACCATAGCGATGGGGACATTACGTGGGGCGTTGGGGATCTCCTCTGCCATGTGACAAGCAGCGTCGTACCTTTTATAAACCAAGTTAGCAACCTATTATGGGACCATAGATGGAATGATAGCCCATAGCGGAAACTTACCCAAGGAAAGGATACACCGCGCTAATCAAGCCCACGAGCCACGACACACCATCATTCTCCCAGCCACTACTGTTGACAACTTCGGTGAAGACAAAAGACGCGGTGTTTTTGGGAGCCATGACGCCAAGGACCACCAGTATGACTACGAAACCCACAACGTGGAGAATGCCTTGGCATTGTCAGCGAGATTTCGCGTAAATAGACTTTAGATTTATTCCTCTTGTCTTCCTTACCTGAGATCATGTTTGCGTGGGGTAGCATCTTTGATCCCCAGATGTTGAGCGCCGCTGAGTATAGGAGCACAGCCCAGTAGAACAGCATGCCCTGCCATCGCGCCGGTATGTAAGAGTCGTCGTTGATGACAATCAACGACTGGGTCTGCAGGCCAGCTGCAAACGCTGCTGATGCACAGAAGACAATGAGGCCGCCCACGGAGATCCAACCGGTCGTGAAGGCTGCGAGTGATCGGCTACGAGGGGGACACAAGGCGGCGACCCAATGATACTGACCTAGAATGGAGTAATCAGCTTTGAGAAGGTAGAAGCCAGAGTCTTCAGGGAAGCATACCTCCTGCAGTAGGATAGATGGACGCAATCTCGCCAAGAGATGATGCTATGCACACAGAGCACAGAAAGGAAAGAACACTGAGCAGATTGTCAACCCATGTTCGATGACTTGGAAACTCTCCAGTGCTCCACTGCGTGACAGAGACAGACTCGAGTGGTTGACATCAACTCACAAATTGTAGAATAGGCATGGCGCACCGCCATTCACGAGTGCTTGGGCAATGACAGTGGAAAGTGCTTCCCATGTTGCCATAAGACATAGGCATAATGCCCCCAAGGTTGTCAGAGAGAATTGCCGCTTCAGCTCCTGCTGATGGCCGAGTTGCGCGAGCCGTTCTTCATCGGAAAGGACTAGATAGCCGGGGATGCTATCAACTGCCTTGAGTTGGTCGTCGGTCTTTGTTTCGTTCTGATCCATGATGGAGTTTCGAGCCATTCTGTCTGAGTCGCTTCTTGTTGTTGGGTGTTTCCTACTCAACTTTGTTTGCTTTCTTTCTTATTTCTTTTCGAGTCCGGAACACGGAATTGGGGCACCGGGCACGGCGGATGCAGAATTTCGAAGAGTAAGGGGATGTGACAAACTGATAGTCACGCGGGTATGTCGGGGATTGGGATTACCCAGCGCGAACTATCAGCGCCAGTCTGGCTTTGATGATGCGGCAGCAGTGGCACAATGCCTAGCAGAATAATTATTGCTAATGCTTTGATCTTAACAGGCTCTTGGTGTTTCTAGTTGGATGGGAATCGCGTTCAGGGCTGAGGAATTGGTGACAATGCCCGGTGGCGGCGCTTGACCGTTCTCGTCGAGAAGCGAGATATTGGAGCATGGGCGATTTCCGCATTCCGAGAGAGGGCAGTTGGGGGTTTGGGGGTCACCAAATGCAACACGCCTCACAGACTCAGTAAACAACAATAAGCAGCCCCCTCCGTGATCGACGAGAGGCAAGGTCCTGATGTTGCAGAAGTGTTGGACACCTATGAGGAGTAAGGTAGGTACTTGGTCACCTGATTGGTCATTTGTGATGATGCCGGCCATCCTTGTAAAGAGAATCACCATATCTGCTGAACGTGTCTTTGTTCACTGTCTGACTCATGGCGAAAGATAAGGAACCGCTACGATATCTTTACTCTTACCTTTGACACGTCTGTCTGCCGTATCTAGTTGTAGATGAGAAAATAGGGGAATAAGTCCAAGCCACGTTTGGCATCCGACTTTCAAGCAAGGCAATGCCTGCTCATGCCATGTTATCGGGCCTGGAGAGGTCCAAAAGTCCAAGGAAAGGCTCGGGAACGACACTGCTTGCTACTCGGAACCCCATAGCTTCCGCTCGGAACGCACCCCGCATTCTCTGCAAGCCATCCCGACGTTCCGTGCGGGGGGTCATACTCTTGGCTGCATCTGCAAAGCGACCTGGGGGTGGGGAACGCGGGGAATTAGTGTACTTTGTAATAAACCAGTTCCGAGAGGTCTGTTTCCAGATGGCGGTCTGCCAGGAAGGACAGTACCGACGGGACCCGGCAGGAAAGCTTCTGAGACTCAGAGAGCGGCTCTGAAGCCGGGTAAGCACGGCGAGCTGGGTCTGTCCGTATATCATGGAGGTGGTGGTTAGCTAGCGAGTTCGAGTAATGAATCAGATTTGCAACACAATTCATCGTCTACAACACGTTGAAGCACAGAAACATCTCAATTCGACGCCATGGCCATCTCAACTGCCATCTTTGCTTTGAAGCAAAGAATATTCGACCACGCTCTGCAGTCGACTGCCATCTCAATTCTCCTCCTACCCCTCATCTACGTCATTGCAAATGAATTCATTCGCTCCAAGGCCAGGATAGCAAAACTAGACGGTCCTGGAGGGCTGCCACTTATCGGCAACCTGTGGGATATCCGGGTCAACGCGGCTGAGCAGTACCGTAAATGGGCCAAGAAGTTTGGCTCTGTCTACCAGATCCAACTAGGCAATGTTCCTGTTGTTGTCGTGAACTCTGCTTCTGCGGCCAGGGCTCTCTTCGGACAGAATGCTCAGGCACTCAGTTCTCGCCCAGAGTTTTACACTTTCCACAAGGTATGTAAGCAGACGACGACATAGCATGGTGTTTTAGACCAATATCTTGGCAATGAGGCTGATTGAAGGACTTCAGGTTCTCTCAGATACGGCTGGAACGACCATCGGTACATCTCCCTACAGCGACTCTCTTAAGCGTCGCCGCAAAGGCGCTGCTTCAGCCTTGAACCGACCCTCAGTAGCCACCTATGTGCCGCATCTCGATGTCGAATCGCGAGACTTCATTAAGGAGCTTTACGAGTATGGAAAGGCTGGACAGGCTCCCGTTGATCCCATGCCAATGATTCAGCGCCTGTCATTGTCCCTTGCCTTGACTCTTAACTGGGGTACTCGCATGAGCAGTCAGAAGGATAACCTATTCAAGGAGATCACTCACGTCGAGGAGGAAATCAGCCGCTTCCGTTCAACTACTGGTAACCTCCAAGACTACATCCCTCTCCTGCGCATCAACCCTATCAACATGCACTCAGCCAAAGCACGGGAGATGCGCAGCAGACGTGACGTCTACTTGACCGCTCTGAACAGGGGACTGGATGAGCGCATGGCGAACGGCACTCACAAGCCCTGTATCCAGGCCAACGTCATCATGGACAAGGACGCGAAGCTGAACCAGGCAGAGCTGACCTCCATCAGCTTGACAATGCTGTCAGGAGGACTCGACACCATCACGACCCAGGTGGCTTGGTTCATCGCCATGCTTTCTCAGCGCCCAGACATCCAAGACAAGGCCGCGGCCGCAATTAGAGAATTCTACAGCGAGAAGCAACCTCTCTGTGACGCCGAGGACGACCAACAGTGCAAGTACATCGTGGCCTTGGTGCGAGAATCCTTGAGATACTACACTGTCCTTCGCCTTGCTCTTCCCCGAGCTTCGGTTCGTGATGTTCCTTACGGACAGACCGTCATCCCCAAAGGATCGGTCATCTTCCTCAACGCGTGGGCTTGCAATATGGGTAAGACAAATCCTTCACCTCGAGCCTCAATTTCCAAGTACTTCACTGACACCCCATAGACTCTGAAGTGTGGACCGACCCCGAGGTCTTCCGCCCCGAGCGGTGGTTTGAGCAACCTGACGCGCCGTTGTTTACATACGGCGTCGGCTACCGCATGTGCGCTGGCTCCTTGTTGGCCAACCGCGAGCTCTACCTTGTCTACATGAGACTTCTCAACAGCTTCAAGATTGAGAAGCACGACGATGTGGACCACCATCCCGTTTCTGGCAACGCCGATCCTACTTCCCTTGTAGCGATGCCTAGGCCGTACAAGGCGAGATTTGTGCCTCGCAATACTAGCACATTGAGTGATGTGCTGAAGGCTACCGAAGAGAAGGTGTAATGGGGGTGCTTGTGGAGAGTTGATGGGCGATGGTGTAGATGAAAGTATTCGATGTGAATGGGAGGGGAGGAGGTTGGAGGAGGTTGGAGGAGGTTGGAAGAGGTGAGCTTGACAGGAAGTTTCCAATTAGATAGGGGATGAATACCAAATGCAATTTAGTTCAAGATCAAGATATATTTTTACATTCTCAGCATCCTAATTGTGAGCGAAGGATGACTTGATTCAGGTAGGGACGCTTTACCATACAGATGAAGACCCCGAAATTCCAAGGCTCAATGCTTTCGTTCCCTGCTGCCCTGCTCACTGATAATGCAATTCTGCGACCCATTCCTGCCAGAGGCTGCGACAAATAGCCGTAGTTTTACATTCACAAAGACTTGTGCTGAAGAAAGCCCTTGGTCAATTCCATAATAGCAGCCTAAATCAAACCCCAAAAGTGACGCGAAATCTCCTCCTCTCCAGACAATGGTGGCTGCTGCTCGCTGCCACCCACGCAGTCCTGCATCCCATTTGCCCATATATCCTCAGTCTGCCCAAAAGCGTCGAAGAGGAACATCAAGTCGTTGCTGAGAGCAAATGCATCCGGAGCTCCAGCACCGAACTCTGCGCTCATACCCATGGGTTGTACCGATGGCATTGGGGCAAACTCCGAGTCCAAACCCACAGCCGACGTGGGATTCTCCTCCTCAATCACGGTGTCCATGGGGTGAGAAGAACTGGAGATGATGTTCAAAGATTGTTGCGCGCCTGCATCAGCACGTCGGCCACCAGCGATTTCATCACCGCGGAGCCCGATGCGATGAGCTAGGGGCAAGAGACCCCGTATGCTCTTCCAAAGTCTGCGACTGGCTGTTCCCTGGCGAGAGAAGCACTTGACGAGCTCCACCGCGGCGAGGAAGCTGTCTCTGCATGGCTCGGCAAATATTCTGGTGCCATGACAGACGGCCAGAAAGATGACCGCCAGAGAACTCAACAGGAAATAGTTGAACGCGCTCTGCTGCCGTTCGTAAATATCGCTCGTTTCGCTCAGATGAACCAAGACGGATATACTATCGATAGCAATATCCACGACAAGACGTGCCTTCTCGACATCAGCTTCGATGCTTGCAGAGCTGATGACATGATGTCGATGTATTAGAGTTCTTATGTGATTGCCCCGCAAGTACAGGAGGGCTCGCAGCCGGCGGATGGATCGGGGCTGAGCTGTCGGTATACTCCCATGTTGCGGATGACGTAATTGAAGATCAGGAGGTATTGAGTTGAGCCAAGTTTGCGCTGTAAAGTCAAGGAATGCCACCGTGTCTTTTGGAATAGACTGAGATGGTGCGCTGAATGGGGGTAGAGCGTCCCATGCCTTGGAGCATAAACGTCCGTAACCTATCAAACAACGAAGGTATTGGAAATCTTCAGACTAGAATTCAGGTTAGCAAAGTAGCTTCTTACGAAATGGTAGGGATACTCACTGGCTCAGGCAAGTTTGGATCGATATCCCGGTCAAACAGGGCAAACGATAGACTGGTTCCGAAACTCCAGCGACGGTCCAATACATAGACGCACCAGAACACCCGTACTGCTAGACTCCGCGTCTTGGGGTCTGGGAAATTGTCTGTGAGACTCAGATTCTGATGTAAGCCCATCTCCAGAGATGCTCGCGCTGCGATGCCAATGTTTCTCCATGCGAGTAACTCCTCGTCTGAGAAGAAGTAGTATATACTCTTTCATCGTGTCAGCCGCTTCCACTACCAGAACCACGGGTCTGTCGGACTTACAATCATAGCCATTATTTGAATGACTTTGAGATCAGCTTCCGCATCGAGCGTAAGCTGGTAGATCAGATGTTTGACAGGTTCAACCAGCTTGCTGCTTGATAGGTTCTTGCCATGCGCCTCGACCACCATGCTTATAGCTATAGCTACTTTTGCGAGTATAGCATCTTTGATGTCAACACTTCCGCCTGTCATGGCGCCAGGTACCATGCAATCTGTATTTGCTTCCACGTACGCACGAATATCTGCTGCTTTCGAGATCATCTCACGGGTGTCGATAAAGGGGTAGACGATCTCAACCTCTTCCTCAAAAACTTCAAGAAGTCTTACGAATTCTCCAAGTGGCATAGTGAGAAGGATATCTGTTCCAGGTGCCCACTGCGGGGGTTCAGATTGTTCGGGGGTCGGGTATCGGGTTGGTGCAAGAGACTCGCTGACCGCTGCCGTGACCGGATCCTGGGCTGAGATCCCCATCCTCGTTAATGACGTTTCGGCAACCTTGAGACTAAACGCTGATCTGGTAGGTCCCACAAATTGCGGTTGCTTCGGTTCTTGTTCTCCCTGGACAGAAGAATTGTCGTGAAGAGATAGTTGTTGCTGGGATCCTGGAGAAGCTGACATTCCCTGACGGCTCTTGTCCGAGGCCAGCTTTCCTACGGTATTGGCGAGGGTAGCCACCTGCTCTCTGAGCATGGAGAGCTCGCTCCGGAGATCAGTACTTGGCTGGCTGTTGGTGCGAATTAGCATCTAAAACAAGGCATTTTAAGCATGCTTGAACAAGAGGGCGTACTGACCTATTTTGCCTCGACTTTCTCCTACTTCTGACCCTTTCCCTGACACCAGTCGCGCCATCTTGCGAAGGAGCTGGGCCGAAGGTGCATGGAACGCCGCCTGACATGCATCTCTGGCATTCTTCCTCATTTTCTAATCTGATGCACTTGAGTTTCCGCTTCTTACACTCGGTGCTATTGCATGGTGAGCCTCCACTAATGAGATCTTGAGACTAGGTTTCACTCACCAAGCAGCAGCTGCATATTTGGCACGCTTAGACCTCGTGGGATGCGTCGAGCCAGCAACGGACCTCCTGCGCCCCCCCGATGTTGTCGTTGGAGACTGCGCTTCTTCGTTACCTGACAGCTCAAAGTCCTCGTCTTCTACTGTCATCTTGAGGAGTTTGTGATGTGCGAGATGAGTCGCAGAAACGACAGAATATCTGGTCAGGAGGCTGGCCACCGTTAGAGTTCAAAGGAGTTGCGCTGCACCGCGACTCGACAGGCTGGGGGAAGAGTGGGGGTTAAGTACGAAGTGTGCTACCCCCGAATACCGACTGGGATCCGGGCTCCGGCACATTTCCCCGCATGTGCTACCCGCACCCGCCTTGCTTCGTGGGGTTTGGTGAGCCACCAAGATTGCAGCAATTACTCAGTGACATTCTGCGTCTTTGTTGAGCGCAACTCCAGAGACTTTGGGGCTTCGCAATGAGATATTGCGATTCAATTAGCACAATTCGCATTACCCGTATGGATGAGATAGACTATTTGGATTTGGATTGGAAGGGGTCACAGCTACCTAATACCATTTCTGCACCCCACCCTATGTCGATACGACCTCAATTACTAATGAAGTTGCCCACGGAACTGTTCCGAAGCCGTAAGCTGCAGACTAACATACGGTTTCGTTTCTTCACAATGCAGCACTTTTTGCAGCTTCAAGACCACAAAATGTGATTTCAAGATTATTCAACCACCGGTACACGACTACGATTAGATACATCTTACCTGCCCAAATTCTTACGAGAATTAAAAACAAAACTCCATGAATTTTCTACCTCGTCGTCAGATCAAATTTAGATGTAAAGAGCTGATTCCACTATCACTATTCCAGCGATCATGGTTTTAACCTCCATGGCCACCTCTACAATGGAACAAGTCATTTGCAGCATTGCACATACACATTCACGCTAAAGATCGGCATTAATGAGCAGACGGTCAAAGAATAGGCTTGCTTCCGAACTTCGTAACGTTAGGTTGCATCATCTCAGGTAGAATAAGTCGTGATAGAACACGGAAGTATCGGACGCCCCGAACTGAGTGAAGAAAAGAAGCTATGCAATTGAGGAGACAGCCTCAACATAGCTGCC
This sequence comes from Colletotrichum scovillei, assembly GCF_011075155.1. Lineage (NCBI taxonomy): Eukaryota > Fungi > Ascomycota > Sordariomycetes > Glomerellales > Glomerellaceae > Colletotrichum > Colletotrichum scovillei. The sequence continues at coordinate 2,677,021 of NW_023336265.1, read as the reverse complement.
AGGGATTGAATCAACTTGAGAATTATAGAATAAGAGACACCACATCTACAGTGCAGAGCCTGGAAATAGCCCAATATCGCCCAATGACTACGGCACTCGTCCGAAATATTCCCAATTGAGCACAAACCGTGCTGAGTCTTCAGGTGATGAGAAAATCTACGTCTGACTCAAGGGTCTGGTCCCCTCGTGATGCTGTACTTCTCGTCGTAGATCTTGCGTTGTTCAAGTTCAGCCACCGTGAGTAGATTATCGCCTTTCCCACCGTTAAACGTGTAGAGAAGACAGCCGACTTGGGTTGCACCGCCAACGCCACCGTTGTTGCCTGAATATTGCAGGATCAGCTCAGTGCCAGATATTTTATCGATTGATTTCGACTTTGATCGATTGCTTAAGAAGGTTGAAATCCAATGATGACGTGGCCTCAGTTGACTTACACTTCTTGAAATTGTCATTCATGATGGATGCACAGGACGGCTTTCCGTCCTTGCTTAGCAAAGGATCATCGACCCTTTGCGCACCGAACGCGGTCCTGCAGCCAGCCACCCACTGAACGTAAAAGTCGTAGTTGATTTTCCAGCTATCCTTCCACCTGTAGCGTGACCTGAAAACAATCGGGTAATGGTTTTCCGCTGGGTCATGGTACGTCGTGAAGATGCGCTTGCCCTGGTCGCTGGCGCAGAAATCCAATGAAGCTTCCCATTGCATGCTGGGGTTGATATCGGCGTGGCCAGGGAAGTCGGCTTCGTTGTGACATTGGACTTCGTGGGCTGCCCAGGGCTTCTTCTCTCTGCCTTGCTCATCAAGAGATCTCGGATCAATGGTCGTATCAATTGGGACTGCGTGGGCTATGGCTAGGCCTACGGCCATGGCGCAGATGATCAGGGGGAGAGTAGAGCCGTACATTGTGTTATTACGTGCAAAAGGGTGTACCGATACGAGGGATTACCATATGGAAGAGAGCGTGTTCTCGATGAAGCATGAAACTAAGACTGATTCCAATGGGTCGTCAGTCTTGTTTATGAGTCTTTCCTCTACCCATCCGGATGACTGGCTCAGTGGTAGCACGAAAACATCATACAAAGGAAAATGGGACCAGAGTCACCAGACCACTCTGCTATCAGTGTCATTCAGAAACCGTTTGCAAGGACGCCGCGGCGAGGTCGGTGCTTACGATCATTCAATGACACATAGAGACAAAGAGCTCAATTGGTCGCATCAACCGGTTTTGGCACTTCAAATTCAAAAGTTTCCATTTTCTTCGCTCCCTCGAATCTCGGTCGCCGTACTGAATCTCGTATCGAGCAAGCAATCATGGAATGATAACGCTTGGGAGTCGAGACATCTATGAGTGTGACCTCAAGCACAAGTTCAAGAAGTAATAACAAGCATTCAACCTTCGAATACGAGATCGTATTGTGTTTGTAGTGATTTGATAGCTCCATCAGAACTAAGGATTTTTTCTCAACTTCCTGGCACCAGACGGCACAGGTATGCAAGCAACCATTTCTGCACCTCCCAGTACTTAGTGCAAATTCAGCTCCGGAGTTGTCTCTTGCGATGACGTTGGTCTTTATTGCATTTCATTTACGGTAGGTACACAGGGAGTCGTTGGTTGCCTTGAAGGGACGTGTGCGCATCACAATACCAACATCTACTGGATCGCAAGGCTCTACGTTGCAAGTACCAACGAATGGCTTCAAAAACAGTAAATCCGGCAACAATCAACAACCAACATTGGTTTTCTCACAATTCCTCCATTCCACCTGTTTGGATCAAAGCCTGGGCCATGCACCTCGAGCACCTAATGACAGGCGGTCAAATCTGCGTTCAAAGCTCCCAGATCAGCCCCTGCCAAGGGACCGAATCGCATCCATGCCGATCGATCATCCGTTCTTTGGGCCCATGAGTCCACCCTCTGCTTCTAGATCTAAGAACGACGGTCTAGGCAGAATGCTGCTGTTACATCAGCCCGATGGGGAGAATGGAGCTGAAGCGACGGAAGCCGCGCGGAATGAGGCGACGTTCATGCTGTTCCCGTCCCGCATACCCATGCGTCCGTCGACTGACCATGTGCAGCCACGCGAGATGCACATGTGCATGGATGCAACAGAACGAACAGGCATCTAGTGCGAATCATTGCGAGTTGCAGATCAGGAGAGGAAGCTACCTACAGAGTACAGAGTACAACAGTTCCTGAGCGGCTCAAGTCGGGAAGACTTCAATGTGGACTATGTCAAATGCTACTCCCTGATATTTACCATGCACAAGCACGAGTGCGCAAACCGGTCAAGTAAGCCCGAGTCCTGTAAGAAGAGTGAATTCTCTAGATTCTCTTGGGTTTGAAGACAACATTTTGCGGACGAAAAATCCTGCGAAACGTAGACTGATCACGTCTTGCCGTTCTCGTCTATCGTCATCAACCAGCTTTCTTCGTCTAGTCAACGCGTGGGCCAGCGGGAGAATTGCTGTTTTGGAGAGCTGCTAAACTCTTGGCTTTGACCAGGTATTCTGCCCACCTCGGCACGCTCGACTGTCGTGAAGACAACGAGCACTAACGTCAATTTCGGGAGGTTGCATTCCCTCATTGTTGGCTGGCTCAAGAGGACTCCAACAGCAGGCCCGAGAGAGAGGAACCCGGATGGACCAACGCAACAATTGGAGACTGAAGTCTTGGCTGATAGGGTATGATTGTGAATACGAAAGTACCTTCTAAGTAAAACGAGAATCATGAATGTTGGATGACTTGTGGAGGTGGAGACATCGAATCGGCTGTAGGCCTGGTGATGTTGGTCCAAAGTAATGGTTCTGGTCTCCTGCCATTTCAAGTCTAGCAAGGCTTGGACAGTTAAAGCGGGGGAGATAGTGAGGATGTCGGGTCAGTCATTACGAACTGAGCGCCAAGTGTGCCCTCTTAATTGCAGGGAAGCGGCTCAATAGAAGCAATCGGGGCAGTAGCAGGCTAGCAGCAGCAGTAGTTCACTGCATGGGAAATAGTGAAGACTCAAATGCCTCGCGATCATATTCTGACCCGTTCTGACAGCTTGTTTGACTGTCTCGTAGGTATTCTTAGTCAGACCAGTGGGTAAAGTCTTCCTCGTCTGTGCGCTTCAGCTGTCGATTCAGTCATTCTTATTCAGACTCTGTCGATTCAACCCAATGCTCTTTAGCCTCGTTCCCAGCCCGTCACTCCATGCAGCTATCAAGCGGGTAAACATTGCATTGCTGACCCGAGTCCGCATAAGAAAATGGCAATTATGGATGGGGTGAGGCAAAAGAGCCGATGGAAGCCAATTTGGAGGTGGAGATTTGGGAAACCATTCACACTGGGGCTTGATACGATCCCTGTTGACTTTGCAGACGCAGGCGCCAGGAGGTGCCTGAAGGGGAAATAAACTCTTTTAACTTTTAGATAGAGTTCGGGTGTCGTCGCTTAATCCCACCGACCTTCTATCCGTAGACGGCAGTCGACGATCAAAGAAAGTCAATACGGGCTACCTCTGACTAACATTTTGGCGCGTTTCCTGGTAATCTCCTACGCGCTGTGACCTAGACGTTTTGTCTCGAAAGCCGTTCTACGACAGGGAAACCATCGCGCCCCATGTCAGGAAAAGCAACGCCGTCGACGGCTAACTCTGGCCTTCCATCGTATCCAACTTCTTTGCTGGACATGGCAGCCTGAGAGACAAGACGGACTGGCCGCTTGTTTGCTTGGCATTTGCCTATCAACATGTCTCTATCCAACCAATAGGTGCTGACGTTCTGTTTGATTCAGGTACTTGGTCCACTTCTATCAGTCTTGGCACCGATGCATCGCGCACCGAAAGAACTTTTGCTGCCGCGAGCCTCATCACCACTTTCATTCTTGTGCCGTCCTGCGCGCCGTGAGGGGAGAGTCTTCGGACGCCTCGGCCACCCAGGGGCTCCACGCGGGAGCTGTCGTCATGGGCTTGATGCGGTGAGGTCGCATGCAGTCGAGCATGCCCCCAGACCCCAACTCATCCGCAGATCCGGAGTGGAAGCTCAATGTTGGTCGCAACGGAACAATCAATCATGACATTGGCGATTTAACTTGAGTCTGACTGCGCTCAATCTCCCCGTTTGGTGGGAACTGCCACTTGCCCGCTTAACACGCATAGGGATGGAACTCTTATTGGGATGACCAAGGGACAACTTGCGACATTTATCACGCAGACAACTGATTGCGTACCTCGTATACGCTGCCAGCTTCGAAGGACATTAAGAGAGATCAAAATGAAGCGGCCCAAGGAAAAGGAGGCCATCCCGGAGTAGTGGACTTCCAAGTCCCGCTATTCCTGCGCCGTGACTGCGAAGCTTCCCCGGACCGTTGTCCGCCAAGGCCATACTAATCCCGGGACCTGCCCTTTCGGGATCCCCGCCAAGAGCCTCCAAGAACACTCCAGCGGGTGGCCAATTGAGCAGAACCGTCGCCCGGAATTACTCGTTAATTATCGCTCACTGCTACGTCTGTGGATAGTTGGGTACCTCACTTGTACGGGAGTACTCCTCACTGTGCGATGTCACCCTGCCGCCGTTGGTGACTGGCCGGCGACCGTTGCTGTTGTCTGCACCGCCCGCTTGTCTTGCATCCGGCAACATGGCCTAGTACATGTTGCGGTGCAGTGAGCCTGGCATGTCTTGGTCGCATCCGACTTTCCCAGGGTTGCAATTCCAGGAGGAACATTTGTTCAACCAACTCTCGTCCCCCTGGTAGCGCCGAGACAATGCCCAGATCGATGGACTCCAGCAGTCCCAGGCGCGAGCAGGCATCCCGACATGACTGCATATCGAGCTTCCATGACAGGAAGCAATGACTAGCAGACACGATTGGGACTTTGGTTGCTAAGGTCCCTCCATACTAATCTGACTGGGTCAGGATATAAATCCAGAACCACGCCCACCTCTCATCAGAACGGTTTGCCTTGATCTCCAAGGGAATCCAGCCTCCAATTCACCTCCCTCGCTCATCTCAGTCCAATCCTCCCTTTCAAATACGCAAAACACGTTCAGAGTGTTTGCATTGGACATCAGACACCATGGTTCGCGCTTCATCCTACCTCGGCTCCCTTGCCGTCCTCGCCGCCTCGGCGATGGCCAAGGAGATCCAGATGAACGATGCCATCTCGGCTGAGTTCTACGACTCTGGCAAGGTCCACGAACAGGTCATTGCTGCTAAGAAGGTAAGCTCAGAACCCCGATGATCACCACAGGCAATGTGACTGACGAAAGACGCCAGGCCGAGTTCGCTCGCCAGAGAGAAGCTGGTGCCTACAACAGTGAGGTCTGGCCCGAGCTGGGCTACACCCCCTGTGTAAACGGTTGGGCCGAGGCCGTCGTTGGAGACAGGAACAACACCTTCAGGTGCCACAACGTAAGTTCCCACCAGAAACATGGCTCTTGCCGAGACACTCGAATAACACATTCTAGGCCGACCTGTACTCCTTTGTCAGCCACGCTGCCCTCGGTGGACCCCTTGCTGAGGGTTCTTCCTCTTGGGGATGGACTAACGACGATGGTCGTGAGTTCGTCGCCATCGGCCAGTATGAGGGTACAGCTTTCGCTGAGATCCTCTCGGACGGCAAGCTCGTCTACCTCGGCCGCCTACCCCAGTACTCGGCGCCCTCCGAGTGGCGCGAGATCCGCTCTTACAAGCACTACATGGTCATCGGCTCCGAAGCCGTCGGCCACGGCATCCAGATCTTCGACATGAAGAAGCTCTTGGATATCGACCCCGCCAGCCCCGTCGTCTTCGACGCCAAGGCTGACTTGACCGGTCACTTCAACGCCCTCCTGCCTCTGGGCCGTGCTCACAACGTCGTCATCAACGAGGAGCTCAACTACGGTGTCGCTGTTGGTGCCGCGCCCCGTACCGACCCCCTTTGCGCCGCTGGTCTGAACTTCTTCGACCTGACGGACCCCTCCAACCCCGTTTCTCTGGGTTGCGCCAAGGACGACGGATACGTCCACGACGCCCAGTGCTTGGTCTACCGTGGACCCGATAAGCGCTACCAGGGCCGTGACATCTGCTACGGCTACAACGAGGATACCCTCACCATCTACGACGTTACCGACAAGGCCAACGTCACTAACATCATCTCCCGCATCTCGTACGAGGGTGCTTCCTACACTCACCAGGGTTGGGTCCTTGACGTGAACAACCAGGAGTTCCTTGTCCTGGATGACGAGCTTGATGAGGTATGTTAAATTGCATTATCCTAAGTATCAGCAAAAGCTAAACGTTGATCCTACAGGTTCGCGGCAATGGCCCTGGCGGAGACGGCTACCCCGTCACTTTCATCTGGGACATCAGGGACCTTGAGAACCCCAAGCAGACCGGAGGTGTGTAACCACAAACAACTTATCACAAGACACAATGGAAGACTAACAACACTACAGAGTTCAAGCACCCCACCAAGGCCATCGACCACAACCAGTACGTCATCGACAACTACATCTACCAATCCCACTACGGCGCCGGCCTCCGCGTCCTCGATGGCACCTCCATCCCCACAGACCCCACTGGTGCCGGCGTCTGCGAGGCCGCCTACTTCGACATCTACCCCGAGGACGACGACTTCGAGGGCGGCGGCTACGTCGGCTTCGTCGGAACCTGGTCCTCGTATGCCTACTTCCCCTCAGGCTACATCTTCATCAACACCATCGAGCGCGGCGCCTTCGTCGTCAAGCTGACCGGCAAGGACTGCCCCAAGGCCCCCGTCTGCAACGCCGACAACTGCCTGCGCTCGTTCCGCGCCACTACCATCCCTGGCCGTCTCGAGGAGTCGCAGGCTTTCTGCAAGTCGTTCCTGAGCAAGCCTGTCAAGGATGCTAGCGTTCTCCCCGCGCACGCGGTGCAGAACTGCGCCAAGGAGGATAAGGTTGCTCAGGCTAGCAGTGCTTGCGCCTGCCTGCCCGCTGCCACCCCCGCTCCTTGAAGCTGGATAATGAAACGGGAGGAGAGACACGAAGACGTTCGATGATAATGCGTGATGCGACGTAGATAATTCTTAGTACCTAGTTTACCCTCTCAGTCGGTTGCCCACGATACGTGGCTTCTGAGAGTTTGTTAGCAACAATTGATGAAAACATCGACCTGAACTTACACGATATTGAAGTACTTTATGCATGCCGCACGTGAAGCCACAGAACCGGACCCAACTTGAATTTCCGTCGCGTATCCCAGTGTGGCAGATCGATGATTGAATCCACGCAGTTGTTTTAATGCTGCTTCGGGAATCATCTTTCTGAATGTCTCAAGAAGTGATCGTTGAATAAATACCTAAACCCATAGCCATCAAGCAAAATAACCCGGCCATTACTGTCCCGAAACCATGTGCCGGGCTCGTGGGCCCCAACAGTAAGGACTCCCAACCCATAACTTTCCTCGACCTTCAAACTTTCTATCCTCTCAATATCTTTCCTGACTAAGGATCTAGTCTCAACATGTTGTCCATTTCTCAAGCCAGCGGTATGACTATCATACCCGTATACACATCAGATAGCGAGTCGGGAAGATAAAGTTTCAGCGGACTCAATCTTATAGAAGCAGAACTGGCTGTTACTACTTTGTCGAAACCATGTCCCAGATTCGGAACGACGCAGATGGGCTTCTCTGTGTTGCAGGCTGCTTCTATTCAGACAACACCAATGAAGTCTTTGTCAAAAGCTTAGCGGGTGTAATGGAAGATGATGGTCAGTACCTGTGCTGCAATCAATATGACTAAATGCATGGAGTCTGGACTACGGCATATCCCATTTCTGGATTACTTGGTGAGGACGGTTGACAGCCGCGCCACTTACAAAGCGGTCAGCAAAACAGTTCTGGAAAAGGCCGCTTATTTCTTCCTGACGACAATTCGACAAGTTCTACCAGGTAATCAAGATGAACTTCTGATTACGACAGCGACCATGCCCAACTTGGTTTCCTTCCCAACATCAATTTGTACCTCAGCTTGATGATGTATACAAAATTGTCAACGTAGCCGCGCATGAAAGGTGCCTCCATCAACTTGCATGACTATCGACAGCAATTAAGAGCAAAATTACCGATTTAGCTACAGCAATTGAGGAAAAGAATCAATTAGGCCCCACATCCCCAAGAGTTCTTCGCGTTTAAGGTGTGCAACAAGCTCAGAACTTGCATGCGACCCACGGACCTTGGTGCGGCGATCTTGAAACGCGCCCTTGAAACATCAAGAACGACCATTGAGCGTCGTCCCGAGCTTTCTTCTCGACAGCGACGCGAAAATACATCAGACCGAACTTTCTCTTCTTACCAAAATCACCAAACACGAAATCAACGACTATCGACATGAGTATACGCATGCTTCTCGCAGGCCTGGCCTTTGGCCAGACACTAGGCCTCAAGACTCAAGTCCCCTTATTCGAATCATGCGCCGCAAGCCCGCTTCTTCCAGACTCCCAACTCGCCTGCAGCAAACCCACAATCTTGACCTCTGGAGGATCGCCTGTCTTGGACAACGTCGCCGGAAATCGGACAGCGAAGCCGCCCAAGAAGGACATTTGGCGTTCGGACGAAGGCTGGCAAGGCCCTCACTCCTGCGCGGGAGCGTACTGCGCCTACTCGCGGCCATCCTTTGCTAATGGCCGCGGCATCGTCCTCGTGAGCACAGCGTACAACGCCGAAGAGGCGTCTCATCTAGCAGCTTTTGCAAAGGAGTCGATCAAGGGTGAAGGCGACAGCGAGCTGTTCCGTGTGGTGGAGATGCCTGGCAAGGGGCTAGGTGTCATTGCGAACCAGCATATCCGGCGTGGGCAGCGGATCATGGCTCACCCGCCGGCTGTTGTTGTACATCGCAGGTTCGTTGATGACATTGATCTTGAGAATCAGTACCGTCTGCTTGATGTAGCCGCCGGAAAGCTTCCGCGGGATACCCGAAAAACTTTCATGGCGCAGATGGGTCAGTCTCGCGAGCATCAATCTACGGGACACAAGGTGCACGATATCATGCACACCAACTCATTCGAGCTTGGCCTTGGGATCAGAGATGGTCATCACTTTGGTAACTACCCAGAGGTCTCGCGCTACAATCACGATTGTAGGCCAAAGTGAGTGACCCAAGTTCCCTTATGGCTTATGAGCTATATGTTATGTCATTTCATGTAGCTAACACAGCCGAGCGTTGCCTTCTACATCGACGACTCAGACATGCGGCACTATACTCATGCCATCAAAGACATCCAACCTGGCGAGGAACTCACAATCTCCTACGTCGACTCCCTGAGTTCCCGCGCCGTCCGCCAAGATCGAGCTCAGCGCAACTGGGGCTTCGGCTGCACTTGTCAGCAATGCAGTCTCTCCGAGGCCTTCATCCGCTCTTCTGATCAACGCCTCGGCAAGATGTGGCAAATCGAGCAGCAAATGAGTCACTGGAACGGCGCCAAGGTCGACGAGGAGATGATTGAGGAGCTCATTTCGCTCTACCGGCAAGAGCAGCTTGACCAATCTCACGGTTCGGATGCATTCAGACTTGCTGCGCTTAATTACAACTCTTTGGGAATGGAAAAGGAGGCGCTCGAGTATGCTAAGCTTGCTGAAGAGCAGTTTATGCTTGAGAAGGGTCCACGGGCGAAGCAGGTGCAGGATATGAGAGACTTGATGCAGGACCCGAAGGAGCACTACAGTTGGCGACAAAGAGTTTGATTGGTGCTGCAAATGGTTCTTCTTACTCCAATTTGAGTGTAAATTGCTTTGAGAAAATAGCCTTTCATTTACCAAAAGTTCATTTCAGTCATGTTTAGAGCTTCTGGCCAACCTTGACTTCGTCTCTCTCATGCCTCTCCAAGTGTTCTATGAAGTTCTTCGATCGAGAAAGATGTTATCTCAGAACGGGCGACTCTCGACTTCTTTCTTCAGATCTTCATTGAACTGGTTCCATCCAAAAAGAACCTTCTGCCTGAAACCCCACATTGGTGCCATAATAAATGCCAAGAGGCCACGAATCTCCTCGACCTGAATGAACCTGGTGCCTCCGGAGTTTTGCTCACTCGGGTTGAACCAAAACTCATGTTTGCCAGTGAATAAGAACGGAACCGACCCCACCCAATGGAGCGTCTCACTTGTGTTTTCCTAGTTGTTCAAAGAGAGTCAGTCAACTCAATCACAACTACCTTTCTGTAGACAGCAAAGCCCATCTAGCGAAGAAGAACCGAAAACTCCTTACCATGATGACTGGGCTGAATGCCATTCCTCCCATGTCAACCTTGATCTTATCGCCATCCTTGAGCTCCAAGGGATCCTTGCCCGGCTCAGTCGGCTCGATAGTCCACTTCTGACTCCACTGCTTGTATTTGCTGAACTCCAGAAACTAATCAGACGCGAAGTCAGCACAGAGCGTCAATGGAAGTTTCCATCATTTGTCCGAAACGCGCCTCGGGTTCGCCCTATTTCGCAGGGTCCATACCACTGATCTCACGGCCGACGGCGGGGCCTGGATTTCAATCTCTGCCGCGATGCTTTGCGATTGACCCATGGCTATGGTTCTTGATCTAAATATAGCTTTCGTAGGGGGTTTTGACAGATTTGGCTCTTTCGATTGAATGTGGATCTCTTATGCCGGTATTGTTGGATGGATGGCTGAATCTAGTACTATGATGTCTTTCAAGAACAACACCGGAAGACGAGCATCTGAGGGTGATTGAGGGAAATACTGGGTTCATATACGTTTTTGATACGAGTTTATAGATAACCGCCCATTGGTGGTTTTCTGCTGACTGCATAAACATATCTCACCATCGCTTAAGCCACCGAGCGGCTGCCAGACCGCGATCGGCTAGGCTGGGCACTGAACCCCGGGCTGCGCCGCAGCCACGATCTATCAAAACAGAATCCCGCCGGCCGTCAATTAGTCCGGAAACACACAGCTCCAAACCCCAAACCCGCGCCAGCCAAACGACGACAGACTCAGCCAGCCATGTAGGGTCCTGTTTCCCCGAATCCCAATGTTCCCATTACCGAGTCCGTTTATTTAGATCTCTTTGACCTACTCCCAGACTCCGTCACCCCAAAAGCCATTGAACACGAGAGTTACTCATTGAAACTGTGGCCGCTCGGAAGCAAGTACCCACATGTCGTTGTGGGTGAAGACACCGGCGTGGTTGACTTCCTTCCACGGTGTATCGGGTCTCGCAAGACACCAGTCAAAGTTGCGCATCAACTGCACCGATATGTCAGCTCGCAGATCATTCAAAGAGATGCGTTGAGGGATATTGTGCTCGACTCACCTCGAAAATAGTCTTGCCAATCTCCATCATCGCAATGGGCCGGCCAAGGCACTGATACTTTCCATACCCAAAGATAAGCTCGTGCACCCGATGCATATTCACCAACCGCCTCTCGTCCTCCTCCAACAACCACCGCTCAGGCCGGAACTCGTCCGCGTCCTCGCCAAAGATCTCCTTGCTGAGGTGCATCGGCCACGCCGCGGCATTGATGTTCGTACCACCGGGCAAGAACACCGACTCGCCGTTCACGACGACCGTGTCGCCTCCGTCCGGCACCCGCTTGGGATCCATATTCGTCACGGGTGGGTGCACGCGCATGCCCTCCTTAATAACGGCCTGCAGATACGGCATCCGCCTGTTCTCCGCGTCCGAGACGATACCTGACGGTCGGGACCCGATCTGCCCGTCCCTGACGTACGCGTCAATCTCAGCCTGGAGCTTCGCGTAGACGCGGGCGTGGGTGAGGAGGTAGAGCATGATGATACGCAGCGACGCGGCGGTGGTGTCGGACCCGGCAATCATCTGCAGCGTCGTCTCGGAGAGAATCTCGTCCTCGCTGAGGCCGTGCCGGATGAACGACGCAATCATATCCGACCGCTTCTCCGTGTCGCGCGCCAGGCGCTCCTTGATGATGGCGCGGCCGTTGGCGAACATGCGGCCGAAGCCCGAGGCGTCCGTCTCCTTGGGGCCGAGGAGGCGTGCCACGATGGGCTTCTGCAGGATCTTGTAGAGGCCCAGGCCGATCTTGTACGTAAAGATTGTCATGCCGACTTCGGCTGACTCGGCGACGCCAAACATGTCCTCGTCGGCGCGCAGGTCGCCAAAGGGCTTGCCGTAGCTGATGTTGCTGATGACGTCGAGCGTGAGGTACTGCATCTTCATGGCCAGGTCCATGGGCCGCGCTGCGAACTCTGTGGACATGTACTTTGACCGGATGAGCTGGACCAGCTCCGACACGTGTGTGTCGACTGAGTCCTCTAGCGCGAGGTTCTCTTTTCCAGAATACTTTGATGTTGGTTTCGTCAGTACTGGCATGGTCCGTATCAGACTAGGTAAGTGAAGATCGTCAAAAACGTACCCCGGCTCCCATCCGTTGCCTCAGCACCCTGTGCTTCTCCTCGTCCATCTCACTAAAGACGTGATCGTTCTCCGACATGTGCCGGCACGCGCGGTAGTACCACTCCGTCCGCGTATACGGCGACCGGATGCCGCTCATGTAGACGAGAAGCTCGGGCGAAGAAGTGATCAAGTCGTTCGGCCCGACGCGAGCAATCGTCCCTAAGAGGATGGGTTCAGCATTGGGCTTTCCTTCATGTTCAGCTCGGGCCATGCTGCGAACTTGGCAGCATGGTCGATCACGACGCTTGTAAGGAAGAAGACGGTGAAGGGGACTCGGGGGGAGAAAACCCTAACGGATGGGAAGGAAGAGAGGCTCACCGTATTTCCTGCATACTTCATCGTACTTCAGGTGAGACTTGAAAGTCAGAATCGCCCAGGCATGCCACGCCTCCGTCCAGCCGCACAGGACCGGGCCCTTGAACGCTCGGAGTCGATTATACGTCCTGATCTTCTGGCCGACGTACACAGCTACCAAGATCGCCGCGAAGAGCCAACGAAGGCTGTACAGTTGTGAAATGAGACCCATCTTTGTCAGTCGCAGGTCCTTCTTAGTATGAGAAGAGTGCGATGTGTGAAGGAGTAAAAGGGAAGGTGATCAACATGTGGGATTGGGAACTGGCCCTGAGATGTAGTAGTCCCGGGACGGCGGCTCAGGAACTTTAAAGAGCGCTTCGAAGGGGGCCTGTCTAGCTTCGGTACCGGGGCCTACGGTCCTCGTGGGATTTTATGAATCTGATGGCATGCCATCATCTCGCTTGGGCGCGAGGGCCTCATAGTGGGCAGTGGCGCTTTGAAGAACTGGGGTGGGAAGGGAGGGAAAGGGAAATGTCAGGTTGAGTCGTGCGTGCCGATCCCGTATCCCGTTAATTTTTTTCCCTGGGCTGGGAGCTCAGCTGGCTGTTCTCGGGAAAGGGGCTGAACGGCAGTTGAGCGTTGAGCTTTGACGATGAGATAATTGATAAGGAGTGAAAGGGACCCTCGTTGGACCGGGACCCCGGATGCAGTCAAGGGTCAAGACAGCCAAGGGCCCCATCGGGGATTCAGCAAAAGTGTCGGGAAAAAGCCACTCGGCGTCATATTGTTCGTTTCTGGTAAACCGTACGGATACACAATCTGATTTGCTTTTTCTTTCCTTTCCTTTCGCCCCCTTTTTCAACCGGTGAGGATACGGGGGCAAATGGGGCTGCGTACTCATCTCCAATGATATTGAAGTGATTTGGAGAACTTTGGAGTACTTTGGAGTTGGTGTGTGTAGCCAAGAGCTCGAACTTATTCCCATCTAGTCCTGTTGCATATGTAAAGCATCGTGGACCGGCGTTATGACGAGGTCTGGAACTCCGTCCAAGATGGATCTCCGGCCAAGGAAAGGGGGACTTTGGAGTTCAAAAGTCCAGATGACGTGGACCTCAGGCCAGATTACATGCTTGGTATTGTGGCCACTGAGTAATCCCATTGTTCATCTGAGGGGTATTTGTCCAGAAAATGGTTGATTGGGCTCGATCTCACTCAGCTGATCGTGCTCGGTTTCCAACGTTCGAGTCTCATTCCCGGGGCGTACAAAAGCAATGTTCTGTCGGTGATATCTTTTTTATGAAAAAACAAAAACGACACTATTGAATGTTGTATGTATCCGTGCGCTGCTCTGCTCCCGGACCTTCGGATTCCTCCCGACCGTTACCTCAGAGCTTAAGTAATCATCCCTCCCTAGGCATCAACGCAAGAGAGCCTAATGCCGTTTTCCCATCACGATTATTCGTCGTTGAAACACATATTCAGCTGGCGCTTAACTTGCACTTTAACACAAGCCTTAATTATGGGCCGGTTCATGCGTGGTTGGCGATAAGAGGGGACTCGAGTCTTTGACTGCCCGTTTGTATTGAGGTTCCCGTGGTTCGAGGAGGAACCGAGGGCCCGCGGGATCCCAGAAGGGGAAATAATCGAACCCCCACGTTGCATCAACCGCTGCGAGCAGCGGACATCCCAGTTGTCCGCCTGGGAACCCCCCGTCATCTGGTCAACTCCCGAACCTCACTTGAGGTTGCACCGGCAAACATCTACCCTCCTGTGTGGTGACATTGAACCATACAAATCAAGGAACGCGTGAAAGAGACAACAAGAAATGACAAACTAACTTGAGTCACATCTCCAAGTTGAATATTACTTTGAACCAGATGATATTCAATCGAGTTCTGCCCAGCCAGAAGTGGCAAGCATGGGTATTTGTATCACGCGAAACAAGAGAACCAACAAAACACCAAACCAACAGAAACGAAAACCAACACAACCTTAATTGAACCTCTTTGACCAAGAATTGACTCCACAACCTTGATGATTTCAATGCGCCACATTGTAGATTTTCGTAGTCTTTTTCGATGTGGTGATGTTTTCTCAGCTTTTCAGCATCAATATGTGGTTCTGAAACTACAATCCATACAATATCTATACCATGGAAAAACCACATGAAAAACCTCAACCGGAACAAAATACCCAAATACCTGTGGTGATCAGCATACTAGGCAGACTCGGCTCAGGTAAAGGCACGCAATGCCGCCTTCTCTCTCAGAAATTCAACCTCTCGCACATCAGCATCGGCGACATCCTTCGCGAGGAGATGGAGCGCGGGGAAGAAAGCCCCCACGCAGACATCATCAGAGCCAACATGCTTGCAGGCACAATAGGTCCGATTGAAATCACCATGGCCATTCTCAAAGACCGAATCACGAAGTTGATGGAGGGTGGCACAAGAGTGTTCATTTTAGATGGTAAGCCGCTTCTGCAACCCCCCGGGAATTCTGTAACACAGAAGGTGACCCAAACCCAAACCGAAAGGATTCCCAAGATCAATAGAACAATCAACGCACTTCCAAACCTTCATCGGCCCAATAACCTCCCTCCTCGTACTTCAATGCTCTTCAGAAACAAGCTTCCATCGCCTCCTCCCCCGCGGCCGATTCGACGACTAGATGCAAGCAATCCGAAACCGCCTCCTCACCTCCGAAACCACAACCTCCCTCGTGGTAGACGACTTCCGCAAGCACGAAAAGCTGACCGTCGTCGACGCGGAGCCATCCGTCGCGAAAATCCACGAGGAACTAGTCACGATAGTCTCTAGCGTCGCTGAGCTCCTGCATTAGCGCCGCGCTGCTGCTGCTGCTGCTGCACAATTGAGATTGTTTGTGTGTTTTATGTATGGCACTGTTGTGATCTGCAATGTCGTGTTTTGCAGTAGGATAGCATCTGCCCAGTCAATGGCATCGAACTTTATGTACGCTCAGTCTTAATCTTGCACTTCCTTGCGCTCTTAGCTCGTTTTCACGTATACACTAGCTAGTTTGACTAGGGTGGCAGGACTGGGAGAGTCGAGACCACGCGCAAAGTGCCTATCAGGCTGTCACTGAGCGATGAATATTCTTTTTCAAGCAAACATTTGTAATGTGCATTAATATGCATTAGATCATTCTATTTTTGATGATATTATAGCATTCTGAAGTAAACCCGTTCAATCCAATTCCTGCGCTTGTGGTACCTTGAAACTCCAATTCATAATCATCACTGATAGATGTGTTTACTGCTTAGCAGTCTCGCCCTCGACCTCAACCGCGTTGATTCTTGACGCCTTCTTCTTCTTGTCCTTGAGGGCCTTGCGGCCGGAAACGGGTGTGATCTGGGGAGGCGGGACAGGTGCTACCAGGGGAACTGTAGCGACGGGGACCGCAGGAGCAGGAGCGGGGGCAACAGCGGGAGGAGCAGCGACTGCGGGCGCCGGCTGAGGAGCCGGAACGGGAGCAGGAGATCCAGCCTGGGGAACAGCGCCGTTAGGGTCAGCAGCCGGGACAGCGGCGGCAGGAGGTTGAGGAGCTTGATCGGGCCACGCTGGCGCGGCAGCAGGAGGGGCCGGAGCAGCTGCAGGAGGAGCAGGGACGGCGGCCGGGGGTGCAGGAACAGCAGCGGCAGGAGGAGCAGCAGCAGGAGGAACTGCGATAGGGATGGCGTTGGGGTTGGCAGGCGTAGCAGGAGGAGGAGCAACAGCCGGGACAGCAGCGACGGCGGGCTCAGAGTAAATTGCGATTGCCTGGTCCATCACGGACTCGATCTGAGCCCTGCCCTCAGCCGCGATTCTCTGCCCGACTCTGGGAACCTTTTCCTCAAGCGCGGCAGTCAATGCCATGCTGGAAATCTTCTGCCTCTGGAGGGACTCCAATGCAACACCACTGACGCCAAGGTTGTCAAGAACAGGCTTGCGGGAGACTAGGTCGTTCACGGTGACAGTCGTCTGATCGATGAGAGCGTCGGTAGTGCGGCGAAGCCTGGCAGCTCTGAAGGCACTAAGGTCACCAGCAGACTGGATGTCGACTGTGGCCTGGTCGGTAGCCACCTGGGCTTGCTGAGAGAAGATGAGGAGGTTGTTTGCCGTGACTGGGCCACCATCCAAAGAGAGGACTGCAGCATCGACGTTGGCAAGGGATTCGGAGACGGGAGCCAGAGCACGCTCGATGGTGTCAAGATCACCTGCAGCTCTCTCCTCGATCTGGATGATTCGGATAGGCTGGAGAGGTGCGGCAGTGATGATGGCCGCCTGGGCGAAGAGAGCAAGGGTCAGGCGCATGGTGACCATTTTGATGTGAAGATAACAGACGAAGGGTCTGAAGGTTTTCGAAGAAAGTATTGAGGCTTTGGGAATAACCAAGCTATCGTTCTTAAGATCCTTGTCTGATGCTCCAAAAAGACGTTCTCTTCCGGTGGGATATCGAATAGTTTTATAAGCTTTGGCAACCAGCCTGTGGTGATCGAAGCTCAGATCACATCCAGGACCAACATGGGAAGATGGGCCTTCGTTAGCTCCCGTCTGCGCCTGGAACGTGGAATCGTGAGACACATCCGTACCGTGAGGACGTCAGTGGTCCTTGAGCTTGCAGTAGCTCACAACCTGAGAACGCTGTCTCCAGGCTGGGAAGCAGCCTTCGCGACTCCAGCATCTGCGTCCCCGACGCAAGGATCCTCTGGATACAGACCACAAAAGTCTGTGTTGACGTCCGTGATTCTCGGCCGGGAAGTACTGGTCTGCAGCCATTACCCACTTTTGACAGCCTGACAGGTACAAGACAGCTAAACGGTCGTGAACCGGCGGCCGAAAGGAGGATTAAGCTTCTGTAGCTAAGAAACCCCTGAGCCGTGCGCGCAACTCGGTGCAGGAAGGGAAGGCAAGGTCCCGATGCAACAGGGATGAGGTCCTGGCGTCGCGGCGACAGCTGGGCTGCAGGAGCCATGAAACGGACCGCACCATGTTGACAGCGGCGACGACATCGAGGCCTGTGGAGCTCGGGGAGACTCTTAAGTGCCTCAAGAGGAGACACTCCGGGACGCAGCCGTCAAGTACCACATGAGACGAACGACAAGAGACACCAAGCTGTTGTCGAAATGTGGCCAATGCCAGTTGACCGGGGACGCAAGGTGAATGCTCGGACGTGTTTCGTGGACACACAATTTTGACGAATGCTGTCGATGAATTTGGTGTCGCGCGCATGTATCGCTGCGCCTCCTCATCCCTGGCCGACAAGATCTCTCCACTTTCCAAGCCCATTGGTTGTGCATCAAGAATATCCGAACTTTTTGACGTCGGCGGGACGTCCCCGCAAACTCCTTGAATGAGGCTCTACTAGGGTGGCCGGATAGCTCCGTACGTGAATTCGGTGGTCAACGTCTGGGTCCACGACACGAAAACGACACTGCCGTTTGATGGACATAGCTTTCCGGTCCCTGCCTAAGAATCAAAGCTTCGTTCGGTCAGCCTGGTCATGTCAACCGTCATCCATGATCCATACACGACGAACCATGAACCCAGTGTTGAATCAGACCACGTGCTGTCCTTCTGGTGGGAAAAGGCACGCGACCGGTTCCATCTAATAGCCTCTCAGTGTCACATTAGCGATCATGGCTTCAACATTTCCCTGGTGAAATAAGCCTTCAAGGGTGCTAAGGACAAACCTTGAGGCTAAAATGCATTTGCATATAAGCATTGCATATTCCTTCTGCAGCTGCCAGAAATGACAAATTCTGACAGCTTGCCACCTTGCGTATTCTTGTTGAGATGTCCCATTTCGCGCATGATGCATGCAGGAAACATTCACTCGTTGACGAGCTTCCTAGACGGTCACCGAGAAGCTGATCTATAGGGTGACGAAAAACAATACGAATCCTTTGATGAGTCAGACCGATTGTGTTCCAAACCAACACCTGGATAGGAACCCCCCCGCCGAAGAACCCCGCATAATAGGCACCCGGCGTGGTCTGTACAGGTGTACAAGTACAGGCGTGGTCTTCGCCGCGACAAAAAGTTCGAGTAGGTACGTCGCTCCAACTTCAACAAAGACTATTCGGAAGCGCAGCATATCAGGAAACATGCCAATCGAAATTCAGCCGGTGTTGGAGAGCGATCTTCGGCGGTGCGCCGAGATTGAGAAACTGGCGTTCTCGGGGAGCCCACTTGATCCAGTCCTATTCCCCGGACCCATGCCGGAGGATATGATGGGGATTCGAGCTGAAGAACTGGCCAAACAGTTTCGAGAGGACACAACCGTGCGCTTCCACAAAGCGGTGGACACGGATCTCTCTGGCGACGAGGCGATTATTGCTTGGAGCAAGTGGAATGCGTACTCGGAGGGGCTGCCGGTGCCAAAACCACGTGTCTGGGGACCTGGTTGCAACGAAGAGGCGTGTAACAAGTTGTTCCATGGCTTGGACGAGATGCGCCAGCGTTTGATGGGTGGCAAGAAGGTCGTCTGTAAGTGGCGGATATGGCACATTTGATGCGTGTGTGGCGGAGGTGAATGACAGCTAACGCAGGCGACAGATCTGCATATCTTGGTGACGGACCCAAAGCACCAAAGACGGGGAGCAGGGTGGCAGTTGATGACACCCATAGTGCAGGAAGCTGTTCGATTGGGCGTTCCGGCATATCTCGAGTCTTCGAGAGCTGGCCATCATCTATACCAAAAGGTTGGGTTCAAGGATATCGACGAGTACTTGATCGACTTTAGCCAGTATGGCTTGGAGCAGCCTCACATCAACTGGGCGATGCTCTGGGAGCTTCCCAATCGGCGATGTCCATGAGCGGCCGGTTGAACGGTGAATATCCGATGTTGGACATCTCAGACGGAGGGGATGAACCAACGGCGACCCGAAAGATGAATCCTTCTGATAGTGATCTCATGGAACTATGACAAAGTCCGAAGAGGGTGGTTTGATAGGCGAGGTTGGCCGGAGAGCGACACATCCGTAGTTTAAGGTATTAATTTGCTGTTCTGAAGAAACAAATGCACTGCAGCCCTGCTTGGCCTCCCCGATAGAATGTGCAAGGACCTCTCGGCGGCGGAAACACTGTAGATGTCACTGTCCGGCTGCACACTTTGGCCGGGCATCCGGACAGTGTGGATTACATAAGAAACACCACGCCAGACTCCCGCCTTCCATCTCAGGTTACCCAAAGTTCCTTTTAGTGAGGTGCAGCACTGCAGTGACAGACAGTAGAAGGTCGGGCGGCGGCATGTGGCCCCTGCACCTACGGGCAGCCGAAGCTCACGGCCCCACCTTCCTCTCGCTGTCAGCGCTGGAATTGATGATGAAATCGAACCTGCCGTTCACTGCTGCTTTGGAGGGGCCCGGACCTGCACTGCTAAACTCCGACGTCAGGAAGAGCACCGACTGAATCGAAACTCTTCCCCCACGACGTCTCTTTTGTCCATGGCTGCCATCGCGTGGGATCAGAGCTCCTACCTGACATAGCTGCAGCTCACACCTCACAGACCGGCACCATGTCGTACATCGCGCCCATCCATAGACCAAGCAGCATCCGCCAGGCCATCAGGATACGCCTGTCTGAGGAAGATGAAAGCGAGAGCTTGGTGGTAGCGTGAGTCTGCTCCCCTGCCGTACTGCCCCTCCCTACCTTCACATTTTACCCATTTCCAGCTTGCCGTACCCAAGAAGAGAGGCGAACTTGGACTTTTATCGCCTCATACTGACAAGCTCCAAGACGATCAAACAGACTCGAAGTATGGCGCATCACGCCCACCGATATGTACCTGCTCGGCTCTGCCGCAGTCTACGGCACCATCCTCCTCCTCCAGCGCCTGCGACCTAGGGACAGTAAAGCTGACCTGCTCTTCGTCGGTACCGATCGATTCCAATACTTTACGGCAAGATGGGACTCTGCCACACAGAGGCTACACACGGAGCAGGTCGTAGAGGATACCGCCGAGCCTCACATGCGCGAAGCTCAGAGCCAGGACAAGTGCCTAGTCGATCCGACAGGCAGGTTCATGGCTATGCACTTATGGGAGGGTGTCATGAACGTCATGCGCTTGGGGACTAGGAAAGGACAGCTCGCTCGCCTTGACGATGCATGGGAACAAGTCCGCCTCTCCGAGCTCTTCATGAAGGCGAGCATCTTTGTGCCCACCGAGACTGGTCATCCCACCGTCGCCTTCTTATACCAGTCCAAGATCGATAAAGAGGACGCGCGACTCGCCATATACAGACTCATGACGGACGATAAGAACACAGCTGTCTCGAGGTTCGACCCAGAACGCAATAGAGATCTCGACATTGAGATCAAAGACCCTTATGCCCGTATCCTCATTCCTGTGAACATCATCGAGGATGAAGTTAAGCGATACCACAAAAGAGACACTTCAGCGGCCAAGGCACAACTGGGTGGCTTGATTGTCGTTGGCGAAACTCTGCTGGTTTACGTCGATACCTTGACGCAGTCTGTCGTGGAAAGTCCAATGGCAAGTCCCGCCATATTCGTGGCATGGGCTGCCTATGATGACACAAACTTTTTCCTTTCTGATGACTATGGCAATCTCCATCTTCTGACGATTGAGACCGAGGGTGTTGTTGTTCTCGGAATGACTGTCAGAACACTTGGAGTAACGTCTCGCGCATCGTGTCTAGTGTATATGGGAGACGGCATGCTTTTCCTGGGCTCTCACTACGGCGACTCGCAACTACTACAGGTGGATCTCGAAGAATTGTCGACGAAGCTTGTGCAGACCATTCCCAATATTGCACCTATCCTCGACTTCGCGATCATGGATTTGGGAAACGCTGGAGACAGCCAGATTGGCAACGCCTTCTCGTCAGGCCAAGCTCGCATCGTCGCCGGCTGTGGTGTGCATCAAAACGGCAGTCTACGGAGTATTCGAAGCAGTGTCGGACTGGAAGATATTGGTGTTCTGGAAGACCTGCAGGATGCCCGAGGTCTCTTCAGTCTACAGTCGCACGGCTCTGAAAAAGTTGACACTCTCGTGGTTTCTTTCATGACGGAAACCAGAGTTTTCAGCTTTGATGCCGAGGGTGGTATTGAAGAAGTGTTTGAGTTTCACGGGCTCAATTTGGACCAGCCTACTCTGATCGCAAAAACATTGCCCAGTGGTCAATTACTTCAGGTCACCGCAGCAATCGTGACTCTGCTCGATCTGGAGAGCGGCGTTACTCTGAACAGTTGGTCGGTACCAGACGGCAAGACCATCGTCAATGCCTCTGCCAACAGCAAATGGGTTTTGCTGTCTATCAACGGCACCTCTCTGGTATCATTGAACTTGGTCGATAACTTGGCAGCTCAAGAGCAAGTCTTGGGCCTCGGCGTTGGGGGCGAGGAAGACCAGATTTCTTGCGTACATGCAGCCAGCGATCTCGACCATGTCGGCGTGGTAGGTTTCTGGGCAACGGGTTCTGTGTCCATAATTGACCTCCGCACGCTCAACGCTCTTCAGGGTGAAACCATTAAGCAAACCGATGACAGCGTCTCGGTTCCTAGAGACATGGTTCTTGTGCAACTGCACCCACCACACCTTCTCGGCCCAACGCTGTTCGTCGCTATGGAAGATGGTCAGGTTGTGTCGTTCAACGTGTCGAAAGATGACTTCTCCTTGTCAAGTCGCAAAAGCGTCACCTTGGGTAGCAAACAAGCTGGGCTACACGTTCTTCCGAGACCAGACGACGAAGGCATCAGCAATGTGTTTGCTACGACCGAGCACTCTAGTCTGATCTACAGCTCAGAAGGGAGAATCATCTACTCTGCGGCAACTGCAGAAGACGTGACCTATATCGCGCCCTTCGACTCTGAAGCCTTCCCAGATGCCATCTTCCTCGCCACGGATCGTAACGTACGGATCGCCCACATCGATGCTGAAAGGAGAACGCATGTCAACCCCCTTCCTCTACGCGAGACGGTTCGAAGAGTGGCTTATTCGCCAGCACTCCGTGCTTTTGGCATAGGCACCATTCGTAGAGAACTCATCAACAATGAAGAGGCGGTATCAAGCTCATTCCAGCTGGTTGACGAGGTGGTTCTTGGCGTTGTTGGCAAGGCATTCCACCTGGATGGCTCCACGTCAGCCGAAATGGTCGAAAGCGTCATTAGAGCAGAGTTGCCCGACAGTATGGGGCAGCCTGCCGAACGATTCATTATCGGAACAAGTTATCTGGCAGATCCGGAGGTTGATGAGAACAGCGATATCAAGGGACGGATTCTGGTGTTGGGCGTTGATTCTGACAAGAACCCCTATTTGATAGTCAGCCACGCGCTGAAGGGCGCGTGTCGCAGTCTTGGAGTAATGGGCGACAAGATTGTCGCTGGATTAAGCAAGACGGTAGTGGTCTACGATTACGACGAAGAGTCGAGCACATCTGGAGCACTCCGCAAGCTGGCTACTTTCCGCCCTTCAACATTCCCGGTTGACATTGATGTCAATGGCAACATGATTGGGGTCGCTGATCTTATGCAATCGATGACCCTAGTCGAGTTCATCCCGGCACAAGATGGGGACAAAGCCAAGCTTATAGAGCGCGCTCGTCACTTTCAGTACATTTGGGCCACGTCAGTATGTCACTTGGAAGAGCATTCGTGGCTCGAGTCCGATGCGCAAGGCAATCTCATGGTACTACGGAGGAACCCCAACGCGCCGACAGAGCACGACCAGAAGCAGATGGAAGTCATCAGTGAATTTCACCTCGGAGAGCAAGTGAACAAGATCCGATCACTCGACATTGTTCCGAATGAGAACGACCCGATCGTGCCAAAGGCGTTCCTCGCAACAGTAAGTGGACTGCCACCCGGTCATGCTAAACGGTTGCTAACATTGTCTAGGTTGAAGGATCGGTGTATGTCTTTGCCGACATTAGACCAGAGCACCAAAGTCTACTATTGCAATTCCAAGAGAACTTGGCCGGAGTGGTCAAGACACTGGGTCAAGCTGACAACGCGCCGGGTGCCGGGCTCTCATTCATGTCATGGCGAGGTTTCCGGAACGCAAAGCGCGCGGCAGATGCGCCCTTCCGCTTTGTTGATGGGGAGCTGATTGAGCGGTTTTTAGACTTGGATGAGGCTAAACAGGAGGCCGTCGTTGCAGGACTTGGGCCAACGGTTGAGAATATGCGCAACTTGGTAGAAGAGTTGAAGCGCATGCATTAAAGCAGCATAGGATGATGTAGGATATTTAGAAATGGGGAGTTGGGCGAATGGACTTGAAATGAATGACGCCCACGGCTAAACGTAAAAGACGGTGCAAAGCAAGACATTTCCTAGATTATGAAAGAGGTTCTATCCTCTTGCCTCACAAATTGATGTTGTGGAAGACATACAAATCATGATCCACTATCTGGGGATGAAAAAGATAGAAATTTGTCTCCATGTTGATTTTCCTAATGGGGGATTTGCATCTATCCACATCGTCGCAGTCATCACTCGTGCCACTCCGGAAAGGGCCGGGTCCCAGCTGTACCCACCAACCAATCAACAAGCACCAATTTCAGAACCTTCTGCCTGAGGCGACTAGCCAGAAAGCTTTCGGCAATCCTCAAACCACGGGCATCACGAAAAAAGACGCTCTCCTGCTAAACGTCATCCCTCTCCCCAATTGCATCTCGCAACAACCTCTTGCCGCCGCAAACCCTCTCCTCTCCTCCTCCGATTTACGAGATGGCGCCCCTCGCACACGTTTCCCGCACCTGCCTGCGGCAAATCGCGCGCACCAGCCCGTCGACGGCTGCGCGCGCGCTCAGCACCTCGGCCGCCCGGAACGACTCGACCGCCACGAGCTACTCGAGCCCCTTCAAGGGCGCCCAGAAGGGCAGCAGCATCCCCGACTTCAGCAAGTACATGAGCAAGGGCTCTGCCGGTACCAACCAGCTTTTCGGATACTTCATGGTCGGCACCATGGGCGCCATCACCGCCGCCGGCGCGAAGTCCACCGTCCAGGGTAGGGAATTACCTCCTTCCGTTGCCCCGAAATGAAAAAACATACCGAAACCGAGATTTTGCAAAACGATACGGAACAATGGGAAGGGCGGAAAACAGAACCAAAAGGAAATAATGGCTGACGGATTGGTGTCAATTGCAGAATTCCTCGTCAACATGTCCGCTTCTGCCGACGTTTTGGCCATGGCCAAGGTTGAAGTTGACCTCAGCACCATCCCTGAGGGCAAGAACGTGAGTTGGCTCGATTGAAAAGCCGGGCGGCGGCACGCAACATTGAGACGGCCGTACTGAAATTTCTGGACGACAGGTCATTATCAAGTGGAGAGGCAAGCCCGTCTTCATCCGCCACCGTACCCAGTCCGAGATCGACGAGGCCAACAAGGTCTCCGTTTCCTCCCTCCGTGACCCCCAGAAGGACGACGACCGTGTCAAGACCCCCGAATGGCTCATCATGTTGGGTACGTATCTTTTGACGACAACCGATTCAATTGTTTTGGTGGCGAGATTTTGCGGCCTTTCAGCAGCTAGTGCCGGAGACCCAGGATCGAATTCTTTCCAGCAACCGCATACCAAAACACAATCCCCGCATCGGCACACGTGAGCTAACGATTCGTCTCCTAGGTGTCTGCACACACTTGGGATGTGTCCCCATTGGCGAGGCCGGTGACTTTGGCGGTTGGTTCTGCCCCTGCCACGGCTCCCACTACGATATTTCCGGCCGTATTAGAAAGGGACCCGCTCCCCTCAACCTCGAGATCCCCGAGTACGACTTCCCCGAGGAGGGCAAGCTGGTCATTGGTTAAGCGGGATCACCTGTATGAGTATTTAAGACGAACGGCAGCGGGAGAGAGAGTACGAAAGGAGGTCAGAAACCCCCCTCCACTCCTTCGAGGGATGCGGGAGGGCTATTGGCCGAAATGATGGCAACAACAAACTACTAGAACAACATTTTCTTTTGCATCGGAGACCGAGCTGGTGCTGGTTTGGGTTCCCACAAAGACGAGAGAGAGGTGTCCATTTTCTTTTTTCTTAGACGTGTCCCTAGGGCAATAATGCCAAATGTACAAAAGTCAATGAGCGTCCAGGAACAAGCAAGTCTTCGCAACTTTTACAACATGCAGGTGTTGGCCAGGTAAATGTGATGTTGCAGGTAGCTGATATCAGAGAAGAAGCCGAGGCAACGAAAGAGTCACGAAATCATGATTCGAAATACCAATACCCCGGCACGAAAATGCAGAGACGACGTCGCAGTCATCGGCCGGAGGTCTTCTTCTTATGAGAGTTTGGATATTTTACGGTTCGGAACAAATGTGACGGGGGGTCGATCAGACTGGGCCGCGCTCATGTGACAAGTCAACGTTGGTTCGGAGCGAGGATCCCGGGTGTGACTGGACTGAGAGCCGGCGTCCCACTATCGAGACTGTCATTTCATAGCACATTCGATTCCCGCGGGGATGGATGCCACACCTTTTCGGCAGATAGCGGTCTGGGCATTTCCGGGGACGGGATACATCGTACGGCGCATGATGAACAATGCCTTGCCCTCAGTTGAGGGTGGGATGACTGTCTGATCATTGACCTGGGGGCTCACGCTGGACTTTTGTTATGGTATGTGGTGACCACGGCAGGGACTGACAAGGCATGACGTGGAGAGGACGATTCGTCTGCATTCAAGTTTTGCATCAAAGTTCAAGAGATAGATACTAGGTGACGGTTTCCCCGCCAGACGCTTAGATGGGCATATAACCTCGCAGTCAATATCAAGGAAAAGGGAAGACCGATTCATATTCGAACTTTCAAAGACTCGGGTGCCGCCATCGGTCATTGACTCTGGTCCGGTTGAACCTTGAGAGCAGGTGGCATAAACAGATCGACGTGTTTTGCCGACTTGATGAGATGACACTTTTCGCCAGGCATTAATCGGACAGAACATCCGGCGATGATGCCCAGCAAAGAGTACTAAGCTTAGGTAGATCTAGGCGCCATCCAAAGTTCAGGCCACGATAAAATATGGGACGGCAGGTTGTTGATCGATCTTGGTGTCGCAAAGTCCGACTTGGAAGCGATAACAATAACAACCTATTCCCTTGGCAAGCGAGCAAGGGTAACAACGACAGAAGTCGAAAAAGTTGGCAGGTTGAAGTTGGACTGGGGCCCGTTACCCCCGGCCCAAGCCCCTGCGGCTCCGAGTCCCCACACCTCTGCCAAACAGAACGTGGTTGAGCCAATGAGGCCACACAGAAAGACGGCAGGAAAAGAGTGGATGAGACGCTGTTCCGCGACGGGTGCCGTCTGATTTGCAAGATCCTCAAACTCTGCTCAACTTCAGCATCCCCCTCCAAGGACAGGGGGTCGGTGGAGGTCGATTGGGGGCAGCCGGGACCATCTCTTGGACGACGATCTGGCGATGAGGCTCCTTTTGAGTTTGATATCGGATATGGCAGAGGCGGATGCCGAGTGAGGTTGGCCGGAAGAGCGGTACCGAAATTCATCGAGTGATGGGTTTGGTTATGCGGCTTTCGGCAGAGGGAGAAGTTCTACCACGACGGCCGATGGACTCGAGCGCATCCTCCAGCTTGAGTCGGATCGAGACCTGGGCAGCATTATCAATCGCATTCATTGAGTTGCCTCCACCGAGACAGTGGCAGAGAATGAGGCCCGGTTATTCTTATCTCCTCTACCCCTTGCCAATTCTCTTCGACAGTCCCGTCACTTCTACGCAGCAGTCCTACTCGAGTCTCGGCCCAGTTCCCGAAACAGATCGAGCCGTACGCTACCATGGACCATGAGCCGCATGGCACGCCGCCCCGTCTCTCCGGAACGGGATGAACTCTTGGCTCGCACACGTCGAACGGTCGTCACGTCTCCTGTCTCCATTCTAGTCACCATTGTAGTGCCAAACCGTATCGGCCTGCGGCCCAGCCGACGGTTCCCCTTACTCCACCCCAGCGCCTCCGTTCTGGGTTCTCTTGTTGACGATTCCGCCAAGCAAGGCCGCATCATCGAGCCCGGCAGCGCTTACCGTACCAACGTCACGTTGATCGACGGGCTGGCTTTCCCAAGCGGGTTGCCCAGGGGGAGGATTCAACGTCGCGGCCATGAGACGAACCCAAGATGGTGGTGGGCTCTGAGACTTGTCCACCCCTCCCCTGGCGTAGATGATGGGGATGCCGCGAGTATGTTGTATATAACTCGGCGCCTGCTCTTCTTGCTCAACCGTTGGAGAGAGAGAGATTATTTTCTGTCTTTATGCCATCACCGTTTTCCTTCTCTTTCGTTCAGTTCTGGAAACTTTCTGTATTTCTATCAAATCTTCATTCTTTTCATTTCTTCAACTAGGCTCTTTGTCCATTAAGTGTTCTCTTGGGCCGGCCCTTCTTTTGAACATTTTAAATCTTTAGTATACACTCTACCTTCTCGAACAAAATCCGAAAACGAGAGTCTCCTTCGAAACCTTCGCAACAATGAAGTTCCAAACCTCCACCGCCCTCGCGGCCCTCGTCGCCTTCGCCTCCGCAGAAGTGCCCCAAGAGCACTCCCACGAGAAGTACCTCCGCGCCGTCAACGCCCTCCTGAAGCAAGACAACCCAAACAACATCCAAGACGCAGTCTTCGGCCTCCTCGGCAACGCCGCCGCCGCCGCGGGCGCGGGCGACGTGACCAACCTCGACTGCCTGCACCAGACGACGGCCGACTCGGCCTTTACCACGGCCAAGGCCGCAGGCGACGTCGACGGCATGGCCAGCGCGCTCGTCTTCCGCGCCGTGGAGCGTAACACGGGCAAAGTCGGGCTCAAGAGCGTGCTGTGCAGCGAGACAGCCGCGAACCCCGAGATTGCGGCGCTGAGCCAGCATCAGGATCCGGCTTCGGATGGGGCAGCTAAGACGAATAAGGCTATCACGTTGGAGTTGGCCAAGCAGCTTTCTGCTATTGGGGCTGATCCGCAGCTTGCGCTTGATGCCGGTACCTTCGAGCCTGGTGATGTAAGTCCTTTCCCGCGATAAGGTGCAGGCTCTTAGGATAAGAAGACTAACGTGTAGACAGGTCAACGACAACACCGGAGCCGGTAACACCTGCGACGATGCCAATGATACGGAGGGATGCATCTTTAGCCAGAACCTCATTGTCAAGGACGCCACCCCAGAGGAGATTGATGCCGCTGTTGCTGGAGGTGCCGGCAACGCCAAGTCCGGCGGGACCAACTCAACCGGCAAAGCAAGCCGCTCACGCAACAAAAGCGTCCTGAGCCGTACCATCCTCTCCCAGCGCGATATCGAGGGCACCAGCGCCTCCGCCTCCGAGATGACCCGTCGCCAGTCCAAGAACAAGAACAAGAACAACAACAACGCCGACGCCAGCGCCAACAACAGCACCGCCGACGCAGCCACAGGCACGACGAACGTCCAAACCTTCACCGGCACCCTCGGCGGCCCCGCTCCGCCCGTGACCTCGGACCCCTCTGCCGACAAGCCCTTCTCCGTCAACGGCGCAACCTTCCTCAACGCAGGCGCGGCCCTCCAGCGCTCCTGCGCGGTCCAGCACAACGCCTGCGCCAACGCCGCGAACTCTGGCTCCGGCGACATTTCCGTCTCGGACTGCGACGCGCAGGAGGACGACTGCCTCGCGGCCTCGTCGCAGACCAAGCTCCGTCGCGCGTCGGGTCTGAACGCGCGCGGTGCGAGGAGGATGAGGATCGCGACGACGGCGCTGTTGAAGGGTCGCCAGGCGTTTGAGTTTGGCGAGTGCCAGGACCCGAGTATTGAGTTTGCTGAGGGTCTTGATGGGCGCAAGGAGGCTTCGTTTGCGCCCGCGGGTGACTTTGAGCACGGTAGTGCGTTGAACATTGGTGTGATTTCGGGGTTCATTTGTGGGCAGTTGGAGAGCCGGTGTCAGGCGGATGAGGCTGCTGTTGCGGCTTGTCAGCAGGGTGAGGCTGCTTCCAAGGGGCTGAAGGGGCAGGCTGCTGCTGATGCGTTCAACTCTGCTTTGGGACTTTGAGGGGTTGAATACTTAGGGTATGGTGTTGATCAATGAGAGGGAAGATGTGTATGTGTTGAAGAAGATGAGAATGCCATCGATGTTGGGATGACAGCTCCGGGTTGTTAGATGTGAGATGACTGATGAATCAATTTGCTTTGTTTAAAATCCGTGAGATAATCATGTTCACTCTGCCAATTACATCGAATTACTTTAGTTATACTCAAGAACGTGAAGCCAAGAAGTTATTTTTCACCTCTATCCGTTCTAGCTGGAAATTGATGAAGCTGTAGTCAACCCTGAGAAGCGCAATTACTGTAATGAAATTCGAAAAAATCCATGTGTCAGTGCAAAGCAACTATGCCAAAGTAAAATTCATTCTCCATCGTGGTTCCTGGATCAGCGGTCGCTGCCAATGAGAATCCAATCTTTCAGATGTGGACATTTTCATGCAGGCGTTTTCCTGGATCTCAGCTCCAATCTCACTCCACAATCCCCAAAAACGCCGCCAAACTCTGATTTTTTTCTCACTCACTAAGTCACACCAAAACTTTTAGCTTCAACACCCACACATTCGTACTCCCCAAACTTGAAGAAAGAGAGCGCTTCAGACATTTGCGCCCCCTGATTCATCATGGCCGAGTATAAGTATACTTCTCTCGGGGAGCGGGACTTTCGCGTCCTCTCCCTCGCAGCAGGCCGCTTCGACGACGCCCTCCAAGGCGATCTCATCACCCGCCCGATCGACATCTACGTCGAAGAGGCAAGCAAACACGAGAACGAGCTGCCCGAATCAGCCGAATCATATGAAGCCATCTCCTACGTCTGGGGTTCCAACGAGAAGCCCCACCACATCATCACCTCTGCCGGCGCAAAAATCCCCATCACGGAAAGCCTGTACCTCTGCCTCAAGCGCGTGCGTCTCGAAGACCGCGCCCGCCTCGTCTGGGCAGATGCGCTTTGCATCAACCAGACTGACAGCAAGGAGAAGGAGACGCAGATCATGCTCATGCACGACATCTATCTCAGCGCGCAGAGGGTCCTCGCCTACCTCGGTGAAGAGGCCGACGGCAGCAGCGAGGCGATGGAGCTCATCGAGCGGTACTGGCGCGTCCACATCCCCAACCCGCTGAACGCCGGCGCGCGCGCATTCGCAGAGGACCTTTTGGGTGCACCGATCCCCGATGCGCCGACAGGTGCTGGTGCGGAGCTGCCTCCCGTGGGCGCAGACAAGTGGTTGAGCGTCTCGCGGTTCTGGAACCGCGCTTGGTTCCGCAGGGTGTGGATCGTGCAGGAGTTTATCCTAGCGCGGGACGTGATGATGATGTGTGGTGAGAAGACTGTGAACTGGTCGCAGCTGTGGCCGGGCACAATTGCGCTCGAAGAGCCGGAGAACCCGCCCTGGCCGTTGGTGGATGCCAAGGGAGAGGAGATTGAGAGCGCGGCGGAGTTGATGGCGAATATGGCGCAGAGGTTGCGGTTCTATCAGCTTGGTGCTATGAGGGGAAACACGAGGTCTCATGAGCATGAAGGGGGGCACGAGCATGGTGGTGGATGCTGTGGTGGTGATGACCATGATGATGATGATGATGACCACCACGATCACGATCATGACCATGAACATGGCGATGATTGCGACCACGACCACGACCACGAAGAGGGAGCCGAAGGCGATGAAGGCGAATGGGAATCAGAAGATGACGACGAAGACGACGGCGGGAAGCGCTCAACAGACCTCCTCAACCTCCTCATGTCCTTCCGCGAAGTCGACGCAACAGACCCGCGCGACCTCTACTTCGCGCTCCTCGGTCTCGCCCTCGACGGCGACAGAGAAGAGTTCCGCCCGGATTACTCCGCCAACTTTGAGCAGACGGCCCTCCGCTTCGGCCGCACCCTCCTCCACGAGCCCTTCAGCGAGGAACTCCTCGACCACGCCGGCATCGCAGAGAAGCACAACGGCGCGACGGCAAACTTCCCCTCTTGGCTGCCTGACTTCCGTCGACCCTGGCGGCGCATGACAGTCGCGGACGCGGCTGAGTCCGAGGCCGCGGGCGAGACGGACTTTGATTTCGGCTTCGATCCGAATGCCGAGGAGGACGAGCTGCTTCTCAAGGGTATCAAGGTCGACACGATTGAGCACATGAGCGGCGTGCCGCGCGCGGCGCATCTGCATGCTGATCACCCGTCCCTGTGGGTGAAGCGCGATATGGTTACGCTCTCGCAGCTGCTGTCCAACATCTCCGGCTTCGAGGACTCAAAGTACCCGACAGGCGAGACCGGCCTCGAAGCCATCCTCCGCGCGCTGACTTTCTTCCGCACAGAGGGAGAGGGAAGCGAAGAGGACGAGATCCCGGCCACGACGCTGAAGCTGGCGTGGCGCTTCTGCACCGCCGTCGAGGAGGACGACCTCGACGCCGCGCGGCCGGAGCGGGATATCCTGCGGAAGGAGATCACGATGTCTGGTTGCACGGCGGAGGAAGCCAACGAGGCTCTGGAGGCGGCGGCGCAGGTGCTGATTAACCGTATCTTCCCGATGCGCGCGGCGCTGGATTTGGTGTTGGCCAAGGGCGGCAAGTATGTTGCCATGGTGCCGGAGGGGAGCGAGGCGGGCGACGAGGTGTGGGTTATGAAGGGGTGTAACGCGCCGTTCGTGTTGAGGAAGAGTGGTGAGAGGGAGGGGATGAGGAGGATTGTGGGCGCGGCGTACGTGTATGGTATCATGGATGGAGAGGCCGTTGAAGGAGTTGAGGAGTTTGAGGCTGTTTCTATTCATTGAGAGGGATGGAGGGATCGATTACAATGGTTGCTCATGGTGGGCTTCATGACAGTACGAAGGGGGCTCGGAGTCGGAAACAGAAAAAGGCCTTGGTGGATTGGTGCAATGCCGTACATAGATACTATGAAAGAAGGTAGGATAAAAGATTCCGTAGTTTAAAGTGAACACTTCGCGATCTGTTCAGATCTTTTCCTGTCATGGGATACCTTGATGGCCTCAGCGGGCAACTGATCCCGGAAAACATCAGGCAATCACGTTCGTGCGGTACTTCTATTAAGGTTGAATGTACTGGAAATTACTTCCAAAGATTGGGATGTATTCCTGAAACGTTTTTCTTGTACTGGAATATATATTGACCATGTACAAGGTAGCTTCTCTGTCTACTCAAATTTCATCAGCAATGTTCACATTTGACTGCTGAGGTTGGAATGCGGATTTGAAGGAGGGGTTACGCTCAGCCTGTCCCTAATCTCAGGGTACTCTTTGGAAGGCTATCAAATTTCAAAGCATGAAAAGTCAAGAGACTCGTCACCGTAACCGTTAAAAATGTTGCTGAACGACCAGCTTCTGAAGTGGTACAAGTCTACTCAGCGCCACCGAAGGACAGCATAGACAGTCAACCGTGGCCGAAGGCTCTACTTGGCTCCGAGAAGGTTCACTTGGGTTGAGGTGAGCGTAAGACAGTATAAACTAGGTTCAGAGAGATGGTGCGGCAATCTTTTGGAGATGAGAAGGGGTGAGCGAAGGTAGATACGATATCACAATCAGTGTACGTCTCAACAAGTTGTAGTCCTCGTGGTATCGTATGCAAGCTTGCATTGAACATTGCTGAAAGATTCACCTTCAGCCCTTGAAACCCTCAGGATAATATGAATAGGATATTCTTGCAGAGTTATGATCTGATGCCTTGCCACAAATAACAGCACGGTGATCGTCTCAGGTCGGATCTAGAGAGATTCTCTCTTAAGAAATCTCATCAGTATTGTTTCCGCCTGCTCTGTCCAGGACAATGTATCACGAAATGGAACTGAGGACGGATAAGTACTGATTATCTCTGTCTTTATGTACACACAAAAACGAGACTATGAAATAATTGAAGTGACGTAGACGGATTAGCTTATCGACAATTGAACATAATCATCGCATCGCTTAGTCTTGAATTGCTTGTCTGATGGATCACGGAGATGACATTTTGCAGTCCGAGTAATAGCTACGAAGGCTTTTGTCAAAGAAATGGTCATCATCAACAAGGCTGGTACATAGGTAATAGATGATGATGCACTGGAGAGAGGCATCCAAGAACTTCATAGTCTAGGCCTAGAGTCTACAAGTTTACCCCTCTAACATCGAATCTCTAGGCCTAGTGAGAGAAACAGACCATAAGCGCCATTCATAATCGCTTCCAGCGGTAGCAAACATAAAGCCAGTCTCCCTGCTTGGTCCTACAGCCGTTGACATCATGGAACCCATATGGACGTTCAGTCTGGCAATTGATCTGCCGGTTTCTATGTCCCAGAATCGCACACTCCTATCCGTGCTGGTGGTCAAAGCCCACCCATTGGACGTAACTTCTACGCCCATTACAGGGCCCTAAGTACGTAGTCAATTTCCAATATAAGTCGAATGCCAACGGTTTAACATACCAAGTGGCCCTCTAATGTTCTCAGACATTTCAGGGACTTTGACGAGTCGTCGCGTTGTTGGCTTACAGCCGAAAAAGCCTTCGCACATTTATCATAAGATGCTGTAATCATGTATTTGTCGTCAGAAGAGAATCGAACATCATAAATAGAGTCCGAATGGCCGTAGCACGTCCAAGTGTTGGCTTGGGTCTGGCCTTGTTCCAAAGGTTCTTCAACGTTTATTGCCGTGTCCGTTTTCCATACTCGCGCGAAATCTTCGAGAGTGGAAGCAACGAGAAAGTCACTTTGGTTCGAAAATGCCAACCCTATAACAACTTTTGGTAACTGAACAAGGTGCAAACACTCCCAGGTAGTGGTGCTCCAGAGTCGAACCGTGCAATCTGCACTCCCAGAAGCAAGAAGCTTGCCATTTTTTGACATGTTTACCTTGTAGACACCTTTCTCATGTCCGCCAAGCGTTTGGATGACACTTCGGGACTCGATGTCAAATACCTATAAGGCTTAAGATAAGCGTCGTGATGGGGAAGGCGCACTTATGCACGTTCGGAAGGACTGACCCGGATCAGTTTATCCTCTGAGCATGTAATGAACAAATTGCCGTTCGGATGAAAACAGGCGTCCCTGTAAAACATATCTTCATAATCCACCTCAACGATCAGCCCTACTATCTCTTCAGAGTGCAGGCTGCAAATGGGTTCTTCGCTTTCAATATTTAGAACTTGAAATATACGACCGCTGCATATTCCGACGTAATGTCCTTGCAGACTAAAACACACAGCGGTATCTGTGTCATCCAATTGACCCGTGCGTAGGAGGGTGAAGTCAAACATCTTCGGGATAGCAGGATTATGGACAATGAACCATCCATCTCCTCTGTCTTTGTGGCTGGGCGGTAATGATTCGAAAGTGACGATAGCCAGCTCATCGGGATAAACATTGCCACGCCTTTGCTTGTCTTGTAAAACGAAGAATAGAGAGATGGCAGCCAGTGTGCCCATTCTCTTGATCAGGACTTGCCAGCCACGCGATAAATGATCTTGGCCTAGTCGAAACGGAGTACCCTCTTGGGAATATCTCTCACCATCCGGGACAGCGCCTGCACTGTTCAAATCTCCGACTTCACCTGAGTAAAGTCGTGGGAGAGAAAAGAGAGAAAGCTGTACAAGATGATGGCCGACATGTTTTCGAAATGAATCTGCATCGACATAAACGTCAGCATTCTCAATTTCGTCCTTGATGTCAGTCTGCGTAGACGACCCGGCGTGCGGCTCAACGATAGCCCACTCGTCGTCACAGAATGGGCATTCGCTGGCCAAAATTTGCCTTGCTGGTCGCTTGCATTGGCTAATAAGCGACGAAAGCTGACTGGCCACTACATCGCTTTTATGATAGTTATGCATGTGTTCTTGCATATCCTCGGAGTTCTGAACCGTATTAGCGCACAATGGACATTCCCAAAACGTACGATGGGCTAGTAACTCGTGCTCAAACCAGGTATGAGCCGAATTAAAGGTATCCAAAGTACAGTTCTGGTCAAGGCACACGTATGGCTCCAAGTCATGGATGATGTGTTTCCTATATGAATATCAGTAATGATATCAACGGATCGGGCTCCGTAAACTTGCCGCCATTGCACTTCTTTGTTCTTCGTTTGCCAGAGAACAATTTCCAAGCAATACGGACACAAGAACGAATCGCTCTTCTGCCCCTCCTGAGGTATCGGCGGAAATTGAAGTTCTGCATCAGAAGCTTCCACAACTGTGGTCGCCATCGAGAAGACCGACATGGCAGGCTCTGGACTTTGAAATGCGAAAAATTGGGTCTCTGGTTCTTTGTTTCTCACGAATTCCGTGGCTTCAGTCTCCGCTAGAATGCTAGGCTTGGTCATAGCAGACACGATTGACCCTTGTGGGAGGGGTTCTCTATCAATTGGCTTGGGCTCGGCCTGTAGATGGGCGTCTCTTCTGCCCATGATTATGCCATCTTGTTGGGAAGCCAACTTTTCTTGATGTTGCTGACGATATTTGAAGTATTGTCTCCGCCGAGCATTTGCCTCCGCTAGACGTATTGCCAGAGGTTCGTTGGTTTCCCAGAGGATACTGTACTTATCTTTGATGTACATCAAATCAGCAGTGTTTACGAAAGGCTTCGTTTTGGAGGCTCGTTGGCGTCTGTCCTCGGGCGCGAATTTGCGGATGAATACTGAAGCTTTGAATAGGCTGTTGAGGCTTGTCCTGATTGCTGATAGAAGCTTCTGTATCTCCGAGGGTTTGCCGTTTCGACTATCCCGAGTGCTGTTCGAAGTAGTAGATGCGCCTGACTCAGAACTGCTGGAGGAAATATCGAATTCCTCCAATTCTTCATCAGTAATGTCCAATGTCGGCATGACTCTGTTAGGTCGACGGCCTGAGACGATCTCTGTAGCTATAAAGCACGCGTTAACATTTGGGAAACAAACTTCAAACTGGAACGTACCCATTTTGGCAGACTCGTTCAAGTCCTCAAGTATGCTGAAAATGGAGGCTCTGACCGTGGGACTATCGCGTAGGCGATGGTCGAGCGATAGCTTGGAGCTAGGCTGTCGAAGAGCGCCCAGGTTCCCAGCCCATTGCTCGAATCTTTCAAGCAGTTGCGCGAAGTCTCTTTCTGTGAGTTCATGCTCCCATGTGTTTCTGCTCTTTTCGAACTCCTGGGCAAGACTCGAGAGACTGTCGTAGCAGCGGCGTGCGGCTTGGGAAATCTCAGGGTCCGCCATTCTCAAAATCGCGTTTGAGTTCTCTTCGTAATCTTCCCGGCTGATCTCAGTTCCTAAGACGTTACTTGCGAAATGGTTGAAGGTTGATTGAGGTCATGAGGGGGCTTTTCGTTGGGACCGGAGTAGTCAGGGGAACCAACGTGCATCAGGGCGCGTATGCAAGATTCCATGCACATCTTCATTCTGATTTGTCCAGACCAACGTTTCCTCGGTATTCATTTCCAGAGCCTTATGATGACTCAGATTACCCCGCAGTAGACGATTGAAGATAAATCTCTCAGTGTTACGATGTTACTCGTTTTGAAAGATTGCCTGTGACCAACGGGAATGATTGTCGCGAGAAGCGCACACTTATCGCCGCCATGTCAGGATTCGAGATTGCTGGCGCTGTTCTAGGTGGCTTCCCAATTCTTCTCAACTGCATAGATTATTACCACAGAGCCCTTGAGCCGATGGACAATTGGTGGCACTTCCGAGATTATTTCATCCACTTTGTCGACGATATCAGGCACCAGAAAATGAAATATCATGATAATCTCATTCGACTTCTCAACCCTATCATTCCTGACAATGAGAGTCTTATGACCCTGATAGGAGACCCCACCGATGTGCGATGGAAGGACAGTAGCCTTGAGGACCATTTGAAGGACCGTTTCCCAAGTGAGCTGGACCGCTTCCTTCGAACCATCGAGAGGATGCACGAGGTGATGTTGGAGCTCTATAAGATTCTTCAAATTCAAGATGGAAAGGTTATTGTTTCCAGATTCCGTCAGCTCTATAGTTGTGACTGATCCCTCGTTGAATAGGCTCCTTGGCTAGGAACGGCACAACACAACCCAGTGCAGTGGTATTGCAAGCGGCTGCAGTTGAGCTTATCCAAAGGCAAACATAGAAAGGTGCAAAAGCTTGATCAACTCAACCAGACTCTGCGAGATATGGTGGGATTCAGTGAGCGCACTCTGCCGATATCTGATCGGAGAAAGAGTTCCGGCCCAGTACGCCGTCTGGAGAGCGCTCGCCAACACGCTTGCCGGGTGTATGAAACACTGAGAGATCACTGGAGATGCCACCAAGGTTGCAATTGCCACAAAGCACACTTGCGATTGTGCGGCGAATCTTCTCCCGAGACTTTATCCATGGTTCTTGTTTGGGGTACCGGGGACAGCACGGATTCCTCACTTAAGCCCAAGGCCTACGAGGTCATGATTCAAAATACTAAAGACCGGAACCCAGCCACATCGACAGACATCGGAGTTGTTCATGAATCGGCGACTTTATCTCACATCCAAAGCATTACGGAGCAAAAGACACAATATATCAAATCGAGGCCGTCATTCCTTGATAGGGTTTCTCACAGATTTCAACCTAAACCGGCTGCAATCACTGGCTCAAACCAATCAACCCCCACGAAGAATGTCAAGTTTTTGGAGCCGAGTCCAGCTATATGTATCACACCGTCCGAAAACGAAGCTGCTATGAAGAATGGCGGGGTTTCCCTTCCCTGTCGGACTAGTGACGAACGGTCCAGCAGGCAGAAAATCGAAAACCTTTGCGCCTTTTTGGAGGAGACATCATGGAACGAGGGCGTACTGCATGACGAGTTCGAC
This sequence comes from Colletotrichum scovillei, assembly GCF_011075155.1. NCBI lineage: Eukaryota > Fungi > Ascomycota > Sordariomycetes > Glomerellales > Glomerellaceae > Colletotrichum > Colletotrichum scovillei. The sequence goes on along the minus strand of NW_023336265.1, from coordinate 2,638,620 downwards.
AGGCACCTCATCTTCAATAAAGATTCATCAGGCTTGCGACGAATTATTCCCGGAAGATTGAGGCTTTTGTCTCTTACCGAGTTGCTAGAAGCACACCATCAAGCGGATATAACCCTCTCAAGGCAGTCACGGTTCGAGATAGCAGCCCACATATCGGCGGCCCTACTCAACACGTACCCCTCGCCTTGGATGCCTTCTTCATGGACGAAGAGCAGCTTCTACTTCCTTGTTGACGACGAGACGCTCTTGAGCTGTCATCCATTTTTATCAAACACATTCGAGCTCGACAAGGAAGATAGCCCGCCCACCGAAGAATCGATGTTCACGAAGAACATTTCGGAACAGGCAGCCCGCAACTACCTGTTTACTGTCGGCGTAATAGTTTTGGAGCTAATATTTGGGCATGACATCAGCCATTGCCGCTTCCGAAAAGATTATCTCCAGGACAACAGACCTAATGAGCTCACAGATATGCTTACTGCCCAACGGTGGGCGAAGAAGGTGCTAGGTGAAAGTGGACCGAATATTGCGGATGTTGTTAGGCGTTGTCTAGACTGTTCATTTGGCCCAAGGCCGGTATTATCAGACGTACGGTTTAGAGAGTCGATTTACGAAGGAGTCATCAAGCCTTTGGCATCATACGCTAAGATATGGCCCGAAGTGATGGTTTGATACAATCGAACGGTCAAGACCTTGTACCTGTACTCTAAATAGTTCAATCACCCCAGGCATGCTAGTAATGCCTCAGCCATTTTGAACGATCATCGTGCAGGCGTTAGACAATATATGTTGTATTGCTCGCGTTTGAAGGATTATCACAGAGGCAGCAACACATGTTTTAAAGTAGATAGGTCAAACAAAATTAGCTACAAGCTCCAATATGCAAGTCCGAAAACATACAGTCGCTCGATAGAGTCAAGACGATCCCAGTCTCGGCAGCTTGTGCATGTTGATGAGGCACTTTATACAACTGTAACGTCGAGAATGATAGGAGAGAAAGCCGTCATCAGACTTCTAACTGATAGCTCGACAGCTTTAGTTGTATGCCTGGGATACGTAGGTGGGAATAGCAAATCTTGGTTAAGTATTCGGGACGGCGCGGACATGAGGTTATGTGTGGGTCGCCCGATTCCGCTAACGGGGCCGACCGAGCGTACGGGTGGCTGGCGTTGTAGGCGTCATCGATGATTGTTCACAGCATCATCTAGTTCATCCCTGTTTCGCATGTTTCTCAAAGCGCTGTTGACTTTAAGTATCATTTAAAGTTGGAAATGCTTCAGGCCTTTACTCGTACATGCACTCCTGTGTACGCGAAATCTTATCTAGTTTTACGTGATACAACCTCACTTTCATACTTGTACCCGGCTCAGAGATTTCTGTCATACTCATCACACAAGATGCCTTCATCCAAGGGAAAGCCTACTGACCCCGAGTTGAGGGAGGAGATAAAGGAAGGTATGGATAGATGAGGGAGATGCATGGAAAGTTGCCAATGCTCACATCATGACCAGAGATTAAGCAAGAACCCAACAAGTCGGGCGGAGGAGAGGGACAATGGGCCGCATGGAAGGTACATCACCCCTCTTGCTCGATCCTCACGGCTCTATGCTTGGTTAAATTTCTATCTGAGTGGTCAACTGACTGATTACGTAGGGAGCGAAACTGGCAAAGGAGTACGAGAAGCAGGGCGGCGGCTATGAGAATGAGGCAGGGTCCAAGAATGAGCCGAAAAAGGGCGAGCCTGAGAAGAAGAGCGAGAGCAAAAAGAAGGCTGAGACTGATGACTAGTTAGTCAACATTTTCATAGTGTTTATTAATGTGAGCCCCCATTGATGTTTCGCAAGTCTTTACTTTGGTCGATTTCTTTTAATTCAGTGATGCTGAAGACATTGCTGTTCATCGCTGTTTTTGACGATGACATGAGCGGAAGGGCGTGATCGTGCCGCATTTCCGTAAGCTGTCTGATGGGGAAGGTGAGATGTCGAAGGATTCACTCGCACTCAAATCTGACTCTTCTCGCTTCTCTTCACCTCTCTACAGTCTCACCAACTTCAGGGGAAAGAGTCATTCTTTACGCGGTACCTAAGAGAACACAACATTGCCGCAGAATGCAGCATCTCACAGAAGACACCGACTCCCAAGACGAAGACGACTGCTGGACCCCCCTTCAAATCGCCGCCCGCGAAGGTAACCTTCCCTCTATCCACGCAGCCCTCGCCTCAGGAGCAGACGTCAACGCCCCGCCGCGGGGCTACTACGGCCGCACAGCCCTCCAAGCCGCCTGCGAAGCCTCCCACGGCGCCGTGGTCTCGGCGCTCCTCGCAGCCGGCGCGGAAGTCAACGACACGCCCGGCAACAACGGCGCCAAGAACGCGCTGCAGATCGCGGCAGGGAAGCCGGACCTGGCCATCGTCAAACTCCTGCTATCCCACGGCGCCGAGGTCAACGTCCCCGCGTCGCGGTACTTTGGCATGACGGCGCTGCAGAGCGCCTGTGCTGCAGGTCTAGACGACACCGTCGCGCTGCTGCTGGATCACGGCGCGGACGTGAACGCGCCGCCGGCGTCGACGGCAGGTCGGACGGCGCTCCAGGCAGCGTGCGAGGGCGGGTTCGAGGAGATGGCGGCGATGCTGATTCAGCGGCGGGGGGCAGAGGTGAACGCGCCGGCGTGTCGGAATCGAGGGTTCACGGCGCTGCAGGCGGCGAGCTACGGCGGGTGGGCGGGGCTTGTCGAGCTGCTCCTTACGGCGGGGCCAGCTGCAGGCGGTGCAGGTGCGGGGGCGGATGTCAACGCCGAAGGGAGCAGGTTCAAGGGGGGCAGGGCGCTGCATGCTGCTGCTGAGGGGGGCCACGTGCGGGTGTGCGAGACGCTGCTGGGCGCCGGGGCCGAGATCGAGGCTGGGGCTGGGGCTGGATGGGGGGGTAGAGGGCAGACTGCGTTGCAGTGCGCGGCTGCAAGGGGGCATGATGAGGTTGTGAGGTTGTTACGGAGCAGGGGGGCGACGGGAATGGAAGGTGGAGGGGTGACTTTGTTTGGTTGAGTTTATCATGTCGAGCACCGGTGGGAGGAACTATTGTGCATACAGGTTAATTAAGAGCGTGGATTGGGAGATAAGGCCATGTTCTAAAGATACGGGTGTTTTAGATGAGAACTTGATACCAGTCAATTGGAAGATATGAGTTCAATTGTCAGAGGAACAAGGTACAACTTCAGAGTCTCTGCAAGAGATCGAGAGATGGACAAATCAGACTGCAACGTGGCCCAAGAAAAGAGAAAAGGGAACTCTTCTGGCTGGGTGACTACTGTGTACTAAACTGCAATCATTGGTGGCGCATGAACACCGCAACCAACACCAAACTTTCCCACCATGACACAGGCCGCACAACCCATCTGTCAGAACATCAGCCAAGTCAGCCGACTCTCCCAAGACAAGGGAATCCCTCGCCTCGAACCGGTTCACGACCTTAGCGGTATCGTAGTATAAGTAGGTAGGTAAGTATCTACACAGTCGGTAAGAGGATGGTGCGGGCGTCACGGCCGCGTTCAACCGGGGCAATTCCGGCCCCGCCTACCATCGGCTTCCACCGGCCTCCGTGACTGCTTCACCCCGCCGGCGAGACCTGCCCGTTGCGCACTCCCCGGCCCAGGCGGAAGACTAAATAGGCACGTAGCCACAAACAATTACCTAAAAATGTGTCCCAGATTTCCCTGGCACAGTTCCTTAAGTCTCGACTATCCTTCGTCCGTACTTCTCAACAGTTGTATCACCTTCACAGCACATCCGCTAAGACGCTACCCCGTGACGTAAGACTTGGCTTTCACCACAATGAGCCGCTTCGCATTGTGGACCTGCTGACCATCTTTGGTATCCTGATTCCTGTGCCTTGGTGAGACGGAGGGGGGAGAAGAAGACGAAGAAGAGGGGGCTTCGAGGTCCTTTTTGTGCTTTTAGAATGCTTGTTGTGTATCGATCGAGGCTATCTGTACATCAGCTCACTCTCACACTAGGCTGTCTTTGCCAGTCCAGCCCCCTTGCCCTTTACCTCACGCCCCCTCCAATCCGTACCGTATCTCACATCTTTCGAACGAGGCGCTGTGATCCTGGAATACCTGGGGTTTGACTGGGTCTTCCCCGCCAACGCTTCCCATCGTCTGGTGGGGCACGTCTTGTGCGCAACGCAACGCCCGCGCCAGTACAAGCCAGACTCAAGGTACTTCCTGAAGCCGTCTGGAACACGAACCAAATTGATAAGAGGACGGCGCTTTGTCCCTTTTTTACTTTATCCTGTCCCAACCCCAGCTTCTGGAAGCTGAATCTGACTCTCTTCCTCCCATTTTCACATTCTGCAACTACCTTGCCTGCCTCTGCCTCTCTCATGTTTGTTCATGAGTGGTGTGACGTGATTGACCAGAAACAAACAAGACACCACCCACCATAATACACCCAGAAGCTATCTTGCCTACCTTGACACCGTAGACAAGAAGAAACACAAAATCAAGACAATTGTACACCGAGGCCACTCCAAGACCAGAAACGAGAATCAACACGCATCATGGGCTCAACCCACGAAACAGACCTGGTCCTCACCCAGCCAACCCCAGCAGAGCGCCTAAAAACCTACACCTCAACCTACGCAAACTGGGGCGCCGCCCTCGAGCTCCAAGAATACATCCGCCGCGAATCCTACATGACCACCGTCCCCGTCTCCCGCAACGGCGGCATCACCCAATGGATCCTCACCGACCCGACCTTACCCCCCGACGCCCGCCCCATCCTCTCCTCCTGCGAGAGCATCCGCAAGACCGTCCTCGTCGCGAAGCCGGACGGCACCGTCGTCGACGCCATCACCCACGCCGTCGGCTCCGTCTTCACGGACCCGGCGTACCGCGGCAACGGGTACGCTTCTGTGATGATGAACCTCGTGGGCGCGCGGCTCGCGCGCTGGCAGGGCGCCGAGATGAAGAGCGGTGAGCGGTGGGGGGATATTCGGGACGGGGAGGTCGCGTGCTCGGTGCTGTATTCTGATATCGGGAAGAAGTTTTATGCCAAGCATGGGTGGCATCCGTATGAGAGTACGCACCTCGAGTTCCCGCCGCAGGCATCGCCGCCACCCTCGGACGCGGGAGAGGGGGCGGTGGGAGCGGTGCAAGTTGAGGCCTCGCCGTTGGGGTACCATGAACTAGCAGAGCTGTGTTCGGTGGATGAGCGTCTCATCCGGGCGAAGCTCGCCAAGAAGAGCAGCAAGACCCGCGTGTCCCTCATTCCGGACCTGGACGCCATGCTCTGGCACCTGATGCGCGAGGACTACATGACTAAGCACATTTTTGGTCAAACGCCCACAGTCCGCGGCGGGGTCGTAGGCGAGCACGGGTCGCGGGTATGGGCTGTGTGGACGAGGGGTTACTACGGCGGATTGAAGAAGCCCGAGGGGAATACGATGCATATCCTGCGTCTTGCGATCGAGGACGAGGAAGGGAGCGGGGATGAGTATGTGCAGGGGGCTATTGAGGCACTCCTGAGATTGGCGAGGGCGCAGGCGGCGGAGTGGAAGGTGAATGGTGTCGAGATGTGGAATCCTGAGCCTAGGGTGAGGGGGTTGATTGAAAAGGCGGGCATTCCGCATGAGTTCATCGAGAGGGAGAATGATAGCATCGCCAGCCTCATGTGGTATGGCCAAGGAGAGGTTGAGTGGGTGCTCAATGAGAAGTTTGGCTGGTGCTGACCGATTGGTCACATACTTTGCATATAATTAGCAGGCTTATACAAGTGGCAACACGTTGATTCAATAGGAACTTCAAAAACTTTCACAGGTCTGGACATCCAGGCCGGCATGACGAGGTATCATTAGCAAAGTGATCTATGAACCGTCTAACCTTGAACACTCCCGCAATTGGCCCATTTTTGCTTTTAATTCTTTTTTCCAAACATCGCTCACGTTCCTCAGTGACCGTGTCCATCGTCCTCGGCCTGCTGCTCGGGGTCCAACTTGATCAGGGTATCGATACGCATGATGCTAATGCATGCCTCCACGGCACTCTTCAGCTGCCTAATCTTGCTGATGGTGGGCTCCAGAACACCGGCCTTGATCTCGTCAATCACCTTGCCGCGCACCAGGTCGAGACCGTAGTTCTTGTACGCCTTCTTGCGCGCGACCGTCTTCTCGTCATCGTTGGCCTCACCCTCCTGGATGCGCTGAGACAGCGCGTGCCGGGAACGCAGCTGGGCGACCAGCTCTGATGCGTCCTTGGCGGCGTTGACGGCCAAAGTCTTGGGAATGACAAGAAGCGACTGGGCGAACTCGCCAATGGCCAGCTGCTCGCGGGAGCCGACGGTGCCGGCAAACTCCTCGAGGTAAATGTGCAGGGCGGTCTCGACGGAACCGCCGCCGGGAACGATGCTGCCGCTCTCGAGCGTTCTCTTGACGGCGTTGAGGGAGTCGTGGATGGAGCGCTCCATCTCGTCCAGGGTGAAGTCGTTGGGTCCGCGGAGGATGATGGATGCTGAGGAGTGGCTCTTGGTGCCCTTGACAAGGATGCACTCGTCGTCCGAAATGCGCTCCTGAACAACCTCCTCGGCGTGTCCGAGGTATGAGGGGTCGAACTTCTCGTCACCGTTAAGGTCCGAAAGTGTGCTGAGCATAGTTGCGCCCGTCGCCTTGGCGATTCTGCGGAGGTCCTCCTTCTTGCATCTGCGGACACCCATGGCACCCTTCTCGACAAAGGTCTTGAGAACCATGTCATCGATACCCTTGGTGGTAAGGATGACGTTGGCACCCGCCTTGAGGATCATCTCTACTCTCTCCAGGATCATGCCCGACTCTCTCTGGCGAATCTGCTCCAACTGTTGAGGGTCATCCACCGTGATCTGGACACCCAACTTCATGCGCTCCTTTTGCAGGTTCATATCCAACACCGCAATCTTGGCATCTTGTATTCTCGTCGGCATAGCCTGCGAGGCGACTGTGCAGTTCAGAGCGTAACCCTTGATCAGCTGGGACTCGAGGGAGCCCTTGCCATGTGCCTTGAGGATGTTGACGGCCTTGACGGGGTATTTTGTCTCGTTGCGGCCGTTTGTCGACTTGACTGCCAGCATAGCATCAACGACCATGTTGGCGAAGAAATCAGAGTCGGCTCCAATGATCTTGCTGGACATGGACGTCTTGCCAATGTTGACGAGGGATTCGCGTCCGAGGTTCTCGACCTTGATGCTGATGTTCTCGTTCATGTACTTGACGGCCTCGCGCAGGGCAAGTCGGTAACCGGTGATGATGGTAGTGGGGTGTATGCGGTTCTTCATGAGCTCGTTTCCACGGCGAAGCAACTCTGCCGCGATCAGGACAACAGAGGTTGTGCCGTCACCGACCTCCTTATCTTGTTGTTGTGCCAGGTCGACCAAGATCTTGCCCGCCGGGTGCTCGACATCCAACAAGCTGAGAATAGTAGCGCCGTCGTTCGTGACCGTGACATCCTGCGCCGGGGGGTGAGCGGGGTCCAGGGGGGGGGGCCACATAACCTACACCAATATCATCCACCATCATCTTGTCGAGACCGCTGGGGCCGAAAGAGCTCTTGACGACATTTGCGATAGCTTGGGTCGCGAGAACTGCAAGTTTGTCAGCAAGATGAAGCTTCGTTGTGATTTGGCGGGTGGGGGGAGTGGGATATTGACATACCGTTCTGGTCTCTGATGTCGGCGCCGGAAATCTTCTGGCCACCGAGGAAAAGCGTGCCGCTCCCTGACTGCTCGAACATGGAAGCCATTTTTGCGCCTCACTGCCAGCGGTTGTGGTTGGATCGCGGGTTTTGGAGGTGGTGGATGGGGGGTGGTTTAAGGAGCTTCGGTCGGTGTGTGCCTGGACAGCAATAGAAGCTTCTGTGCTGTGCCTGCCTTGTCTCCCCTCGACGCAACTTTTTTATCGGAGCCGGGGTTGTTCCAGGAACCGGGGATGTGGCTGGTGCTTGTTATCTTATCGGGTCTGCAAGGCCCTGCCAGCGCAACTCATGTCTGATGGTTCCCCACGTTCCATACAGTCGGCAGCCCATCCGCAAGGTGTTAATACCTGAAGAATATTCAATGAAGTTAAAGTTTGCGAAGTAGTTTTCAGCATTCTTTGTCATTCTCATAGTATTATCATCAATTGTGTGTTTGCTCTGGCAATGTTTATCAACGCTGTCCTTCTCTGTAGCGCAGTGACATCCAGTGTGGCTTGACCCGAGATAAACAACCGGGGATGCTCCACAATTGATTAGGAGCCCGGGCCACCTTCCGACCCCGTGGCTGGAGCCCAATTGACCCCTCACTGCGCTCCCACCCAACAGCTCGACACACGACTCACTTTTAGTGCGGGGCACTTTTTCCGCTGCATCGCACCGCCTTCTCTGCCCAAAATCTCCCAGTGACTCAGGCCGATCTGGTCAACGCGTCGCCAATTCCATAAGACGAGACCCTACCCGACTTCACGAGACGACTCTGCGACCTGCAGTCAATACCGCAAATATGGCCGACGCTACCGCCCCCGCTGAGCCGTCCAAGAGCGCCTTGAAGAAGGCCGAGAAGCAGGCAAAGATGGCTGCTGAAAAGGCTGCAAAGGCCGCCAAGCAAGCTGCTCTCCCCGTTGTCGGAGGCAAGAAGAAGGAGGACATCACGGGTATTACCGTCAAGAAGCACGAGGATTTCTCTGCCTGGTACCAGGAGATTGTTCTCAAGGCTGAGATGGTCGAGTACTACAACGAGATCTCCGGTTTCTTTATCCTGCGCCCTGCGTCCATGTACATCTGGACCGTTATCCGCAAGTGGTTCTCCGAGAGAATCGAGGAGATGGGTGTCGATGAGACCAGCTTCCCCATGTTCCTTTCCTCCAAGTCTCTCGAGAAGGAGAAGGACCACGTCGAGGGTTTCGCCCCTGAATTGGCCTGGGTCACCAAGGCGTAAGTCGTCTCTCCCTTGATAATTGCGCCAAGGCCAATGCTGATATCCTACCTACAGTGGTGACAAGGATCTCGAGGTCCCCGTCGCAGTTCGTCCTACCTCCGAGGCCGTCATGTACCCTTACTACTCCAAGTGGATTCGCAGCCATCGCGATCTCCCCTTCCGCCTGAACCAGTGGAACTCTGTTGTCCGTTGGGAGGCCAAGCAGACCACCCCTTTCCTCCGCACAAGAGAGTTCTTGTGGCAGGAGGGTCACACCGCTCATCTTACCGAGGAGCTTGCTGGCAAGGAGGTTCTCGAGATTCTCGAGCTTTACGCTGGTGTCTATGAGCAGCTTCTCGCCGTCCCCGTCGTTCGCGGCACCAAGACCGAGAACGAGAAGTTCGCCGGTGGTTACTACACCACCACTGTCGAAGGTTACATCCCCTCCAACGGCCGTGGTATCCAGGGTGCCACCTCCCACTGCCTGGGTCAGAACTTCTCCAAGATGTTCGACATTACCGTCGAGAACCCCGACAAGAAGGGTGAGAAGATCCACGTCTGGCAGAACTCTTGGGGTCTGTCCACCCGTGTTATCGGTGTCATGGTCATGATCCACGGTGACGACAAGGGTCTCGTCCTTCCCCCTCGTATCGCCAAGACCCAGGTTGTTCTCATCGCTGTCGGTATCACTGCCAAGACCAGCCCCGAGGACAGAAAGAAGCTGGAGGACAAGGTCGACGATCTCCGCAACGAGCTGCGCAAGGCCGGTGTCCGCGCCGAGTCCGATCTGAGAGACGGCTACACTCCCGCCTGGAAGTTCAACGAGTGGGAGCTCCGCGGTGTCCCCCTGAGACTCGAGTTCGGCCCCAAGGATGCCGCCAACGAGGTTGTCGCCACTGCCCGCCGTGACACTGGCGAGAAGGGCTCCCTCCCCCTTGCCGAGATCTCCACCAAGGTCCCCGAGCTTCTCGAGACCATCCAGTCCGACATGTACAACAAGGCCGAGAAGTCATTCCGCGAGCACCGCCTCGTCCTGACCGAGTGGGACAAGGTCATCCCCGCTCTCGACACCAAGAACGTCGTCGTCATCCCCTTCTGCCTCGGCATGAAGTGCGAGGACCGCATCAAGGAGCTCACCACCAGCGAGCCCCCCGAGAACGCCACCCTTCCCGAGGGCAAGAAGCAGCCCAGCATGGGCATGAAGTCCCTCTGCATTCCCTTTGAGCAGCCCGAGAGCGGTCTCATCCCCGGCGAGACCAAGTGCCTCAACCCCGAGTGCGAGGCCAAGGCCCAGAAGTGGACCATGTTCGGCCGCAGCTACTAGAGAAATAGCGGCGATGATATCAAGAGGAGTTGTGGGAGGTTGAGCATTTTTGGGCCGGGATTACGAGACCTATACGGCAGGTTCGATTCATGTCATGTGTTGCTAGAGAGATGGGGTAGAGCAAGAGATCATTTGACGATTTCTCTGAGCAAAGGGCGTGAGGGGGGGTTAGATAGCTACGGCTGAAAAGTGATTCGATACCAACTTATGAAACAAATCCACGTACTCAAGTCTTGTTGTCCGCACTGTATCGACCTACATCTAGTCGGGCAATCACTCTCGAATCTCCTCAGAGCCTTGGGTGCGAGATAATTCATTGCTTTCACTTCTTGCTGCTGACCGAGTCGTAGTGAATGGCTAGGACAAGGCTTCTTTGGAGAGATACATGGTCTGTCATTTTTTTAACTTGGTGAGGAATAGGAACACGGCAAATTGATGGCATTTTACCATGCTACCCCCTTTTGAGTGCATCAGTAGCTCCAAAGATGCGGGCAAGGACGAAGTTGAATTGACTTACGAGCATGCTCCTCGGAGGGCTGTATTCTCATTGTCGGAGGTCAAGTCCGCCATGTCATGGAATTGACTTCGGCACGGCCACGGCAGCAGGACCCCCCTGTAACCCGGACCGCAGTGGAGTCGATTCATGATGGCTCATTCAATTGCCAGCGACGACGCATCCCGATAGGGAAGGTCTCGGCCCCGGGGTATGACTCATCTTCGTCCCCTTCCTCCAATCGCTTTCCTCTTGCAGCGTTGGGGAGTCACGCCGCCTCCAAGATCTCCAGCAGTCTTCGGTTACTTGCGAAGAAATTGCACAGGCTGCGAATCCTTCATCCAGTTTTAGGACAACCACGGTTTGTTTCGATGTTGTATTTGAGATGTGCTAGCTAATGGACCCCACAATTTGAGTCAAGGGATTTGTCGCGGCTACACGGCATCGAGTAATGAATGGCATTGTGAGGGCAATAGTTTGGTAATCTGTTGCTGATTCGCCAATTGCGTTTGAGATATCGCTATGAATTGACAAGTCTTGATCGTTGCCACAATGAGCTCCGTTTGCCTTAGGTTCAAATCCTTGCTTTGACAGCTATGAAGTGACGATTTACCGATTTGCCTTCGGTACATAATGGTCGCACAACCGAAGCACATCTAGTAAACGTCTCTCATCAGACTACTTAACCAAGCATCCCCAACGACCTGAGATACGTACTTGACGAACAAGAAATCTCTATTCATCACTCTCATCTGAATCTCATGCAGAGCACGACCACAACCTCAACTACCAATACCACAACCACCACCATGGAGCACTCAAACGCCTCTTCTCACTTCAAGCTCTCAGCAACCTCATGCGGCACCTGCGCCGTCCACTTTGACAACCCAGACACCCGCCGCGCTCACTCAAAAAGCCAATGGCACGTCACAAACCTCAAACGGCGCATGGCCGATCTAGAGCCCCTCACCGCGGAGCAGCACGCCGCCGTCGTCTCCACACAACCGGCCGCCGCTCCGGACAAGGTCGGCCCCACAGCGGATTCCGATTCATCGTCTTCATCTGCTTCTGATGCTGATCTGAGCGATGCCGATGACGATGACGATGAGTTCATTCCGGAAGAATGCTTATTCTGCAATACCACCTCGGATTCTCTGGATGATAATGTCGCGCATATGCATAAAGCGCATGGCATGTTCATCCCCGACAAAGAGAAGCTCATCGTCGACGTTGAGGCGTTGGTGAAGTACCTCCGCCTCGTCGTCTTCGGATATCGCGAGTGTCTGCAGTGTGGAACGCAAAGACGGACGGCTGCTGCGGTACAACAGCATATGATCGGAAAAGGCCATTGCCGCTTCGACATCACAGCGGAGGAGTCGGAGTTTCGAGACTTTTACGAGCAGTCTTCGGACAGTGGGGAGCAGAGCTCAGGAGGAAAGGACACTAAGAGGGCCATTGCAGATGCACTGGAAGAACGCGGATCGATCCATCTACCAGCTGGTAAACAGGTCTCTCACCGTTCTGCACCGGGGTCATCGAGACCTCGCAACAGGGTCGGCGCCAATACCGACACTACTGGCTCGGACAACCTCGTCACTGAAGGCTCCTCAGGTATCAACGAGTCAGAAGCGAGCTTTCAGCTAACAGCTCCATCTGGGCCCGGTAAGAAATTCGATACGAAAGCCCTGACGCGCGCCGAGAAGCGCGACGTTATCTTTGAGACGCAGCTTTCCCACTTGAGCATCAATGACCGCTCTGCGCTTGCGCATCTGTCGTCTGCCGAGCAGCGGAGCGTCTTGCTGACGAAGCAGAAGCAACTGGACAAGGCGGAGAAGGCAGCTAGGAGGCTTCAGACGAGGTTGGAGATGAAGGCGAATAAGACAGGGCAGGGGAACTTTGTGAATGATGTTCCTGGACGAAAGAATGGTTGATCGATAGAGGAGAACACAGCCTTGTACCAGGTCTTGATGCAACCGTTTTCTTGTTGAGACCGTGGGCTGTGAAATTTACTAAGAGGATATATCACTCCATGTTGTCTGCTATTGAATTTCGTTGCAAGCGTTCAAGCAGTGACTTGATTGTGCTTCAAATCCATGCGGGAAGTCTCACTCTAGCTCGAGTCTCCATCTCAGCGAGGATAGTGGTAGAGAACCGTTTTATTATCGCTAGCTTTCTGCCTCACATTCATACTACTATCCTTATTCATGACTTGTTACACCCATAAGAGATATTACTCATAGAAGATCCCCGAGAACCAAATAGAATGAGTTTGAATAGTGATAGAGAAAGCAATCTTAAGGTCAGGAAGTACGCGTGGATACAAACTTTGAATGATGTTCCGAGACGAGAGAATACTCGTTGACAACATCGTTAGAAATCTTGACCTGTATGGATCTTGATCTCAAGCTATTTAAATCGCAAGGCGTGATGTTTCCAAGTGCTTGCTCAAATCCTCCAACATGGCTGGACTCAAACATATACACATATCTTCAGAATACTGACACTGGCTCTAGGTCAGATCTAGGTGAGCAAATTGAGCCTTGCTTTGCGTATTAGCCAGCTATGCCAAATGACACAATGCGCTCGATTGCGAACCAAGTCCATAGGCAAGTCTGTATGCCAGCTCATAACAATTTCCCATCTGGGTCTGGTTATGACCGCCCTAAATTCACGTTGGTCGACATGTCGCGTCTGAAAATCGGTGACACCTGCACTTGTCATTGGTCATCTTTTTGCGCTGCGCCCCCATAATTTGCGGCCCGTAAACCATTGACCAATCACATACCCTGCTCTCACCGAGAAATGAAATATAAGATCAGTCTACTTCCCATCACTTTCAGTCTGGTCCCTCGTCCCTTCCAACTCAGATCCAGATGAGCTATTCCACTTCTTAAGTCTTGCTTGAGTTTATTACCTTTACCAACCCCTTCTCTCATCTCTCGCTCTTTTGGTCTTTTACCAATAGCTGTGGTCTGACACCAAAAGCGTATATACCGCTCAAGCCCAGGCCGCCTCCGTTCTCTTACACACTGTCCAACTCTTCATACTCTCCTACAGTCCAACAACCACATATCGACATCGCCGCAGTCATCCTCAACACTCCTGGAAGCGTACACTGCTATTCGATGCTTCATAGTCACGTGCTAAATCGACCTGAACCATTTACCTGGTCACGTGCAGAAGCAAGGGCAACACATCCACAGCACCAATATCAAGACTTCCCTACTGCAGCAGAGTTCCGCCCCCGAGTTTGGCAGGGAATCTGTCACCTTTCGGTGTCCATTCCAGAACACAAGGATTGGCGTCATCATCACGCCACAAAAGGGTTGCTGCCTAATTTCGTGTCAGCCTGACCCCGCTGCTGACAATCCGCCTTGTAGGCAGACATGCATACGCTGGCCCACTAGGCATCTCACTTCGCAAGCCTTGACATTTTGACTGGACACAAAATGTTGCCGCGTCACCATCAGAGGCATCTCGCAGAAAAGTAAGGCGCATACGCAAGGCATCGAGGCCTTTTTGGCTGCCTCGAGGTCGATCAGCGAAACGAATTGCAGCATACCGAATGAAGCTCAATCTCCGCTGCAACTCGCCAATTTCTTTCAGCAATCAACCCTTTGCCTATTACACAGGGTTCATCACAAAATCATACAACCTCCGTCTGTGAGGTCCGTAGAAGTCCAGAGCGCCTTGCGGCAATACAGCTGGCTTGGTTGAAGAAGAGCACCTTGTGATCCAGGCGCATCACTGGATTGGGCCAGTCACGACATGCCACGAACCCTATGCTGCACCCTGGAACCGAGTAAACCTCTACTGCGTAGTGCTGCAGATGTGTCTGCTTCTTCGAAGTGTAGTGGAGTATTGAGCCCAGAAGCCTAGACTATAGCACTCTGCTCCAGAGCCGGACTTTGTCTTGCCACCACTTACAGCTACCCTAGGTGCGTATTGATCGAATAATATGGTAATCAGGGTTCAGCGGATCTTCAACGCAAGAACCACCATTGCAACTCCTCGAAAAGTTCGAGTCGTTCTATATGGAGAGCTCTAGTAGCTGAATAGCCAACTCTCTATCGTGGATTGAAGTGGCAATTGCTACTATAGCATGACTTCGGTTCAGGTTCCTGTAATAATCGAACCTTTAGTTAAAGTCTTCGAGGTACGAGCCACGAGTGTGCATACCCAAAGCGACACCTACATGTTAAACACATGTTGCCTCGAGACAGAGTTGTCTTGACTCACGATGTCTTTTGCCCCCATTGTTCAAGGGTCGCAACACCACTGCTCATACGATTCATCAAGGATCAAACTCTTATAAGATTTTGCTTGTGTTTGATAAGAATGTACGATTATAGAACTTATCTGTCGAGCGAATCAACATCTAAACCGGAAGCTGGTTGCGAAAGGTAACAAACTTCTCGTGATTATTGCCTCTTCCTCTCAACTGTGAGTTCAACCTGACTATCATTGAATTACCATGAGATCTTTCGCCGCCTCCCATTACTATGCTCTTGCATACGTCTTGGGTGCGCCTCGCTTCTGTTGTGCTACCTTTACAGAATCAAGGTGGGGGTGGGGTATGTTTAGCACCGACAGCCCAATCGCGGCATCCGTCCGAGATGGTTAAGCAAAGACTCAAGACATACCGGTGCGAATCTCTCAAGGCACATTTCGAGACGCAACAACCCCGCGCTCCTCAAATCCCAAGCGCCCGCATGAGTCTAGCTGTGCCATGCTGTTGGCAACAAAACGCCTCACTTCCGCCAACAACGTTCCCGTCCAGGAGGACAATTGATGATATTTTGTGGGTTGGATGGTGCGCAAGCAAGTGGAACAACTTTCTGTTTCGATTGAAGCAACATAAACAAAATCGACGTTGGTCGCTTGCGGGCTGGGAGACATGATCGGCCGTTGGTGGCATGGCGGCATTGCAAGAGGATACAAAAGGTTCAAGAGATCGCCTCACCTTCGTACACTTCCAGGCTTGATACGCCATTGCTATCCAAAGACTGGCTTTGATTAAAACTCAGAAGCTACAGTTTGCAACAAAATCAGCTGTCAGAGGCTTGTTTTCTCAACAATGACTTATTCTGAGTACAATTGCCCCTTCAACTGCTCCGTCCATGTCTAAATGGTATCATGAGAAAGATCGTTCGACTCACCAGCCAAATTCATAGTGTAAATACGACAACGGCAGGCGGATCCTCTCAGAATTCCGCAATCGATCAGAATAGTGAAGCCGCCAGACTTCAGCAACAGCGCCTTGCGAGGTTTCAGGCCGAGCCCCTTGAAGACGGCAATAGGCTCGTCTTCTTACCATACCAGTCTAGCAGAGTCGATGCTGCTGTGAGGGCCCACCGCGAGAGAGTCTCTGGAAAGCTGGCAAAGTCATAATAAGGGATGGGCGAGGGAGGATTAACTTTTGTCTATCAATATTCTCCTGGCTTTGATGCATATATCCAGAACATGGACATGCACTCGTTCATGTGGAAAGATATTTGGGCCCAAATATTAGAAGCTCAAAGATTTCCCAGTGCCTTTAGGCGTAGCTCCCGATGTATAAATATTTGCAATGGTAATACAGACATCAATAAGCTTGTGCGAATTGTAAGCGTCCGTCCGATGATGTAGACGTCCCCAATTGTGCTCACCCGGACATGCTTTGCAATACTCCCAGAAATAGTGATGTGTGTAAAGCATTTCTAGTCTGTGATCTCATTATACTATTGAGTGTTTGCAGAATTCTTAGCCCTTATCCAATGAGTCGATGATTCGATATCATATCCCAGAGCCAATTGAGCAACCCACTACCACGACAAATAACCCCTGCATCCCGTCTGGTGATTGGGTCGTGGACTATTAAGGCTTCTTATGTCCAGGGCACATGACACTGACTTGTGTTGTAGTAAACTTAGGGAAGGGATTGGGCAGGTTCAAGTTGAGGTTGTTGGTCGGTTTCCGCGGCACAGTGATTTGTTCATCGGCCATGAATTGCTTGCATCCCCAAGTGAGGACGCCGTTCTTTACAACATCGCCACCACCGCATGCATTTTGAGCTGCAAGGAAAGAAAGTCAGCAAACTCATTTTTACTCTCACATGCTCCATAAACAAGTTGACTTACGTCCAATGGGGCCATCTTGACCGGCCTTGCCATAGGCGACAATGCGTGTCGGAGGAGGATCGTTGCGAGCAGCTTCAGTAACGGCGTCGTCCAAGTAGTACTAACAAAGCGTCAGTATGCCATCGATCGGGGTAAGTGAATATCATGTCTAGTTGGAGTAGAACTAACCTGATGAACAGCGGCGACCTCGGCGCAGCTGGCCTGTGTTCGGTGCTGCTTATCAACGGTGGTGCCACGCCTTGCCGCGTCCTGCAAGCTAGTCTGACATCGCTCAAGCGCAACGACAACCTGAGGCTTAAGACGCGAGTCCGCATAGGTATACAAGAAGGGCCCACCCTTTAGGTTGGAAGACAGATAGACGTCCTTGCCGAGGGCCATGGCGGCCATCATGACGGGTTGTCTGTTGAAGCGGACTCTATCCGCATTGAACTTTGTCTGCATTTCGTTGAAGGCTGCACGAGCGAGCCCGTAGAGCTGACCATCGCTGAAGAGCGTTCCGGTGTCTTGCTCAAAGGTGAGCTTGGCGGAGTAAACGAAACGTTGTGCATCGTCGCGCGCGGCCTTGTCGAGGGTGATTCCGAACGTCTGAGCAGCGACGTTGAGGATGAGGGTGAAGAGCAAAAAGAGTGATGAGAGACTGGCTCCCCAGCTACCGCCGGCGTTAAACCACATCGTGGGTTACTTTGAGACTACTTGAGATTCTGGAGCAGGACTTCCAGTAATAGACTGGCAAAAAGAGTGTAAGGGCGGAAAGCCGGATAAGGAATGAATTGACGCGAAACCGCGGAGGAGTTCAAGAGAGTGACAGTATGATGCGACGATGGTTATAGCATCATGAGAGAGACACACGGTAAGTCAAACCCCCCACTTCCTGGCACCCCCCTGTTTCTGGCACCCACAAAAACGATGGGATCACAACCCAACCTCCTCATTACTATTAACTATTGATCCTCAACCACACCCACTACAATACAACTGCCAGCCTCACTAGGGCATTCAGAGTCGCTGGATTCAGCCGTAATAACCTCCTTTTCACCCGCTTCGATTTGAGCCCGATGGATATCCCTGATGTTCGCAAACTTCGTGTTGGGATCGATCTGAACAGTCTTCCTCTTCCTAACTGCAGCGTTGGTAACTTGAGCCTCAGGTGAGCCAGCTGCTGGGCAGCTGCCAGTTGCCAGGCCTGCTCTGTGAAGCCTTTTTCACCTTCCTGAACAGCAGCCGTTGAGTGCTGGTATCATTGTCGAGTTGGGTGTATAAGTGCAGTTGACCGCTGAGCTCTGCCAGCTTCCTGGTGTCGACCAGACCACTGCAGAGGAAGCAGAATCCCATGGCTCAACAGGGGTAGTTTGTTGACCATTATGGCATCGCTTTTGCCCCGACTGGTTGGTTTGGGTGTGGTGGGCTTAGCAGAAGGCTCAGGTAATACCATAGGGTTCATCAGGGGCTTAACCATCGCTACAGGGTGTAGACCAGTCCACTTCCAACCACTTCTGATGTTCGAGACTGATAGACCAGCAAGTCGAGCCTTCTGGTAACAGTCCAGGAAGTTCCTTTTACCTATAATGGTAGAGTCGTTCCATTGAGACAAGTAACCGAGCTCCTTCCGATAGGCTGACTTAACAGGGCTGAAGACAGACTGGTCAAGTGGCTGGAGGACATGAGAGGAGTGTGGTGGTAAGAACAGTAAATGGATATTGTTAATATAGCAATTCCACATGAAGTCTGTCGTCGTATGACTCCCATGCCCATCCACAATCAACAGTCGAGCCTCGCCCTCAGCCTCGGGCATAGTCTGTGGGATAAACACCTTCTCTAACCATTCAATGGCAGTTAAGTCTGTAGTCCAGCCATTATCTGTTGCTGTAAACTCCCACCCATCGTATGGAACCAGATGTAATGGAAACCACTGTTGTTGGACCGTCTTCCCTTGAAAATGATAAGAGGACGAAGTGCCCTACCCAAGGCTGAGATACACTCAATGATAGAGACCCATGCCCTCGACCCAGGTTGTTTCTTGCGAACAGACGTCGTCTCAGCCATGCCCAGCACTAACCCATTAGCTCCCTGACCCTCGAGGATGCCAGTCTCATCCATATTATATCTGTTGGCTGGTTTGATGTCCTTGATCTCAGGGATAGCAAGGAACTTAAACCAGTTCCTAATGACCTCAGTAGATGCCCCATTAACGCGTCTAGAATCGATGGAACGACTTCTCTGAACCTTAATGATAGGGTTCCTTCTCACGAAGGCATAGATCCAGCCTTTTCCTAATGGTTTGGTATCCCCAGCAGCAGCCAGAACTCGCTCTGCGAATTCCTTCACCTGTTGGTGCGTTGGTGCGAGGCCCAGCGAAGCCTGAATGCGAACCCATTGTGCCAGCTTACTCTCCTGGTCAGGAGACAGCCTCTGCCAGTCAGCAAAGCCACTTTCCTAGTCTGACCACCTTGGAGACGTAGTTGGAGGGTTGATCGTGGTATCCCATACTCCAATGAGGCTCTCTTTTGACTCTTGCCGTTTGAGATGTCCTCGAGAGCCTGACGAAGCTGATCTTCGGTATATTGAGGCATTAGATATAGAAGAAGGTATGTGCAAAAAATGAGCCCATTTGGACTCGAATTGAAAATGTTGTGATAAAAGGAGGTTGGGGGTGGGCATTGCGTTGTGGTGGATTTTCGCGTTTTTGTGGGTGCCAGAAACAGGGGGGTGCCGGGAAGTGGGGGGTTTGACTTACCTTCAGAAACCGGGCTGAGTTGCCCATGACATAGTTAAGTTATTTGTCAGATGGACTTACGAACAACTGCTCCGAACTCTGTGACTGACTTGTAAACTAAACTGTTTCTTGGCAGTAATTTGACAGCTTTCTCAACATCCCAGCAAGAGTTGGCCAGGGCCATTAGTTCGCCTGACGTTGATTAAAGGTCGAAGTCAAACCCATACCAATAATAGCCCCCAAAACCGGCGTCGGAGTGGAAATACTTGCCCGACGGAACCGATCTAGTACGTTAAGGGAGATAGAGTTTAAGGAACAGTAAGGCTAATTAGAGTCGGCGCCCGCGGCGGTTGTAGGCGACGCTGGGAGCGAAATCCACGTGTGGGCAGACCGATTGACAAGAAGAGTATAGCTTATTAGATATACGAGTATACATATCAGTGGGCAGGTAATCACGACGGTATGCCCGGTTATCTTGGTGGCCTTGGCTCTTGGGGCGGAGGAGTTTCGTCTCATGTTGTGACAGCCTTGATCTTGGCGCGCGCGGTTGCCGGCAAGGCGGTAAAACCGTAAAACTCAAAATCAATCTCAACCGCCACGGCGCTGTTGCGGGCAGCAAAGTAAAAGGAAATAACGAGCAGAAATATGATACGCCCGGGGCTGCCGAGGGCCTTTGCTTCATTTATGATGTCCGTATTCCGTATGTAGTCGGCGAGTGCCCGTACGATACCTGACGACACTGACTCGCTCTTCGGCCCGAGCACCGGTACGCACCGCCACGACAAGACGCTTAGAGTTAATTAAGGGAATAGAGACTAAGGCACTTTGAGATGTTCCAGATCCATCATACATTGCAGCCCGCTTGGCGCGGAGACAAGTTGCGAATGGTTCATGCTGCAACAGCAGTTATAGTCATGCAACCACCGCCGTGTCGTTGATGGGTTTGTTTGGGGATTTGAGCAAGCCATTCCACTCATTCAGCATCAACCTGCGCTTCTGATTTCAAAGTCACTCTTTTTTGTTCTTAGCCAAACATGAAGGCTTACACATTGAGTCTCGGGCTCCTTGCCGGGCTCGCACTTGCTCAGAGCGACTCAACGGCCGAGGAGGTCTTTGGAGCTATCGACCAGTGCAGCACGGCCAACTTTGACCAGTGCCTGAAAGATTCTACCGCACCTCATCGTTGCCTCAAGGTTCAGAAGTTTGCTGAGTGAGTATACCATGTTATAGCACGTCTTCTACAAGCACTAACATCGTTCCAGGGAGATTGTTCAAGACACATGTGTTTACAGCTGCCCTGATCAATCACCTTGCCTCACAAAATGTGGCACCGACCGTGGTGGCGCATGGTGTGGTGAAGGGTAAGTTGGAGTCTCTTCACATGATCCAACAATGTCAATGGTAACTAACCTGCCTATCTAACAGAGGTACCTGCTTCTGCGATCAGGGCTGGGATACCGCCCAGCCTGCTCCCGCAGACCCTTATGACCTCTCATGGGTGAAGAAGTGGGCTGCTATTGGTGATTCTTAGTGAGTTCCCCTCCAACCAGATGGCCAGCGCTCATCATTCTAATTTGATTGTCTTGAATAGCTCCGCCGGCATTGGCTCCGGTTCGCCGTATCCCAACAGCTCAACCACCTGCGCTCGTTACGACCAGTCGTACCCAGCCTACATGCAATCCCACGAACTCATGCCCGAGTCTGCTCAGTTCGAGTTTCTTGCCTGCTCTGGCGCCACCGCCCCCGAGATCCTTGCCAACCAGGTCTCCGCGCTGGGTACCGGCTACGACATCATCACCGTCAGCGCCGGCGGCAACGACGTCGGCCTGACCAGCATCCTCAATGCTTGCATCTTCCAGTGGAACCCCTTTGCCAACTGCCCCGACGAGATGCAGGCAACGCTGAACCTCATCCGAGATACTCTGCCAGGCAACTTGGACAAGCTGTACGCTGGTCTTAAGAACAAGATCAACCCGGGCCGCAAGATTTACGTCACGGGCTACGCCAACTTCTTTGACAACACCACAACTGCCTGCGACGACGTCAGCTGGTCGTTCTGGTTCAACAGCGCTAACAAGCAGAAGCTCACCACTGAGCGCAGAACGCTAATGAACGAGCTCACGACCGCCGTCAACAACGTTATCGAGGCCGCGGTTAGGAGAGCCGGTGCCTCGTTCGAATTTGTCGACTACAACCAGTACTTCTCCGTGCTTCAGGGCCGTTTCTGCGAGGGTGCCACCAAGGAGCCCAACGGAAACCGTGATGGTCTTCTCTTCTTCGAGTGGTCTAGCAAGAACGACGATACCACCCTCGCGAGACGTGAGCCCGAGGTCGCATCTTTCAACAACGACCAGATGCTTCCTCGTGCGACCCCCACGATTGGCGACGTTGATTCATCTCTGGAGATGCGCAGTAGCAAGCTGGGCCTCTTGTCCATCCTCTCTAAGCGCGCTGGACAAATCTGGAGCTCGTTCCCTCGCAGACAAACCACCAAGTCTAACACAAAGACACCCGTCCTGGAAGTCCGCCAGGGCACGGCTGCGTCGCCGTCAATGGAGCAATACATCGCCGACCAAATCACGGAAGCGCGCAAGCGCAACTCAAGCCTCGTCATCTCCCTCGCCGACAACAGCGCCGCGGACCCGGCCTTCAGGGGCCGCAACAACATTGAGGTCTCTGACTTCATCGGCGACGAGATCAAGAGAGTGTTCCACCCGCGTCCCGGCGGCCACGCCGTGATTGCTAACCTCGTCATGTGGCGTCTGGCCGAGGACAACGCCGCGACTGTCGGCGACAAGGAGTTTGGTGCCACCGAGGCTGCTGGTTGCGCTGTTCCTGTCCCGAGCACTCCGTCTATGCCTGAGACGATTCCCGGCGTGCTGCCGAACTGTCAGGCTGCTGCGCTTAAGTGCTTGAACTGCTTGGGTGGCGCGAGCGGTCTTGGTGTGTTTGTTTGCAATTTCCAGCACCACTCTGATTGCAATGCTTGTGGTGGCGGTGATGGATGCCCGTGCTAGACGCGTGCAGAGGTTGCGTGGATAATAATGACGGTTGTTGCGGGGGAAATTTGACCAACGAACTTGAGCCTTTCCTTCTTCTAGTTGGTCTAGAGATATCACTTAGTCTACAGTCAAAATATTTCATTAGTTCAAACACTTGTCCCATCTTGTGATGTCACCGGTGATGTTGGCTTCAGGCACACTGTTGTAAATATCGATGCAGAAAGAAAAGGCAGACACGGTGAATCTCTTGGTATCAGAATCAGATTTTTACAGTGACAAGCCTCTAAGACCCTTGCCTATCTATGGCTTCAACTCTACGGTGACAGTTATTCCAGCTTCAGATCCTTTGCCGATCAAGTTGGCCTTCATCTCCTCTGCCCGTTGCTCCTCGCCAACCATTGAAATCTCCAACTTCAGTTCCTTCAAGTGTCGGGGCCGGCTGTCCAGATACTCGACAATCTTGGCCTCAAGTGACTGCCACATGGGAACCACCGGGTCATCTTCCTCCCAATCGAGGTCGTCCCATCGATAATGCCACCAGAAGAACATTTCGTTGGTGATAGTCAAAGCCTGGAGGCCCTCGGGGAGTACATCCACCAGCTTTGACGAGCCTTTTGTTTCCCAGCCGAGGAGTACCGGTAGAGAGATGGAGAGACGAGTTAGTCGCGAGAAGTCCTTGAGTGACGCGAATGAGCCGCGGATTCCCCAGGGCCCGACTTCGCCGCAATCGATGGCCGTGGACGTCCATAGCGTCAGAGCAAAGGAGAGCTCTTCGAGTGATGCTTTCAGTGTGTCGAGCGAACTCCTCAGTGCCTCCAAGTCTACCCAGTCAGACGCGTACTCAGCGTCAATAACGTATTCGCAACGGAATGTCTTGAGATTCGGGGAAGCTTGCAAGAGTTGGCCAACGTTCTCCTCGGAGAGCTGGCATCTGCTCAGAACCAGCTCTTCCAGTGTAGCTGCAGATGGCTTCGGATGAGGAGCAGGCCAGATGATTGATTGCCCTCCATCTTCCACTCGATGAAGCTCAAGAGTTCGAACTTGCGGAAGGTAAAAGAAGGGGAGAATATTCTCAGCGTAGACGTAAAAGTTGAACTCGTTTGCTGAATCTCCGTCAGGGGTTGGAACTAAAACCTTGATTATTTCCACATTGCTGAAAGAAGAGCCTGCAATAGAGTTCGAAGCGACTAATTGGCTCAAAAGATTCAAGAAACCATCCCCGGGTGGGCGGGATTGTGTCCATTCGTCGTGGTCGTTCCGGTCATAGGTCTGCACCTCAAGCGTCTTGAGAGCTGGGAGCCGCGATAACAGGATGGCGGTGTTATGTGCGAGCGAAACCTCTGGTTCCTGTAAGAGTGCCTCAGTTCGTTCGGTCGGCAGGCGGGACTCAGTGATCCACGATTTGATTGTAGCTTTATCGCTTGAAGTGAGACTTTTTGCAAGTAATGCGGCCTGAGAATCCTTCGCCGCCCTGACACCGCGCAGTGTGACGTCTTTGGTGGCGGCAAGATGTGATACGTTGCCCACCAGTCGTCGCATGTCCTCGATGGCTGCTGTGAGATCTGACTGATCCCAGTCCCACAAAATGGCGGTTGGTGTTGCTTCGTTAGCCATGATGGGATTGCCTTGCTGATTCAGTGAGATCGAATAAACCGTTCTTGTGATGATCAATCAGTCCAGCGGAGAGATTGGGAGATTGTCCTTATTCAACGTGGAAACCACGGTGAAAGTGGTTCTCAACGACGTGTTCGTCCCGCCCGAGTGGTACCTGCGTTGCTTCGTCTGATTATATTTAGCGGCTCATTCCCTAGAGTTTTGGTCCGCGAAACCTTAAACAGCCCTGTCGATTAACGTCTTACACGCCAACTTGGCGTGTCAAGGGTCAGTCATGTCATGTCAGTCATGTCATGTCAGTCATGCTGTCAATGCCATGCCAAGCCGCGTCCGTGGGGTCTCCGTACTATGGATACACGAGTTCTACCTAGTGGTTCTTGCACAATGATTTTACTTCCGAGGTCCTCAAAAGGAGAGAAAAGAATTAAGCATCATCCTCATCTATGATCAGTCATCAACCGCCACGTGAGCTCAGCCACTGCACGAGCCACTTGCTACACAAGTAGTGGCTGGTTTTTCTCTCGATGTGTGGCTGATGGAAAATGTGGCTGTTTACCTCCAAGTGGAGATCCGTCACCCGAAACTGATACGAAAGCATCGCAACTTCGTCTCATTCATCATTAGAACCCGAGCATTGCGAGCACCTCGTAAACTCGGAAAACCCACGTCACTATCCGCACTATTCGCAGCGCGATGGGTTCTCACCAACGGCAATGCCGAAACGGTGGAATTCCAACACCAGCTTTGCTTGTAAAGAACGAGAAAGAGCGAACACGCGTACAATGCGAGCCACTAACATGCTGCGGTCCGGCATCAGCCTCAAACGGCGTTCCGGCGATGTAGAGAAAACTCCGCTTCAGCGCCGCTTACGCAAACCTGAGTCCATCGTCAAATCTACTGTTTTCGGCGCGGATCTTCAATGATGTCGTATAAATTCATCGATGCCCTTTCGCATCATACTCTGATTGTCCATTACTGCAACTGCCGCTTTGCCAATTACGGAAAACATGTCTATCATAGACTCGAAAAGAAGTTTGGCGACTGCCGAGACGGAGGACGCCGAATCTCTCTGCAACGTCCCTCCTCCATACGAGCTGCACTCCACCGGGGCGCTGTTGTCTAGCGAGGCTGCAATACAGTGTCAGAATAGCATGCCCTTTTGCATACTCCGTACTTGGGACTGACCTTCAAGCAGCTGACGGCCATGTGAACATCAACTTTCAGTCGCAGAACCCAGTGGAGCTGTGGGAGCAGCTTCCCCCGTTCCCCGCAGCCGAGGATACTGCGTTGTCGAACATCAACCTCAAGCCCGTACCCTTCCTGAACGTCGTGATACAGGTTGTGGGTAGCCGCGGTGAGTTCCTCACGGTAAATGGCCGTGAAGCTTGACTTGTGGATGCTGCCTACTAATGCCAGTGTAACCAGGTGACGTTCAGCCATTCATAGCACTTGGCACAGCTCTCCGCCGTTACGGCCATCGGGTTCGCCTAGCCACGCATGACACCTTTGCCAAATTCGTGACCGACTCTGGCTTAGAATTCTTCCCGATTGGCGGAGATCCCGCCGACTTGATGTCGGTAAGTCTTGCGTTTCCTCCTTGAATCTCCCATTTCCTGCGCTTGCCACTGACGGATATCAAGTACATGGTCCGAAATCCTGGTCTGATTCCCTCTATGGAGTCTCTTAAGGGCGGCGACGTGGGGAAGAAACGACGAATGATACGCGAAATGCTCCACGGATGCTGGCGTTCCTGCATTGATCCCGATCCCATCAGCAACCGACCGTTCGTAGCCGACGCCATCATCGCGAACCCCCCAAGCTTCGCCCATGTACATTGTGCGCAAGCCCTCGGGATTCCAGCCCACATCATGTTCACCATGCCCTGGACAGCAACTCGTGCTTTCCCTCACCCGCTAGCAAATATCCAACGCAGCAAGGACCTGGAGCCACAGGTCACCAATTGGCTGTCGTATGGCGTCGTAGAGTTGATGACCTGGCAGGGTCTGGGCGATGTCATCAACAGCTGGCGAAGGAAAGATCTCCAGCTCGCGCCGATTCCCGCCAGCATGGGACCAGGCGTGACAACGTTTCTCAAAATCCCGCACACATACTGCTGGTCGCCGGCCGTGGTTCCTAAGCCTGCCGATTGGGGTCCTGAGATTGACGTTTGCGGCTTCTTCATGCGCGACGAGCCATCCTACAAGCCACCTGCCGACTTAGACGCCTTTCTTTCAGCCGGTCCGCCTCCGTTGTATGTTGGGTTCGGTAGTATCGTTGTCGATGACCCAGGACGTTTGACAGACGTAATTCTCGAGGCCGCAGGTATTTGCGGCATCCGTGTCATCATTTCGCGAGGATGGAGCAAGCTCGGCGAGGGGAAGTCAAACACAGACAGCGTGTTCTATCTCGGAGATTGTCCACATGAGTGGCTATTCAAACGAGTGTCAGCCGTGGTGCATCATGGAGGAGCTGGAACGACAGCTTGTGGTCTGATCAACGCGCGACCGACTATCATTGTGCCGTTCTTCGGCGACCAGCCGTTTTGGGGTCGGGTCATTGCAAAGTCAGGAGCAGGACCCTTACCGATTCCTCAAAAGGAGCTCCACACGTAGAAGCTCGTGGAGGCTATTCAGTATTGTCTATCGCCCGAAGCACGTCGTGCGGTCCAAGAAGTAGCCAGCGCCATGCGGCAAGAACGCGGCGTCGATACCGCCACAGCATCGTTCCATCGTAATATTCCTGCCAGCGATCTCGGCTGTGATCTGATTGCTGGTCAGCGCGCCGCCTGGCTGTTTGAAACGCAGTCCAAAACGGGCACCAAGCGGATGAGGCTTTCGAACCAAGCAGCATCAGCTCTGATCGTTGCGAAGAAGATGAAGATGTCTGACTTGAAGCCTCTACGAACGAAAGAATACGACACCGATGTGAAACGATGGGATCCCATCACCGGGGGTGCCTCTTCACTCCTGGGCACCGTCACCGACTTCACCGTCGCTCTAGGCGGCACCTTCATTGATCCATGGAAGGAGTACAAGCGTTCCCGCGCCTCTGGTCACGAGGCTGGCCCAGCAAGCGGTGCAGCCGCAATGGCCGTCGGTAAGGGATTCGCCTCCATGTCTGGAGCGATCGTCAAGGGCGGTCTCGTGAGTATGCCGCTTGCCATCACAGAAGGCCTGCACAACGCTCCCAGTCTGTACGGCGACAGGGTACGAGACAATGGCAAGGTAGAAGACTGGAAGAGCGGAGGAGCTGTAGCCGCAAAGGTAAGCTTAGTTATCAGATGAGATCATCCAAGACCACGGCTGACGTGCACTCAGACCTTTGGAACCGGATTCTATGACGGACTGACGGGTGTCTTCACCGATCCCTACAAAGGCGCGAAGGAAGGAGGTGCTCTTGGTCTAGCAAAGGGAGTTGCCACGGGGTCCTTCGGCCTTATTCTCAAGCCAGGAGCTGGTAAGCAAACAAACCTTGACTGATTTCACCTAGAGCAGATCAAGTTTGGCAAGAGTTTTCGGTCTAAGCTAACCCGGCGGCGTGGCTAGCAATGTTCGGACTCGTCGCATACCCTGCCCAAGGAATTCATAAATCCCTCAAGGCAAGAACCGGCCGCAGCCATGAAGTGTTGAAGGCGAAAACCGCGCTCCTGGACCACGACCAACGACAGAACAACGGGAACCCCCGCGACGGAAGCAAGGTCCTGCAGGTGTTCGACGCCTACTTTACGCAATAGAGTTACATCCGCCAACGCTATTCGCGCATGCCACAACGTAGCCACTTAGATACTAGTATTACCAAGCGGCTGGAAGTGCTAATGGACTGTCTCGGGGTCTCCGCGGTCCATGAGAGTGATGTCTTGATCACATCGCGTGGCTGATCTTGTGTAGAGGGAGGGGAGAGGAACATGTAGGGTTACACTTGTCAGTTGTTAGACAAAGTTGACAAGCATGTAGCCCACAAGCTGAACAAAAGCCCAACAATTGCAAACAAGAAGAGCAGACGACCGAGGCGGGGCGGGAAACAAGAGAACGAAAACAAAACAAAAAGCGGGTCTATGCCGGACCCCGGTTCCGACACCTTGATGTCCTCCGAGTCGAGCGGGGGTCCGAGAACCCGGATGGCCACCGGGCGACTCAGCTTCCAGCTGTAAAAGTCCGCCCCAACGTCAGCGAATTCACGAGCCAACACGACTTAGCACTTCTTGGCCGTGGAGTCGAGTCTCTACGACCGAGACTTGCCATTCGCCATGTGGTCCATTGGCCAATCGACCTCAAGAACATCAAGGTGATCGTGAGCTTGGCACAGAGCTGCCCACGCCTTGGCGACACCCGACTAATACCTCACGCATGGCCAAGAGTGTTCTAAGAAGGCAATCGTGACCGACGACATGGGCTCCACTGGCGTAATATTGGATCCTTTTCATCAAAGAAGCTTGTTGACGAGCATACGACGAGAGGGGAACCGGGCAAGATGGAGGGATTATCCAACTGCAACGAGCAGCAGAGATGGCTGGCGACGAACGCAGAATTCGGAGGAAGAGGGCAACCAGACGGGGTGGCACATGCCCAACGGACTTTACAACCTGGCTAGGATGGAAGGATTTGCCTACTTGTGGACATGAGCAACGAATCTGCCCAGGCAAGCAAGCATAGCATGGCTAGCAGGTCTTGGCTCGACATCTCGAAGAGCCTCTCGAGCACCATTGGAGACCCGAGGCGATGGGACCGACAGAGAAAATTCTCATGCACATGGCGAGCTTGCAGATATAAAAGACCATCACATACCTCGCATTCTTTAAGATCAAGCTCCTTTCTTCAAGCTGTTTCCTAAGCTCCAAGTCCAAAGCTCAAGCTCATATTCAACAAGACTTTCATCAGTCCGTCCACCATAGCACTTTCAAGCTTTTCAGCCTCAAAACACACCAGTCAATATGAAGTACAGCCTCGCCTCTGCAGCCCTGCTGCTCTCCGCCCTCACGGACGCGACTCCCCTCGCGCGCCGCCAGGCCTCCTCCCCCACCTCCGAGACCGTCTCCGTCCCCGCGGCCCCGGCCTCCACCCCGCAAGTCCCCTACGACTGGTCCGCCGGCTGGCAAAAGACCTTCCCCATCCACCAGTCCTGCAACTCAACCCTCCGCGCCCAGCTCGAGGTCGGCCTCGCCGAGGCCCAGCAGCTCGCCGCCCACGCCCGCGACCACATCCTCCGCTTCGGCAACAGCTCCGAGCACGTCCGCAAGTACTTTGGCAACTCGTCCACCGCCACCCCCGTCGGCTGGTACGACCGCGTCGTCAACGCCGACAAGAACGGCATGACCTTCCGCTGCGACGACCCGGACCGCAACTGCGCCACCCAGTCCGGCTGGGCGGGTCACTGGCGCGGCGCCAACGCCTCCCAGGAGACCGTCATCTGCCCCCTCTCCTTTGAGATCCGCCGCCCCCTGACTTCCGTCTGCGGCCTGGGCTACAACGTCGCCAACTCCAAGCTCAACACCTTCTGGGCCACCGACCTCCTCCACCGCGTCTTCCACGTGCCCCTCATCTCCGAGGGCGCCGTCGAGCACTACGCCGAAGACTACGCCGAGGCACTTGAGCTCGCAAAGAACAACGCCACCTACTCCGTCGTCGATAGCGACGCGCTGCAGTACTTCGCCATTGACGTCTGGGCCTACGACATCGCTGCTCCCGGCGTCGGATGCCCCGGCGAGCTCGAGGAGGAGGACCACGACCAAGATGCTACGCCTACGACTACCGCTGCTGCTGGCGCCGCTACCACCACCGCCGCGGCGACCTCCAGTGCTCCTCAGGAGTGCCACACCCACGCTGACGGCGTTCAGCACTGCACCTAAGTCGTGCTCCTCGCAGAGGCGACGCAGTTGTGTTTGAGAAAAGGCAACATTAAAACGAAGTGAAGGACAGTAGTGGGTGAAGTGAGCAAGTAATGAAACATCGACATTTCGGAAACGATACCACTGGGATCATGAATTAGACGAACGAGGAAACATTCCAAACAACAATTTTTAAGAGGGGATTTCTTAATGAACATAGATTAGATCAAACACCCTCATTATTTAAAAATCAATAATAATAATGACAATTGCCTGTCAGAACAAAACGCTCCCCCTTGCAGTTCTCCTTTCATGTGTAAATGCTCGAGAGCCAATCATTGCCTCTTATGTTCCCAAGGCGGTTGAAAGTGTCGTTATTCAACCTTGCTGCCTTGCACCAATCCAATTACCAACAGCCGACTGAGCCTGTTGGTAAGCGCACACAATTGTTGTCTGTTGTTGTATCATGATCATAGTCCAATCATTAACCTTTGAATGGTGCTCCCAACGAAACTACGCTATGCAAACACTCAATCTACAATCAAGCCCTCCAAGACGTTCATCGCCTTGCTCCCCTCGCTCTCGAACTTGCTAACCATAGCCTCGCACTCTTGTCGCAGCTTCGATTCGGCCTGGTTGGCGTTGTGGTGAATCCACTCCTCCACTGTCATGCGCATCTCAGGGCTTGTCAGCTCGCTGCCTTTGTGAAGAAGCCTGTCGACTGGGTTCCTCTTGTCCGACTTTTCAGGGGATCCGAAGACGAGGTCAATATCAACGGGGTTCCAGGGCGTGGTGCTTTGAAGACTTGCCAAAGCTTTGCGCTTGGTCGGCGAGTTAGGTCTTGCTGGGGTTGATGAAATAGGCGCATGTGTCACCCGCTTTTGAGTTGTCGAAGGTCTTGAAGACGGAGGCTGGTTCTCGGCATCTGAAGACTGCGGAGATGGCGAGGGCGAAACAGCCGCCTGGCGAGCAGACTGGGCAGGAGAGATACGTGGAGTGCCTGATTGATGTTGCACACTCCGGCGAGCAGATGAGGTGAGAACGGGCGATGATAGCGGTGGCGGGGAGCTCGTCTTCAGTGCGCTCCTTGGTGTGGGCTCAGGTGCCTCAGACTCAAGCTCAGGCCCAAGCTCGTCTACTTGCTCCAACTCGGACTCTTCTTCCTCTTCCGGCTCGTCTGCAAGCTCATCGGGGAGCTCTTGCTCTGGTTCCTCTAGCTCCTCGTGTTCCTCTTCAGGCTCGTCTTGAGGCTCCACTGGTGCTGGCGTTTGCCGTGCCGAAGCAAAAGACTGACGCGCTGACGCGTCCTCGGCCTCAGTCTCCATCTCAGCTTCAGGCTCAACCTGGGCTTCAGGTTCCGGCTCGACTCCAGCAGTAGCAGCTGCAGCCTCCGGCTCGATAGCTTCCATCTCTTCAACCTTGCCAGCGCTTTCCATAGATGCACGCGCCGCCAATGACGCCTTTGAAGGGCGTCCGCGTTTCCTCCCAGTGCTTGCGCGAGCAGGCTTTGTCGTGATCACCGTGGCAGTGCTAATCTCATCCTCTTCAATGTCAGCAGGCTGTTCGAGGCGGCTGGGCTCTGCTGGGACCACTAGCTCGTCTTCTTCAACGACCACTTTCGCGGCCTTGGCCTTCTGAGCCTTGGTCTGCTTAGACACCTTGCGGGGAGCCGCAGCCTTGCGCCCCTTTTTGGGAACTTCCAGAACCTCAGGCTCATCGATAGTCATTTCGGCCTCCAGTTGCTTCAATTCGTCGTCAACATCCTTTTCGTCTGCCACGTACGGTTCCGCGTCGAACATCTCATGGTTGTCTGACGGCTCAGGGCTGCCGGCAGACTCCTTGCCCGAGTGGCTCTTCTTTGACTTTGCCTTGGGGGCAGGAGCTTTCTTTCGTTCCGAATCGGAATCTTGCATGATATCCTCGTCGTCCGTCAGCGGACGCTCCAGGTCAGCCTCGAGCTGCCTGGTAATCTCATCGTCGTCCTCGGGGAATGCGCCGGGTGCAGTTCGCAGGGACGCCATTGATGCGTTTGACCTCTGTGAAGTCCCCGAGGCTTTCCGTGTTCCCTTCGTTCCAGACGCACGTGCAGTCTTGCGGCCTTTTGTTGCCTTCGTCGGCGGCGGTGCATCGGCAATGCTAATGTCCTGTTGTGATTGTTCGATGGTCGAGCTGTCAGCAGCAGCTTTGGGGCGACCGCGTCCTCCACGCTTCTTTGGTGCAGGTGCCTCAGAGACTGTGAGCGCCGAATCATCCACCTCTTCGCTCGTGCGCTTGCGCCCTCGGGTAGGCTTCGATGGGGGTAGCGCAATGTCTTCTTCCGGCATGGCCTCATCCTCGACAACTTCCACAGGCTCATCCTTCTTTGCCTTGGTCTTTCTGCCTTTTGTCGTGGTGGCCTTCTTGGCACGGGTACCTTTCTTGCCGCCCATTGTGGAGGTCGTTGTCAAAACGCTGTCATCGAACTCCGCAGGAACGTCTGTTATGGATGTGATGTCGGAAATCGATGTCGCGACTGATTGCACGGATAGCCTCGATGTGTTCTTTGAGCCTCGGGCGGCCTTGCCCTTCGGCTTTCTCGTGGAAGCGTATTGATTTACTAAAGCGAAGTACGGGCAGTTGGGGGATCGGTTGAAGTGTTCGTCCCTATAATTGGATTAGATAATGCTTGCGAACGCGACACTGAGGGGACGTACATAGGCTTGTCGTTTTGTTCCCAACCGTCCAAAGCAAGCTCGCAGTAGGTGCAGGTTGCCATATCATTGTACTCGAGGGAAGGCGTGTATTTCCACCCTGCTTCGGCGAGCTAAGAGCTAGTCAGCAGAGGAAGGTAGGGTCAAAGTTCCATGACTGACCTGTTTGATCTTGTTCTTCCAGCCTCTCTTTCCCTCGTGCGGCCAACGTCCATCAAAAGTCGCCTTTCTGGCCGCGATCATTCGAGTACTAGAAGGGTCTTCGGATGACAGACCGTTGAGGTTGGCTTCGATACCCGCGACAATGGCCCACCCGCATTCGGGAGAGTGCTTCAAGTGCTCTTCGAGGGGCTTATCACCCTCTTCCCAGCCATCGAGAGATTTGTTGCAGAGGAAGCATGCGACGTTATCGGGGTTTTCGGGGAACGGCCGCCAGACGAAACCTGCTTTCGCGAGCTGCGGCAAGTTAGTACACGCGTCGTCTTCTGCTAAGCTCTTCCGACTGCAGACATACATCTTCTGGCAGCAAGTATTTCATGTGCGGCCATGTGAGGTTTTTCCCGCCTTTGGTCGCGCCTGATTGACGACGCTTTGGTGCAGGGTAGACTTGATGAAAAGAGCCCAAGCGGCCATCTTGTGTGAAGTATTCATTCGGGACTAAACCCTCAAAGGCCAAGTTCTCTGTCATGCTGGGCTATCTCTGGCGTTCTAACACCTGTGAAGCTCAGAAATTGTGCAAAGTAAAGCTGGTCGCGATCTGAGGCGCGAACAGCTGCGCCAGAGAGATGTATAGGACGGACGCGTCGATCGCAGGGAGGAAATATTATTCGCGGCTAGAATGCATTGGGTCACAATAGGTTGAGATGTGGTCGCGTCGGTCTTCGAAGAGTAGGAATGGTCGAAAGAAAATATCGAGGGGAGCAATGTTTTTCAATCGTCGGTTGCGGGAGTGTTGCAACAGAATCGGAGTTGAGCAAACCAAAAGATTGGAGTTTGGTGCGGCAGACACCAAACTGTATTGGCCATCCCGATCGCGTTTGTTTACATTCAACCTCTGTTTCCGTTGCTAGCTGGTGGGTCCGGCGGGGTGTGGCTCATCATCGCCCTGTCCGTTTTGTGGCAGGGCTCTCAGCCACACTGTGTTAGTCATCAATCAGCCCCCATGTCCGACTTCAACTAAGAAAGCAAACGCAAGGTACTCCGTAAATTACCTTTTACTTCGCTATGGACTGTCCATGAACATTTTATCCAGGGCAGGTTCTAGTGGCGTGTTTTTTTGTGGCCTGAAATTGCTCTTACAAACTTCTATTTTCGTACCTCTTCCTGAACTACCGCACTCTGAGAAATCCGTTCCCCGAGGTCAAACAACTTTGCCCTGCATATTTTCGACATTGACCACGATGAAAAGTTCGTCATGATAGTGAGGCACGCTCGACCCCTTTCTCGGGAATACGCCATCAATCGTGTCCTGTTCCCCATATACTCGCTTATGCCTCTCAGGCAGCCCCCCCATCTCTGATCTCTCTCCAGTAATCATGAGGAATTACGCGAAACAGGTCAATGGCGAAACCAGGGACACTCTCCAGCACTGGTTCCAGATCCTTGTCCCTCATCATCCACTCCATATCGGTGAGACAGAATTGCAGAAGCAGTTTTCTGAGATCATCATCTCGGGATATGGTGTTCGAGTAAACGTGCCTAATCGTATCGGTCGTGCCTCGCAGCATCTCGTCGGTGCCTGGGGCATGCAACAGATTCTGGCGAAGCTTGTGCAAGCAAAGTCTTTTGAGTTCAACAATCTCGAACTGATTTGCTACGAGATAAAGCTTCGCGTGTGCGAGGAAGACTTCCTTGTAGCCTGTCTGGTGTTGTAACTTGATGTCCTCGAGCCATTCTTCAGTAGTTGACTCGGTCGCTTCAAGGGGAATGGGAAAGTGTTCCTCGCAGAACTTATACTGAGCGCTTGTATGTTGCTGACACTGCGGACCTTGAGAGACGTTCCTGATCCATGTGTACAGGGATGATATCTCAGGCTGCGGGGCATTTCGTCGAGTACGGGTAGCTCCCATCCCGAGACGCGGGGGCACAAGTCTCTTCGCTGTCGACGGTCTTGTACTGGCTGGCGTGTCGACTTTAACGTCGCCACCATCGCGCTCTGTACCAGGTGTATCATGGCTGCTGTGGCCGCCCTTGACTGCGTTGGAGGTGTCATCCGTCTTGGACTTGGACAGGGCAGGCACCGCGTAGTCGCCGGAATAGGCGTACTCCATCAAATTGACAAAACTAGCCGGCTCAATATCTTCCCACTCTACGCAATGTGAGACACCCCCGACTTGGTTTCCGCCGACTATTTTAAATGTAGTCCTTATGTTTCGTCTGACGAAATCTTTGAAAGATTGGGACATTGCTAAGAATGCGGATTCGTGGCCTGTGTATTCTGTCTCATCTTTGCTGATGATGAACGTAATTGTCCTAGATCGAAAGATCCTAGACTTTCATGTCAGCTTTACTTGGTTTAAACACGTCCAAGTGAAGGAAACCCAACTGATTCATGTCACGCTTGCGCTTCAGCGACATTGTGAGGATCGATGTTATTGCAGAGCTAAAGCTCGGTCACGAGCTCGTTGAGGCGGAAGAAAAGTTGGGGGGCTGGAGGTGAGGGAAGAAAAAGTAATTTGAAGAAGCTTGAGACTGATGAATCTCAAGGAATATTGTGGTTGCTTGAATCGAGGGTTGGGTGAGGGAAGGCAAGCGGGAGAGTAAACCAACTTTGGAGGAAGGTGGTGGAAGTGGGGATTTGGAAGGAACGTGAAATATTTTGGGGCCTGCCTCGTGGGATTTACTTCGGGCTTCACCACACTCATGAATTCCTCCTATATCGCAGACCATGTGAAACAGACGGGCTCAGCGATTTTCAATTGAGCTTTATCTGGTGTATATAAATGATCCGAAGCAAAAATTACAGAACTCGGAAATATCCTCGACCATCAATTACATCTTCGGTCTTAGACTCTACCCATCAGCATCTACGACTTTGTTTTGCTTACAACAAGCTATGAACTCATCATAATAACATATTTCAAGGGCCAGAAGAATTCCCGGCTGCTGCCTATCTCTCCCTTCTGGGTTTTCGGTAAGTGACAAGCGGCTTCTGGGCATCCTCTATACTCAAATAGATGAGATTTCGGCAAAGTCTGGAATGCTTCTCAGCATCACTGGAGTTTAGACTCCAACCAGGCAACTGCTTGGGTGTCGTAATCCGACGGATACGCCATGTGCGCGGTGAGGTTGCTGCCGCTAGCATCGCAGACTCCGTCCTGGTAATTACAGTAGTCGTGGACTCTGTCGGCGTAGACGTTGAAGGAAGCAAGTTGTCCAGCGGTACGAGGATATTTCTGCGAACAGC
The DNA here is from genome assembly GCF_011075155.1 of Colletotrichum scovillei. Taxonomy (NCBI): domain Eukaryota; kingdom Fungi; phylum Ascomycota; class Sordariomycetes; order Glomerellales; family Glomerellaceae; genus Colletotrichum; species Colletotrichum scovillei. The sequence goes on along the minus strand of NW_023336265.1, from coordinate 2,602,523 downwards.
GTTAGTCACAATAGCCATCCAAAGCTTTTCTCAACGAGGTTGAAACTTACGCCTGTGGCACCAAACGTGGAAGCGTTGCCAACATTGTAGGTCTGATTCGGCATGTGTCGGGGGTTGCCGTACAGCAAGATCGCCGCGACTGGACAACGATGTCAGCAGGTTACTCTTAAACCAAACTTTATAGTTAGCCTTACTGTGGTCTCCGACAGTGCGAGCATCGACCAGAGGCTTGGTGTAATTGCCCAGGATGTTGCCATCACCACCGCCAGCCAAGATATCTCCAAGAACCATAGCACCCTGAGAATATCCCATTAAGACGATCTTGGATTCAGGGCAAGCCTCTGCGTAAGAGATGATCTGCTTGGCGCCATCGCGAACTCCAACAAAGTAGCTGTCGCTTCCAGACTCGTCCGTGGCCGGGTAGACAATATCTTCATAGTTGCTGTTGGGAAAGGCCTCCATGAGCGGGTCAATGACCGTGATCAAGCTTCCGGGGTAGGACAACGTTGTGCCTCGAGCCTCAAAATAGTGGATGTCAGCGCAAGTCGTGTTGAGGGTCTGTCGCATAGCAAGAGGAATCTTGCTACCTTGCGCGAGAGCAGGTAAAATGCAAGCAATGACGGCGGCCTTAGTGAGGAGAGACATAGCTGAAGATATGGCCAAGAACAAGTGTCATCAGTAGTGAGCTGCCGAGTCATGGATCCTTGACGACAAAGACGATTTATATACATGATGAATTAAGGGGGTTCTCCTGACTATCCGGCAAGTCGGCCACGTAGAAACGTCGACATTTTGCGGCTCTCGGCGATGCCACGCACTCCCCCCGCCATTCTAGATTAACGGACTTGGCTTTCACCGTTCGTAGATCTGTGGGGCAGATCCGAACGCTGGCATGTCGCCGCAGGCACGGACGTTTACCTGGATCAGTTCTGGAAATCGAAGCTTCTCGGCCAAGTATTGCCTGCGGCGTCGATATGTTCAGTAATCATCTGAGTAGGAGGTTGAGGGAGTATTTGTAGAATAAAGTCCGCCTAGGAGGGCCTTCAACAACAAAGAATGATGCGGGCCGGCCCGTTGCATTTATTGGAGTACCAAAAATGAGAAAAAATATTTTTTCGAAGGAAGTCTTTAATGGAATATTCATTTGCCAAAATAATTACCAGCCAAATACTAGCTGTTAGGTCATTCTTTGTCTGATCGCTCCAGGTAAGGCGAGCCATGTCCTTGACAATCAAACGACCGGGTACTTCCTCTTTGAAGGGCCAAGGTAAGGTAAGGCTACGCATCTTGAGAGTCAGAGGTCTTAGGTAGTAACAGAGGTTTGCTTTCCGACATCTTGGGCTTTGAGAAGATTTTTGGATGTTACCAGTGTCGTCGACGGAGTAGGTTGAGTCCGCCTGGGTATCGTACTGCCTTGCTTGGTAACTTGATGTTATCACGTGTATTCCGCAATGGAAGACATCTAGGAAGGAGCGACTGAGGTTTTCACCCACGGTAGCTTCTACTGACCCAGTCAATTCTTTTGCCGCTCAAAAGAGAAGAAGCCGGATATCAGGATCCTAAATCGTCTAGCCACGCCCATACTGCACCCTCCTATTGCAAACCTCCACTCGCCAACCCGAACCCCCGGTCAACAACCTTTGTGCAGCAGGAGGCTTCTTGAGCAGAAATATATCATTACTATTCCTGTCTCATACTCTCCAAATTTATCAAGCATCCTTTGCAAACGCCAGTCAAAATTGCGAAGCACACCTCACCTCGCAGATATGCTTGGCGAACGGAAACGATTCGACACCTTCGAGGACTTGGATGAGTATATGCAACCCCGCCACCTTCCCCTTAAACCTAGGCTTGCTAACATATGGCCCAGAGCGATGAAGTCTAAGGGACATCAAGTTCATTGTCGGTCCGGAGAAGATAGAATACAGCGTCCCCGAAGCCCGCTTCGCCAATCTTTCGCCGCCCCTACGCGCCCTCCTGACGGGAGGCTTTCAAGAGTCCAGGGAGTGCAATGTCATCTGGGACGATACTGATCCAATCACTTTCGTCCTGCTGGCACAATTCGCCTGCCGAGGTGACTATTCACTGCCGGAATCCAAAGCTCTGCCTACGAAAGAGAATGAGGCTCCTGAGGATGGCGACGCACCCAAGAACTTGCCCCCTTCAATGCAAGGATACTTCTGGGCTACCGAACACAGAGGCTCACAACACCACTTTGTAAATGAGATTTTTTTTCCATGGGAAGGGCCGCGATGAAAAGCCACCGCCTATGGACCAGACTCAGGCTATTCTGAAGAAGTTTACCGGCATTGAGGCGTTCGAGAAAGCTTGCCGGCATGTTGAACACCTGAGGCCAATGTACATGCACCACGTTCAGCTTTACTTTCTCGCTGACAAGTACGCCATCGAAGATCTCAAGAAGATGTGCCTGGCTAGGATCCGACATTTCCTATCGGAGTGTCCCGGGACCTTACAATTGAAGACCGTCCTTTTCGAATCCGTGCCGATCATCTATTCATGGACAGTCCATGGGGACTCATTACGGAGGCTTATCACGCGGTACTTCCTCGCCAACATGACTTGGATCGATACCGGTAAGAGGTTCAAGGAACTACGAAGAATCACGCCTGAATTTGGGCTTGACTTGCTCGACGAGATTCCCCACAGCTACTGGAAGGAGTTGAGTGAGGGTCCTAGCGAACCAGCAGCTGAAGAATAGGAAGACTAGGTTCAACATTGAGCAACAAGGCGGACGAGGATTACATGAAGCGGAGATAGGATAATGACCATTCAGAACATATCTGATGTTGTTTTCAATTCGTTGCGGGGTCGTGCTAGAGAAGGGAAAGAGGGACGGACAGGAGTTGCAGTCTTCGTTACGCATCTAGTCAGGACCGGGGCACTGGAGATTGACGGAGTGGATTCGGGCATGAATTAAATATTTGGCATGCATTGTTACAGCTGTTCCATGTGTGAAGACTAAATCACATGTGACTCAAGACATCAGAGTATAAAGTTCATCATCCTCCACGCATAAATGTTGCTGACGAGATAACATCACGGACAAACACGACTTGCCCTCCTGCGCCAGCACCTCTAGATATCAGTTTTGAAGGAGAACCTTTAAACTTGGCTCTTTTCGCTCTTTCCACGAATCACTCTGCTCAGGTCTCCAACGGGAAGTTCCAAGGGGAAGTCGAGCGATGCCAAGAGGATAGCGAAGATGAGCCACCAACCAGCGGCACAAGTCACGAACGCGAAAGCACCGGCAGCCTACAAGATGGTATCAGTACTGTTTTAGTTCCTCACACATCCCATACCCTCAAGACTTACCTGGAGGAGTTTTGCGGCGTAGGCAGCATTGCCAGTGTAATCCATGGCAAGGAACCAATACGCGGCCGTAATCAACCCGAACGCAGCAACGAGCGTCAAGAAGATGAGGAAGAAGACAATATTGGTGCGGAGCGAGCAGATGAGGAATACAACGCAGATCATGCCCATCGCGAGTGTGATGAAGCCTGTCAAAGTAACCTGTGTCAGTTCAAGTCCATCGAGACGTAAGAAAAGGGGCAAGAGGCAGTGACTGACCGAAACTAGCATTGAACCCTTGCGTCGTCAAACCTTCGGCCCCAGACGTCGCGTTCGCGGGTGCGTACGATGAGAAGGCGGCAAAGGAGGGGTTCAGAGTCGCGCCAAAAGTGAACCAGAAGGAGGAGAAGGTAAGGAAGACGACAGAGGGGAAGGTGTTGCCGAGGACCCATTCGAGGAGGCCGCCTACGAACATGAGGAGACCGCCGAAGAAGAAGTATGAGCCGCTGTGGAGGAAAACGTGTGAGTTTGAGAGGCGTCCTGATGAGGGGGGAGTGTTGTGGGATGACTTACATGCCTGCCGCACCGCTTCCGCCAGCTCCTCTCCAACCCATCAAGTCACAAGCAAGAGGCGTCAGTGAGATGAGGAATCCAACAATGGCGCTGTATAAGTGTCAGCCAACACGCCTTCACCCATGATCGTCGACCAAGGTATGAGATTCTCTTACATCGGAGTCGGGTTACCAAAGGTCTTGCGCAGATCCCCCTTGACGTTATTCTGCGGTGAAAGATACAGCTTCTCAAACAGCTCGGGCGACATGGAGATTGACCCGGCCGTTCTCATCCTCTTGAGTGCGTCGTCGCGGCTGGCATGGGGCGCCATGTACTCGTCCTCTGGGTACTCGCCATTGTAGCCGCCGCCATTGGGCACACGACGATGGTGGCTGTCGACGCGCTGGTGAGGGTCCGACGGGCGGCGGTGCTCGTTGTGGTGGGAATGGGAGTTGACTTCATGGATGTCTTCCTTGTTATCCATTGTTTCGTCTGTGGAGGTTGATTAAGATGGCAGAGGGGTATCAAAGGAATTGACAGAGCAATTGAGGAAAGGGATAATGATACAGATGGTACACTATGTTCTTTGGATGAACGGAGGAAATAAGAGACGACAGGAATGACAACCAAGACTGAACGCAGATGGTGTTTCGAGAGGAGGGAACTGGGCCATTAGATGTATAAAGATCCAGGCCGGCCGTAACGGGTCTAGTCCTCCACACACACATCTCCTTTCAATCTGTCGCGTTCTCTCTCAGTGTCTCTCATCCACACCCTAAAGAGCGTTTCCAAGACGTAAAAAAGCAAAGACTGGGGGGGTTTAGCAACGGACCGGGGCCATCTTGGCACCTTGGGAGCCCTGCTGGCAGGACGGTTGAGTCGGATAGTCTTTTCCCATCATCACCACTCTCCCACGCCCCCCCTCCTCCTCTTCCCCCGACTCCCCCCCGGTCGCCCACACGTCAAAACGGAATACCGGGGTTTACGAGGACCACGACTGGGTTATCTAGAGGTAGATCTCTCTCAACGACCGACGACCGACGACACAAACGCGTCCGTGAGGAGGCCAAGTGGGCAAGAAGGCAAGAGGCTCCTCCACATCGACCGAACCCACTTTGGGGCTAGGACGACCGGCAGACGGATACCCCAGGATTCGGGACAAGGGATGGATGGGTTGGCTGCAATCTGGAGGGTGGGCATGATGCAGGATCCACGAGGATGATTCGTTGGAAGCTCGCTGCCGCAGAAAGCATGGTTCGAACGAGGTATCCGTATGGAGGTAGACCACTGGGGAGGATATCGGATTGGGGGGACAGCACGTTTGGGGATTGAACATGGTTTTGGTAGAAAGCTGGGGGCAAAAGGCAAGATGCTTGCTTGCTTGCTTTCTATGGAGCGTTGCGTCCTGTCTTGGACCAACAACGTCTCTGTGTCTTTCCGTCTCCTTTCCCCAGGTGAGGGTGTGAAGGCACGCGGTCTGGGAAGAGTCAACCCGTCAATGTCTCAGTTGAACACATTTGGGGCTGAGGAGAAGAGGAAACGGCAAGACCTGCCACGCCTGCCACGCCTGCCACGCCTGCCACGCCTGCCCAGGGCTCCCGTCACATCACACTGGTGAGTCGTCAAGGGTTCGCGCGGATGCAGAACTGAGCGTTTGAGGTTTAAGGCGTGTCACTGCTGGACGTGTCGAGCTCACGGCCTCTGGGGCATGTGTGTCTAAGGCTCTGAGCGAGTCAATACCTTACCTTGCCCCAGTTGAGGCTTACTCGAACAATCTCGCGTGGAGGCAAGGGAGAACCACCGGTGGCGGCGCTTGTTGGAAGTTGGGGGTGGGAATGGAAACGAGTTCGTCAATGGGCAGGACCTGGGCGAAAAGCTGGGGTAAGGATGCGGAACCGCAAATGCCAACGGAAACCAACGAATCAACGGGCGGACGAATGAACGACATGGAGGAACGGAAGTTTTCTGACTCTGGTATGCAGAATAGCGTGGATGGGGAACAATCACACAAACCTACTCCGGCATTGAGCGGCACATGGATGTAGTCTGGGAATAAGGAAGGATAGCCGCGAAGTCTCCTTGGCTTGACGGGAGCGAACAACAGTTTTATCTGACCGGTCTTGCAGTAGCGCCTAGGAATTACGTCCGTCGTTTGCTTTCCTGCCCCCGGTCCAGTACTATCCATGATCTACCACGTCGAGAGTCAAGACTCAAGAGCGTACCTTAGTCGTTTAGTATTCCGAAAAGGGGAAGCTGGGCTTGGTTTGGTTTGAGTTTTGGGGGAGACCTATGATGGAGGACGAGGGGGGAAGGGAAGCTTCAGCTCGTGTGGGGCAGGCTAGAGGTATTGCGGGGAAAGCTCTACACCTCACCACACTTTGTCGCTATCTGACTATAGACTAGGGGGTGTGACGGGTCAATGGGATGGGGAGCGTCGGGGTAGCGGATGAGGCGTGTGCGTTCCATCATTGCATGTTCAGAGTTATTGCCTACTCCGTTGAGATGCCCCATAACTCACGGCACGACGGAAAAGGACAGTGAGAATGAACAAAGGGGCTTGGGAAGTTTAGTTGGGAGTCGGGGAGAGATGGGATGCTGGACCTGAAAAGATGAGTTGAGTTGGTCTGAGAAGAAGACTGTTCAACACCCCGAAACTTGACAGTCAGACTGGGCTAATGGTCCTTGCAACCCGGCCACCCACGGAACTTGGCATGGGGCTTAGAATCGATAAATGTACATGTCATGATGGAGTCACTTGAGGCTCAATTGGGAGGCGTTGTCGGGGGGCAGAGAAGGAGGGGGAGGGCGGCAGATGCGGCCCCGGCATTATACGCTACCCGTTACCCCAGACTTGGCAGCACAGCCCTTGACTCGATTTTGAGGGGAGTTGTGTCCGTACCATGAAGCAACCCAAGATCCCAAGAGCGATCGTCCTGTCGATGCATCAGAAGGGTTGGAGATTTGAATTTGGAAGATGGATGGAGGGGTGGTGTGACCTTCAGCGAATGCCGGTCCAAACGATGCAGAAGATGCGCCCGTCACAACTTTAAAGACGGACCAGGACGGAGCTATCTCGGCACGAGATCGCCAACGCGGCATCTCTCACGATGGGGAATCCATGAAGACGAACCAAGGACCCCAGAGTCTAGTACATGGATCAACAGAACCCAAGTATAGTTTGCTTCTATAGTCTCGCATTGGGGTCGCTGGTGACCCTTTTTGGTAGGAAACTAGTATTCATTCATCTCGTAACAGCATCTCATCTCAGGAACCCCTCGTTCAGCAGGCCCTCATTCCCAATACTCTAGAACGGTCCACGATTTATATCACGAGTCAATCGGACAAACCTCCAGGCCGATCAAAGCTTCCCCGCAGCCTTCATCGCCCTCTCACCATCAACCAGAACGCACCACCCTTCCCCGCCGCGGGTACCGCCCCCGAACCCGGCAACAACGGCCTCGAAGCCGCCCTCGCCGCGCGCGTATTCGAGCACCGCGTCGTCAAAGGTGCCCGGCTGCAGCCAGACGGCAGGCACGCCTAGCTCTTTCGCCTCTTGCAGGACCTTGAGTGTCGCTGGCGGCGGGGTGATGATGGAGACGGCGGTGTCCTTGGGGTGAGGTAGGGCCGTGAGGTTGGGGAGGGCCGGATGGTCTTTTCCGAGGGCGTTGACGGTGCTTGCGGTCGGGTTTATGGGGGTGGCGGGGATGGAGTGGTTCAAGTACCAGGCGAAGACTGCAAGGGATGTTAGTGACGGTTGAAGTTGGAGATCTCAAGAGAGTGCTGTGAGTGAGAGTGAGAGTGAGAGTGAGGTGAGATTAGTCAAGTGAGATGAGTGTGAGTGAGTGAATGAGTGAGTGACAGCTCCTCAAGCTTAGACCAAGCTTGAAGCAAGTGTCCAGCGGGAATAAGCAGCGGGGGAACAACGCACTCTTATTGCCAAACTTGGCAGGGTTCGAGCTGGCACCCACCACCGCAACGAACTTTTGCGAAAAGAAAACACGGGCCGTAGCTTCGGTCGACATGTCGGGCACTAGTTTCGGGACGGGCCAAGTTGTGGAAAGTGTATTCGAGGTGCGGCGACGGGAGTTGTTGAAGAGCGAGGAGGACGGAGATGGAGGGGTTCCTCGGGCGGGCGACTCGGACCTTGAAATGGAGTTTCGAGGGGCCAGGCTGGGAGCTCCGACCCCCGAGCACGTCAGTGGGACCCTTTGGGGAGCGGCCGAGGCGTGCGGGCCACGGCTGATGACGCGACCTGCCACTGTAAGTCTGCCATGCATACCACGGAGCCGCGGCTACTACCTGCCTTATTCTGGGATCTTAGTCAGGGCTTGGGTTTCGATATGTGAGATTGAGTCTGTGAGGCTTCCAAATGCCCTCGTGGCAATGTATCATAGCAGGTTTTCTTTGACGGTCTTGTTCCGGATAGCCGTGGTCCCTGAATCGTCGGAAGGATCCCGCCCGAGAGAAGCATGGAATAAAATGGAGGATGGCCGCCGTCTTTTCGGTCAAAGAGACGGGTGCGACTACACGCATTACACATCATTGAGTCTTTATTGGACCATCAACCAACCCACCAATCTCGCCAGGGCTAGCAACTGCAACCTTGCAGCTTCACTATAATAACTTACCTTCCTTACACGGCTAACGATGTCTGTTTTTGCGTACGTGGGCGAACTCATCTTGGCAGCAGAATTCCAAATGCCATCGGTCTCAAGCTGACATGTGATTGCAGACGTTCAACCTTTTCGGCCGCAGGCTATGCGGCCTTCCGCCCATCCTACCCTGCATCACTCTTCAGGACGGTGCTGGCGTATCATAACAGTCAGTCAACCAGCGGCACGGCGCTGGACCTGGGCTGCGGTCATGGTCTCATCTCGCGAGAGCTCAGTCCAAGCTTCGCTCGCGTCATCGCTATTGATCCCAGTGCGGGCATGGTGAAGCAAGCAGCAGACTCAACCTCGGACTCAAAAATCACCTTTCGCCAGGCCAGCTCCGAGGATCTGTCATTCGTGGCTGACGCCTCGGTAGACCTCGTGGTGGCTGGCCAGGCGGCGCACTGGTTCAACTACGATAAAGTGTGGCCAGAGCTGGCGCGAGTGGTCAAGAGCGGCGGTACGCTGGCATTTTGGGGGTACAAGGACAATATTCTCGTCGGTTTCCCGGCGGTTAACGATATCTTTATGCACTTTTGCTACGGCGAGGGGGAGTCGTCGCCCGGTAGCGGGGTGGAGACGATGGGGCCGTACTGGGAGAAGCCCGGGCGGCAGATCCTGCGGGATAACCTGGCGGCAGTTGTGCCCCCCGAGTCGGAGTGGGAGAAGGTGAAGCGCATCGTGTACGACCCGGACAGGAAGACTTCGCAGGCCGATGCCAACACGGAGGTGATGGAGCCTGAAGACCCGCGGGCAGCGTGGCAGCAGCGTAAGACGATGAAGCTGGGCGAGTTTGAAGGTTACGTGCACACTTTCAGCGCGTACCGCGGGTGGAAAGACGCGCACCCGGAGCTGAAGAGCCGGGCGGAGGGCGGGGCGGAAGGAGATATTGCGGATCTGTTGTTCGATCGGTTGCTGGAGGCGGTGCCGGAGTGGAAAGCTGCGGGGGATAAGTGGCGGGAGATCGAAGTTGAGGCCGTATGGGGGACGACTATCATCCTGGCCAAGAGAAAGTGACGGCTTCTGGACTCTACCTGCAGAGAGAGGATGTGACGGGGTCAAGTGCGAGAGAGAGAGATCATGGAGAAATGCTCCGTTTGTGCCGAAGCTGAAGTGGGTTTACTCGCAGGTCGAGCCTGATATGGCAGTCTGAAGAGTCGGGACGAACCGCAGCGTACAAGTTTGGGTCGATTGAGAGTTTAGACGGTCTGGGTAGTCGTGATTCGGCACAACTCGAATTAGTGCAAAGACATATCCGTATCCGTAGATTGACGTAAGGTGGTGTAGGTTGTGTCGGCTCACCGCAATGAAAGATGTCGATAGCGTTTGTGCAAGTCTCCAGCCATGGCAGAATATTGGAAGATGGAGTCGTGGACCATTGGGCAGGTGGACATTGGGACCGGGCAAAAGAGGCAAGGGGGGCAGCAACTCATCCGAGAGCCGTGATTGGCTGTGATAACCTAGCAAGATTGGGAAAGAGGAGCCCCCGACGGTGGTTGCCCCGTCAGGTTTCAGGAGTTTGGCCTTGTGTTGCAGAGGCGCACTGTGTTTGTAGGAGGAAGGCACCACCCACGTACAGTCAGTCGTACTTGCCGCACTTTTGTAGGTAAACGGTAAGGTACATAGGTAGACCGCCTCCAGGGGCCTTCGATAGTTTTGGGTGCCGGTGCACACCGCTGCTGCCACCGCCAGCCCAAAACGCATGAATAACGGAGACTGGGAATGCCCATGGCCCATGACACTTCGAACCCAAGGCCAATTGGGTGCGTGTGCACTCGATGCATTGGATAAAAATAATACTGAGCCTGAGGGTACATGACAGATAGCGGAAGGTGGTGACCGACTGACAGACTGGGGGAAGGAGACGAAGAAAAGGGAAAGTGCAAGCATAAAGTGTTTCGACTGGCAGACAGCAACCTCCAAGAAACATCATCACGACTCTTCTCTGTCTCTTTTTTCGTCCTGTTTGATATCCCAAGGCAAATAGCTTTTTGATCTGTTGTTTACTTTCTCTTCCCCCACGTACATACCACATACCACCTCACACAGACCAAAATGGTGAGTCTCTGTCCCTCCAATCCGGCCCCCTCCCCTCTGTTGCTTTTTTTTTTTTGTTGTGTTTTCCCCCCGCGGACGGCGGCACCCCTCCCACCATCAGCCGGAATGTAAACAAAGGAATTCGATCCAGCCATTCAGCGGCCTCCCTACCCCCCTCTCGAGTCTTTCGACCCCTTTCGACCCCTTTGATGGCCGACAAAAAACAGCCTTAGCGCCGGTTTGGTTCAGCGGCGAACCTTGCAGCAAAGGGCGACACACAGCAACGCAGTACTACTAGCACCCGACGCTGCCAGCAGCAGTACCACCACCACCAGCGCAGCAGCAGCGCCATCCACCAGCCAACAGGAGCAACCCAAACAACGGATCGGACACCAACTGCCAGCGCAGCTAGCCAAGGAAAGAAGATCAGCGCCAATTTTCCCGCGCAAACTACTGGACCATTCGACATACGGCTGCATCACGACATTCCTCATCCTGCAACCGTTCTTCTTTCCGATTTTCCACCTCTACATCCCATTCTTGATATTTCCACAACCACCCCGCGAAACGTCACTTGCTCTCTGCCACACATCGCGACCTTTCAATTTTGCGCATAATCACAACCACACAAACATATCACAATGTCTTCTAACCAGTACGACGCTCAGGCTTCTACCAACTACAAGGAGGCTTTCTCCCTGTTCGACAAGCGCGGTAACGGCCGTGTTGCCATCGATAGCTTGGGTGACCTCCTCCGCGCCTGCGGCCAGAACCCTACCCTGACCGAGATCCGCGACCTCGAGAAGAATGTCGGCGGCGACTGTGAGTTTTGTTCCTTGCGCCCACGGCATATCGAAAACCCGATGTATGCCACCAGCATAGAGACACGATACTGATCAGCGATGTTTGCGCGCGCAGTCGACTTTGAGACCTTCCAGCGCATTCTCAACCGCCCCGGCGGCTTCCGCGACCCCGGTGAACCCGAGGAGTACTGCCGCGGTTTCCAGGTCTTTGACAAGGACATGACGGGCTTCATCGGCGTCGGCCAGCTTAAGTACATCCTGACCAACCTCGGCGAGAAGATGTCCGATGAAGAGGTCGACGAGCTTCTCAAGGCTGTTGACACCAGCTCTGGCCAGGTCAACTACACTGGTAAGCCACCACCTTTCAGCAAACTCGTTGCACAGCAAGCATTGAAGACTGTGTTTACTGATACCCGCGCAACAGAGCTTGTCCGAACCATTCTCGCCAACTAGATACATCCAGCGAGCGAGCATTGTACGAACAGATCAGAGGAACGAGCCGGAGGCAGTTTATGAAAAGAGAAGAAAGAGACACTTGCATGGCTGGCACGATGGGAAATGGCGTTTGCTTTTGCGTTGCGATTGCGTTGTTCGCTATTGTAGGGAATTTGGGTATTCTGGAGTTCACCCCCGCCTGCTTAGAGGCGTTGCCCCGGACCACACGACACATGTACGGGACTGAATAGAACCGATACCAAAAGAAATAAATACCATGATACCAACATCATCGCGCGTGCGATCCTTCCAGAAGATGGACGTTTACGAAGTGGTCAGGGGTTGTGCCTGCTTGGAAACGCATGTTGGGACGAGAGGACTAGACATCGCGATAGATTCACTGCGTCATGTCATTAGCACCAAAAGGGCTGGATGCAAAGCACAATTCCTTGCGGCTCTACGACTATGCTACGGCCTCCGCGATCTATGCATGTTGATCCATCAGCCTCAGCCATGATGTCGCACCAGGCCTTGGCCCGTCTGCCCAGCAACAAAGGACCCCACACAATCTGGTAGGTGCAGTCGTCTTATGTAAGCTCGCTTCGGTCAGGCGATGTGGCCTGCATCCTGGACCTGCAGAATTGCGGTACCGAATGTTCCCAGCCGATGGAGGACCTTCAACTTAATCGCCCCAACAGTTGTCAAAGTACTCTATTCTTTGATACTAGAATCGCTGAATCGTCTGTGTGTGTACTGAGGTTCTTACCAAATACACATGCGAAGACTCGCATCGAATTGCAATAGTAGATGCAGAACATGGCTCTTGTTGGTACTGGTACATCAGCGAGACCCCGCTTGCTTCAGCGTGGGGCGTTACAGCCCGGAACGTCGTAGCGCCGGGAGCTCGACGTGAGCTCCCCTGGCAGGCCGCGACTGCCCGCCAAGGAAACCTCCAACTGGAAGGTGAAAGAGAAGGGGACCCCGTCGCATTCCGTACTCGTCAAGATTAACGTAAACCTTCATCCACTTACACACACATACACAAATCATCCCGCAAACTACCAGAAGCTTGCTGCAAGTCACCGCTCTCAGTCCACTCTCTGCGTAGCTACATGTACCTTCGCGCTTAACCTCGCTTGTCACCTACCAACTTACGGCATCGACACCTCCACCTGCATCCATCCGCGTCTGCCCCGTGTCCAAGACCTGGGTCCTGCAGCTGCTCATCCTCCTTCCCCTCCCCCGCCCCGACGCACCCAACTCACCGACTGATCGAACCGTGTTTCGTCCGGTAGCCGTGGCGTCCTCCAAGCGTCCCCTCCTTTCCCTTACCTTCTTTCTCATATTCCTCCTCACAGCTCTCATCCTGGCGGCCCCAAGAGCAGTCCCGAGAATTACTTCTCTCTTTGCACAGCTGCGCTTCAAACCAGTCCAGCTACCCCTCGTTGCCACCCCATCTCTATCGACATACCGACCCTTGGTGACCGCCGCCATGACTGTCCCCGACAAGTACAAGTCGCCGCCCCAGGCGCCTCCCGTCTTCACCGGCACCAAGGAGTCCATCGTCGGCGACTCCAAGAAGATTTGCGACCAGACTCGCGCCCTTCTCGACAAGCTTGTTGCCGACTACCCCGCCGACAAGGCCACCTTTGAGAATGTTATGAAGCCCATCGCCAAATACGAGAACGAGAGCGGACTGTCGACCCGCATCCTTGGCTTCTACCAATATGTCTCGAGCGACGCCGCCCTACGCGAGGCTTCGACCCAGGCCGATACCATTATGGACGAGTTCTCGATCGAGGTGAACATGAGGGAGGATGTCTACAAGCTCATTGAGGCTCTCCACCAGCGCAAAGACTCAGAGGGCCTGGACCCCGAGAGCTTGAGGTTGCTGGAGAAGGACTACAAGAACTACATCAAGATGGGTCTGGGCATCCCCGCTGGGCCCCAGCGTGATCGCTTCAAGGAGATCAAGAAGCGTCTCAGTCAAATCCAGATCGAGTTCACAAAGAACCTCAACGAGGAGAACGGCGGCATCTGGTTCACAAAGGAGGAGCTCGATGGTGTTTCAGATGACGTTCTTGATGGCCTCGAGAAGGGCACCGGCGAGAACGAGGGCAAGCTCAAGCTCTCCTTCAAGTATCCCGACCTCTTCCCGACTCTCAAGTTCGCCAAGAACCCTGAGACGAGACGCAAGGTCTTCATCCAGAACGAGAACAAGTGCAACCAAAACGTTCCCCTCTTCCAGGAGGCCATCATTCTCCGTGATGAGGCTGCCCGCATGCTCGGCTACCCCAACCACGCTGCCCTGCGCATTGAGGACAAGATGGCCAAGACCACCAAGACTGTGAACGACTTCTTGGGCGACCTTCGCTCTCGTCTGACTGCCGGCGGCGCCAAGGAAGTCGAGCACCTCCAGGAGCTCAAGAAGGCCGACACTGACGCCCGCGGCGTTGAGAATGACGGCAACTACTACCTGTGGGATCACAAGTTCTACGACCGATTGATGATTGAGAAGGAGTACAGCATCGACGAGAACAAGATTGCCGAGTACTTCCCCATCACCTCGACAATTGCTGGCATGCTCAAGATCTTTGAGGAGCTCCTGGGCTTCGTCTTTGTTGAGTTGAAGCCTGAGGACCGCAAGGCCTTGAGCCCCACTGGCAAGGGTGAGGATATCGCATGGCACGAGGATGTCATCATCTTCAGTGTCTGGGATGATGCTTCCGAAGGAGAAGGATTCGTTGGCTACCTGTACCTTGATCTGCACCCTCGCCAGGGCAAGTACGGCCACGCCGCCAACTTTAACTTGCAGCCCGGCTACCTGCAAGCCAACGGCTCGCGCAGGTACCCTGCCACTGCCCTGGTCTGTAACTTCAGCAAGCCCACGCCCAAGAAGCCCTCACTTCTCAAGCACGATGAGGTCGTCACGCTCTTCCACGAGCTTGGACACGGTATTCACGACCTTGCTGGCCGCTGCACATACAGCCGTTTCCACGGTACCAGCACCGTCAGAGATTTCGTTGAGGCGCCGTCACAGATGTTGGAGAACTGGTGCTGGACCCCCAGTGTTATCAAGGCGCTGTCTCAACACTTTGAGACTGGCGAGAAGATCCCCGATGACCTTATCGAGAAGCAGATCTCCACCAAGCACGTCAACGCTGCCCTGTTCAACCTCCGCCAGCTTCACTTCGGTACCTTTGACATGACTGTCCATACTCCCGAGAGCCACGAGGCCATCAAGAAGTTGGACTTGTCAGCAACCTACAACGAGCTTCGCGGCCAGATCGCTGGTATCAAGGGCCCCGAAGCTCAGGGAGAGAAGAGGTATGAAACTCCTTCCAGTTATAAATCACACTTGGCTAACAGACACAGCACCTGGGGCAACGGACAGGCCTGCTTCGGCCACCTGATTGGCGGCTACGATGCCGGCTACTACGGCTATCTCTCATCCGAAGTTTACTCCACCGACATGTTCTACTCCGTGTTCAAAGCCGACCCCATGAACGGCAAGGAGGGCCGCCGCTACAGACACACCGTCTTGGAGAAGGGTGGCAGCCAGGAGGAGATGTTGACCCTGGAGCAGTTCCTTGGACGCAAGCCTAGCACTGAAGCCTTCTACAAGGAGTTGGGCATCCCTCAGTAAGGGCCCTGATCATAATGCCACAATGACGAGACGACGCCAGAATTGTATCTAATAGTACCAGATCGCGACTGTGATCACCCCCAGGACGCTCGTCTCCTAAAATAAAATAACTTTTCAAGATTCTGAAGTCCCAAGCTAGCGTGATGCCTTCCATTCTCATACATTCCTAGTCAGTTCGAACATAAGTATGTCTGAGTATGGTGAAAGACTGCCTGTAGATAGCTTCTTCAAGGGCAGTTTGGCCTCACTACAGCCTGAGAGTGAGAGGCCAGATATCGCCTATGATGTGATGTATCAGTGCCACACAAGGTAACGTAAGTAGGCGCATTTCTTTACCTTGGGTACTACATACACCACAGGTTGATAGGGGGCTTCGTGTCTCGGGTGGATACTCGCTCACGAGTATTCAGAGGACTCACTTAGGCAACCCCTTCAACAAAAAACCAAACGCGTCTAACGCGCCTCAGGGAGCTCCTTCCGTTGCTGCGGAAGATTAGGCACGGAAGGAAGAAGGGCGGAGAAATCGACTCACATCCATTTGATTCCAAGCCCTTTCCACTTCACTTTTCCTTCACTTTTCCTTCCATCTCACTCACATCCGCTTCCTTCCACTCTCCTCACGCGCGTTCGCTTTTGCTCTATTCTCAACTCACTCATCATTCCTTACTCGTCCTCAGCTTTCTTATCACCCGAACAAGTTCGTCACCGTCACGAAATGCCTCACAATGGCGCCGATGCGAAAAATTGACGTAGTCGAGTACGTCCGCCATCTTTCACGTCTTTCCACTTTCCAAGTAGCATCGCTAACACAGATACAGGATTCTCAAATCTAGAATCATCAAGTTCATCGTAGGAGAGGACAAGGTCGAATACAATGTCCATGAAGCAGCAATCAGTGGCCTCTCCGGCCCACTCCGAGCACTCGTGACCAACGGCATGAAGGAGTCTATGGAGGGTGTTCTTGTCTGGGATGAGGTCGATCCTGAGGTCTTTGCTCAAATGGTTGAGTACGCATACGGCCGTGAGCTACTTCTTCGCGACCACAACGAACGACGGGGCACAATCGATGACGACGACCTATGGGGCACGATCTACGACTACTGCGACGGCCACCAGTACGACTACTACGAGGTTAGTCTTTCACTAGAGTATCGTATTGTCAAAAACGATATCCTGGAGTGGAAAGATGGCGTATCTGCGCCAGCACTCAGTCACTGCCCAGATCGTTTCAAAGATCTGCCAAAGTGGGTTGATCCGGATGACGTTGGCAATTACCTCTTGCACTTTCACTCAGAGGATTATTTCATGGCCCACGCGCGCCTTTACTGCTTGGCTGATCAGTATGCCATTGTCGAGATGGCAATGCTTTGCGTTGAGAAATTGCAGCGAATTCTCTACGAGCATCCTACAACCGAAAGCTTCCACGAATCCATCTGCAAGCTCTTGCTTTTCGTCTGGCCTAGAACTTTGCCCAAAGACGAGCTTCGATCACTTCTCATCGACTTCGTTCTAACGAACTTAACAAATGCGCTCGTCCTCAATATTGACAAGTTTGGGCCCGTCTTAGACGAAATCCCTGAGATCGCTGTTACTATTCTACGCAATGCGCCTGCCCACTACTGGCGAGCACTGGACTCCACAGAGGACTCCACAGACTGAAGGGACATCGTTGCAACTCATTTTGCCAGGCCTTAATCTGAGGCCTCTACAGTCAAGCTCACTTTCTTCTCACTTACATACTTCATGTATGCTCGAGCATCGAGAGAAGCCAGGCAAGGACTGCCGAGGGAAGGGGGAATGAGATCACGGGACATGGGAATTTGAGAGCATGGAAAGATGATGGAAAGGGATCCCAGAGAAACCGCTTTGGGGCTGTGACCCAGAGGAAGTCTGACATGGCGAGGCTTTTCACTTGCCGGGACACCTTAGACAGCATAGCACACAATACCAAGGATCAGAATGATTGTATTAGTTCTCGAGCGTGTACTATATCATCACGCAGGGATAGACTTCTTTAATCTGAAGTTGGATTGATTGTCGTTTGAGTGTGCCTAGCAATGTCCAATCCAAACTTTGAGCGATCAGGTACCTGACTTGTTGACCGTGATCATGTAGCAATGACACCATACATCCCAGCTCCTTCTACCCAAGCCTCGCGGCTGTTTATGAGAAGCCGCAGGAAACACATCAAACCGGAGGCGCCAGTAGCCTTTCATCGCTAAACTCCCGAGACACAAGAACCTCAGTTATCTTTTACCCCAATGTCTCTGCTCTTACGTGGACTGTCTTTTCTGATAAACACTGTCTTCTTTGTGGACAGGGCTGCTTCCAATCAGTCACCTTTTGGCGGCCTCCATTCCTCAAGGCACCTTCTTTAGGCAGTGTCTCAACACGGAGCGCAATGCTTCAACGAGAGAATCATCGAAGTAGACGAGAAACAAAGAACACATGTGTGTGTATCCTACAGGAAAGTACAGAGGACCTGGATCTGGAACCTGCCCTCACTCTACTTACAGAAAGAAAGAACAAGTCAGCTCCAGCTTCTTCCTTTCGCCACGGCAGGGGGCAAAATTCTGGCCCCTCTCAGCTTCTGCTTTTAAAGTAACCTCTACGAGGCTTTCTTTTCGTGGTCTGTCCAACTCTCGACACCACATACACACACCACATCGCGAAAGCCGCCACGATGTCTCTCAAACGGAAGAGAGGAATCGACGAGTAAGTTTCTTTTTTTTTTATACACGAAGTCGATGGTCGATTGAATTTATGGTAACATCTCATAGGATACTTGACTCCCGGATGATCACTGTTGTTGTTGGCAAAGGCGATTCGAAGCGCGAATACGGTGTCCACGAAGGAGCTCTGGCCCATCTGTCGGGGCCTCTTGAAGCTTTACTTACGGGCGGTACGCAAGAAGCCCTCGAGGGCAAGATTATTTGGGACGATGTCGAACCTGCCACCTATCGCCTCCTTTCACATTACGCATACCAAGGCTCCTACCCGATACCCTACCCCGGGAACACAAGCGACATCGAATATGACTTAATAGAAGGAGGAGACGCAAGAGAAGAGACAGTCCATTACGAGTCGTTACGAACATGGATCGAGTCCATGTCATTAGAGAACAACAACGAACACCTCGCAGTTTTCAACTTTTGCAAGAAGCACTTCTGCAAGTACGGAGTCAGGAAATTGCCTTCACCAAGCAGGGACCATTTGGTTCAGGGAGAGGAATCTGAGGGGCAGAATTCAGAGATTACTGTCACATTGGATGACCTCTTGAAGCCATCGGAACTCTACATTCTCGCCGACAGGTACTTCATCGAGGACCTCAAGGAGTTATGCGTCAATGATGTGGACCGCAAGCTGTGCAACGCGGCTGGAGACACCATGTTGATTGGCCACATCTGCTCCGTACTTCGATTCCTCCATGCACAGACGTTACCCAAGGACAAACTTCGCAAGCTGTTTTTACGATACCTCGTTGCGGATATGGTGTTCACAATGAAAAACGGAGTTGAAGAACTGATTCGCGACTTTGCGGACTATGCTGTAGAACTGCTGCTTGAGATACCCCATACCTACTGGGAAGAACTTCAAGGTCGAGCATCAGAGTCACCAGATGCTTAAAGCCATTTGAGGCCCGGTACTTCATTCAAGGGATCTTGTCAGAGGGGAAACGCGTGGAATATCGGTGGACGCTTCGTCGGAGTGGTGAAGGTCACTTCAAAAGGGGATTGAGATTGTCGTTGACCGGGCACGTCCCAGGGGAACCCGGCATCTGAGAGGTTCATCGAAATGACGGGAATGTAACATTTCCTGTTTTCCAGATAGTCTCACTTTCAACAAACCTTGTTAGCTTTGCTCCTTAATCACAACACTCGATCAAGGGATGAACAAATTTCATCAAGAACTCTTCCACAAAGAGTTATTTTAGAAGCTGGAGCGCAGAAGAGTTTGTCAAATGGAAAGAGCTTCTCGAAAGAGATTTGTATTCTGTCTATGTGAATGTTCCAGAACTGTCATGTTCTGTTGGCCAAAGAAGTTAGCTGCTTTCTTCTAGAATCCACGTTCAACGTTCAAGTCGTTCCTCAAATGAATGCAGCTTCGTAATTTGCTTGCTATTTAAAAACATGCGATTGCTCAAGAACGCCTTTCCTTCTTCCCTGCGATGAACTTCTAGAGAGAAAGATCCTCTCCTGCTCAGCACTTGCAATTACCATCGCACCATACCTCAATTGCCTATTCCTATCCTTCTTGCAAGCAAGTTGATTCGCATAACTCGATGAAGCACTTATCCCTGTCTCATCAAAACTTTTCTTTGCTCGCCGTCGCGTCCGGTTGTGCCGATGCAAACTTTGCATTGACATCATTGATCGCCTTCTTTCTTTCCTCCCAATACGTGGGGAGCTCAGTCATGATTTCAACCCCCAGCTCAGGTACGCGATGCAGCAGATCGGTGAAGCTGGGCATCGCGCGCACCATGCTAAAGTCGGCAACGCACGTCTGAATCAGCAGTTTTCGTATCTTGTCTCCCGGCATCGTGTTGGCGAATGCAAATACGATGACGCCGAACAGAAGCTGATAGCCGGGGTTGCCGAGTCTCGCGCGCGTCAGAGAGCTGTGGAGACGGTGAAGGCACACCTGCCTCAGCTGCGCAATGTCGTATCTGTCGGCGAATATGTAGAGTCGGACATGATGCATGCAGATTTCCCCAAACAGGCGATTCGCGACCATGAGGTCGAAATTTGCCTCGAGTTCCTCGTCCTTGTTCCACGGCAACCCGGGCGGCATGCCGTACAGCTTTCCGGGGGTTCCTTGGTTGATGAAAAGCGTTAGGTAAGTCAAACCCCCCACTTCCTGGCACCCCCCTGTTTCTGGCACCCACAAAAACGATGGGATCACAACCCAACCTCCTCATTACTATTAACTATTGATCCTCAACCACACCCACTACAATACAACTGCCAGCCTCACTAGGGCATTCAGAGTCGCTGGATTCAGCCGTAATAACCTCCTTTTCACCCGCTTCGATTTGAGCCCGATGGATATCCCTGATGTTCGCAAACTTCGTGTTGGGATCGATCTGAACAGTCTTCCTCTTCCTAACTGCAGCGTTGGTAACTTGAGCCCTCAGGTGAGCCAGCTGCTGCTGGGCAGCTGCCAGTTGCCAGGCCTGCTCTGTGAAGCCTTTTTTCACCTTCCTGAACAGCAGCCGTTGAGTGCTGGTATCATTGTCGAGTTGGGTGTATAAGTGCAGTTGACCGCTGAGCTCTGCCAGCTTCCTGGGTGTCGACCAGACCACTGCAGAGGAAGCAGAATCCCATGGCTCAACAGGGGTAGTTTGTTGACCATTATGGCATCGCTTTTTGCCCCGACTGGTTGGTTTGGGTGTGGTGGGCTTAGCAGAAGGCTCAGGTAATACCATAGGGTTCATCAGGGCTTAACCATCGCTACAGGGTGTAGACCAGTCCACTTCCAACCACTTCTGATGTTCGAGACTGATAGACCAGCAAGTCGAGCCTTCTGGTAACAGTCCAGGAAGTTCCTTTTACCTATAATGGTAGAGTCGTTCCATTGAGACAAGTAACCGAGCTCCTTCCGATAGGCTGACTTAACAGGGCTGAAGACAGACTGGTCAAGTGGCTGGAGGACATGAGAGGAGTGTGGTGGTAAGAACAGTAAATGGATATTGTTAATATAGCAATTCACATGAAGTCTGTCGTCGTATGACCCATGCCCATCCACAATCAACAGTCGAGCCTCGCCCTCAGCCTCGGGCATAGTCTGTGGGATAAACACCTTCTCTAACCATTCAATGGCAGTTAAGTCTGTAGTCCAGCCATTATCTGTTGCTGTAAACTCCCACCCATCGTATGGAACCAGATGTAATGGAAACCACTGTTGTTGGACCGTCTTCCCTTGAAAATGATAAGAGGACGAAGTGCCCTACCCAAGGCTGAGATACACTCAATGATAGAGACCCATGCCCTCGACCCAGGTTGTTTCTTGCGAACAGACGTCGTCTCAGCCATGCCCAGCACTAACCCATTAGCTCCCTGACCCTCGAGGATGCCAGTCTCATCCATATTATATCTGTTGGCTGGTTTGATGTCCTTGATCTCAGGGATAGCAAGGAACTTAAACCAGTTCCTAATGACCTCAGTAGATGCCCCATTAACGCGTCTAGAATCGATGGAACGACTTCTCTGAACCTTAATGATAGGGTTCCTTCTCACGAAGGCATAGATCCAGCCTTTCCTAATGGTTTGGTATCCCCAGCAGCAGCCAGAACTCGCTCTGCGAATTCCTTCACCTGTTGGTGCGTTGGTGCGAGGCCCAGCGAAGCCTGAATGCGAACCCATTGTGCCAGCTTACTCCTGGTCAGGAGACAGCCTCTGCCAGTCAGCAAAGCCACTTTCCTAGTCTGACCACCTTGGAGACGTAGTTGGAGGGTTGATCGTGGTATCCCATACTCCAATGAGGCTCTCTTTTGACTCTTGCCGTTTGAGATGTCCTCGAGAGCCTGACGAAGCTGATCTTCGGTATATTGAGGCATTAGATATAGAAGAAGGTATGTGCAAAAAATGAGCCCATTTGGACTCGAATTGAAAATGTTGTGATAAAAGGAGGTTGGGGGTGGGCATTGCGTTGTGGTGGATTTTCGCGTTTTTGTGGGTGCCAGAAACAGGGGGGTGCCGGGAAGTGGGGGGTTTGACTTATCTCAGATACGGTTGCTTGCTGGATAATCTGAAGTCGTATTTTAGGACGTGCTCCAGAAGGGAGTCGTAGGTCTCTCCCGGAATCAATTTGGCGTCGTCGGGCTTTTGATCTTTAGCCTTTTGAAGTTTGTGCGACGTCGTCACGTTGTAGTTTCCGTAGAACGCAAATTGGATAAAACTCGTGAACACCTCTGGCTCGACGTCTTCAATCTCGACGACACCCTCGAGGGACTCGCGCGTGTGGTTGGCTAGCATGCGGTCGAAGACTACTGATCGGGACGCTACGAGCTTCTCGTGGATCTGGAATGGCTTTCGGTCTGGACCGATCCGAAAGGTGACCACTCGTGAGGTGAGTACGCTGGCCAATGGTAAGTATGTGGTATGTTCAGAACCGAAACTGAATGTCACGTACCCTTCAAGACCTTCAAGATCAGGTATACCTCTGTTGAACGAAGCCGCTGTGGAACGGTGAGGGAGACGTCCACATCGTTCTGCTAGAGACAACGGAACCCGACTGGGGGTCGCCTTCGGTGGTTCCATGACTGCTGTGCTGGAGGTGAAGTGGAGAAGTTTCAAGTCGACTTCTAAGAGTCTTTCTGGATTTAAGAACTTGCAGAGCCGCAAACAGGTGGATTAGTGGAAGGAGGTATCCGGACGTTCTTCCCTGTTTTGGACGTGGTTAAAAGATTCAGTCCCATTTATCACGTAATAACACTAACATGCCGAATTCCGCTTGTTTCCCCTTCTAATACACGTATATTTCGCAATTGCTGGTTAATGAAACATTGTGATGCTCACTTACCTACTTGTTATTACCACTATATAGGTAGTTCTCATCCTTATTGTATCCGTAATCTCCATTTTTTCAAGGAGATATTTCTCATATATTCAGTAGAGAATACTTTTCAGACGAAGAATAGGAACAGCAACGACAATCAAAGAGGTAGATAGGATACCTATACCGCGATAAATGCTTTTTCTCCCCCTACTTGATGAGCCACGTTTCAGTGATTCCATGACACCGCTATCGCTGTTAGTGCGGCTGAGGTCGGATCGCCAATAAAAGTTCCAAGTCTCTTTTTGTAGTCCTTAGACCGCTGTCTATCTACAGCGCCTCATAGTCCCTTCGCGAGACCGTGACATTGGAGCAGGTCGTTCCGCCTCGAGTCGCGCTTGGGACACGAAAACAATCGTTCGGGCAAGGCGCACTTGCGTTGTACTGCCATGAGAAGAGAGGGTCCGTCTCGTTTGTGAGGATCTGTCCGATCATGGACGTTTGATAGCCAGGCAGCTGGCGAGATTGCTGGAATACGTCGTACTAGATGAGTTGGTTCAGCAAGAATGCCCCTAACATGTTTCTGTTGCAGGGGCTCTTACACTGCTGAGAGTCATGACACCCCAGCCGACGTTATAGTTGTGTTGGATTGTGGTCCCATAGACGTATTCTGACAAGTCGTTGTTAGTTTTCGGCGGGAATAACAGTCATGGGGGATAAACTTGCCTTTGAAACCCGCCCACCGGATTGCACTAGCGCACTGGAACCTGTTAGTTACCGGTGCTGCCAGCTTCCTGGTGACTTGAAGCACATACCATCGGACACGACTCGGCGTTCGTGTATATTGATAGCTCTCCCCATGCGGCATAGATCTGCCTGTCGAAAATGTGAGCTCTTGTTCATGAACAGTCAATTGCAGGCCTTACGTTGGCGTCATGCCTTGTTCAGCAAACTTGGCTGTGCATGCGTTGATGGCTGAGATCTCTCCGTGAACTGGAAGTTTTCTTAGTAGGTCGTAGCTACAATTACCATAGTTCTCAATACGTACTAGTAGGGTCGCCAGTTCGGAAGTTTGCTCCCTCGCAGACAACTTCGTCGCTGGTATGGTTTACGATGATGGTTCCAAATGCGGCAAAGGGGCAGCTGAGAGGATGTAAGTCAGATCCAGGACTGTACTTGAATCCGACATGGAAAATAGACACTTACGGTCCGCTTTGCCGGAAGAGCGCCTCGTTCGCCTGGAGAACATTAGCATACGGACGGCGGCATAAGACAAGAACCTAGCGCCCAGACGGTTCAACCTTTTGCATGTACTCGACTCGTTTCGCTGCTGGGATCGAGTTGACCGTGAGACCGGACATATCCTGGTCGTCGTTGGGAACTATGAAATGCGCCGAGCCTAAACTCACTCCACCCAGCGCCAATAGTACTTGTGAAATGAGCATCTTGTAATATGACAGGTGATAGCGGTCCAACAAGCGATGAGATGGCAAAGCTGATCAACTCCCACATACTCAGCACCTTTTAATAGCGACACCGTCCATGAGTCTTGAGAGTGCCATGGTCGGCGAAATGCCTCAAGAGATAAGGGTGGTCGGGGAAAAGTGGAGAGCCACGCGGTATCATCCCGACATTTCGGTCCCATGGATCACATCGCGCCGGACATTGAAGCTATCACCATGCGCAACCCCGCAGTAACCCCACCCCCGTTGACATGGATTTGTGCTAGTGCCATTTCTTATCACTGATGATTTGCGGTGACCTCCTTGGCATTACCTTACATGGCGAAGATATCGGCTAGAGATACCGGCGTTGGCTGTTTTGTGCCGGGTATAGGCCTCGAGTGGTATGAGGTGCCTTCTTTCCTGGTATTATCGTTTCGGCAATCTATCAAACAGCGTCGTGGGCAGAGGCCTATGAAGGAAGGAAGAATGATATGACGGATTCGAGAGAAAATGTCAAACACATTGGCATCACACTTTTGGATAATGAATACGTGAACTCGTTGTCTTTTTTGATGTCCCTATGAACGCTATTCACCACTCAAACTCCGAAAAAGCCTTAGTATTCTGTCGAGCCCTTTCTGTGACGAAGATAATTTCCCACCGTCCCAAAGCTTTCCCCATAGACTCCAGTCTGTAACACGCAAGACCCTTAGTCGTCAATTGGAGGAGCTACATTCGGTAACTTGTCGAGCAGTTGGCGGGTGAAGGCTTCGTCCTGCACGAGCGTATCCCGAAATCTCGGATGATGTCTCGAAGTGGGGAGAGTGGCGACAAAGTATTCCAGGATGACTTTGCGAATCTCATTGCCGGGAGCGCAGTCAGCGATGTGCTGAACAGAATCCCAGACAGTGAGCAGATCAGCCACGGTGTACCTGTTGAGAGGCATGAAAAGCAGACACTCGCGGAAGTGCGCTTTGCAGAGATCCTTCAAAGGATGGACATCGTATGTGTGCGCCACGTTCAAAAGGGCGATGTGGGCGTTGAGGGTGTCAAAGCGAACGTTGCGGCCAGGGAGTTTCTTTGCCTCGAGAGCTTCTTTGTGGATCGATTTGTCGAGCATTATGTAGCTACCCTTGAGTTCGCGAAGGAAGTTCATGCCAGAATCGTGGATGAAGGGGTTGCTCTCTGAATACTCGTCTCCCCGCTCGAGCTTATCATAGAGTGAAGGCAAAAAGCTGACTTCGTCGGAGGCAAAGGAGCGGGCTTTGAGAACTTGAACCGTGTAGTCTTGGCGATATGCGTACTCCACCAGTCGAGTGAATGTAGCCTCATCGATATCTCTCAGAGTGATTGAAGCGGAACTGGGCTGTCCTTGTCCAGAAGGCGGCATACGCATAAGCTTTGGAGAGAGGAATTCCATTACAGCTCTGGGAACCGAGAATGACTTGCCGCTTTCGCCGACATGATATTCGATTTGCGGCGAATTGAGAACTCTGTACACAGACAGTCAGTGGCCATACCCTTTACGGCAATGATGAGATCACTTACTTGCTCATGTCAAGCATAGGTCGAATCATGGTGACCATTGTGTTCCCCAAAGTGTGAGAGAAATTCTGGTGGCCTCTCGAAATGTTGCCGATGATGTGGTAAAGGGATGACTGTGTTCCAGGGATCCGGCGTGAATTTGCCAACCTCGTTGACAGCCCTCGACAGCCTCTGAATGCAGAAAACTCAGGAAGAGTCTCATGCAAAGCTGCGTGTGATGGAAGAAAGAGCTGCCGTTGAAGCGGCAAGGACCGGAAGAATAATAGAAGGAGTCGGTCACTGAGAAATTCCGGTAGAGGCCTGGGAATTTGACACCTGAGGTTCGACCTACTCAATACTATGCGTTCGTCAAAGGGCAAGAGCCAACGAGAGCATCCTTCCTCTTTCACAATTGGAACATGAGAACATTTCTACATTCTTATTGGACTTTCTCATTCCTGGCTGAGGTGTGAAAATGCCGAAGCCATTGCACACTGCACGTTTCATGTCTTCCATGGTCTGTAAGATCAAACTGACAATACAACCTCGGAATCTTCAGGAAAACTAGCATTGTGGTAGATACTAGAAGTGTAATAATTTGGTAGGCCATCTACCAGCGTATCTACTGAGGTATCGCAGAGATCTGAGATAATTAAGCTGTCACTGAGTTCCACTTCATCTGAGGAGGCCTGAGGTGCGTAGCAGTCAACCGCACCTAAGTTATCTTCACTGTTTGATCACGTGCCGTAAGCTCCAGATTATTCCATCTTCATGATAGTAGTGCCCCTGAACTCACTTTTCGCCTCATTCTGCCATTTCTTTTTTGCCGTTCCGTGGCGATGAACACTCTGCAATTCTCAGGGTTCGCCACAAACTGCAGTTGCTGTTCGTATGAGCGCAGCTGCGCCATCATGACTTTGGGTATTCGAGGCGTCACTTGATTGGAAATTGAACGCTGGACGGTTTGTGCGTCGTGGCAATGCATGATAAGTCGAGGACTGTGCAGTTGTCGCTCTCATGAAGTTTCCCGAGTTACCGGTCTAAAGTGGAGACCCGCCGGCGGTGCGGGTTCGGCTACTAAGGCCGGCACTCATTGACAAGTCCCCGATGCTTTGTGATGCCGTCAGCAATTGAAGGCGTAGTGTAATTTTACTGCAACTTGCGCCTCAATCCGTAGTCGATGGTCATGTCTTCGTTTATGTACCATCAAATAAAGACATGACCTCTCCGAGCACCTATTATCCGATCATATTGTCCATGGTACAAGGTTTCGTATCTTGTTTCGTACTCGGCTTGAACCTCGCTATGGCCCTCTAAACGCGAAACCGAGGTGCATGCGACTACAACTACCGAGCGGTTCCCACCAGCCAGCGACGCTTCTCATCCCAACCCCGCCTGTTTCTTCCAACGCAACATCCGCTGCAACACTCGAGCACCCAAAGCAACTCAACTCAACTCAACCCGTCGCCGCGCGCCTGGCTTCAACGATGGCCGAAGATCAGAATACCACGGACGACTCGCATCGCGTCCCAGAGCTGCCGCTTCTCTCGAAGGTCAGATACGGCGCTACGGCCTTTGCGATCCAAAATCTCTTGGTGAAGCCCGCACTCTTCGTTCGCGATGTCAAAGCACATGTCATCCCGCCTGAGAACCGTCCAGAGATCGTGAAGACGTACGAATGCAGGCCGTACTTACCCGTGAGGTGCGTTCTTTCATTTCAGCCCAGTTTCTAGGGATCCTCATCGCACTGGCGCAGACGCTGACACGTTCCAGGGTCTTCTTCCCGAAATGCTTTGACAAAACGTCCAAAGACAAGCTGCCGGTTCTCTTCACGATCCATGGTGGTGGATTCGTGCTCGGTACGCCAAACGACAACGACGATTGGAATCAGACGTATGCTTCGCAGCACCACTCAATCGTCATTGGTCTCAACTACGCCAAAGCTCCGGGTAACCCGTTCCCCAAGCCGATCCATGATTGCGAGGAGCTCTTCCTCGCCGCGCTCAATGATGACTCGCTTCCATTGGACCGTACCAGAGTATCGCTGGCCGGTTGGTCTGCGGGCGGAAACCTGACTCTGGCTGTCGCGCAACTCGAGACAGTCCGGAAGCATCTCACTTGCATTGTGCCGTTGTACCCGGCGGCTGATCTCTCCATCACGGGAGAAGAGAAGGCCCCGACGCGACAGTACAAGCCTGAGCTTGGAGGTTTCCGTGCAAAGGAGAAAGACTTCTTGCAAGGAATTGCACCAGTGTTTGACTGGGCTTACAAGATTCCCGGCGAAGACAGCCGCAACCCGCTACTCAGTCCTACCTTCGCGCCCAAGGAGGCTCTGCCCAAGCAGGTCTTTATGATCGGCTGCGAGCTGGACATGCTTGCCCAGGAAGGTCAGAGGCTCATTCACAGGCTTGCGGGCCGCCCGCCTCCACCAGCAAAGGTTGGAAAGCCTGAAGTTGTTGGTGATGGCGAGCTCGTGCTAGACGACGAAGTTTACCACTTCGAGGTGTCTGGAGCTGACGGAAGCCGCTACCGGTGGCTCTTGGTTCCTGATACGGTCCATGGCTTCGATCAGCATCTGGACGGTATTGTCCGTGATCCGGTTCTGCTCGAGGACGCCAAGATCAAAACGCAAAAGACCATCAAGATTATCGGAGAATGGATTCTTCAAGCTCCTCCTATCAGCGCAGCTTGATGTTTAAGTTGGATGAGACAGGTGCTGGACTGGTTTATATGGAGGTGCAGGCGTCAAAGAAATCGATATGACCGTGAAAGGATATCAGCTGCGAGGCTTTTCCTATTTGGTTTCTGTTTTTAACGATACTCTGTATGTTATGTACTTGCGACTATGTTGATATGAATATGACAACGTATTTACTTGCTTCATTTGTCAATCATTGCCATTAGCCTACGTCAAACAGATGCGCGATGAATATCAGCAACCACAAGCTCACGCTATCAGTCCTTTGAGTCCGCAGGTACAGGATGGAAGCGAGGCTATAACCTTTTGCTGTGTAACATCGTGCGACAAGCCTATCTTTACTCAAATCTATGGCTAGAAGAAGCAAAAGCTCGGCTTCCATCGCGACGAACCTCCGAACATTCTAGGAGACTGTGTCCATCACAGGTGTAACGATGCTGACATTTCTCACGAGACTCGGAGACAAAAGCTATGCAAGTGAAGCAATCTAAATGAGATATTCCTCGCTACTCCATAGGCCTTGGTAATAAAACATCATTCTCTTCAGTATAGGGAGTGAGGTGTGCCACGCCGGTCTGCGTACCCTGATAGTCGAGACCATCTTCCAAGATACCATTATGTCCTTTCGGAGTGACTCACAGAGTGTTCTCGCACCATGCAGAAAGTACATGGTCTATTTCTCTTGAATATCTTCCAAAGATATCTATAGGCACGAGCGCTCGTAGGCCAGAGCGATGCAGGGTGGTTGCATAAGTCCCTGGTTCGAATCCAGGTCGTGCCCTTTTTGTCCTTCTGTGACTTTCTGAACTCATCATTGCTCAGCTCTCATCATCTGTAACTACGCCCGACAACTCGAATCTTAACCGCAAGCAAGCACTCAAGATCTAGCTTTTTCCCCTCGACTTTGATACGTCCCCTTTGCATATCCTGAAGGCTGCTAAAGCTTTGGAGACGAGACCCTTTCACAATGAGCCTGTAGATCCTGACGATCCCAAGTTTTCGAGAAGTCTGTTACCCATGAGGGTCTATAGTCAGTTGATGTGGTACCTGGCTGAAAGTTCATCTGATGCATGATGTGGTCATCTACTTTCCAGCCAAGAAAGTGATTGAAATCGCCCCGCAACTCACGCGCTTCTAAATATACGTGAATGAGGTAACAAGATCCCCTTCTACAATGGTATAACTAGGTACTCGAGAGGATAGTTCTTGCAGTACGAAGGGGCCATGCTCCACGACTACCTGTCAAGGCGATCTCGCGCGACTTGGAGGGGAGTTCTCACGGTTGCGAAACAAATTCGTGAACAACGAAAGAAATCACAACGCAACTCGTGTTGTTTGTCTAAGTCGAATTTGATTCACTTTCTAGTCTTCCCTTTACTCGGTTCAGCTAACTCGAAACCACCGTGCCAGGTGCCGGCATCTTAAGATTGATCAAATAGTCGTCTACAACGCGTGAGGCATCACCCTTCAGCAAATAGCTTGTATGCCCAGACCCTTCTCTGAGAAGCAAAGTCGCGTTTTGAAACTCTTCCATCATACCAGCCGCATACACCAGGCTCGTCGCCGGATCAAATCTTGAATGTACGAGCAAGATGGGCGGCGTGTCCTTGATATTCAACGCTGTCCGAGGATTCGTAATCTTGACCGGGTACCCGGTGCAGTCAATCACCCGATGCCAAAATTCTCCCATGCCTGGCGTAGTCGTGAACGTACGGGTCATGTCCGCAACTCGCTGTACTTCGACATGATCCTTGGCAGCGAAGAAATGTCCGTCCTGGCACTGCACATTTGTAATGGATAAAGAGCGAGAGTCGGTAAAAATGTCGCCAGATAGTAGGCCCGGAGTGAAGAAGGAGCCTTTACCGGTAGCCCCGAGCTTAAGCATTTCAGCAAATGCTCTCCGGTCTTGGGGGAACTCCAGAGTCGACCGCGCAGAGCCTATCACGTTGTTTGGTGTGGCAACAGGCAAGCAGCCGGTTTTGATGGTCCCGTCACACTCAGCAGCCTTGAGGTTCCCCGCGCCCGCAACTTCGAGGATCTTGTTCCATGTCTGTCGGATGTCCTGCCCTCCCTCTCCGCAATTAGTAGCGTTAGCTTCGCAGAACCGGAAGAATGCCTGGATGGTGGCGTCCAAGGACGTGGCTTGTGTCATGATGTTCGATGCGAAAGATCCAGTGTGCTGCAACATCCCATCAAGCGCCATGGCACGGATTGCCTTGGGGAACAGTGCAGCATACTGAGCCCCAAGCTGTGTTCCATATGACACTCCGAAATAGTTCATGGGTTCTCCGCCAGTAGCTGTCTATTGTCAGCTCCTCCAGCCAGGACAATTTAATAGGCCATAGACCTTACCCACACGGACAGCCTCCATGTCCTTGGCAACGAACGTTGTGTCCATGTTGTCGAATAGCGGACCAGTCATTGCCCGGCAAGACTCACCCACAGCTTTGTTGTAGTTGAACAGCTTCTGGAAACCCTCCGGCGTAGTCGCATCAAACTCGCTTGGCTGATTGGCCAGATTCGTGTCACACTTCTGCGGTGTACTCAAGCCAACGCCTCTGGGGTCCATTCCAATGATGTCGAACGACTGGCGTACCGCGTCGCTGATGTAAATCCCTTTCGAAGCCATTCGTGCGACCATGCTCGACGCTGCCCCTCCAGGCCCGCCGGGATTCACAAAGAGATTGCCAATGCGCTTGCCTTGTGCCGGGAGTTTGACTATCCCCAACTGAACTTGAGGACCCCCAAGGTCATTGTAGTTCAATGGAACCGAGAAGTTTGTACATTGGAGAGCCGATGTGGCGTTGTTGCCTTTGAAAGGTCGAATGTCCCCGGGACAAGCTGCCCATACTATCGGTCCCTGGATTTCCTGATGGGCTGGTCCGACAGGTTGAGGAATATTGACGGCCGTCGCAGCGATAACGAATGCCACGACGCCCAAGAGCAGGCGGGAAACCTGTGAGTCCTTCATCATGAGCTACTTGGGGACGTTTGACAGTGTTGAGATCCTGAACTGCCCATGAAGGTTGCCGTGTCGTAGGTTGAAGTGATCGTCCACGGACGCGGCAGAGAGGGGAGGGTACGGACGAGAAGATTCTTAAGAGTTTAGTTCGTTTCCCCATCAGATTGGGTTCGTCGGGAAACATGCTTTTGATGTGCCCCTGGCAGGCACCCTTGAATCATGAACCACCCCCTGGAAGTGCTGCTTGTTAGTGTACTGGCCTTGCGACGACACCAATTTTCGCTTTTTGTTTGTGGCCGAAGTGTCTCGCACCTGTGTCAACGTCTGCCTTGCTGCCCATAGGAAAGTTGCCATAGGAAGGTTGAAACTGTCCTGCAAGGAATCGGAACCGATTAGAGTTTGTGTAAGCTTCCGAAAAAAGCTTATTACGGCAACTATCCCGCCGGCTGTATGGAAATCGTAAGAAGCTAGCAGCGGTGCCAGGCAGGCCAGGTACGGTAATTAATCTGTCTATGTACGCGGTAGTGCATCTGCGACCTCCTTGGAAAGAGTTGTCGCAAAGACGACTTGATCGCGGGCAGCAACGAACGCCTAATCCCGCACCACACTATCAAAGATCGAACGGTCAAGTTGGTGTCCTGGCTGGACCAAGCTGTTGGAACCTGCGTGATTCGAGTTCGTGAATTCAGTCCAATCGCTATGCACCGTGCACGCTTGTTTGTTTGCCTCGCATTGTCCCTGTCCGTTAAAGCAGACAACGATTGGGGTTATTCACTAAAAAACGGCATAACTTTATTGTCTCGGGCATTTGTAGCATGGCACTCATGGTCTACTCATTGGCCACCGGAGAGCGCGATGCAAGTAGCACAACGTGGCGTAGCTATTTCGACGTTACACCTGTAAGTTTACCAGCCCCGCCATTTTGATCCCCCTATCATCTACCTGGACAATGCCATCAGGTGACCACCAAAGCCCAAACTTATGCGGCTACGGCTTTCTTTAGAAGAGCCTTTGAGAGCAAGAATGACTAGGCAAGGCGATTGTAGCATCACGTCGGAAAGGCGAACAGACGCGGAAAGGCGGGAGCATCTTAGCGCGCCGCAATCAACCGTTGCGGTACTGGAAACTCGATGTTTGTTCGCAGAACTGGACAAACTACAGTGAGTACTTGCTCTTCTGGCAGACAGTCGCCTGGTCGTAATTTGGGCATCGAGATGTGTAATAGAGATGCAGGGTTTTTTTTTTTTTTTTTTCTTTTTGGAAATGGGGAGTAGACACAAAAGTCTTGCTAACAAGCCTATCCACAACACCAATAAGTTGATTTTAGGGATTATATCATTGAAACTACGCGATTGAGGCGTGGCCTTGGGTGAAAGATGCCATCACGACGCCGACATAACGTTGCAGAGCTTACTAATGGGTTGCGGACTAGTGACAAAGTCTGGTTTCTACAAAGGGCGATTTGTGTACGTCCCGGTGGGTTGTCCGCAAACTCCGCAGCGGCGCAGATCTCCGCAAGGACTCTTCGCCATCAGGTAGGTTAGATATAAAGGCCATAGAATGATTACCAGGTGTCGTGGCATTACAAAAGTACAATTATCGATTCTAAGGACAATTCAAGGCTTTTGTCTCAAATTCTTTTCTAGCAAATTTCGAGGGTCGCGATATTTCGAAGTTTTATCTACAACCATCATGACTCCTACAATCCTCATCGCTGGCGCAACAGGCAACACTGGTCGGAGCGTCGTCAAGACTCTGTCCCATTTTCTGAATAATAGCGATGTATCGCCTGATACCCGCATCCTTGCTCTTACGCGTTCCATCGATTCGTCGGCCGCCCAGCATCTTGCAAGTCTCCCTAGTGTTACAATGATCGAGAAGAACTGGGTCGATATCAACGCCTCTTGGCTGCGCGAACAGAACGTCATCAAGGCTTTCATCGCATCACACAACGGTCCGAGCCAATTCGCCGAGGAATCGACCTTCCACCAGGCCGCATTGATG
Organism: Colletotrichum scovillei; assembly: GCF_011075155.1. Taxonomy (NCBI): domain Eukaryota; kingdom Fungi; phylum Ascomycota; class Sordariomycetes; order Glomerellales; family Glomerellaceae; genus Colletotrichum; species Colletotrichum scovillei. The sequence goes on along the minus strand of NW_023336265.1, from coordinate 2,568,962 downwards.
GCCGGCGTACAGTACGTTGTGCGCATCTCCACAACGGCTGCCAACGTCCGTCCAGACTTCGAGGCTTACTACCCGCGGACTCATTGGGCTATTGAGACCATGTTGAGTTCGCCAGAATTCAGAGAACTCAAGTGGACGTCCCTACAGCCAAACATTTTCTTCTCGGCACACCTATACAGTGCGGTTGAGTTTGTCAAAGAATACCGTCAAACGAAGAAGCAAGGGATCCTGAAACTCATCGCCGACAAGGACGCACCCGTAGGCGCAATAGACCCTGACGATATTGGTACTTTTGCTGCTCATTTGCTGTGGAAAGAAGATCCTTCTCGGCATAACGGGGCAAAGTATGTTCTGAATGGGCCTACGGATGTGACTGGCCGAGACATTGTTCAGTGGGTGGAGGAGGCAATTGGTGAGCCCGTGGACAACGTCGAGTACAGGGATGTGTCTCTTGTGGACGCTATGGTATTAGCAACAAAAGAGTCCAAGAACCTGATATCCTCGATCAAGGCAGCTCCAGTTACTCTGTGGGAAGGTAAATGTCCGGCGTCGACCACAAGCAAAGAGGTCATCGAAATAGCTGCGCCCAATCGTTCAGTCATCGATGCGTGGAAAGCCCTCCTGTCTGCAAACTAAGAATACTTTGATTGACATCAAATCTGTCATTCGAAGGGCTAAAGTTCGCCATTGCAATCTGTACCTGAGCCAACGATTCGAAGAGATATTTCGTACACAGCTTCTGTCCTATAGATAGAGCCCAAATAATAGTCTAATTTACCTTACTTATCACATCGGTACCATCCCGATGTCCGCTTTCTGAACCCGTCTGATATGCGTTCAGGTACTGAAGGAGCCGTGTAAGCGAGCAAGTATTCGAAGTTCAAGTTGCTGGAATGAGATCACCACCACACCTAATTGGTATTGTTGCCCCGCACAATGGTCGACATCCACGTCACGATTCGTGCATACATGTAATACATGATTGGCAAAGCGACCGGTGAATCACAAACCCCTCACTTGTGCAGCTCAATCGGTTTCCGTCGGAATACCTGCTGGGCCTGTTACCTCACGCTGTCTCAGAATTGTACAACTCCATTCGAGAGGCTCAAGCTCGATGAAAGTCAACAGGTGGACTGCCAAGCCTGAAACCCCTCCTCTCCTGCAGCCAGCTCGATCTAGTCTAACGTGTGCGGGTGTAGCCGAACAGTTTGTGTGGCCAGTGCTACTCTAGGAGCGATCTCCCCGGGCCGACGGTGATAGTTCCGGATCATACCCGATCGGACCAGACCTATCACGACCCCCGGGAAATTTGTGAGTTTTTGAATAGTATAGCACACAAAGTCTCTTCGTTTCTCGGCCCTCGCCAGGTTTAGTGTGCCAGCCATTTTAGCGACATTACAGCTTCCTCATTCGTCGGGTAATTGGTCTGTTTGAGCTCGAAATGAAGGGCTGGCGAATGTCATTCGATATTGGATTTTTGTCCACTCTTTTCAGTCTAAGTAACGTACATCGACAATTTCTTCTTATTCTCCTCGTCACAGAAATATGGCAGCGATGCAGTGGCTCATGTCCACGTCGTGCAGATATTCACTCATACAACAGGTTGCAGCCGTTGCCTGTCTCTTCCATGATAGGCGGCGGCTATGTGAGACACGCATGCTCCCGCTGCGAGTTCGAGCAAAGCCCGCCCGGATCTAACCTTCTACGGCAGCACGGTATGCATGAGAATCGAACATCTTTGATATTCTAACTAGTAATTCGTACGTTTTGTTCACGGAAGGGCATTTTCTAGTTGATCGGAACCTCGCTGAGATGACACCGGTGAGTATGTGGAAGGCATTCCCGTGAGGGGTCATTGAAACTGGCATCATACAAGATGCAAGGTCTGACCGGTCAAGCCGCTCGATAAAGACCTTGCATAGAAATGGGTGAATTCATGAAGGTCCTAGAAGGCGAAAGCGGTTGTTGATCGCCAGCCTGCATAATATTGTTTCGTCACCGCGAAACTGCAAAACGCAGTGCCATCTACCCATTGGTTTGACCGCGACTTGAGTCGAAAGAAGTTTCAACGAGATTCAGGAGGCGGCCACTGGAGAATGCTTGGATCGAATTGTATTTATAAGGCCTCTCCTCTCGCCTTCAGTCCTGGAAAACGTCGCCCAAGCTGACCGCTGAAACTCATCAACCACCTCCTTACCTCTTCTTCCATCATGACTTCCAAGAACACGGCGTACAATACCACGGCCACCTACGAGGATGAGTCTCATCAGATCATCTCGTCGTACTTCATTGGGCCCCAGGCCGAGAACCTTCCATACTTCAAGCAGAACATCAACATCATTTTAGATGAACTCGAGAGTGCGCGAAAGAGTTACTACCCTGAAGATGGAGTACGTTTTAAAGATACTCAACTGCTTGATAAGTACAAATCAGTCATGATGCTGATATGAAGCAGAATTTCATCGATGAGAAGACACAGAACACGCCTGCTTTCCGCAATTCCATGGACAAGCTCCAAAATGCCGTTCGGAAGGCCTCCAACATCTTGGGCAAGTCAAGCATACCATTCTGGTCCCCTCGTTATGAAGCTCATATGTCAGTGCTTTTCGCTAAGCCTCTTTTTAATGGGTCATTCTTGAACTGATTGACTTAGGTGCACTGACCTGACCATGCCTTCAATGCTGGGATACTTCATGACGATGCTCTACAATCCAAACAACGTCGCGTTCGAAGCCAGTCCACTGTCAACCTTGGCAGAGATAGAAGTGGGCGAGCAGTTGTGCGATCTCTTTGGTTACAACATCAAGGAGGACAACGCCGAAGCACCTACTTCTTGGGGCCATGTGACCTGCGATGGCACCGTTGCCAATCTGGAATCCATGTGGTAAGATCCTTCAGTCCCTACAATACTGTCAGACGCTAACATCTAACTTCCAGGGTCGGTATGTATCAACTGTTGCCTTACAATCTCGGTTACTCATACGTTCCCAGCTCGAAACCTGAAGTTCTATCCCCTATCGCTTCGCAAGGCCTTTGGGAATGGCGAGGCACTCAACTTTCTGTCGGAGGCTTTCAAAGTTGAGACTTGCAAGGGTGAAACCAAGTTGTTCACTGATCTATCGACCTGGGATCTGCTCAACTTGAAGCCATTCGACATTCTTGATCTACCCGATCGACTATATCAGGAGCACGGGGTGTCCAATGCATTCCTTTCAGATGTAATGAAGAAATTTACCATCCAGTCCACCGGAAAGGATGAGTTGGAGCGAGAGTTCGGGCTTGATTTACCAGGCCAATACATGTTGTCGAATACCAGGCACTACTCTTGGCCCAAGGGTGCTGGTAAGTAATTGCCTCTCTTTCAATGTCCTGATTGGAGACTAATCACATTCAAATAATCTAGCAATTAGCGGGTTGGGCTCCGATAATGTCATCGGCATTCCAGTCGATGCGGGAGCTCGCCTGGATTTGGGCGCTTTAGAGAAGAAATTGCAGGAGAATCTTGACAAAGGACAGCCCGTTTATGCGGTGGTTGCTATCATAGGTTCCACGGAAGGTAAGAGAGAGCCAACGGACCGCACTGAGTTGACAAAAAGCTGACCTAACCTTCAAAGAGGGTGCCGTGGACTCTCTCAGCGGTGTTCTAGCCCTGCGCAAGCAATTCCAAGCGAAAGGATTATCTTTTGTTGTTCATGCCGACGCTGCCTGGGGTCAGTGTTCCGAGCCTTCGAGAATTGACTCCGTTTGCAACTGAATGCGCTAACTTCATTTCAGGTGGATATTTCTGCTCCATGTTGCCAAAGGACTATCGGCCAGGAGATGTCATGAATCTTCCCACTGACATGGGTGCGGCCGATGGCTTTGTGCCAGATGCGACACTTCGTGCCCAGACTCAGGATGATTTGTTCGCCATGCGCTTTGCCGACTCCATTACTGTTGACCCCCACAAAGCAGGCTATATCCCTTATCCCGCTGGTGGTCTTTGCTACCGTGACAATCGTATGCGGTTCTTGGTCACCTGGACGAGTCCTTACTTATCGCGAGGCTCGGTCACCAGCATTGGCATCTACGGTGTCGAAGGAAGGTCAGTCTACCTATTGGAAGAGATCTAGCAGTGATGGAGAAGAAACTAAATATTCATATTCACTGTAGTAAGCCCGGTGCCTCTGCGGTTTCGACGTGGTTGTCAAACAGGACAATTGGTCTTGATGCCGAAGGCTATGGTGCCTTACTTGGAGAGGTTACTTGGACTTGCAGCAGGGTATGTCTCATTCACTTTCTCCATCATTCTCAGGGTTCGTTGTTCTGTCTTTCAACTCTCATGCTGACACACTCAATGAAGCTGTCGGCAGAGTGGGCAGCGTTGACAGACTCCGAAAGCCCTTTCGTCTGCGTGCCTTTCAACATGCTCCCATCTGAGCTTGAGCCAAATGCAACCGAAGAGAAGATCGAGGCCGAGAAGAAGCGTATCAGGGATGAGATTGTCAAAAAGACGAACGCTTCCATCATTGCCGAAGATGAAGCCAGACCGGATGACGAAAAGGTCATGAAACTTCTGAGAAGTTTGGGTTCAGACCTCAACATCAACGCTTTCGCCCTGAACTTCCGCTACGAAGACGGACGCTTGAACGATGATATCGAAGAGGCCAACTACCTCATGCAGAGAGTCATTGAGGCCCTTTCTGTCGACAGCCCAGACGACGATCCCACCAAGATTCCTCTCTTCTTGACTTCCACCGAATTCTCAGACGAACTGTACGGAGAGTGCAAGGCAAACTATGTCAAGCGACTCGGCCTAGAGCAGAGTTCACAAGACTTGATGGTGTTGCGAAACGTCGTCATGTCCCCATTCCCTACTGACGGCAACTTCACAAATCAGCTCGCCGACATCTTCTATGACGTCGTCGCGAAGGAGACTGAGGTCTGTTCCTGAAAAGTGTATCGTTCTGTGTCAATAGCTGACCGACTTTTGCAGATCGTTCGCAAGCGCAATACGCCGGCACCGGACTTCCACAGTTTCCTCATTCAGGGCACAGAGGAGATATACCTGATCCATCTGCCTATGTTCCATGTGGCGAACCATCGACAGCAACTCATAGTCAACGCGAGCTTTGACGAGAAGTCGAAGGCCAAGTACATTGCTTTGAAGAAGTCGAACCCCACCGAGCCGATGCTGCTCGTGACTCAGCGCAAGGTCATGGCCAAGGATGTCATTGAGCAGAAGGGCCACTTCGATGGTCAGATTATGACAAAAGAGTCGTAAGAGCATGTCAACTCGTGGCACATTATGTGTTAGGAATGGATCCCACTAACGATTTTAGCGGCATCATCCTTCAAGACGTTTGTGTTCAGTTGGGGAAGACCGTTGTTAGCCGCCCATTGAACTCCAAGTATCGCCTTGATAAGTATCCGGATACCTTCATGCCATTCTACCTCTACGGAACTCGTAAGTGCATTCAAACTGCTAGTCTTACCTCTGACATTTGGCTTACCAAGTTCATACAGCAAACGAAGCCAACATTGATCACGTCATTACTCGTGCACCGAACACGCAACTATCCGCTGGCCGCTGTAAGCTCAACTTCTACAAGAAGGTGGACGACTCAATCTGGAAGAAGCCCTTGGTCCTTCTCATTGAGGATGTCCGCGAGGCGCCCATGCAGCCATTCCCGTCGAACATTGAGATTGGTAGCAAGAATGCCGCCATCATTCCCCAAGACGATTTCTATCGTGGGAACACTGCCAAAGAAGGTGGAAAGAACCCCGAGCCTCAGAACGATAAGACCACTTCCTCCAAAGAAGGCTTCAAGATTGGTGTTCCTGGCATGTCATTCTCAGTGTCAACCAAGGACAACAGTTCCCAGCCCAAAGGGTACGGTGCCCCAGGGTATGGTTCTCAAAGCTACGGTTCCCAAGGCTATAGCTCTCAGGGCTATGGCTCTTACGGCTACGGATCTCAGGGCTACGGATCCCAGGGCTACGGATCTCAAGGGCACGGTCCCGCAAAGGATACCGACTGCCGCGATTGTGGCAACGGGAACGGCAGCAACAACGGTGGCGGGAAGGTAACCTCCAGCAACAGCAAACCAAGTGGCGGCAACGGAAACAATGCTTCCCAGATTCACAAAGAGGATGAGTCCAGCAAGCCTCACACTTCGGCAAAGATTGTCAACAGTGGAACGCGGAGTGGCGCCGCCAAAGGGTCCAACTTTTTCTTCCGACCGGGTGCGACCTTCAAGGTCGGAGTCTGGGAAGACGGTGACCGTTCTAATACCAGCTCCAAGTATGCGAGCTTTGAGCTGGGCAGGTTCGTTGGGCGAGGCGAACTCACTCTTGGGGAGAGCGTGTACGTGGACAGTGAGGCCATGAACCTTGACCCCTTCAAGAAGGTTGAGAAGGTCGCAGAGTGGCGTCGGGAGTTTGACAAGATTGGTAAGGAGCTGGACTAGGCAACTGAAGATATTTGAGCAGTTGTTTTTCTCTGAAGGTGAAAGTTCCCCACGATTAAAGTTAAACGCAAAGGTTTTCTACAAAATTGAACTGAATTTGAGCTACAAGCTCCCTCACTCTCATAAATGCAACGAGAAATACAGCGTACGAAATTGAAGAGTCCTTTGACCTGATCTTTGCACTAGCTCTGGCTTTCATGCGCATTCTGAACCTTTTCATACTTTTCCTTCTCATACATTGACCGGAGAATATCAAGGAATGGTGGCACCCAGAACAACAAAGCCACGACTTGTCCGAACGACCAACCTTTCTGATCAACCACATCCATCAAAGCATTAGCTCTCACCAACAGGTATTGATACAGAAGGCATAAGAAGAACAGACTTGTCGCCAAAGATAGTATAAAGAACGTGAACAGAGGTTTACTCAAGAATGCATGAAATCCGGAAGGTCGCTTGCTCCGATCAAGACCTTGGGGCTTGGCAGGCGGTAACTGACCCACTGCGTCGCTTCTCTTTTGTGTGGTAGCCACAAGGTGTCTGGTGATCAACACGAGTAGCACCAGCGTTGTCCATATCCATAGGAGTGGTACAGTCTTGATGTTTGCGAAGGAACTGTTGTCGTAAAAGCCGGAGAGGAAACCGACGGGGTCCGTACCAGTCAACTGATAGCAAAGTAATATAGCCGGGCCACCGCCACATGCTTTGGCACTGAAGAGGCTGTCTATGGCTTTGTCCAGAAAGAGCCTGTCATGTGTAGAAATCGAGAGGTTCCGAACGAGTATGAAGAAGGTCACGGTGTTGAGCAAATAGCTTACAAATACCAATGCGGTCGAGAAACGCGATCGAACTCCGTGGCTATGAAGCAACATTAGGGTGAACACTGGTGGGAGGAAGCCCATGATAGCTGTCAAGATTAAGGCATATCCGTTCAATGGATCGATCTCATCGGGCCGCATGATTAGTGTTGCAATAGCCAAAGAAACTAGACCAATCAGTCAGTTGATCACTTGCAATAGACAATGGATAGTGATAAGAATACCATCCAAGGGACCAAGATAGGTAGGTACATACTGCCAAACAGAGCTTGAACTCTCACAAATGTCTCCAACGGGCTTCTCAGACTTTCTCTGACAGTTGGTTGAGCCTGTGATACTTTCCACAATTGGAATCCAGCCGATACCATGATGGCCGTAGCACAGATGACGAGCAGTAGCGCTTGAATGAAGTACGAGATAAGAACCTAATGAAGTAGTAGATCAATACTTCAGACCCTTAAGCCTACTGTTAATGCCGGGAGGGGAACTCACACCAATGCCCAAGACGTCAGGATCCACATAAGGTAACGAGCAGGTATTGTCGCAAAGCCTGACTACACAGTCCGGGAGACCCAACATGTAATCGAATGTCGTTGGAGATGACAACAACTTAGCCGGGGAGCATGCATCGGCACAAAGAGTAGGTTTTCGCGTTTGTTCGCATGTTGCAACGAAACAGCTTGCTATGTTTGCGGCCACTTTAAAAAGGTCTGTAGAATCGTTTGTCGAGAAGTAGGGTGTGAAGTTGACATTCTCTTCTGCAGTAGCAAAGTTTGTAGAGAATTCAAGATTACTACAAGTGCTGAACAGGGTTACGTTTGCCTTTTGGTCCTCCATTCGTCCGTAGCGTAGCGGATCTACTTGGAGGCCTTGAGGGATTGCCTGGAATACTCGAGTTGTATTCTTGCAGTCGTCGACACAGTTTCCGGACGGACAAATGTCGCCAAATGAGGTTTTCAGTAGTTGTTCTTCCGTCACTCCATACAGTATGGGATCCTGAAGATCAACCATCTGAGCAAATCTTGCAGGGGTGTGAGCTGGCTCGGCAGAGGAAATTCTTGACGTCGGAGACCTTGCCGCAGCAGTACTCGACGTAAGGATGCTTGCTGTACCAGTGCATGTTGATTTCTCTGACGAGCTGGACCCTCCCTCTATTGTGGGACGAGTTAGTTGAACACTTGTCGTGTAAGTCGATGATGTCGTCAACTTGGTGGGAGCTGCGGGAGTATTGGCGAATTTCGCAGTACTCTGCACTCCAGGCGTGAAGGCACCGTATCCCCCGTAGTAAGATGTTTCGTCATTCGAGCCCATTGTTACGACGCCAGATAACTTGGGTAAACTGGCAGAAATTATCGCCGACCTCAATTTGTTAAACGCAGGGAGGCTTCATAGACGTTCTCACTTACAAATGGGCTTCCAGACTTTATAATATTCTCTCAATCGCGTTAAATGATTAAGTGCTAGGTACGGGCCATTCTGAGTCGCCTCACTTAACATGGATTCTGAGCTTCTGAAAGCGGCAAAGTCCAGGGCGCGGGAATGGGGGCTGAACGATAGTCGATACACTTAGAGCGTTTTGTAGCTACACGTCATAGGTCGCCTTGTCAATATTGTAATGGTTGCACTAGACGAATGCTACAATGAACGATAAATGCTGCAGGCTCAGCCCCCCAATTGATCCTACCATGGTCAGCAGCCGGATTGTGGAGAGCAGGCTGAGGATGGCCGACTCTGAATTCGGTTTTCGTGCAATCGAATGAGCTTTTGATTGATAAGGACGGATGCTGAAGTGATTCGAAATGTTGTAGCGTGATACTTCCTGCGATTCCATAAGTAGATGTCTCCCACACATCGGAGGTCTCAGCCGAAGGCGTGCTCAAGGGCTTTTGGGCTGTGATCATCGTTGTTGGCAAGGCAGATCATTTATCATTACTACCCAGGCACCAGTGGTAACCTTGCTTCACCTCCTCGTCGGGCACTTGCAATGATTACCGTGATGTTTCCCACTTCTATCAGTCTTGACGAAGATTGAGAGCACCTCTATTTTGTGCAATGGTAAGTCAAACTGTACTCTGCGGGGGGGAAGAGGGGGGCGCATGCTCAGGCTATTGGTGAAGAGGAATCCCATCTGAAGCCACGGGGTTCAGCTCGCCCGAGTCAACAGCAGCAAGGCTTGACTAGCCTTCGAACCTCCACTGATTAACTGCTTTGGTTACTTGCTTTTTTGTACTCAAATGAACAAGTACCAATATAGTTCAAGCCACCTGGACACTGCTACTCATCTCCTCTACATTTGTCACCAGACGAACACCACTCTCAATAGCATGCTGGTCAATGATTGGCCTTCTCTGATCGTAAGAACTGAAAATGGTCTTCTGCTGGCGATTGCCAGAAAGCTTGGCACCACGATGAAGTTTCCGTCGACGTGACAAGAAAATCATAATAGTGATAAAGCAGATGACGCCCAAAGCTATGCCAACTGTAATCCCGGCGATGATCTCCGAAGATAAACCTCCGGATGATCTCCGCTCTGTGTTAGGAAGAGATGCTGTAGTAGATGTGGAACTGGGCGCTTCCTGAAGGTCCAAACGAAGACCCGAAATATTAGTCTCTGTGATGAGCAAAGGACACCTGTGATACATCAGAAGATCTTACGCTGAAAACTGTCGAATATGCGGGATCATTCACCGCTCGATCACCCCGAATAATCCAGCGCTGACCAGGGACATCAACCGAGTCGCTAACGGCTGATCCCGCAATCTGGTCCGACATGAACACGCCGCTGCCCGCGTGGCGTTCAACGATGTAGCTGGAACCATTCGCAGCGTTGAAGAGGTCAAATGTGCCATCGCCCCAGTCGAGTATATCCCACATCTGTGATTTGTCTGAGGTCGTTCTCCTCATGCAGACTGCCGTGTGTCCATTTGCCGTTTCTGCCGGGTCCCAGCAGGCTGATAGTTGGAGTCTCACACTTGTTGCGTTTGATCGAATTAAATACCGGCCTTTGGTGGAGTTTACCGGCTGGAACTGCCATGCCATAGTCTCTTTATCGTCGCATGAGTTGGTTCGAAGTCCATTGGAGGTCTGTTGCAAGCATCCTGTGATGGGACCTGTGATGTTGGTGACTCTGGCATCTGAGAGGAGGTACCAGGTATTCGAGTCTAGACTTGCTTGAGACATGCTTCTCAATCTCTAGCATTGTTTACCGACGAAACTCTCGTCGACAAGCTGTGACCTCCGTCTTCTGCGTACTTGATTTTGTTCGAGCTTCAATAACAAATATGTGCGAATGAATCGGAGGAGACTTCGAAATTGAGGAGGAGAAAGATTGTGAACATATATTTTTACTGGCGTTGGTAGCAAGTTGCTGCCTTGAATACCTACGCCGCAAATTGATGCAGTAAGCCGACCATCAGAGGAACCTCGAGACATGGAACGTACTCCTAATGGGGGCCAGATTGCTAACGAGCTCTGCAGATAGCCAATGTTGGGTCTGTTCCGTGTTCCTTACCAATGCACTGTAACTTCGTGTATGTGTGCGGTTGATTGTAGGAACTAGCTCCTGTGTATGACGAGAAGAACTCAAATCCCAGACTCTGCAGCGCTCATGAGTCCTAGCTCCAAATCTGCTTCGCAAAAAAGTCATCAGTGACATCCTAGGAGTCTTCGAGATCCTAATATTCAATTGTACGCAGAAATCTTGCTTAGTGATTCTCTCCCTCAGGTTCATCCAACTCTTTAACTTCTTGGTCGTAGGCGTGCTAATACGAAAGGTCGTCGTAATCTCCATACCGAAGAGGAGGTAGGAATTGATCCACGGCCCTAAACCATGTCTTTTGTGATTCCAAAGCGGGCTCTGTAACGGTTTCCTTGCAGCATTGAATTTTTCCACCAGACTGTCAAGTTAGCTAGCCAACACAGTGTCCTCCTCTTGTGTTTGCGGATCTTGTCATCTGATTCACCTGGAAGCGCTGCCATGCGGGCGCGTTTCAACGCAAATGCGAGACATCCACAGGCGATTAACAGTTGTCTTCCTTCTGCCTCTTCTCTACAAAAGATTTTTTGTGGGTTGAATCTACATCCCAAGTTTCGGACCATCAGATCAAGCTTCCCTGGAAACCCATTGGTGACTCGCTTGCCCGGCCTCGGGGATTATTTGACCGAGCCCGACTAAACTCCCTTTGCAGAATTCAAGCTATGTTTCGCGTCTCAAAGGCAAACTTCTGTTCGTTACAATTCGTTTGGATACTTGAACCGAGACTACAAAGGCCCCAAATAAAGGGTTAGGCCCCTAAATATGGGTATAGACCAACGAACCCATCGGCCATTCTTGTCCAGCCACTCTTTTCTCCTGCTGATGATCCCCTTGTCATTGAGGCATGCATTCAGGTAGAAATCCTTATACCTCTGCATTTCATCCACCAAACGTCCAACAACTTCGTCCCTTTGTGCGTCAGAGAGATTCGGCGTCCATGCAATGGCTGCGGTCAAGTAGTGAATGATACGGGCAAAAGAGGGTCCCTGGCTTTCGGTGGGCTCGGGTAGGAACTTCTCGTCCACAAGAAGTCGGAACGTGTTGGTTTACCGCTTGTAATACTTCTTGTATCTCTGCTTTGCAAATGTTTGCCAGCTTTCACGCGTCCATGAGATACAAGGCTAACCCTCAGGGGCAACTAGGCTGAACCTAGCCAGGAACAAATCGGTCAACTGTGCTAGCTCCCATCGATAGGTAACGAAATCGATAACGTCAATATGCCCGTAACAGCGGTCTTCAGTATCATGGCCGTGCATTTCTTGCTGGAGCATGGTGAAAGGACCGGGGCCCCAATTTACAGTCCAATTCTCTGGGAATGTAGAGATGAACATCCGAGCCATGTCCTTGACGTCGTTGCTAATCAGGCTGTCATGTATTGCCTTAGTGACGCTGAATGATTTCTGCCCGATCTTCAATCCCACTTGTCCCATACACTAGTTCTGGGTTCCTCCGGATCATCTGTCACGGAATGCCCGGTGAAGATGTAATCCTCGAGCTGATTCCACCAATGTCTGGAGTGCTCCGGCGGGATGCCTGAGTGTTCGTTCCGTGTCCAGTCCCACTGATCATCGAGGATCATAGAGGTGGCTTGTTCTTTTTATTCTTCTTATTCTTATTGCTATCTTTATAGTCGCTAAAATTACTTTTGATCTTTTGTCATATATTACGTATTGAATATCCTTTAGAGGGAAACCACGTCTGCTGGAATGTGGCACGGCCTGTGAGGAATATTGTATTGTCCTCTATGAGAACATGGGAGGCCAAATCATCGCCAATATATCGGCCCTTACCTTAGAATCTTGGACCTATTACTAGCAAGACCTTCGACACACTATGTCCTCTAACTTTTATTCAACGAGATTGTAGGCAACAGTGTCAACCGGCAGCACCAAGCCGACTATCCCAATCATCGCAAAGCAACCACAAGCCACCCAGATAGGAGCCGGGGTACTAACGTCAGCAAAAGTTGCAATGAACGGCGAAGATAGAGATGCAAGCCGTCCGACAGCCATGAGCAACCCATTTCCCAATCCTCGATTCTCCACACTCAACGCCTGTGGCGTATATCTGTGACTCAAGTCAGCTTCTCTATTTAGATCAACAACTGGTGAACTGGAGACAAAATCTCACGCGTAAATAATGGCATACATGGCATTCAGCCAGAAGCTAATCATACACGAAAACGCCAGGTTCTGAGACTGGGTTTTGACAGACGTAAAGGCAGCTGAGAAGGCAGCGCACGCGGCACCCGTCAGAACGAGGGACTTGCGGCTCCGGAGCCAGTTGTTGGAGACCATCCACATGCTGAGGGCTGGACCGAAGATGCCGACAACCGAAGTGATGGCCCAATCGCGGTAGGTGTTGTAGTTGCTCGAGTCGCCCAGGTCTGCGCCGTGGGCTCGGAGGTAGTAGGGTAGGAAGAGAGTGAATAGGGGATATCTGGGATAGAAGAACAAACTTAGTCATGCGTGCGTGCCTAAAGAGAAGAAGGGGGAAGAACCTACGCTATGCCAACCAGCACCCACAGCAAAGTTAGACAGATCATCAACCGCACCTGCGCCCAGCCTTCAAACAGCCTCGCCGCACGGCGTAGGTTCTCACCAAGGGACTGAGTCTTTGCAACAGCGTCTTCTTCGCCATGATTTGCCACGATCCCCCCTTCATTTCCTTGTTGTCTTGATTCTCTAATAAACTGTGCAACAGTAACTGTATACTCAGACCCATTCATCGCACTGATTCGATTTACAACCTCGACAGCTTCATCGAAGCGTCCACAAGAGACAAGCCAGCGGGGTGATTCATGTGTGCGGATTACCACGGCGCGGATTATGGACATGATAAGACAGAGGCCGCCGAGAGTAATGTAGAGGTATCGCCAGCCCATATTTGCCGATGTGGGACAGGTGGAGGGGGTCGCATACTGTGGGCAGCCAAAATCGACGAGGAGTCCCCATCCTGTTGTTGAGGTGCGTAAGTTATCTGCGTTGATGATGTGTAAAGGAGGGATATGACGTACCGAGGAATCCTGTGATGGAGTTTCCGAGACCCCAGACACACGCAAGACCGGCTAACATGAAGGACCATCGTCGTGGAATATTTTCGGCTAGAATCGTCAAGTCAATGGCAACTAAAGCGCCTCAGTCAGCCTCATTCTATCCAGGAGAGGATGGCCGGCTACGAAATGTTTTTACGTACGGTTTCCACCGCCGAAAAATCCGCAAATCGCAACCCAGGCATTGATAGCCGCCCAATTAGGCGACGATGCCGCGAGCATCGTGCTAATCGATATCCCAAAAATGGAAAGCTGCCACACGAGTCGGCGACCAATATTATCGGCCAACAGACCCATTGCGACAGCACCGACGAGGAGTCCTGCATAATTCGAGGCTGGGAGGAGGGTCGGATAGGTAGGTGCGAATTCGGGTGTGAGTTGAGGACCGACAAGAGAGATCGAGACGAGGAGCATCTAGAAAGATAATTAGTCATGATAGGCTCATTATCCAAAGGTTCCCTTCCATTCCGTATGTCTCAAGGTTTTGAGGCTGGGATGTCGGACTTGAAGAAACAAACCTGATCGGCAAGGAAGCCAAAGCCGCAGGACATTGTCAGCTGCCAGTGAAACTTTCCAAACCCGATAGCTTCTACGGCCTCTTCGATGACCTTCAAGTTTTGCTCAACGTCGCTTAGTCCCCCGGTCTTGAACTCCGCTATCGATCCAAGGGTGTTGCTGGGAATAGGAGCTATGGCGTTCCCCAAGTCGTCCTTGTTGACGGCGTCGTCGAGGGGTTTTGCGTGGTCGTCCATGCTGGCAGAAGAGTAAATGACACTTTCTTTTGACTCTTCGAGTTGATGATGCAAGTCACCCACGTCTTCTAGGTACTAGGGCGGAAGAGTTGCAAGATACTTAATTTAAAGGAATACAATAACAAAACCACCCCCGCAAAATGCCTTTGAGCTCGATGAATGATGTCTTGAGAAGAACCTCAAAGTCTTTGATCCTGCTCAACAACCTACGACTTGGTACGATCATGGTAACGCCGACGTTTATATATCACTTGGACTGCGGTTTTGGTATCTTGTCCAGATGCACCCTTCGCATTCCCTCCACTTCGGCCCCGTTTACCCCAGACTTCGCGAATCTTTGGTCCCCGTAGCCCGCAACTCTCCCGCTTGCAGCCTATTAACTCACGACTATCCCAAACCAAAAGAACAAAACATGTGAACAATACCCACGTAAAATACCTAGCAAAGTCTCACATATCAGTCAAACTTGCTCTCATTGGTTTTTTGGGGGAAACGGAACACGGCCCGGATGGGGACGTGAACACCAAAGTGGGGACGGACCGGTATCTCCGTGGCACCTGGGGACGATGAATCGCCTCGCTATCTGGAGTATGTTCCCCCCGAACCCCCGCCTCACCCTTTGACAGATGAGACTAGGTCTGGTAGCTCCTACCGATAGCGGGCATGGCAAGAGGGGTGAGGTAAGGTAATTGCCGAATGAAGCAATTTTTCCCTCCTCTTTCGCCCCAGAGGTGAGATATCATTTGCCATACCTACTTCACGTATATATACGCTCTAGAGTGAAAACTCCTTGTGAAGTATAGAAGTTTGATCCCCATCCCCCCTCTCAGTCCCCGCCAAACTCTGCAGGCAGCCAATGTTGTACTTTTTCCGCGTTACTTCAATGACATTGCCATGTAACTTTGCATTTTGTGCGTTCTATTGCGATGACTACGTCCTGTTTACAACCAGACGACCTTGAGAGAATTCATGGTATATCATCAAGATAGGAGGCATTGGTGAGCCCTGGGGTAGGTAGCCCAGGCTCGAGGTCGACGCGTTTGCTATCTCCCCTTACCAAGGGAAAAGCTCTCAACCCAGTACGTGATATTCTACGGCCACCTTTGAGCCGCTCTGGCAGCACCGCTTCGAACGTTCCCTTCACGTTCAGTACGAGCATCAACTTGGCACGGTATTTCTGCTAGGCACACTCAGTGTCGTGGATAGCATCAGGGAAGAGGGCACTTCATAAATGAAGAGGGGAGCACCGAAGTGTTAGTCGTCTCGTGTCCGGTGCTTCACTTTGATTCAGGCGAGTCCTTTTGCAGCGAGTCTGTCCAAGCCTTTACCAATCGTACGCAAGAGCGCTATTGACTTAGGTATGCGAGCGCGAAAGAGCCCGGTTCCTCACATCCGGCTTCTAATTATGCAGAATGCCATTCCTCTCGTTTGCATCGCTATAAAGCGAGAACACAACGACCTCAATAAGGGGCTGCGGGAAAGGCAGCGGAAATTCCATCGGATTGGGGTAGTTTCTCACATAGAAGACTGAGCTTTGTACCTCATCCTTCATAATCTATGGGAAAGAAAGTTTAGCCGTAAGATGGGGTTCCAGGACCTCTGTTGATATGTCCGCAAAGATATAGCAGCATTTCTGAGAGAAATGCAGGCAAGTTACACTTTTCTTCCAGTGCGGATTAATGATGCTGATAGCTCGCGTCAGGGAATTTATGCACGGAATTCCCGGCCAAAGGTAGGCTTTGATTAGACAGTTTACTTTGAAAATCATGCATAAAGTGCTAGTGGGAGTCTCTTTCCTTACAAGTAAGTCAAACCCCCCACTTCCTGGCACCCCCCTGTTTCTGGCACCCACAAAAACGATGGGATCACAACCCAACCTCCTCATTACTATTAACTATTGATCCTCAACCACACCCACTACAATACAACTGCCAGCCTCACTAGGGCATTCAGAGTCGCTGGATTCAGCCGTAATAACCTCCTTTTCACCCGCTTCGATTTGAGCCCGATGGATATCCCTGATGTTCGCAAACTTCGTGTTGGGATCGATCTGAACTCTTCCTCTTCCTAACTGCAGCGTTGGTAACTTGAGGCGGTGAGCCAGCTGCTGCTGGGCAACTGCCAGTTGCCAGGCCTGCTCTGTGAAGCCTTTTTCACCTTCCTGAACAGCAGCCGTTGAGTGCTGGTATCATTGTCGAGTTGGGTGTATAAGTGCAGTTGACCGCTGAGCTCTGCCAGCTTCCTGGGTGTCGACCAGACCACTGCAGAGGAAGCAGAATCCCATGGCTCAACAGGGGGTTTGTTGACCATTATGGCATCGCTTTTTGCCCCGACTGGTTGGTTTGGGTGTGGTGGGCTTAGCAGAAGGCTCAGGTAATACCATAGGGTTCATCAGGGCTTAACCATCGCTACAGGGTGTAGACCAGTCCACTTCCAACTTCTGATGTTCGAGACTGATAGACCAGCAAGTCGAGCCTTCTGGTAACAGTCCAGGAAGTTCCTTTTACCTATAATGGTAGAGTCGTTCCATTGAGACAAGTAACCGAGCTCCTTCCGATAGGCTGACTTAACAGGGCTGAAGACAGACTGGTCAAGTGGCTGGAGGACATGAGAGGAGTGTGGTGGTAAGAACAGTAAATGGATATTGTTAATATAGCAATTCCACATGAAGTCTGTCGTCGTATGACTCCCATGCCCATCCACAATCAACAGTCGAGCCTCGCCCTCAGCCTCGGGCATAGTCTGTGGGATAAACACCTTCTCTAACCATTCAATGGCAGTTAAGTCTGTAGTCCAGCCATTATCTGTTGCTGTAAACTCCCACCCATCGTATGGAACCAGATGTAATGGAAACCACTGTTGTTGGACCGTCTTCCCTTGAAAATGATAAGAGGACAAGTGCCCTACCCAAGGCTGAGATACACTCAATGATAGAGACCCATGCCCTCGACCCAGGTTGTTTCTTGCGAACAGACGTCGTCTCAGCCATGCCCAGCACTAACCCATTAGCTCCCTGACCCTCGAGGATGCCAGTCTCATCCATATTATATCTGTTGGCTGGTTTGATGTCCTTGATCTCAGGGATAGCAAGGAACTTAAACCAGTTCCTAATGACCTCAGTAGATGCCCCATTAACGCGTCTAGAATCGATGGAACGACTTCTCTGAACCTTAATGATAGGGTTCCTTCTCACGAAGGCATAGATCCAGCCTTTTCCTAATGGTTTGGTATCCCCAGCAGCAGCCAGAACTCGCTCTGCGAATTCCTTCACCTGTTGGTGCGTTGGTGCGAGGCCCAGCGAAGCCTGAATGCGAACCCATTGTGCCAGCTTACTCTCCTGGTCAGGAGACAGCCTCTGCCAGTCAGCAAAAGCCACTTTCCTAGTCTGACCACCTTGGAGACGTAGTTGGAGGGTTGATCGTGGTATCCCATACTCCAATGAGGCTCTCTTTTGACTCTTGCCGTTTGAGATGTCCTCGAGAGCCTGACGAAGCTGATCTTCGGTATATTGAGGCATTAGATATAGAAGAAGGTATGTGCAAAAAATGAGCCCATTTGGACTCGAATTGAAAATGTTGTGATAAAAGGAGGTTGGGGGTGGGCATTGCGTTGTGGTGGATTTTCGCGTTTTTGTGGGTGCCAGAAACAGGGGGATGCCGGGAAGTGGGGGGTTTGACTTAAGCAGTTGAAAATTTTGGTCTATAATCAGAAATTAAATTTATAAGAGAGGAAGCTGATATGAAATATAAGAAATAAGAAAAACTCAGGTTCATTGCATCTACTCGTTCTTCATATTTCTATTATATTAGACCTACCGAGTGTCACTTCACGCTCCCGCAATAGTAATGAAATGATAGAATAATGAGATAAGTATTCATAGCTTGGTTCTCTCGGAGTGCGTCTTGAGACAGGACTAGTAAACAGTTGAAACAGGTAGTACTTTATCGCGAGTTCAAATCTCGTTGGCAAATACGCAGCCAGTGAAGAAGTTCGTGAATGGGATTAGTCGTCTATAGCCATCCTTCCCCTCATCATGGTATCAACAACCCAGAAATATGCATACATGAAACAACAACGCTCTACACAAGCGCCGCAACCAGCATTATAGATGCTCACTTCTTCACCTCCGTGCTCCCAATCGCCGTCGTCCCGCTCGCGGTATCAGGGGAATCAAGCAATTCGGGCCCAGGGTCCGCCTGCTTATTCAGACTCCCCTCCCCAACCTCCCTCTCCACCTTCTTGATATCAACATCCTCGGCATCGAGCTGCTCCTCGCCAAACGGCCCGCTCGTCTTGACCCCCTCCATTGAATCCGTATCATTACCATCCTTGCCGCCACTCAACACGCCCGCATCGTCCTTGACGCTGCTTGCACGGCTCACATCCGCGCTCTCAGGGCTCTCATTCCTCAGTCCGAGGTGCTTCTCTGCCACGGGGTCCTCTTTGTTATGACCCTTCCAATCAGCAGCCTGCATCTGCGGAACGGGTGACCCAGATGAGGGCTCGTTGATGATCTCGCCGGCCGTGGGCGCAATCACCTCGTCGCCACCGTCTTCGGCCCGCTGAGAATCTGCCACACGCCAGACAACGGCGATCTTGTCAAAGGCGCGGGAGCCTTTACGGCTAGATCCCTTGATGCCGTCCATGGCATCCCAGCTGATCTCAAAGACGCCGCTGGCGTCAGCCTTGCCATCTTGCTCCGGGCCGTTACCTTCAAAGAAGACGTTGAACCAGACGTGCGCAACAGCGGTGACCATTGTGAGGCCCATGGAAGATGAGGTGCGGTTGCGACGCTCTACTGAGATGTTGACGTCGCTGTTGGGAATATGGATGGGCTCAGTTGGCTTGAGAATGACAGCCATACCGCCGGGCTCGCCGTCTTCGCCACCATTTGACTTCGTTTGGGCTTTGGCGTGTGACTGCTCCGCCAACGGAGCATCAGTATCGCTTCTCTTCTGAGCCACGCTCGGCTCGGGTGTGCGAATTAAGGATGTCGTCGCCGCATTGCGCAACTTCTTTGACTCGCTTCGGGTAGGGATAGTATCATCCTTCTCAGGCCCCGAAGCATCCTTGTCCGAGCTGCTCTTCTTTGCATTGTTGGTGTTGGTAGGTTCCGACAGAGGCGCCGCGGCAGGCGCCTTCTCCGTAGGTTTGACGCTGACACTGGCGAGATCGGATACCATCGAGCCGACTCCGCCCCCGCTTGGTGCATCGCCCTGGACGACGATCCTCTCGCTCTTCTTGAATGTGTGAAAGACCTTGATCTTCTTTCCCTCCTCCGCGAAGCCTTCGACGTCAAACTTGACGCCACTTCGCAGACCCCAGACATGGATCTCCATGATCTCAATAGCCCGGTCAACGTACTTCTTTCCACCCCGAGTCCACCTGTCGACGTATGTAATCGTTCGCAACTGGCTAGGAATCGAGATGCCCGCTCCAAACTTAGGCCGCATTCTCCTCTCCGTGAACCTCGTGAGAGCTTCTTCGGGCTTCCAGCCGCACTCAGAGATAAGGTAGCTGCAGGATACTGTTCCACTCCTGCCCTTGCCAGCCTTGCAGTGAACGACGACGACCCTCTTGTCATTTTTCTCCGCAGCCTTGTCAGAAGCGCTGACGGCAACATTGCCCGGCTCGAGATCGCCTCCCTGAAGCCAATTCCGCATGCTGGCCATGATCATGGGAATCAGGCGGAACGGGGGCGGGTGGTGATCAGGCCACGGGTAATGTCGCACTCGGCCGTAGACCTCCTCGTCAGGGTACCCCGTTCCCTCTGCGCGGAACTCCCATATCGCCCATTGATCCTTGTGCTTAGAGTCGAGGAAGGTGACGAGCCGATCGAGCGGGTTTCGGTAAGCTCTTTGGGGGTATGTGCCTGAAGGACCAGATCTGGGTAAATTAAAAGGAGTTAGCTCTTTTCCTTTGAGATAGTGTTTGCTATACGAGTGCTTTCATACGTTGCAATGATGTTGTTGGTAACATAGCAAAGATCCAAGTCCGACTCGGCGTGCCGTGCTCGAGGTCCCGCAACAATCTGTCGAAGTAAAGAGGCCATGATGGAGACAAATCTATCGATGCACCCAGGAAAGCGGAGCAAGGTTTAGGACGAACGGGCGCCAAGGAAATAGGGACTGTTGCAGCGCTTGTAGTATAAATGGGCGATCGGAAGTCTAACCAAGGCGTCCTCCCTCATGACGGCCTACTGTGTCGTAGCTGCGCCTTGGTCGCGTGCGGGAAGTGAGCCTTGACGTCGGCCTCCAAGCAGGGGAGGGCGACGTCATTCGTAGTGGGGTGAGCCGGGGAAGAGCTGCCGAGCTACGCCACTTCGGGTGTGGCTAGTGCCGTCGTCCGACCCGGCTTCTTGGCAGCATGTGCTCAGCCCTTGACTTAGCCTTTGGTGTTGGTATCTCTAGCAAACTCCGCAAACCGCAAAGATTCAAGGAAAGGACGAAGAAGATAATTGTGTAGTCATGCGAATTTGGATTTACTGCTCAATCAAAACTAACAAACAAAGGCCGGAGCCAGTGAGCAAACGGGAAACCTGAAATCATCGTGTGATGCAGAGAGCAACCAGGTAAACCACCAGGCCCCAAACTCGCCTACACTATAATAACCTGAATTACCGGCGAAACACCATGTGAACCTTGGCCGGCCATGAACCCTCCCGCTCATTTCTTTTCCTTTGCGACCGTATACTCTCGTTATAAACCTCTTTGCGTAATCGTCCCCTGTCGAGAAATATTGTCATCCTGGTTGGCTTGCAACCTGGCTCTTCGCAACGGCGGAGCCGCTAGACAATCAGCCTCATCTCGAAAAAGGCTTTTGTCATTGCACCCTTGAAGGTACTCGTGACTTTTAATCGTTTCGCTTGTTTCGCCAAAGCTTTACGAAGTCTTCTTGGGGACGGCGGTGCCGCTGAGGTAGCGGTTGGGGTCAGTGTAGGCGTAGAACTGGCGAGCGCCTCCCTTGACGGTCTCCCAAGCCTGGCGGGCGGCAGGGGGAGTGCCCTGGTTGCCGACAGCGGAGTCGACACGGGACTCGAGAAGGGCGAGCGAGTTCTGGACGTGGGTGCTCTGGGTGAAGCGAGCACGAAGGAAAGCAGTGTAGATGGCAATCAAGATCCAGGAGCGGCGCTGGAAGGTAATGGCAGAGAGGAGAAGGCGAACCCAGAGAAGAATCTCGAGCGAGGACACGACAGACATGGAGGCATCGTAGTACTCCTTGACGAAAGCGCCAATCTTGTCGGCGATCGGGTTGTTCGCGTACTGGGCCTTGCCGCTAGGGGAAGCACCAGCAGCAGGCGTGATGGGCTTGGGAGGAGTGATGGTGGGGATCACGTTGGCGCGGGTGTAAGTTGCGACGTGGAAGATCGAGTAGATGGCGTAAGGGAGCATGGCCAGGGGGTACTGGGGGGACAGAAGCCACACCAGGGACATGACTGGGGTCGCATGGTTAGAAGCGATTCCCCCGCAATAAGAGAGCAAGGATGCAAACTCACCAAGATACTGAACATTCTCGTCGGCGATCAGGGCCAGAGGGCTCTGGGGAGCCTTGGCTCCAGCCTTACTGCGTGCGCGGAGAGTCTTGTAGACGACAATGCCGTAGGTCAGGGCAGCAGACAGGAATGTGAGTCTGTAGCTGAAGCGGGCGATCCGGCTGTAGTAGTTGAAGGAAATGTAGGAGAAGCCATAACGGATAACGGCAAAAATCAGGGACAAGTGTCTGCAGCAAGAGTTATCAGCCAACGTTTGCAGATTAGAGGTTGATTTCGTCGACTGTGAGCCCATCGGGCATCTCCGCGTGCGTATCTCGGGGCGTCGGGTTGCAGGGAGGGAGCAGGGCGTCATATCAGGATGGTCTGTACATACCCGGCGAACCAAGCGACTGTTGATGGAGATGTTAGCAGCTGTTTGTAGCGACAGAGACATGCAGGCGAAAAGACGGGAATCAGCATACATTGCAGGGTCTGGGCCAGAAGCAAAAGCCTCTGGGTCAAAGGGACGTTGGCAGGCGGAGGGGGAGCCATCGTGATGCGTTCTGAGTGCGGCGGCTCTCAAGGGCAGAACAGATGTGTGTGGAATATTCGATGCAGCAGTCGAAATTGGTACTCTGTAGCGATGTCGTAGTTGAGGAGAAAGCTGCGACGGTAAGCTGGTGGTTTTTGTGTCGTGTGAGAAGTTTCTCGGAGATGCAGTTGCTGGGTTGACTTTGGGGAAAGCTGGCCAGAATGCGCAAGAAGTTGAAGTGATGCGGCGGCGGGGACTCGAGTGGCTGGTCCAGTGTGCATGGAAGTGTCCAGTGCAGAGCAGAGGAGACGGAGGGGGTGGAGGGAAGATGGAGCCTGGACCAGCTGAGGAAAGCGGTGGTCGGTGCGTCGGTGCGTCACTGCTTCCTTCTTCGTGCTTCCCTTTGGTCGGTTCCCTCTTTCCTTCCCGCCGTCGGTCCCTCTTTTTTTTTTTTTTTTCTATTCTTATTTTCTGTGTGGCTACCAGGTATTTTTGAGCTTCCAGGTTGGAATACGTATTCGTACATACCCAAAATTCCCCAAATTCCAGTCTAGGGTCCTGGACACAGAAGCGGCAGATCTGCACTCCGACCATGGGCGAGGGAGTGGGATTTGCTCCAGATTTTAAATGACAGACAGGTAAAGACAGGGCTCTCTGGCTTTTGTTTCCGTCTCATCCCAGCGTCACACAGAGAATCGTGTTTGGCGAATGAGCGCTGCCACACACATGCAAAGAAGCTCAATGTTTCCTTTTATCTCGAGTGTTTTGGAATTTCCCGTCTTCAACGGCGGCACAGGAAGGAGATCTGACCGCGAGAACCCAACCGTCCGTCAGGTCAGTGTGAAGATGAGACGACGGCAGAAAATCCGTGCCCCAAACAGGACGGGAAATATCAGCAAACACCAGGGCCACTGAAAAGCATGTGCATGCAGTGCAGAAGGGAGAGCCATTTTTTTGGTGGTACACGCATGTCTCTGCACTCAAATGTGTAGTCGATAATATGGAAATGGAATGATATGGCCAGAGCTCCCTCCAATGACGAATGAATCTGGCAGGGGTATTGTGACAAAAGCAGCACGAAATGCTCATCCCCTAGATACCTAACCTACGTGTCGATATCTGGACGCAGCTGTGCCTTGGACAGGAGACTCGAGAGTCGAGACTCTTTCATCACCACTGGCGCTAGCTCCGGACTTTCCTGGCCTGGTGTCAAGCCACAATCATCGGCTCGTTTCTTTTCGTCATCATCACGCCTGGTCTGTGCGACAGCTGCAGGTGATAGCTCCGTCGAGTCCATAAAGCTTTGACCAATGAGAATTCTCCGCATCTAGTCTGCTTAGTCACACTGTACCTTCCCGGCTAACCTTCGGTCGTTTGGACAGTGTCAATCTTACAGATGTCCACTGCTCCCATTACCCCTGCTCAATTGGGGAAGCTGTGGCGTCACAAGCTCCCGAGCTTTTCGAAATGTTGAGGGCTGCAGCTTCGTGGCTTCACCTCAGTCCATCGACCAGACGGCCGTGTTGATTTGCGCACTGCTCGACACCACAAACAGCCACGATGCCTCCAAAAGCAGCCCCTCGACCAAGGGAGTTCGTCCATCCCGAAGCTGGACATGCTCGGAAGAAGTGAGTTACCCGACTTTCTTTGCCTCTTCTTTCATCTAGAAAATGCCCCTCCACTAACAGCAACCTCTCAACAGGCCCCCCAGCGCTTTCGCTATCGAGCCCATCTCGGCATTCTACTGCTTCCTGATCGCCAACATCATCTCTGCTCTCTTCGCCCCGATTCAAGACTGCGATGAAACATTCAATTACTATGAACCGACCCATTACCTGTCCCACGGCTATGGCCTACAAACGTGGGAATACTCCCCCACCTACGCGATTCGCAGCTGGCTATACGTTGGTCTACATGCCATTGTTGGGAACATTCGCCGCTTGATGCCACAGTCCACCAAGGCAAGTGCATTGCCGCACTACAGAGTACTACTTGCGACCAATTGCTAACCATCACCAGGTCGGAGAGTTCTTCTTCATCCGCTACGTACTCGCTTTCGGCTGCGCCTTGTGCCAGACCCTTCTCTTCCGTGTCATTAGCCTCACCCTCAATGCACGCATCGGCCTGTTCTTCATTCTGGCCACCGTCTTCAGCCCTGGAAACTTCCACGCAAGCACCGCCTATCTGCCCTCCAGCTTTGCCATGTACATGGCCATGCTGGGCGCTTCGTCCTTCATGAACTGGCGGGGTGGTCTCAAGACCGCTCAAGGCATCTTTTGGTTTGCTGTCGGTGCGGTGGTGGGCTGGCCCTTTGCCGCGGCACTCTGCGCGCCATTCCTCGTCGAGGAGGCTCTCTTCGCTGCCTTGAGTGATACGGACCGCTTGATTGAAGCTATCATGCGCGTGGTGAGGGGCGTCGTTGCGGGCCTCATTGTTCTTGTAAGTTGGCGTACTGATTCATTCGTAACCAATCACTGTCTAATACCAACTAGTTCTTCGATGGCGTTATCAATACCTTCTTCTACAAGAAAATCGAGGTCGCAGCTTGGAACATTGTCAAGTACAACATCTTCTCGGAGACCGGCGGCCCTGAACTGTACGGCACAGAACCTTGGACCTTTTACTTCCGCAACCTAACCCTGAACTTCAACATCTGGTTCGCGCTTGCGCTCGTCTGCCTGCCTCTGTTCTTGCTGCAGAAGATCGTTTCTCCCTCTGGCCAGGGATTCCAGACCGGTCTTCGTGCACTGGTCTTCATCTCGCCTTTCTATCTGTGGCTCGGGATTTTCACTCTTCAGCCTCACAAGGAAGAGCGTTTCATGTACCCTGCGTACCCCTTCCTTGCCTTGAACGCAGCAATGTCATTGCACATTGTACTTACCGCGCTCGGCAACTCCGATCCAAAGACCCTCGTTGGCAAGATCCCTGCCAAGCTCAAGCTGTCCTTGGTCACCATCACCCTGCTACTGTCATTCGATATTAGTCTTTCCCGAGTGTACGGCATTTGGTCTGCCTACTCTGCCCCTTTGAGTCTTTACAAGCCTCTCGGAGCTGGCGTCAGTGGCCAACAAGGCCTTGGTGTGCGTGGCGACAATGTCTGCTTCGGCAAGGAATGGTATCGCTTCCCGTCATCCTACTTCCTGCCTCGCGATATGCACGCAAAGTTCGTTCGCTCAGAGTTCAGGGGCTTGCTCCCAGGTGAATTCTCCGAGGCTCGCACTGGATTCGGTTTCTGGAGCGGTACCTGGATGCCAACGAATGGCATGAACGACAGAAACCAAGAGGATATGGGTAAATATGTCGACCAGAGATTCTGTGGCTTCATGGTGGACACACAATACCCTGAACGAACCGCTCCCCTGCCTCCAAACGAGCCCGACTATATCGCTGATGAAGAGAACTGGGAGATTGTCAAGTGCATCCCCTTCTTGGACGCGGAGAATACCCATGTTTTGGCCAGAGCGCTCTACGTGCCCAACCTTCCGTTCGTCCCAGAGCAGTTTAAGCGGAAATGGGGCCGTCACTGCCTGCTCAAGCACAAGAAATGAAGTGACCCTTCGTTATGATTGTACCTTTGAAGGCGGATTCTTGAGCCATCTTTTAGGAAAGCATAAGGCTGTCTAGGGGGGCTGCCTTTGCAGTTAGGCCGGGCATCTTGACCAAGGATTGACATGGCTCAGCAATCAACTATCCTGATGGCGATGCAGCCGTATTTGTTACAACACGTATCCAGGATGTGAGAGATCGAGAAGCTTCACGGGCAGATAATGTTTCAGAAAGACGATGGCCATATGGCAGTCGCTGGGCACCACAACAGTCTGAGCACCGGATCAACTCTCAGACTTCATAGCTGGGACAAGGTCGTGAGCAGCAGGAAGAACTGTAGAGCAAAGCGCAATCTCCTCCAGTCTTGAGGGGCCAAAGAGATCGCCGGCATTGTCTTGCAGGAAATCACATGAGGTCACCCAGAAGCTTTACAGAACAAGATTTGAGTTCTGTGCCCATCAATAAAGAGCATAAGTACATCTATTCACTACTGTGCAACCTTTCAAATGCTCGAGCATCGATATGCGTTTTTATCATACCTAGGACATGAAATTTCTAGAACGTCATCATGGAAGGCCATTGACTGGACCTAAAAGATGACCGACAAGCCCCGCTTCCAAACAGTCTTCTTCTTCTCAGTCCCTTCGTAGACATCATCGAGCTCCTCCTCGGGCCGTCTTCCCATATCAAGATCAACGCTGTGCAAGTCGACGCCGAAGCCCCAATCCTTGGTGTAGACCTTCCAAAACAAGAAGAGGGAGATGGTGATGGGAGCAGCCAAGTATCCCTGAAAGAAGGATTCTGCGCTCGGCTTCCCTCCGACGGGCTGTACAAGCATGAGTAACATAGTCAACAACGCTTGAAAAGAGGAATGAGATCTGCAGACTTACAAAGAGCGAAGAATAAAACGTCGCAGCAAGCGAACAACAAACCAAAAACACACCAACATGACTCCCCACCACACCCAGCGCAGACCTCCAGGGGATATCCTCGGGACTCCTCCCCTGCACCTTCCACGCCTTGCGGAAGCGGATGTGCGCGATCATGATGCTCGCGTAGGCAAACTGGCCCGAGAGACCCGTGACGGCGAGCAGCCAGTTGAAGACGGTCTTGCTGTCGGCGGCGACGGTGATGAAGGAGATGAAGCCGAAGGCGACCTGGAGCGCGACGCAGTAGATGGGCCGGCCGGACTTGTCGATCTTGGCGAAGATGGAGGGGGCGCGGCCGGATTGGGCGAGGGCTTGGAGGACGCGGGTTGAGCCGTAGGTGCAGCTGTTTGCGACGGAGATGACGGCGCAGGTGATTACTGTGTTTGGAAGTGTTAGAGTCACTTGATGATATAGCTTGAGTGGTATTCAGAACGGGTGTATGGGAGAAGACGAGGAAAATGAGATGATATCAGACGTACCGCCGTTGATGATGTGAGGGAGAACTTGGATGCCGGCGAGTTGGACGGCCAGAACAAAGGGGGATGCCTTTGTATTTGCGCCGCTGGCGCCGAGGAGAACGTCGCTGTCCGAGGGGACGATGAGGCCCATGATGAAGATGTTGAGGATGTAGAAGAGGGCGATGCGCCAGAATACCTGGCGGGTGGCTTTCGGGAGGGTCTTGCGCGGGTTCCTGGCTTCGGCGGCTGCGAGGCCCACCATTTCAGTGCCGCCAAAGGAGAAGGCTGGGATATTTTTTTGTTTAGTTTCCAGAGCTCTCGAACCATTATAGACTTTGACGTGGATATAGGGGCGGTAATGTAGTAAGAGAAGGAGGTGAACTCACCGGCAGTCACGAAGACGGAGCAGAATCCTTGGAAGCCGTTCCTGAAGGCGCCTGGGTCGTGCCAGTATTGCGCGCCGATGTAGCCTCTCGGGTCCGTGGGTACGCCGCCGGCGTTGATGATGATGCCGAGGATGATGAAGCCGATACATGCGATAATCTTGACGATAGCGAGGATGAATTCGACTTATGGTATAGAAGAGTTAGTCACAACATCTCATGTCTCACTTCTAGGGGGCATTGGGATGGGGGCAGCATCGTAGCTTGACTTGAGGGGAGTGTGAACTCACCCTCGCCGTACCCACGGACCCCAAAGACTTGGATGATGATCAACAGAGACATGAAGACGGCGCACCACACGCCGGGGTTGACTTCTTCTCTGCTCTTCCAGAACTCGATTGTGATGCCGGCTGCGGTGATTTCGAAGGGAAGTGTGACCATCCATCCGATGGAGTATTCCCATCCCATTGCAAAGCCCCTGGCGAGACGTTAGACGTCGGAACGGATCTTTATACACGACTACGCAGCTAGAAGGGATCTCACCAAGCTGGGTCTATGAAGCGAACGGCATATTCGTAGAAAGCTCCATTGACCGGGTAGATGATCGCAAGTTCTCCAAGAGCTTGAACGGTACACATCATCATGCAACCAATGATGATGAAGCCTATGAGCTGCAGACCACTCAGCTCCGCTTCAACTTGGTAGATGATATTGATGTAGAGATACTTACCAGAGCAGCTGGACCTCCCGTCCGCAATGCTCCTCCTGTCCCGACGAAGAGACCTGCACCGATAGAACCTCCTGGGAGGAGGCGGATTAAATCAGACTCTGAATGGCTTCCGTGATGAGCGACATACCGATCGCAATCATTTGCATATGCCGACCCTTGAGCGCCCTCGACAACTGCGGGTGCTGTGGCTCGATCTCCCCCTCGCCATTGCTAGACGTGGGCTGAACGGCCGCTTCGCTGGCATCGAGCTTCTTCTCCTCTACAGTCATTCTGTAAAACGATGCAAGTAGTGTTTTTGTGTTTCAAAGGTCAATTGATCTACGTATTCTCAAGGGACGCCCAGACTCTACGCGGGATTCCGTCTGCTTAAAGCAATTCAATCCTCGTCCGATTGTATGCGACATTATCTTTGCACGCGATTTCGCGCCCCTGAACTGCATCAACCCCCCATTCTCGAATGGTGCAACGACAAGGTCACGCTTATCAAAATCCTGGGAAATGTTCAGGATGCTGGTATCAGAGCGTTGCTACGCAGATAGTTAGCGACTGTTGGTGGTTGGGATCGACGTCACTGGGGGCGCGGGTTTACGCCGGGCGTTGAGACTCGGTCAATGGGAGCAATGAGCATGGAATTCCTCCTTCTCGTACTTCTTGGCAGTCGTATCGCTCGTCTCTTTTACTCCGTTTCGAGAACAGATGTTGCCGGCAGATCTCTTGACACGAGATGTGAGTTCCGTCATGAAGTTACTTCAGCTGTATTGCACCAATACGGAAGATGGTGGGTAGTATCTTCATCATAACAACTCGCACGTCGCAACTATTTCGGTCCGTCTTCACTCCGGAGCGAAGATAAGATGCAATCCCGGCAGATCAAGTACGATGCCCCGATGATAAAAGGGGAAGGCGGGGGGACCTGATAAGAGCCCTCGGGGTGATGTTGAAAAGATGGTGGGGTCGTATCGGAGGGGTGCCCGGTGAGTGGGTCCGATACGGAGTCGTCTCCGGTCCCTCGTACTGAGTGCTGCCCGGATGGGGTAATAGCAACCTACGCCACGTGCGCTTCCCCTCACGGACGAGCCGTAGCTTATCTACGCCCGCTCACTGCGGCCCACGGCAGCCAACGACACACGTATCCGATAGCCAGTTGGCGTTGATGCCGTTGTGGCTGTCGAGTGTCAAGGACGCCCGAACTTGCGGACGGGCATAGAGTTTGTCAATTGTCAGCGAATCAGTTCCTCCGCCATGGAGGTCCAAGACTGAAGCGTCATCGCTTGTACACTGGGATCACCATGCATCTGGTTCCGGGTATCGGATGTATACTAGACTAGTTGCGGTGGTGTTTGAATCGGCATAGCTCCGAAACGGCACGATCCGGTGCGATAGAGGTTGGGCATTTAGAGCAACCCTCATGCCATTTCCCTCCTACTTAGATACCAAGCGCAAGGTTATATCGCTTCACAACTCAAAGTACTCTCTTCATAACCCTGCAGCCATCAACTCCTCCATCACACCATAAACAGAGACACAGCTGTGCCCCTACTACGCCAAAGATGAAGTCCTCTTTGGGACTCTTCGCCGCCAGGCGTTCGTGGGGTACCACGATAGCCGTCAGATCTGATAAGCGCGCCTACGGGAAACCGACAGAGCCAAGACAGTCACTCGGCGCCGCCAACTCACCACACGCCTCAATAAACGACACAACTCCCTTGACGTTGAAGCCGGCTCTGACGCCAGCAAAGACAAACAGGAAGCCCGTCGATGGGTTCCCGTTGTCCGGCATGCCGACGGGCACACTCCTACGGTCCCTCCTCGTCACCACAATCTCCTCCAACCGCTTCCTCCTCATCCCCGCACTCAAAACCTTATCTTTCCTCGCCAAGCCGGGGCGGACGATCTTGTTCGACGTCGACCGCAACCCCGTCTTGCACAAGATTTTGCGAAAGACGTTTTATGACCAGTTTTGTACCGGCGAGACGCCGCAGGAGACCAAGGCGACTGTGCAGAGTCTCAAGGATTTGGGGTTCAGGGGGGTGATTCTCACGTATGCTAAAGAGACTGTCTTTGATCACTTGACGCAGTCTTCTGTTGAGCATGGGAAGCTTGTTGGTGCGTCGGCGGATGGGTTTGATGAGGATATTGAGTCGTGGAAGAAGGGTACCCTCGAGACCGCTGCGCAGATTGAGGAGGGTGATTACCTCGCCATTAAGTAAGACACAACATTCTCATGCAACCCTGGGTCAGAGATGCTAATCAAGTTCTAGGCTGACTGGTGCCGGCCGTGCCGTGACCACCTCATTCGCAAACAATGAACTACCGCCACAGCAAATGCAAGATGCTTTGACTGAGATTGCGACGATATGCAAACAGAGGGGTATCAAGATCATCGTCGATGCCGAGTCAACACACTTCCAGAAGACCATCGACAGAGTGACACTCGAGCTCATGCGTCGCTTCAACACGGATGGAGTCGCATCCATCTACAACACTTACCAGGCCTACCTCAAGCACACGCCCGTTAACGTCACGAACCACCTCACCGAAGCTGCCAAGGACGGATTCACCCTCGGACTCAAACTGGTCAGGGGAGCTTACATCCTCTCCGATAACAGGTCAATGATCCACGACACCAAGGAGGATACTGATCATGCGTACAACTACATCTCTCAAGGGGCTGTAAAGCGCAGCATTGGCGAGTTTGGCACATCAAAGGCCTTCCCGTCAGTCGATCTGTTCTTGGCCAGCCATAACAAGGAGAGCCTCTTCGCCTCGTTGAAGCTACACCAGGACCGGGTCAAGAATGGCATGCCCACCGTCCCGATATCCTTTGGCCAGCTTCACGGTATGTCGGACCAAGTCAGCTTCTCGTTGCTTCAGGCGAAGAAGGAGGGCGTGGAGAGCCCCGCTGTGTACAAGTGTTCTACGTGGGGCACCATGAGTGAGTGTCTGGCGTATTTACTGCGCAGAGCTGTGGAGAACCGCGATGCGGTGTTGAGGACAACGGATGAGCACACCGCGGTGAAGAGAGAGTGTTGGAGGCGGATGAAGTCGGCGTTTGCTGCTTGAAGTGAGTCGGAGACAGCAGAAGATAGATGAATTGAAATGCAGCGGTTGTCATTCGTGCATCATACAAAGAGAATGCGGTAAACGTCCTTTCAGAAATCCTGCGACATAAAACTAGAAACAACTAGATACATTAAACTCTGGCCTGGTTCCCGGTTTTACTGAGCATCTATGGTATGAACAATGTTGTCGTCAACTAGTTTGCAACCTTGATCATGGCTCTATTGTCTCCAGCGACCAACCACGCTAATGAGATTGCTTGACTCACTTCCAACCACTAGTTGTCCTCCCCTCTACTTTGCGGGGCTGGATCCAGCCCATGGCGGTAGCCAATCTGAAAAGACGGTCTAAAAGGAAGCTAAGTAGAGCCATCTCCCGTACAGTTGTAGACGGTTTCACTAAAATGTAAAATCGAAGGATCAGAGGTATCGAAGGAGTACTCGCGTATGCTGTCGTCGACAATGCCATAAAGGTACCCGTCATTCGTGGTTGCAATAGCCGAGAACTTTGCTAGCTCCCCACCTGATTTTTCAAGCGTGATCTTACTCATCGTCTGATTGTGCTGTCCTATGATACGGCCAGTCATTGTTCCGTCGGAGTTGAGTGCTAAGTAAACGCTGTCTAACCAATTGTTTCGCATCGTAACGGCAAATTGTGACCTCGCTATCGATTTTGAACTTTGGGTCGGAGAGAGACTTTCTAGAATAGCACCGTCTGAATATACAGGTGGAAACATTAGAAAGATCTCATTGAGTAGTCCTGCTTGACAAGCCAATGGGTATGTGCAACTTACCTTGATTCCAGATTGTCTGATTTGCATCATACCTCGCTGCCATCATGCTGACCTTAGATGTTGAGGCGTCCGTCGCCCCTGGAGCCTTTGCTACGAGACTGACTTCATCAAGCATGGTGCCACCGAATTGTGTAATTACAGCCAGACTTGTGTTGGTCGTCCAGGCCGGCATATGATCTAGCTGCCGTGGCGAAGTGTAGCGCGCACTATCATTGGAGACGAAGATCTTCCCATTCAGCCCCTGGTAAGCAATCAGTCGATTGACTCGCGCAGCGTCTTTTGAACCTTCGTCATCCTCGTTTGCGGGACGTTCTGTCAATGTTGTCGCAAGTTGTGAGCCGGGCATTGGGCGTAACTTAGCGTCTGTTACCTGGCCGTGGGTGAACCAGTTAACGCCACCTTTTGCGCTGTCGTCACTGACGTCGCGTATCATTTGATCTGTACTCAGAAAGAAGAGCCTAGTGTCGCCACAACCATAGTTGTTGCAGGCCACTGCTGCCATGGGAGCACCGGGAGGAAGGGTGACTGCATCTTCTGTGAATTCAAAGAATAGCGTCAAGTTTGTGGTCGTCCAACTCGTTGAAGGTGCTAGTAGATTTCGCGCCATGAGAGCGCCAGAACCATCTTGGAAGAAGACAGTCCTCTGCGCATTCCCTTGGACCGTTCGGTTCGCTGCTGCAAGCCTTGATTCGTCAAGTATGCAGTGGCGTTTAGAGTCTTTGGCGGTATCCCGACGGCTGAGCACACCTCCAGCAACACCACCAGCAATGGCTCCAATGAGTATAACCAAGCTGATAAGAAGCACTATGATAAACACTCGTCGGGAAAGACCACAGATGGTACCTTTCTGCTCAGGCTTGGTTGTTGAGTCGTCATATTGCTGGGGAAAGGGCTGGTCGTAGCTCTGTTGATCCTGCTTCTGGCGGATGTCCGACGTTCGTTGAAGGTACCGGCTCTCAGTATCCCAGGCATTTGCTCCTTGACCACGTTGTACCTCAAGGCCGGCCTCTGGTCGACGAGGGTCCACCTCGAGGGTGCTGTAAGTCTGCGCACCGGCCATTGACACTCCAGCGTGAAATGAGCTCGATTACTGTTGTTGGATCGTTGCAGCTTGTGACAAAACAAAGATTGGAGAGTAAGAAAGAGTAGAAGTCCAGAAAGACGAGACAACTCGTACCTCAGGGTTATGTGGAAGCTTATTCCACCATTCCGGCGCCGAGGTCGATGCAGTCTATCTGAAATCCTTCACATGGGTGACGAGGCTCGGCCCAAATAGCATTAGTAGTTTCAGTACACAAGAGAGCACTCCAGCCTCCGTGATATCAGTGCTTTTCGACTGCATAAGGTTTTACATGATTCGTGGAAACTCCTTACGCGATCAGCGGGATACACAGTATTAATAATGTCCATGTAACACCAAATGCAACGCCAGGGGCTGAATAGATACTCGCAACCTTCCCTCGTCACAATCAGGCTCGCCATTTTCGGACATTCTGCGTCAGAACTGCTCCTTCCGGAAGTAAAGATCGACCCAGCTGAACAATTGCGCCCCCAACTGTGCATTCATTTCATCCCTCCTGTTATCACAACGCATCAAAACGCTACAGTCGATCAGCAGGCTGGCGCATCTATGGAAATAAGGCGGTACACGTATCATTCCCCGTAACACAGAAGAAGGCTGTGATACTTGGCCCCCAGTAAACGAAGGTATCACGCATGCGGCAAGGCAGATAATGTTTCTCACGTCAGGCCGGACAAGAGCCGCCGGTGTTTAGTCTAAATAAGGACCTTTCCTAGGGTTAGAAGATGTTGTAGTTGGTGAAGCAGGTTGCAGTCCAAGATTTCTTTTCTGTAAGTAATGAAATCAGGCTAGCATGTAAGTGACCGATCTGGATTTGGGATGAACATGCATAACCGGGGTTGATATCCGAGTCCCACTTATCAATGCGAAGTCTTTTTGTCCTAAACCAATGAAAAGTGATGGAACCATCACCTGAAATCGAGGATGTTGGGTGCAGGGGTGCGCGTCCATTCAGTCAAGAGGCCTGTCCTTCCCAGGGAAACGAGATCATGGATCAAAGAAAACAAAATTAATGGCTGTTGGGAGAAGAGCAAAGTCCACGCGCAGTTACGAGAAAGCGTCTACAGGTAGCAACAAGTGTCATTTGACAAGTGTTAATGACTCTATTTTGACTGTGCGTTCGTCTAAGAACTGGCTATCTAAGCCGTGGAGGAAGGCCCGAGGGAGGTTCGCATCTCGGGCCGAGTGGGTCTCTCCGGTCTGGTATGGAGCGATGCACCTTTGAAGTGACCAGGATGAAATCCCACCATGCAGAATCGCGAATCGCGCCAAATGTGACCAGATACATGGCCAACGGTCAAGTGCCCCCAATGGTTGATAGTTGATATACTTCCACTGCACCTTTGATCAGATATGCGAAGTCCTTTTGTTCTTGGCCATCGAAGACGTGCCTAAGTAGCCCTCAGCAGCTTCCATAACGCCAAGACGACCTCACTTTGCTAAGGGAGCGATTCTACCACTGTTCCTGTTTCATACCCTTCTCGAGCACCGAGCAAAGGCCACTGGGTTCTGTCAAGAAATCAGCTATCTTTAAGTCGCAAGTACTATCGAGTCACGATACTATACTTGGCTTGTCCACCACGCTATGGGTACCCGGCGCGATGTTGAGACACACTTAGTCACAGGGAAGACCTACGCCACAGAGGAAGTCTGGGACTGCCACCGTTCGATTATTACCAAACTCTACCAGGATGATAGAAAGCCGTTGAAGCAAATTAAGCTGATTATGGAGCGTGATTACAACTTTCATGCCACGTGAGCTTCGCCCGAGAGCACTGCATACGTATCTAGCAAAGAGCTAACGATATCCAAAGTGAAAGAATGTACAAGACTCGCCTTCGGAGCTGGGGGCTCGAGAAGAAGCTCAAGGAGTCCGAGGCCTTGCATATAGCCCAGCTTAAAAGAGAGCGCGAAGCTATGGGAAAGAAAACAGAGTTCTACATTCGAAACCAGCGAGTCCATTGGGAAAGAGTAGAGCGCTATTTGGAGAGACGTCCCGATTTGCGCCACAAGCTTCGTGCCTCCGCTAAGACTCCCGCTAATGCAGCCCTCGACATAATCTGCCGAACACCCTCGCCATCTCTTGAACTTCCCGCTTTCATAGGTGGGCCCCCTGAAGTACGGCTACCTGAAGAGATGCTGCGGATCTTCAAGGGCTACTTTGAGGGGGGTTTGGAAGGCGGATGGGCAATAGAGGAGGACATGATACATGGATTCGACGATGAGTTCGGTCAGTTACGGGTCATCGAAATGCGCACGGATCTGGATAATGCAATTACCTTATTGGGGACGAACAAGCTAGAGGCTGCTTTTCGCGCCTTGAATAATAGCCTCGATTCGCTCGGCCACGCCATAAAAGAGCAAGACCCGCTTCTCTTTTACATCCTGTCCTACCGCACCATGCAGCTTGGGCCTAGGATATCCGACCCTGTTGTTGCTTTCATCCACAAGATGCACGAGACGATATTGGGCCCTCAACATCCCCTTGCTCTTGTATGGAGCAGGTTCAAGTGCCTGTCACTTGAACTTCGTGCTACGACCCTCGGCATGATGGCTGGCAGCAGTGTTCAGCTTCTCAAAGGACAACAGGGAATCTTGAATAGAGTCGTAGCACTAGCTCTCGGCTCGACGTCAAATGTTCTCGACAGACCAGGTGAGACAGACGTAAGCCAGTTTGGCGAGCTCCTATCCAAATACACTGCCGCCAGCGAAGCACACTTTGCAGAAGGAAATTACCAAAGCTCCTGCGAATGTCTCTCGGTAGTGGCCGGGATCTATTCATGGGGACAGGAATATGAGCTAGCAAAGGAAGCTCTGGCACGCGCACACTCTCTGATACAGGAGAACAAGGGAAATCCTGAGAGGCCATGGCTTCTCTTGGAGCTGTCTCACTACGAAGTCATGGCTCGGCTATGCTATCAGACTGGTTCAGTTGAGGAGGCTGTCGCGTATGGGTGCAAGGCATATGAGCATGCGGCAGAGCATTTTCAGAGACAAGACAAGCACCAATCACTAAGGGCTATTCGAAACCTCATCGACCTCTATCGTTCAGCTGGCCAAGCAGATGAAGCTGAGCGATAGTACAACATACTAATTACAAACATGTCAAGGAAGGGGAAGGCCTAGAGCTTGTAGGCACAGCAATCCAAGTTTCTCAACAATATTCTTTTTTTCTAAGTTCAAACTCATGGGTCATTTCTAAGCTACAACAAGCAATCTGTCGGATTAGAAGTCCAATTCGACCTCGCAGCAGCGCAGGGGCCACTTATCAATCGTATAGTCAATTATAACAACCTACCTAACTTATAATTAAAATCTCCTTTCTACACATACACAATAGAATTATATAATTAATTAAACTACTACTACGTTAACCCACGGTTTAAACTAATCAACTAATATCCCTATAATAAGGATACTAACACTAATTAGTAATTAATTTCCATTATTATAAATTAGCAAAGTATCTTATACGTAAATAAAACGACCTCTTTAAACAAAACGTAACAAAAGAATTATACTATCTAGCCTTACGAAAAGTAAGTAATAAAACACAAATTTCTATAATAAAATAAAATAAAAAGATCGTAGCTCTTAACTACTTATAGAAAATTAACGTCTATTATATTAAAATAACCCCCGCTAATTAATAAAAGTACTAAAGTAACCGAGCTACTATTATTAACCTTATGTATATTTCTATTACTTAATTTCATTATAGCTAGCCCGTAATTAAAAAAACAACCTACGTAATAAAAAAAATTACTTATGTAATAATTACCTACTTAGTTAACTAGTATAATAAACGAGCCTTACTATATAATATAAAAAGCACTACGTAACCTATAAAAAAATCCTTAAATTAAATTCTACCTTCCGCTTCTTACTTAATATTTAGCTTTATATAAAACTTATAATAAAGTTAGTAACGTATAAAAAAATTAATTACTATAAAAATCTTATAAATCTAACCTTAAGGCCTGCGATCTAAATAATTTCCTTATAACCCCCTTAACTACTACTAGAATATTACTACGGAATACTATATAAGAGGTACTATAAAAAAAAAGAATTTAAAAATTATAATAATTACAAAGACTAGTAATTACAAAACTTCAAAACGTAATAGCTAAGGTCTTTAATACTAACACTTTAAATATCTTCTTAAACCTTATTAAAATTAAAAAAAAAAGCACTATTTTTAAAAAAAAAAAAAAAAATCCTCTAGAGGGCCTTTAAAAAGCTCTTTTATATTACTATTCCATAGCACAAAATTACTAATTTTAAAAAAATAAAAATAAACTACTAACTAATAATAATTTATTTAATATATATATATACCTCTCGGGTTTTAATTTAAAAAAACACTACGTAATTAAAACGTCGTTAAGCTACCTATAAATCTATTTCTAACGCTAATTAAGGGGCAAAAAAACTATAAAAAAATAATAAATAACTATATTAACTAAAAAGCTAATACTAATAAGGTAAGGTATAAAAAAAAAAAGTAAAAGCTTCTAAACCCTAATAAATTTAGCGAATAATAATAGTATATTAATATTATAACTAGTAAATAGCTCTAACATAACCCTATTAAAATTAAATACGCTAATTTTAATAAATTAGAGTACGAGCTAGGGTATAACGAAGGGTAAGTTAATATATAATTTAAAAAAAAGGATTCTTATCCTAAATAATTAAGTCGTAATTAATCTAAAGTACTAAGGAACATAAGTATATAAAAAGACTAATAACCCTAATAGTAAGTAAATTAATATGGTATTAGTCTATATTATAAAAATTTATACTTAGAAAAGTTTTGAAGGGTAACCCCTATTTTATAAAATCGCTAACGACCTAGGTAACTAAAAAAATAAATAGTTTGCTAGTGCTAATCTAAACGTTATAAAAAAGGTTAATTAATTTTTTTATTACTAAAGTATTTTATTAGCATAAGGGGTAAAACAAAGAGCCTATAAAACACTTATTATAATAATCGTAACTAACGAATTTATACTATAAGATTAATACTAAGTTAATAAAATAGTATTAAAATATAACGAGTTTAATAAATAAGTAAACTAACTAGACTTTTACTAAAAATTACTAATAGTAATATCTTAACGCTAGCCATAACACGAGCTAAAAAATTACCCCTAAAAATAACTAATAATAATTTTATTAATTTCTATAACTAACTACGTAACGCTACTAATACGTAGTATACTACTAGCTAGCTAACAAAGTATAAGATTAATTACGTAAAGTTAATATAATTATTTTAACTTATAAAAGACTTACGAAAAGGGTAACCTAATAATTATAAACACATAAAATTATAAACCTTACGAAAATATTTTCTAAAAAAATATATTTAAAGGAAGTATAAAGTTTTATAAAAACCCTTATAATATTTTTTGATTATTATAAAAATTAGTATTAGAGTAGTAGTACTACTTAATAATTAACGTTATACTAACTAGTAAAGCTATAGAATATTATTATAAAGCAGTACGTATATATAATCGAACTAACTTTCTTAATATTATTAACGCAATCCGAAGCTACTTCGAGACTTATAATAAGAGTTTAGAGCTCTTATCCGAGCTAAGGGTACTTTTATTTAAATCTATAGCTAGAATAATAAAAAAAAAATCAAAGCTCGAGATTTTTAAAAAGCTTATTAACTATATTAACAAGCTAGCAAAGACGTAGCTAAATAAAAAGATAAATAAGTAAAAAATTAAATATTTCTATACCGTAGTATAAAGAGTTCTAAAAGCAAGGATAACTCTATACTAACTACTTAAAAAATATAAAATACTCTATTTAAAACTAAAATCTAGCTTTAATATTAAGGCCTAAATACCTCGCTAGGCGCACTTCTAATCTTATAACGGCCCTTACTAATAGTACTAAATTAATTATATATACTAAAATAAAGAACGAGAGGCTAAGTATAATAGCCGCTAGATTAAAAAAATAAATTTTTTAATTAGTTACTAATTTAATTTAAAATAGGGGTAATAAAAAAAGAAATATTTTATATATAAAAAAAACGGCTATTAATTAAATAATTATTTTAAAAAAGAGTATACTAAATTGTATGAATAATATAAAAAATTAAAGGGTATATAGAGTAAAACGAATAGCAATCAATTCAACTACTTCCTTATTACTTACAAGGTAGTAAATAAGTAAAAAGAACGACACTACTAAAATAGGCTATCCTAAGAGGTATTAAAAATAATAAGGATTTAACCATATATAAAAAAATTAATAATAACAAATTTAATAATCTTAACTATTCCTTCTTTACCCCGTTAATTACTAAAAATATACTATACTAAATAAATAAAAATAATATAAGTTCTTAATAAATAGGCTTTCCTATATAATTAAAATAAGTAAATCCCCTAGAGGATAAGTTTGCTAAATATTGTAGTACCTAATAACTTTAATCTAAAAAACATTACTATAAGTACTTAAAAAGTCACTAGCAAAAATCTTATTAAAAAAAAAGAAGTAATAGAGGGGCTAAGAGCTCTTTTTTTATACTCCTTAAAAAAACTAATTAATAATACTACCTAAGTATTCTATACTAATAAGCAGTACGGCCCAAAAATCTTTTATAAAATTATCCTAAATATAGGAGTATTATAATAATTAACTAGAAATAAAGGGCAATTCTAAGCGCTCTAAAAAATATCCCTAATTATATTAAATACGTTAATAACGGGTATTATAAAAATTAGCTTCGGCCTAGGTAAAAAAATATATATTTTAAGTATAATAAAAATCACTATACGCTTCGGCATAATAATCTTTATATCCTCCCTATTAATACACTATTCTTACTATATTTAAAAATATAAATAAATTAAGGATCGTATTTAATAATATAAAAATTAACTATTTAATAATTAATACTTCGAGCTCGTTAAATAATAATAAGGATATGCGTTTATAAAGCTCGAATTAGATATTAAATTTATTAATTATTTTATAAAGAGCAAACTAAAATAATTATATAAACGCTTCGGCTACTTGTTAATTACGAAATTATATAACTTCCTTAAGTATTTAAAAATAATATAAAAATAGGAGCTCTAAAATAGCTAACGAGGGTATATTACTAATACTAAATAAATATATAAAGCCCGCGCAAATTTAAATTTAAATTATATAACGAGCTTAACTTTAATTAAGAAATCGTTATTAATATCTTTTATTTAAATAATTGCTTAATATTATATATTAATAAGGCTATAATATTCTAAAAAGGATAATTTTTTAAGATATATAAACTAAGACTATTTAGTTAATGCTAAAAAGGCTTAAATTGATATATACTAAGGATTACTAAATAGGATTAGAACTAATACTAGTACTAGCTTTAAATTAATAGAGTTTAAGAATAATACTACTACTTATAATATATAACTAACGTACTTATTAAAACGTATTATAGTATTAGTAAAGTAAAAAAATATAATAGCTAAAAGAGTATTTAAAATTATTTATAATAAGAGCCTAATACTATGGATAAAAGTATTTTTAAATAGTACTTAAATATTATAACGATACTATAAGCTTAAAAAGGCTAATCCTAATACTTTTAATATTTAGAATATACTTAAAAATAATAACGGCCTTGCTACTATTACTAAATATAACCTAGCGAGCTTAAGTAATTAAAAAGTAATAAAAACTTTAAAGCGAATATAAAATAGTAAACTAATAAAACTATTGCTACTTATAATAAGCTAAATATAAGTACTAACCTTAATATATTATTAAATTTAGATATTAGAGTATAAAAAGAAATTACTAAATAGTAAGTAAGCTATATAAACTAATCTCTATTAATAAACGGTTATATATCGTTGCTAAAGATTAGAACTAACTACTTAAAATATTAATTATAATAATACGCCTATATTATACTAATCTTAATAAAAAGATTTTAATACTATAAAAAAAGAGAGCTAAAAGAATCCTCTTAGTAACCTAATAATTAAAAAAATCATCCTTAATAAAATCGTTATTATAAAATAAATAAATAATAAGGGAAGAAAAAGTATCCTTTTACTAACAAAAAATAACTAAAAAACTATAAAAAGGTACTACTATAATAATTTGTTATTAATAATAAAATAAATACTATATTTTATATAACTAAAAAAGCTAATTTTATGCTCGCTATATAATTATAAAAAATAGTATAATTAAAATATTTAAAAAGCTATATAAAGGATTAGATCTTGTTAAAATAAATATATTATAGAATTGAGAAGTTTATTAATTTATTTTCTACGATCTAATTAAATACGTAAATATTTATATTTTTAAATTATATATAATATGAAAAATAAAAAAAGTACTCTCTAGCTATATAAAAATCGAAGTACGTTATTTAGGGTATAGTAATATTGAAAAAGTGCTACTTACTTAGTTACTTATAGTTTAATAATATAACTAGCGCTTTATAATAATACTAATAGTATTACTATGGTAAAAAATACTAAATTTAGAGTTATAATATTACGTAAGTATATACTTAATTAACTACTAGGCTTATAAAAATCCGCATACTTATTAAAAAAATAATTAATAAATACTTAGAAAGTACGATTATTAAAATACTTAAACTATTATATAATCTCGTAAAGTTAAGAACTTACTAATAAGTAATATACTATAACTTTTATATTAACTAATTATTAATAATTATATTGATATATAATCCTTACCTCTTAATTTCTATATATATAAATAATCTATTTAGTATTGTTAGAATATAAATAAATAATATACTAAGTTTATTTAATACTGAGTTTATAAAAAGGAGGACGAGGAGCTTTAGAAAGTAATATTCGTAACTAAGCTAAAAAGATCCTTATAACAAAATCCTTATTAGTATTCAATAAAGGATCCTTATAATTAAAAAAATAATATAATTTTTAATAAAAGGATAAAGCAAAAGATTAGCTTCGTTAACTTAATATCCCTAATTATAAAAATAATATAGGGCTAAGCTCGTATAAAAGTATATATTATGAATATTTATTAACTTAAAGCTATTTTTAATTACGCTAGAGCTATATAAACTATAGAGCTTATAAAGTATAATTTTAATATTCTTAATTAATAATTCTAATAATAATAAAATAACTATAACTATAATCTTGTATATTAGCTTATTAACTTAACTATTATAAAGCTCTACGTATTTATTAATAAGTTATTCGTAAATAATAATAACCTAACCTTATAATTAAAATATATTATTATCCTCGCTAATAAAACCCTTAGTAAAAATAACTTTATAATCCGGGGTAATATCGGGTAATATAATTTATTATTTATTAATAAAAATAAATAAATTACTAAGAGCGTACTAGTATTTAAAGTCTATAGGATAATAAATAATATAAATATCGCTTACGCAATTTCTATTATATTAAAAAAATTATAAATTAACTCGACCTTTTACGATCCTTATAATTATTTATATTAATTTATATTTATTATACGAGTACCTCGTTAAATTAAGTACTATAAAAAAAGCTCATAATTAATATTATAACCCTTAGGTAATCGTATAAATAATAAAAATCCTCGAGATTTATTAAATTAATAAAAATAATAACCTAGCTAATGCTTTTATAAAAACTATACTTAATAAGAGGTTAAAATAATTCGTTAGTAAGGGAAAGCTATAGTATAAAAAAGATAGGTTACTTATAAAAAATAAAAAAAAGAAGAAAAAGGAGTAAATCTAACGGGCTAAGTAAAAGTCGAATTATACTTCTAATTGCTACTATTAAATAATAAAAAAAAAAAAGTTAATATTAAATTAAAAATCTAATTTAACCTCGTAGTAGCGCAAGGGCTACCTATTAATTATATAATTAATTATAATAACCTACCTAACTTATAGTTAGAATCTCTTTTCTACACGTACATAGCAAAATTATATAGTTAATTAAACTACTACTACGTCAACCCACGGTTTAAACCAATCAACCAATATCCCTATAATAGGGATACCAACACAATCTCTTTGTGCTAAATCTAGCAGTCCGTGACGTTATAGCCAGCAGCCAGAACCAACTTATCAAAGTCGGCAGTGGCATCCACAAAGGGGAAGGTAGAACGGTTACCAGCGACATCAAACTCATTAAGGTCGTGGAAGTACTCGTGCGAGATGTAAATGCTGTTTTGGATCTGAACAGTAGCAGTCGGTGACCCCCACGTCGCGATATCAGTCGTCGAGTTGTCCATAACCTTGCCAATGTACTCGACCGAAGCAAAGCCATCCTTGGACGCCCACAGAGTGATGGCCTGCAGCCCGTTCTCAGAGCACAGCAGGACATCGCGGTTGTAGCGAGCCGGGTTCAGCAGACCGTCGCACTCGAGGTCGCTGGCGGTGTAGGAGCCGTCCGCGGGCCAGGTCATGCTGACGTTAGTGGGCGCCGGGCTGGACGAGCCGACGTCGAAGGAGAGGAAAGTGCCGAGGTAGGGAGCGGTGATGACGAGCTTGTTAGAGGCCTCGTGGAAGATGATGCCGAGGTACATGTACTTGCTAGATGAGCTCGGCTCGCCAATGTACCAGCTCGACAGTTCGCCGTCCTTGGTGATCTTGGCGATGGCGGGGACGTGGAAGACCGAGGGGACGTAGGTGTTGCCCTCCTTGTCCTCTGCAAAGTCTTGATATCCTCCGCCAGTTGAGTTGTTGATTGCCAGTTTGGACGTGAAGTCTGCCAGGTCGACCGTGTACGCGGCGGAGTTCGTGTTAGTATCCCAGCGAATGACCTTGTTGCCGCCGGTCATGTTCGAGCCGGAAGTCACAAATGG
The DNA here is from genome assembly GCF_011075155.1 of Colletotrichum scovillei. NCBI lineage: Eukaryota > Fungi > Ascomycota > Sordariomycetes > Glomerellales > Glomerellaceae > Colletotrichum > Colletotrichum scovillei. The sequence goes on along the minus strand of NW_023336265.1, from coordinate 2,524,513 downwards.
CTCTCCGCTGTTGGCGGAAATGAGGATGGACTGAGTCGTCGCGTCATAGTCGATGCCGGATACGTGGTAAGGGTCCACGCCAGTGATGCCGTCGAAAGAGAGGATGTCGTAGGTTGCCTTGTACGGATCGTAGACAAGGACAGTAGAGTTGAAGTTGGCACTAAAGTTTGGGCGACCAGATTAGGATATGAGATGTGACGAGATCGGACGTCGGAGAGTTGCAATGCAACCATACCTTATATAGAGCTTGCAGTGAATAGGGTCCCAATCCAGATTCTCGGGATAGAGCTTATAGTTCTCGATTTCGAATGTACCACTTACAGCTGCGCAGTTTGCGGTTTCTGCCAGCTTGAATGGGAACGCAGAGACAACAGATGCCAAGGCGGCAAGGCCCGTCAAGCCTGTTGAAAGAGTGGAGTGCATCTCGAGAATTGCAATGAGTTTTTATGAACGAATGTATTGGCTTGAAGTCCTTGTTACGGTCGAAGTGAGAGTGAAGAGACTATGAACATGAAGCTACGAGGCGAGAGTCTCTTGACCCTTTTATCGTTCTTCTCCTCGTCCCCGATGATCGCCTCCCCATTCCCACGAAGTAGCCGGTCAAGACCGTTGAACCAGTCAGTCCACTACGTGGTGGAAGACTCGGGAAGCCCGTATAGTGACTTCATGGAGGCTTAACAGGCATACACCTGGAACGATCGTCTGTCAAATCCATCAGCTAAGCATTTCTTGGCAACCGCGCGGATGAGGGCGCCTATAAGAAGTCTATAAAACAGGTTGCTAAGCGGGTCTGAATGCTTGTTTGTTGGGTCAGGCCTGAGCCTAATCCTGTAAGTGAAGCATTTGCTGGAATAACCGCACGAAGTTTTCCTAATACGGCGCGGAACGCCGCCCACATTCCGAGAACCTGTCAATAGGCCCTGGAGGTACACCAAAGTTGCATGGAAGGGGGCCTGAAAAGGGGCGCAAAAGGGGTTGTTTACGAGTCAGTCTTTCAATGGCATGGGCTATGCTCTCGTTGCTTTTTGGTAGAGCTTTTTTTTTTTTCGACTACGCCCGCCCACATCCCGACAACTCTTCTCGGTTAGACCGGATCAGTCCTTGGCTATGGTAATTCGATTCCCAGAGACTCAACTTCATGGGGTGGTCAAAGGCGAGTGTCTCGAGCTTCGCTTACAGAAAACTTGACATTGTTCAAACCCACTCGTCGTACGATCCTTCGGGTTGCTAACTAACTCCTACGTCATCATAGTCTAAGAGGCAAACTTGCCGTGAAGTTGGCGCAGTGAAAGTCCGACAACTGTCACTTGATCTTGGAAGTGAAGAGCCAAAATTCAACAGCATCTCATTCCAAGATATATCTTTTTTGCGTTATCAGACGCCAAAGTCTCTTCGCCATCTCAATGGTCGGTATGGGGTCAGCTAATCAGCAATTGGATCAGTGCGGCCGATGAGCTCGCATCTTCGGCTTATTGAGTCAGCGGCTCAGCCTGTGCCTTGTGTCCGTTGCCCGGCCCGGCACGGAGGGTCCCCGTCGCAAATTGATGACCGCCTTCCATTGCCGGGTCGCCGGATTATCACGATCCACCTAAGGTACGGAGTCCATACATGAGAAATTCAGACGGCCTTCAACCTTTAATCATCTAAGGGGCTCGGCCTTCTCTGTGAATCTCTCTGTCATGTCTGGGTGCTTTACCTCTTTCTAGTCCATGTCCTCCGCAATGCTACGACTTGCAGGCATGAGATCCTTCGCAATGTCATAATCGTCGAGAAAGATGCCCAGTCCTAGCTCGTGGCCGACGACCTCCAAAGTGGCCAACACAACAGGATCCCGGTCATTACTGTATGCTTTCTGAAGTGTGTTATGAGGAATAGAAAGTAGTGATAGTGATAGTGATAGTAGCAGTAAATAGGGATAATAGAAACAGAGCGAAGGTATTGAGCGGCAAACTGTTATGTCACCATCTTAGCCAGTCTTGTGCTAGAGCAAGTAGAGATGCAGCAAAACTGGATTTTGAATTTTAGGCAGTTGTTTCCAGGCTCATGTAGTATTGTGTATAGGCACATCAGAGCCAACCTCAATGTCATATGATACTCTTGCAAGATGAACAGTATGATAGGAAAGGCTACAGATATCAGTCTATGTCATGGCTTTACATATATCTCAACTCCAATGGGTATCACTCAGCCAGCAGCGTACTGACTCTTCTTCCTCAACCTCGGTCCAAACTTCCAAAGCAACAGCGGGCCGGGCCACCCGATAGCAACACCCAACAGCGCGAGCAGCGTGTTGCCCCAGCCATAATCCAACTTGTTATACAAACTCGGCGCAAACAACGGGAACCCGAACCCAGCCAAACTTCTTAATACCGTCGCCGCCGCGACGGCACTAGCCGCATAACGCGTATACGTGTCGACCAAGAAGCCCTGGATGCACTGGAACCCGATAATCACGCCGGCGCTGAACAGCGTCGCGCCAATGTTGGGCCAGATCCAGTGCGTGTGGTACTGCGACGTCCAGCCGTAGATAATGAGACCCATCGGTACGAGCACAGCGCCAGGTATCATCATCGGCACGCGGAACTCGGGACGTCCCGGTCCGCCGTCGGGAACGTAGCGGCGCTTGAGGGCTGCGTAGATGCGGTCCTGGAGCGGGGCACACGTCTGCGCGCCGATGAAAAAGCCGAGGCCGAGGGAGATGTAGTTGAGGCCGCTGATGCCAACGGACTCGCCGTATTCGCCCGTCCAGAGGGTAGGGAAGGTCGAGAGCACAAGGTACATGAGCCCGTAGAGGTACATCATGTAGAGGGCGAGACACTGGACCAGAGGCTGCGTGCCGAGAAGGCGGAAGGGGCGGGTGAAGGCGATGCCGAGGGTGCGAGCGATTGTGCGGTCCGGGTGGTCAAAGTCGGTGTGCAGCGCCGTGTTGCCCGTCTCCTTGATGAGGCGCTTCTTCCTCCGCGTGAGGAGCACCGGCGCAAAGGTCTCCTGCAGTACGAAGAAGCCGATGGACTGGATGACGGCCGTGAGGATGGTGGTGCTGTAGAAGATCCAGCGCCACGTCGTGTTCTGGGTGATGAAGCCGCCGGCGATGGGGCCGATGGCCGGGCCCAGGAGCGGCATGAGAGAGTAGATGCTGATTGCCTTGCCACGCTGTTCGGCTTCGAATAAGTCGCCTAGGACGCCGCCACCGATGGCTAGGGGAGCTGAGCCGCCGAGACCTGCGAGGAAGCGAAAGGCGATCATCTGGCTCTTTGTCTGGGCGAGACCGCATCCGAGGTTGAAGAACATGTAGAAGAGGTTCGTGAGCTGGAGGACAATGACACGGCCGTAGAGTTCTGAGAGAGGACCCCAGGCTAGCGGTCCTACGGCGTAGGCGAGAACGAAAATAGAGAGGGCGAGGGCCTTCTCGAAGGAGCTTGTGATGTTAAGGTCGGATCCGATGGCCTCCAAAGCGGGTGCTACCATGGATGAGGAGACTGGCGAGAGCAGAGTAAAGCAAGATACTATACACTTGTTAGTAGTCTTCGAGTTGGTGACCAGGAACTTAACTTACTGCAGAAGACGGCGGCCCATTTTCTCTTCATGGACCATTGCTTTGGGTTTCCAGGGTCGTTCGGCCCATCCCATGTCACGAGATTCGGATCTCGAACGGTTCTCGTTGTCGGGGTCTTCTCGAGATCGAGTTCTTCGCCGCGTTCCAAGTCTCGTCTGTTCTCGATGCCATCTCTGACTTCGGATACCGTCCTCGACAGGGATCTTGACCTAGAGCTCCGTACGCCGTGGAGGACGCTTGCGCTGTGTTCTGAGTTGCTGTCGCTATCGTCTGACGAGGATGAGTGTCGTGAGGAGTCTGTCTGCTTTTCCTCGACTTGCTTTTCCGAAGCTGCGGTGATGTGCCTCTCGACCTGCTGTCTCAGCGTCGTGCGCTGGGGGATTGCGGATCGGTCTTCCCCATCGTGTGAGCCTTGTTGGATTGAGTGTGGCGAGTTGCTTGAGTCCGCCATCTCCTTGTTACGTTATGTGTATGCTATAGTTGCACTAGCTTCTGTGAGCATGCCAGGCCAGTCACCTTGGTGTGGGCTGAATACTCTTATGAGAGGAGATTCAATGACGTATGTAAGTGAGTAGTAGTAGGAGTAGTGGTTATTAGTAGGTGAGATAGTGTAGAAGTAAGTAACAAAGAGGCTCAACTCGGGGCAAACCAATTCCAAACGACCGGAAACACGCCCCAATTAAATAAAATGCAGAACAGCTACCAGCACCAGAAAGGAGGGCAAAGGAATGAATCATTGCCATTAAAATCTCTTAATACCGGGGATGCCCCAACGTGTTCCCCAGAAGGCGGCCCGCCGCACATCGCTTCTCCATCGGCGCATGCCCGCACTTGCGGCTTCGGGAAGGTGGTCATTCTGCCGAGCATGCTTATTAGCTTCGTGTTATCCAATGACGTCCGTCGGCAGGTCAGCATAAGATATGTGTGACTACTAGCAGAGACCGCAGGCACACACAGCTCAACTCAACGGCCGAGAGATGCGTTGGGGGCGAGGGTCGTCTCCTTGTGCCCCATGACGCCGTCTGAAGCGGCGCTAGGCACAGATATCCCCGAGATCTGAAGGCTGAATGGACTCGGCCGCTTCCATTCTCTCTCGTTTTTCGGGTACCTGGACCCAGATGTCTTTGCTTCCGGTGGGCGTGTAGAAATTTTTGGCATTGAAACCAGGTAAAACTGGGTGCATCTATTAGTCAAGTTACTCAAAGCGGATATAGAGAACCACAAACGCCGTGGTCTAAGTGGGCGCAACGTGAAGAAAACTGACTAGGAGCTGACAAGATGTGAGTCCGGATTTTGCCTCCGCCTCCGTAATCCGTTCGTCTGGACCTCTCTTTGGTGAGGTTCGGAGCTTGGAGAGGGCCCCAGCACGGCACACGGTGCCGAATCGGCAGCGATCCAGGGTCGCTGACGTTCGGATGACCGCTCTTGTTGGTTGGTCTGGGTTTGCGATGGAGCTAACCATCTCCACACGCGTCCTGTCTATCGGCTTCGGCTGTCACAGCGTGCAACCTTTTCGGCGTCAGGACTGTGACGGCGAGGATACTCGGGCGCCTCAGATTTTTGCGGTCTCGGCCATTGTCCGTAACCTATGCATAGATACGGAACCCTGAGCAGCTGGACAGGGTAGAAGATTGATCCCTTCAAAAACAACTGGTCTTCCGGCTGTAACTAAACAATGTGAGGGTGCATTGCTGGCATTGCAGTAGCTACCACCTTGGCCAAGCTATATCGCAGCACGAGCAGGTGGTGGCCTCAGAATGGCGCTCACTAATGCGATCGGTCCGAGAAAGACAACAGTTGTTCAAAGGGGTCAGAAATATTTTGATTGAACTAGATTGTGTCTCAACAGAGAACTGCACATCTGCTGGTGAGTAGTCCATTCTCGCAGTTGCATTGTTGCAGACAGAGACACTGCCGAGTAAGGTCACATGCTCATGCTATTCGTAACAACCAGACCTCTAAACCAGTAATACCTAAAGTCAAGTCCCATGAACGCCATAGACCGTGTGCCTCGTTTATCAACAGGCAGGAGAGCCAAAAATTCGAGTCCGACAAAAGTTGCTTTTGGAAGTGGTATCTTGTTTCAGAGGAATCCGAGGTGTAATGAGGGGGCTTCCATCTCATTACCCTATGCGGCGACGTCGGTCTTGGTGTCAACCTTCTTCGCTTCAGGCTGGGCGGCGCTGTCCTCCTCGCGTCCGCGCTTGCCGTTGCTGTTCTTATCTTCCGCGACGGCCTCGCCGTTGCCGTTCGTAGCCTGGATGGTAGGCTTGCCACTGTGAGACTGGTTAGCACTGCTGTCCATGTTGGATAGATGCGGTGATACATACGCGTTGCGGTCGTTGGTGACCTCGTTGGGATCCCTGCGGTTCTCGCGGTTGTCACGTCCACCACGGCCACCACGGCGGTCACCACCACGGCCACGGCCGCGTCCACCGCGTCCGCCCCTGCCACCCCTGAAGCCGTTCTTCTGGTCGTGGTCGCGGCGCTGCTTCCAGTCGTCGTTTCCAAAGTTGCCGCCACGGCCACCTCTGCCGCGGCCACCGCGGCCACCACGGCTATCACCCTCCTTGCCCTCGAAGAATCGGCGGGAGGTGTTGGGCTCGAGCTTGCCGGCGAGGATGAGAGCGGACTTCTCCTTCACGTAGTCAATCTTGGGCATCATCTTCAGATCGTGTTCCTTCCACTTGGGCTTGGGGTCCAGAGCGAGGAACTTCTGAGCCGCCTCCTCGTCGGGGAACTCGACAAAGACGGAGCCCTTGAAGAGCTTCTCGTTGGTGCGGCGGAGACGAACGGAGTTGATGGGTCCATACTGCTGGAAGAAGGACTCGAGGTCGAATTGGGTAGTGGGCTCCTCATCTCCGAATCCCTTGACGTAGACGCAGCGGGCGTTGAACTTGTCGTTACCAGAGGTGTAAGCCTGCTTGCGCTGGATAGTCTCCTCACCCTCCTCGCCAGCGATGTTGACCTGCGTGCTCTCCTTCAACGCAGCGACGACAGCAGAGTAGGGCTGGAAGCGGCGCATGCGCTTGAAGTTGGTGATGGTCTTAAGGGGGATAGGCTTGTTGTCGAATCCTCCGACAAGCTCCCACAAGAACTTGTCGTGGGGAAGGTTGCTGTCCGACAGGTAGAACTCAACCTATAGGCAATCACATTAGTCAATCGGTCAGTTGGGGCGCCTCAGATTGGAGCATCTTACCTGCTTGCGGATCTCAACAGGATCGTCTGTCTCCTTGAGGAGAGAGGGGTCAAACTTGACATTGTTGGCGTGGGTCTTCTGGTCGATCTGGGCGGTCGTCTTGATGATGTCGGCCTCCTTGGCCTCAGCCTCGGCGGGCTTGACCTCCTCGGCCTTCTCCTCGGCCTTAGCTGTCTCCTCGACCTGTGCAGGCTCCTCGACCGTAACGGGCGCCTCGGCGGCAACAGCCTCGATGGGCTTGGTCTCCTCGGCGGCGCTCATCGTAGGGCGAGTCGGGTTGGGAATTGGGAAGTATTGAATGGTCTGTAAAGTAAGAATGTTGTCAATGATATCTTCTTGGTCGCAGTTAGACGTTGATTGTTGCGCGACAAAGGTGAGTAACACAACACCAGCCTCGGGAAGAAGTCAAGGTCGGCAGTATTTATTATGTGGCGGGGTAGGCAACCGCAAAGAGTCAGAGGGGAAAGTGAGTAATCCGGAGAAAGCTTACATTGTAAAAATCAGTCAATGCAATTCGGCGACCGTAGTATGGGTTGAGCGTTCTTCGTGAAATGTGTCTTGCCTTTCAGAGTTTATACAGGAAACGGAGAAAGGCGATAGTTCTTGGTCAAGCGGGAATGGCAGAAAAAAAAAAAAGTCCCCCGTTTCTCCAGTGGTGAGGATTTTGCGACCAGAATTCGCATGCACGAGCGAGAGCTCCAGTTTCTGCCGCGGCGGCTTGCGCGCAATTGAGGCTCACCGCCCGCAACTCGACTCCACTTGGCGAGGTGGGGAGAATGAAAAAATCAACCACACGGGTGGCTGCCAATGCTACATCGGTACGGGAGGCTGGGTACGTACTGCGATAACCCCAAAGCCTCGAAAAGCTACCTGACTTAGGTAAGCAATATTTTGCTCTTCCATTCCAGTTTCTACACGTGACGACGTGACAGCTCTCACAGCAGGCAAGAAGGAGTACGTACCGACAACCGGGACATGCCGTTCCATCACCAAAATTTCCGTCTTTGCGTCGTCTCGTGCTCCTGAAGCTGTCGCCATCCCTCCAGCTCCAAGTTCGCGACCAGTCAGCCCCAATTAGCCCAAGATGAGAGGTAGAAAGCCAAGGTGGTACAGCTTGACGAAGCCAGTAAGTCATCACCCCATTCGTTTCCATTCAGCCCCGACGTCAATCGCATCGTGCTTTTCCCCTGAAATCGCTCTGGGCAACTTTCATCGCATGATGTTGAAACAAACGATGGATGAACTGGAGCTAACCATTACCACCTTTTCTCCTCGAACAGAAAATTCGTCAGTCATGGAACAAGTACAATCTTTTCAACCTCGCCACATTCAACTTGAAACGAAACCGAACCTCGAGAACCTTCTTCCAGCAGAAATGGACCGCCAAGTCAATGACCCGTGGCTACCACGGCGCCCACGTCAAGGAGGCGGAATGGTCACGCAATTTCTCCCGCCGCCTCTTCTCCGCCGTCGATATGCCGCCTGAGTACCTCGCCAAGCACGACGGATCAGAGCACTCGGCCGGCCGCGGTTCCGGTCTGCACGCCGAGCCGGGATCAGAGGACCTCACGCCAACCGCATACCATTTCTCTAAGCTCGAAGCAGCCAGGCAACGGAGAGAAGATGGCAGAACTTCACCAAAAAGAACTGATGCACAGACCGAGATGCTTGCCCGTCCCGTCCGGCAAATGACGCCCTACATGCAAATGGCTTTCGCCCCCCTCGAGCGGAGGCTGGACGTTGCCATCTTCCGCGCAATGTTCGCCAGCAGTACGCTGCAGGCAAAACAGTTCTGCACACACGGAGCCGTCAAGGTCAACGGCAAAGTCGTGAGTGATCCCATATTTCTCTAGCCCAGATACACAAGATTCCACCATTTGTATATACGGCAGACACCTAATCCATCCGATTCTAGATGCGCTACGGTTCCTACAAGCTCAACCCCGGCGACATGTTCCAGGTCGATGTCGACAATGTTCTCTTTGCCACCGGCCGGGCAAAGACTCCTAACCACGCACTCTGGCTCGCTGGCAAAGACTATCAATCCCTGAACGACGCCGGCGAACCCAACAAATCCGCGACTAAAGAGGGCGCTTCAGAACAGGAATCTGGTGACGCAGCACCCGAGGCTGCCGAAGCCGATGCCGCCGTCGAAGAAGCTGATGCCGCCGCAGAAAGCAGCGAGGCCGCCACCGAAGCAGCAGAAGCAGCGGCCGACGGGGAGGAGGGAAGCCAGCTCTCTGAGGAAGAAAAGTCCAAGCAGCTCCACAAGCAGCTCAAATCCCTTGTCCGCTCTGTCAAGACCTTCCTCGGGGACCAAGACGGCCTCAAGCCCAGCAAGAAGCGCCAGCTCCGGGCCTTCATGGCCGAAGCCAAGCGCGCCCTCTCCACCTCGGGTCGCGTGACAGACGACGCCGTCGCCACGCTCGACCACGAGGGCGTAATGAACAACCTCACCGCCCTGCTCAAGGACTTCAAGCTCGAGGGCAACAAGGTCGAGGCCGTCGCCTCCCCCGAAGCAGAGGGCCAGGAACAAGCCGCCGACCACTCCAAGCCGACGAGCGCCAAAGAAAAGGCAGAGACCGAGGCCGTCACGGACCTCATCTCCTCAAAGGACGTCCGCAACGCGCTCAGCGGCCTCAGCAAGGCCGAGCAGAGCGCCTTTGCCGAGCTCCTGCGCCAGAACGCCGAGAACCCCATCGACGAGTCCAAGCCCTACTGGACCCCCTGGCAGCCGCGCCGCTACATGTCGGCCTTTGCCTTCATCCCGCGCTACCTCGAGGTGAACCAGAACATCTGCGCCGCCGTCTACCTCCGTCACCCCGTCGCAAGGCGCGGTCTGGCCGAGGTGCCCACTCCCTTCACCTACGAGACGAACCAATTGGCCTTCAACTGGTACCTGAGGAGGGGCTGAGCATTGCATGTAAAGATTTAGGCGTTGTGCGTGGTGGTAGTCGTGGTGCAGTAGAGGAGATGGCCGTTGGAAAGATCAGACGGCAGTGTACAACAGGAAATGGATCCCCAAAAACTTGTAGGACTGCATGTAAAAAGGTGTAGACGTAGTCGTCTATGTACATCATCAATTGAAGAAAAATCAAGCATATTATTATAAAACTCCATTGTGCACTGATTTCAGGATTTGATGGAGTAGGGGGCTTATTGCCTCGATGCCCACCCTTGACATATTATACCATACATCTCTTTTGGGGCGCCAGTCACACTAAAAGGACCATAATCTCTAAGTCGACGCCTAGTAATCGAGCTCAGAACTATCACCGAGAAAAAACACATCACAGAAGTAGGCACTTTGGACAAGGTCTAGGGAATCATCATTTCGAAGCACTGTAACTAAGCTGACAAAGAGAAGCAATGACTCCTCGTTCCTTTCGCGTCTTTCCCTCCTTAATCTGCATCAAGCCCCCTGCGTGACTGCTTCGTAAAGACTTTTGATGATGCTGGGATTCCGTTAAGTGATTAGATGAGGGTGTGTGATTAAAAGAGGTCCAGAAAAAGGGGGTGATAAGAAAGAACATGAAGAGAATCGACAAAGAGGCGCGGTGTGCTGGTATTGTATGGGCATCATTGGTACTTAGACATGGGTCGTGGAAAGAAGAATGCGAGCAACGTGTGGCGTCAAGAGACCAAAGAAGGAGGCATCTTAACGGAGCGAGAAGCCCTTCCGCTTGCCTTCCTTTTCGATGGGCCGGCCGCTCTCGACTCGTTGCTTCTTCTCCTCGAGCTCCATACGCTGGCGCTCCAGTTGCTCCTTCATCTCTCTGTGGCGGGAGTAGAGCTCCTCTTCGCTCTGCTTCAGCTTGCTCTCCTTCTCGGCAACCTTTTGCTGGAAGACCATCTTCATCTCGGCCTCCATCTTGGCGAGCTTCTGCTCGTGCAGGGCGCGCTCCTCCTCCTGCTTGACAGCGGGGTTGACCTCCTTGAAAACGCTGGGGTCTTGCGACACGCCCATGCCAATGAGCTTGTCGGTACGGTAGTTCTCGTACAGGCTGTTGTTGGTGTGCTCCTTGAGCTCCTCCATGTGCGTCCGAATGAGCATCTGGCGGAGCTTGACAAAGTCGCAGTGCTCCTCGTTGTCGACCTCGATGACACCCCAGGGGTAGCTACGTCCGCGGACCTTGCGGCCGTCGGCGTTGGTGATCTCGTTAGTCGCACCAACGACGGCGAAGGGAACCTTTGACATGATCTCGTTGTTCTCGGCGATGGTCTCCTCATCGTCAAGCTCGTAGCGTGGGCCCTCGAAGATTTGGATACCGTGGTGCTTGATGTCGGAGAGGATCTGGAAGGATTTAGTGGCTGGCACGAGTTACTGGACAATAGTCTACATACTCTGGACTTGAAGTTGGCAATCTCCTCGTCGGTAAGGGTATCGGCCTTGGCGATGACGGGGATCAAGTTGACCTTGGTGTGAAGGCGGCGCATGACCTCGATGTCAAGGGGCTTGAGGGAGTGACCAGTGGGCTGGATGAAGAACACGCAGGCGTGGATACGGTTGTCGACGATGTTCATGCGGTTGACCTTGTTCTCCGCGTCGAGGTAGGCGTCGTAACGCTGCTCAATGTTGTCGACAATCGGGCGCCAGGACTCATCGTTGTTGACGAAGTCTCCGAATCCAGGGGTGTCGACCACGGTCAAGCGAAGGCGGACGCCGGCCTCCTCGATGTCGGCGCTGATGGACTGGATGGTAACCGTCTTCGGGATGATGTCCAAGCTAGGGCCCTTGCGCTCCTTGGGAGGGTAGAGAGAAGTGTTGAAGAGAGTGTTGACCAGGGTCGACTTTCCGAGTCCAGATTCACCTAGATTGAATACTGTTAACGGATACTCCACGTCATGGAAGCAAACGGTAGAATAACATACCAACAACCATCACGTTGAAGTTGAAGCCCTTGCGGACACTCTTGCGGTGCCATTGGTTAGGCAGGTTGGCAAAGCCGACATAGCCAGTAAGCTTGCGGCGAACAATGTTCCTAAGATCACTGGAAGGAGCCGAAGGGGCACCGCCAGCTTGGTAGGAGTCAGATGAGGGCTCTTCGACGGGGGGCGAAGTGGGCGCCGAGGGCGGCGGGGAGGTAGCAGGAGAACCTTCGTCAGCTGCGTTCAGGTCAGTGATGATTCTTTTCCAGAGATTGAAATTTGGCAAATCGGCAAGGCAGTGGCGAGAACAAGATGATCTGGGCTGTCCAATTTCGAAATGCGAAGGGGTATGCCGTCTGTCGTTTATTGCCCGACTGTTGTCTTCCACCGCCACGTCCACGTCTCCGGGCTATGCTATCGAGTGTTGGGAGCCAGGGAATAGCATCCAAGATATATTGAATAGAGCGTCGAGCGAGAGTGAATGACAGGTTCTCTGGGAATGGTCGTGTACGGTTTCCCACGTAGCACATGATCGTTACGGTCTGATTCTCGTATTGCCTTGCCGGTCCTGATTTGTAGATCATGAGATTGCGAGCTGCTTACCCATTGCGAATATCAGGGGAGTTGTCTTGGAGATGTTTGTCTCAAGAAAAATATCTGGATCTAGAGAACAGAAAGGATGTGTTAGCTTGGTTGTGATGTGAGGCAGAACGTTGCTGAAAAGCGGGAAAAGGCTGGCCCAGGAGATGGGACGACGCAAGTCGGTGATGGGGTTGTGTTATTGCGCAATGGCAAGATGATGCCAGCTGGCTGAGTGAAGGAGGGAAAGGAAGTAGATTGTGTGGCCGGTTTGTTTCCTCGGCCGAATCTTGGACGATAGGAGAAGTATGGGAAGAGAGACGAGGGAAGATTCACATACCTGGACGTCTACAAAGCAGTCGCGTGTCAAGGAGCGTCGCAGATGGGTAACGAACGATAGAAAAGGAGGAAAGTGGTTGTGAGAGTCTGGCGACAGACAATTGGACCTCTCGGTACCGAAAGAGGAGATGGCGAAATGCTCGAGGGCAAAGTTGATGATGGGGCCGAAGAGAAGAATCACAACCTCAAGGGAGAGAAAGGTGTGGTGGTTACGAAGTAAGGTAAGGTAGAGAAGGAGAGGTGTAGGGTGAGGTAGGTAGTAGGTTCCTCGATGAACGTACGTTTTGGGGGTGGGAAGGGGAAATTTAGGGTGCAACGGGGACAAGAAAGATTTGGCTGTGTGACCCCGTTTCCTGACGACGGTCGGTGCTCCCTTTACGGTTCACCTCAGGTCACAAAACGTACCGTACCACTCTTTTCAAGCAGCGCGTTACATCCTGCTGGCCTGCTCTCTCCCTACGCTCAGTACCTACTTACCAAGGGACACTACCTACGTAAACGAGTACACGTACGGCTACAGAGGACAGCCACTGGGAAGGGACGGAACCTGGGACTGATGGTGCTGCTTGCCCGCCGCTACGAGGTGCAGATACAGGGGACCAGCATGCCTGATGGGGGATGGGAGATGGTGTTGGGCCTACTGGGCCACGGTGCATGATGGACGGGGAAGAAGCACGTTGCTGTCCCCTTCCTCTCCAAGCAAAAGGGGGTTGAAGTGGACTAATCCCGGTTGGGCTAGATTGGTTTGGGTGGATCCCGAGCAAGGGTGTTGGATGGAGCAGGAGAATTAGAGACCGGGGTTGCCCTTAACGGCGCGACATGATTGGCCATGGGGGCGGTGGTCGTAATGAAGCATCAGAAAAAAAAAACCGCCAAAAGGAGCATCTGGAGATTGGGGAAAGGAACGACAGACATTGAAATTCAACACAGACAAGGTAAGATTTGCACTACTTATTTTTGTTCTTGATGGCTGTCAATGTCTTTATTCTTCCATTTTCTTCCTCACTATTCAAAACTCTGTTGTCTTTGTCGGTCTCGTCCCCTCACGTATTATCGTCCATCTCAAGAGCCACGACACAGAGAGGACCCCTTATTCCTGCCCGACGCTTGGGCGATTTACGATGATTTTCCAACTGGCATCTTCTCCACTCAGAAACAAAGTAGAGTGCCAACTGTTTGCCGGCCAGGCCACGGGGACAGCACGGAAGCAGAAACAACCTGGGGCTGCGTTTGAGCACCGCTACCTCGCGTCCAACACACAGTATTTAATGTGAACATTTGAAGGGGTCATTTATCCACCCATGCTCAAAGGCCAAGGAAAGCCCACGTGAGATGATTGCATCACGACCTTGACAGGTGTCCCGAGAGAATGAAACAAGTTGAGTTTTTTGCCGTCCTGGGCTGTTGGCCTTGTCTGGATTCCCGCGTGCTTGTGCGATAAGGTACTGTCAATAATGCACGCAAGCTGCAAAGTGCTTGCGTACTCGGCTTTCTTTCTCCAAAAAAGTCAAAACTTGGGACGAGGATGAGACTGGCAGGTATTGCTTAACCATGCTGTACTTTAGCAGATCCTATCCCTACGCAGCGATTATGTGTGCCCCGGCCTGCAGAACGATATTACTGTTGCGGTACGGAGTACAGATTATAGCAGCAAGCAGCAGTCTCAAGCTCTCGTTAGGTGCTCGTGACCACTGTGATTGCGTTGAGGGCCGGGAAAGCAGGAATCCGACCTCCAATTTCCACGTCTCATCCATGATCCATGGGATGAAGAGAGGTACGCCCGCGACACAAAAGAGCCTGTGCCCGGACGGCGGAACCAGAGACAGCGCCATAGCCAGTATCAGTCAGTAATAATAACGGAGCCACCAGAAACCAGCACGGCCTGGCAAAAAGGCATGGACCACCGTGGATCCCGCCGTGTGAGGATAGACTGAGATGGAATGGGGCCAAATGGGAAATGGGAGGAAGCCATCCACCCATTCTTGTCTATGGCATCCTGGTCACAATTCAGTGAACAACTTGCGCCTCAGGCACACACGGCACACCAAATTTGGGTGACCCCCAATCTCATTCTCAGATACTCCGTACTTGGGTACCTGAGGTAAGACCCACTCGGCCCCCAAGGAACGGGAAAAAAGACGTTCCGACACACGGGCCGTCTTCTGACACTGACTTCACAGGCTTCACCCCAGCTTCTCGCTCGCCTTCTGCTATGCCCTGCTGTCGCTGCAGGCTTCACACCCCCTTCATCCTCTTGGCCACTTTTACCTGCAGCGAGACCCCGTGGACCTGCAGGAGTAGTCCCTGAACCCGGGCCACACCTGATGGCCCTCTCTCTCAGACTCAGGCGCAGACGTTTCCCCCCCGGGAGTCGGGACTTGCCAATCACTTGCCCCGAAGAAACCTAGAGCAACACACCCCGTCGTCTGCCGAAAGGTGCCCCGGCCGTCATACTACATTAGCTGCGTTCTCTTCAGCCACTTCGAGGCATCCACATCACCGCGGCCTCTTCATGAGTCTGTCCATCCAGAGGGTGTCATTCGTCCACAGTTGCAGGTACGAGGTCGTGCTGGAGAGGGTTAAAGAGTGCTTCGTGGCCAAATAGCTGTCGGCGGCCAATCGTTCCTGTGGCATGCCGAAAAAGAAGCGGACCGACCACCTACCACGGAGACTATGCAAGCTGCGTCACCACCTTATCAGCTATGGTCCAACACGTCGAGGGACTGCCCGACTAGTGAAGCGACAAGTTTGCAGTGTGGCATGTTGAAATTTTTGCTATTCAGCCACCCAACCAACCAAGATGAGGCACGGGATGCAGGTTTGGCAGCCAGCCTTGCCGTGTCTCGGGTCTGACTTGTCTTGCCCCAAAACTCCCTGCGTCGGACAAATCGCTGATCTGCCTCGCGCAGATCCTGCAGCAAAGAGCCAGACGGCGGCAGAGAGAGGCAAACGGGAGAAGATGATTATAAGTGACAGAAACCGCCCGCAAACACCATTGACGCCTGCCACTTCAATTTGCCGGAGCAAGCCACGCTTCCCAATATCTCCTACGCTGTTAACAGCGGACCAGGAGGGTGTTCCGCCTCCTTATTGTCGAGTCGGACAATCCACGTCTTGCACTTGTGGTGCATTCTCCTCGCCGCTCTAAACTTGGCGGCGCTCGCATGGTAATTTCGATGTCATGAAGTGACGCCTCGGCCTTGCGTTCGCAACCCTTACAGCCCTAATTCGAGCTAACAGAATCGTCGAGGCCCATGGCCGCAACTTATAAACGCATCAGCGGCATAGTGCGACTTTCTATCTAAGTCGCAAGAAAGCTCTGCCTCGATTCTAGAGGTCTTAACCCGTGGGATGCCGCATCTCGGCCTCCGAGAACAGCGATCTCTTGTCGGTCCAGAACAAAAGTGCAGTCTTTGACCAGGGCTTTTCTCTGACGTCAAATTTGCGCTTCCAAAGCCTGAGATATATCAGTTTACAGCTGCGAGAAACTCGAGGAGACATGGATGTAAGATTTGACGTCCTGTCCCCGTTCATGGAACTCCGGCCCCGAAGTGAGATAGCCGGCTCTCAAACACCCGCATTTGTGGGGCTCTACCCCGATGCCTTTGATGTGTGCTCCGACTCGGTCTAGGTTGAATACTCCCGCCACCAAGATTTGGGCATCTCTTACCGAACGGCTAGGTGAATTTGGTTCTTGGCCATCACACGGATATCACCTGTGATTCCTCAACACAATAGCGTGTGATAGCTTTTACTCTAGTGAGAGCATAAGTCTTCGAACCAAGAGATGTGTAACTCCGTCGGCAAGGGTTTGAGACATGCCTTGGTCTGGTACAGATACTGGAACATTTGGTGTCGAGGCTAGTCGAGTCTCAAGTGACCATTCAGATTGTCTTTGCACCTCCTCCTCGATGTGAAGGGCACACAAGCTAGACACATTGTGTATCAAGAGACCTACGGCCCGCTCTGACTGGTGAGCATTAGACAGGGAGATGGTTCGGAATATATATTCACGTCGAGATCTCTCTCAGGAGTATGTACTCCTTTGCAATACCCTCTCGGCATTGTCGGGTTCGGACACACTCACTCACCCAGCGGAGGTCATAGTCAGGGAATCTGCATCCTGATTCCCGATTCTTCCTACCTATCGTAGAGCTTCCAGTCAGAGTTACGGTGAACATTTTTTATTCTCTTCATCCGATGCCGCTATTCCGACAGTCAATGTTCCGACGTGTTACGCCGGCTATCTCCTAGCAGTTTACAACGTTCAGAGAACCGCTTGATACCTTTGGTCTTCGAGGAGATTGGGCCCTTGCTTGACATCTAGCCTAATAGTGCAGATGGTAGACTGAGCCATTCAAGTTGCGGTCAAAAATGCATACGACAGTCATTGGCTTGCGTAAATCCCGGGTTCGTAAATAGATCTAATGTCTAGGGCAAAGGCAAGGCGAGGTGCAGAAGTTGAGCGATCCCCTTGGCCATAGTGATCCAGGTCAGCATGAAGATGAGATACTGCCACGAAGAGTCGGTAGTGGCTCATGGGCGCCGCGACTGATCGATTGCGATCTTTTAGCAAAGACTGGTCCCATCCAGGTTTCATGAAGACAGGCGACCGGTTTCAAAATAGCCTGTATTTCCGTGAGGTTCTTGTTGTTGAGTCTTGTGGTGCAGACACGGCTTGGGATTACATAGATTCCCATCAGTCAGTCTCCATGTTTGTAGCAGTCGCATGCGCGGTGGGAATTGTCTATTGATAAAGTTCTCAAAGTAACATGCATGACAGCAATGATCCCATTTCCAGTGGAAATTCATGATGCTGATTGACTACGGCGCAGGCTTCATCTCTTCGAACGTTGGCCCATTCATCTGCAGAGTCGAAGCTATGTCACAAGATTGCAAACCACCATGGATCGTTCTAGGAGCCAGCTCTCGGACCGCACTGTCCCGACTCAAGGGTAAGGTTTGGCGTCTTTCGATGGGCAAGATTCACCTTGGCATATGGCTTGGATGAACTCCTTCAGTAGAGTTGCGATATTCTCCCAAACTTGTGACTGACGACAACAGCCCAGTTCAGACTTCAATCTCTAAGAAAAGCAGACTCTCAAACGAGTAATGGCATCATTTGAGCCGGCTTATAAGAAAATTGTCCCAAACTGCTAGAAGATTCTCCTTTGGACCTCCAACCGATCATCAGCAGTGTCATGGAGTCGTCTGAAGAGGCTCCGAGGTTCTAGACTCACCCGAACGATGAGCCGTGACATTACAGACATGTCATCGTCACATGGGAAGCGGCAGAGGCCGGGTGGGCCAAGGGAAAACCTGGCGCCACAGAGTGGCCAGAGCGGCGGCCGGGTCCAGTGGTCCGCCAGTTCAATTGGCGAATGAACCCGCCCGGAGCTTTCTCAACGGACGGTGGAGATTTGTGGGCATAGAGCGGTACTTTCTTCAGCTATACATCTACGCCAAGATAAAAGTATCGGTCTAACTCACCTAATGGAGGCCCCCTTGCAGTTCCTTGCTTTCGATCCACCAATCCCAATCATGCCTCAATGATGTCAGGAGCAGACCAGGGTCGGGAAAGAGCGAGAGAGAGAAAGTTGTTGAGCTAACCTCGCTGTCATTGCCTCGCGCTTTGCGCTTAATTCAGCTTCGGTGCTCTTTCCCCGGAGTAGCCGCGGCCATCTTGGTCTCTAATTTTTCTCCCTCTCATCTGTAGCACTGGACAGTTTTAGTTGTTGGATCGAAAATGAAGACAACGAATTTGCCGAAACCGTAACTGTCGAGATTCCTGAGCAAGCTAGGACGATAGCAATCACCACTACCACCACCAATATCCCACTCTACGCCACGACACCACCCCCAATTCACAACTGATCAACGCAAGGTAAACAACACCACCGTTCATTTCTGGCTCAGCCAGCCAGTCATGTCCCACGACCTCAGCCTCTCAATATCGCCAAGATGAGATTATTCGCGCCGTATTCCCGCGACGCCATGCGCCGGGCTGCGAGATCCTTTCACCACAGCGTGACTGTCGGCCGCATTAGAACTCACGGCCTCCTGGTTCACCGGAGGCCTACGCTGTCCCGCCAGTCGCGGCACGGCTTCTTCACGGCGAGGGAGAAGGTCCCGCCCAAGAAGACGTCGATCCCGGTCGCCATCTTTGCCGTCGGCCTGGTGGTTTGGGCGCTCTATCCGTCTGATGAGTTTGAGCGGTTATCCCTGGCTGAGAATGAGAGGAGGAAGGGAGTCCGCAGCAATGCGACAAGCACAAAGTCTGACCAGACTGCGTGGTACAACTTTGCCCTCAAGTTTGAGACCTTGTCCGACTCTGCCGACGTCGAATGGACTGCAGACAAGATTGTTGGATTCATCCTACCAGAATGGTCCAGGTTGGTCCCCGGATACATCCGGAAGCTCCAGAGAGAGGTGAGGTTCAGCTCAATATAGCCAATTATCACCATCGACTAACACCACCAGCTGTCAATGGCCCCCGGATCTCTAGCAGATGAGATTTGGCGAGAAGCCCATGACCCCTTTATTAACCCCGAAGTACAGTACTCCGCCAAGGTCAGGGTTTCCAATGATCTATGTGATGAGGAAAAGGAATTCCTGGCAAGGCGGAAACGAGTCACTACCATGGCATTAGCCAAGTATCTCGACATCGACGAGAGGGATGTTCATCCGGACGATGTCCCTACCATTGCCATGTGCGGCTCCGGAGGTGGCCTGAGGGCCCTTGTCGCCGGCACCGGTTCCATGCTCGCCGCAGACGAAGATGGGCTGTTCGACTGTGTCACGTACACTTCTGGTGTAAGCGGTTCATGTTGGCTACAGGCCCTCTACCACTCTTCCATCTCAGAGGGCAGTCTTCCCAAGGTTCTACAGCACCTAAAGGCCCGCGCCGGCATCCACATCGCCTATCCGCCCGTGGCATTCCAGACCCTTCTCTCTGCCCCGACGAGCAAGTATCTCCTTAGCGGTCTTGTCGAGAAGCTCAAGGGTGACCCCCGCGCGGATTTTGGGCTGGTCGACGTCTACGGCCTTCTGTTGGCGACGAGATTTTTGGTTCCCAAAGGCGAGCTGGAAGTGAGCGATCGCGATTTCAAGCTGTCCAATCAACGAGAGTACATCAAATATGGCCAGAACCCGCTACCCATTTACACAGCCGTCCGACACGAGATCCCCGATGTTGACATTGACGGAAGCGGGACAGTGCCGTCCACCTCGGACGCGGCGAAAGAGGTCGCCAAGAAGGAAGCCTGGTTCCAGTGGTTTGAGATCACGCCATACGAGTTCTTCTGTGAGGAGTTCTCCGCCGGCATCCCGACCTGGGCCATGGGCCGACGCTTCAAGAACGGCGTCGACGTGCCTCCCGAGGAAGGATTCCATCTCCCAGAGACCCGCATGCCGTTCCTCCTCGGCGTCTTTGGGAGCGCTTTCTGCGCGACCCTGAGCCACTATTACAACGAAATCAAACCCCTTGTGCAGAGCCTCGCCGGGTTCGGCGCCCTGGACGGCATGATCTCAGGCTACAACGAGGACCTCAGCAAGGTTCACCCAATCGACCCCGGAACCGTCGCAAACTTTGCCTACGGTATGGAAGACAAGCTGCCCAAGACGGCCCCGAAAAGCACCTACAACACCGAATACATTCAGCTCATGGACGCCGGCATGTCCAACAACCTTCCTATCTACCCGCTCCTCCGCCCCGGCCGCGACGTCGACGTCGTCGTCGCCTTTGACGCCTCCGCAGACATCAAGACGGACAACTGGCTCGCCGTCGCCGACGGCTACGCCCGCCAGCGCGGCATTAAGGGCTGGCCCGTCGGCGTCGGTTGGCCCAAGGCGAGCGAGTCTCCGAAAGAGGTGCGCGAGGAGCTCTCGGAAGCTCAGGCCGCGTCCGCACAGGAGGCGAACCAGAAGCTCCGCGAGGCCAAGGCGCACCAGCGCGAGCACCAGGCCGAGGAGGGCCACCGAAAGCCGGACGAGGACACGAAGAGCGGGCAGGCGGCCAAGTTCACGCCCGGCGACGAGGAGTCGGGCGAGCTGGGGTACTGTACCGTCTGGGTCGGCACGACGCAGGAGCGGTCGTCGTCCGATACCCCGCCGCCGTCCAAGGCGATTACCGAGTCCAACTCGTGGCAGCTCATGGAGCCCGACGCGGGCATCGCCATCATCTACCTGCCGTACCTCGCCAACCCCAAGGCGCCCGGCATCAACCCCGGCACGACGGATTACCTGAGCACGTGGAACTTTGTCTACACCCCTGACCAGATTGAAAAGGTGGCTGCGCTGGCGAGGGCTAACTATGCCGAGGGACGGGAGCAGATTCGTGGGACGGTACGGGCCGTCTACGAGCGCAAGAAGAAGCTTAGACTGGAGAGGGAGGCGGGGATCAAGAAGGATCGGTACCGGAGCTTGGTCAGGCGGGGGATGGCGCACAAGCTGGGCGAGGGCGATCAGTTTAGTTGAAGAGGCGGATTATAGAGTTGCTGGAATGAAGATACCCGAGAAGGTGGAGGAGGATTCTCTGAAGGATGGCGTAGGTTTATCATTGGAAGTAGATCCATTGTAATGAAAAGTGTGTTTGTTACTTTGAAGTATTTTGCAACCGATTGAAAGTGTCAAATAGGGGTTGATAAAGAGAGGTCAAGTTCAGTAAATGGCCCCGTTTCGAGGAGTGTGTCATTGTTTTTACAAATCTATTCATCTTACAGAGACATGCTTGACCTTCTACATGTCCTTGCTTCAAAATGTACACTGCCTAACAAAAAGGCATCTTGATAAAGTCCGGGATCACCTGTTTCCCGGCCCTTTGACAACGTTCTCCGTCACTTCTCCTCCCTTATCGCCCCTCTCTCCTCTCTTTCTCCGATGGATGAATTACAGTCGATGCATTTTGCTTTTCGTTTTTTTTTTCTTTTGCTTCTTCCCCATTTTGCCCCCAACATATCTTCTTTAGATAATCTCTCCCATGTCAATGTGCGCAGGCTGCCACGGCTTCGCGCCCTCGACAAGCATATCACTCGGCACCCGCACCTTGGCGCCGGGGCTGTAGAGGTACCACGCCTTGAGAACGTTCATCGACGCCTGCAGACGCGCAAAGTCCAAGCTGGCGCCCGTGCCCTCGCCGAGCTTGTCGCGCCCGCTGTAGATGCCGACGACGTAGACGGGCGTCCTGCTCAGGCGGCCCGTCTCGCTCTCGAGCCGCGCGACGGGGGCCTCGAACCCTTCGCGGGCGCAGAGCATCGCCAGCTCGCGCGTGGGCAGCCTGAAGCTGAAGAGCTTCTCGAGCTCGACGCGGCGGCTGAGGATGTGGGCGTCGATGAAGGCGCGCACGGCGTCGCGGCCGGCGTGGGCGTACACGGCGCCCGTGACGGCGCGGACGTGGGCGGCGTAGGCGTCGTTGCGGAGCTTCTCGCGCTGCTCCTTCAGCAGGGCGGGATCATTGGGTTCGGGCTGGGGCTCGAGCGGGTTCCGTCTGGGCTTGTGCAGGACGTCGCCGAACTCGTCGTCGAGGATGACTCGGGACGAGACGGAACGGCGCCACTTGAACTTGTCGAGCTCCAGGTGCTCCTTGCGGACGTAGCCCCAGCGGCCGTGGACGAGGCCGTGGGACTCGGGGTCCTGGGAGAATTGCAGCAGGCCCGGGTCGACTTCGCCTCCCGGGGCGGCGGCGCTCTCGACGCCCCACTGGCTGGCTACGCGGTAGAGCGAGTCGGGACCGGCGTAGGCGCGCATGGCTTCGTAGAGGATGGCCATGGGGAGGCGGGGATAGTGGGTGATGAGCCACTCTGAGACGTGGTAGCTGATGAGGGAGCCGCCGACGACGGCGAGGTTGGCATTGTTGAAGTTGGGGTTTGAGTCGGCAGAGGGGTCGACGAGGGTGCGCGCGAGGGACTGGAGGGGCAGTTTCTCGGGGAGGGAGAGGCGGGCGTGGAGAGCGGCGAGCTTGGCCGACTGGAGGGCCTTTTCGGGGGCGGGTGACGGGAGGTTTCTCGACTTCGACTTGAGGGGTTGGGCGGTGGTGGTGGTGATGTTGGCTGAGGCGTCGGATGATGCTTCTTCTGCTACTGCTGCCAAGGACGGGGAGGAGGTCGATAGTGTCCGCGCCGGGTTGATGTTGTGAAGCTGTGTTCTAAAGGAGATGGGCGTCAGGCACGGCGAGGCGTGTGTCCTGGCTTGGGCGTTGAGCAGTTGCCCGGTGCATCTTGATATCCTTAACCTCTTCATCTGGGACGCCATTCGGTGGTCGAGGTTGGGTTGTTGCTGAGCTGTTCGAAAGCCCAGTAACAACGTAACGAATAGAAAAAAGGCAACGAAAGAATAGGTGTTGTACAACGCGGTCGAGAGCAATTGGGTGGATGCGGTATTCGCTGGGGGTTGAATCGCAAAGGGGGCAAGGGAAAAAAGTTCCACGTCCCGAATTCTCTCGAACAGCGCCGGTCTCCCGTCACGAAAAAGTTTCTGGAGCCGACCGATTGGAAGTCGTGTGAGCTCCAGCATGCTAGGGGGTACCGTGCACGAGCCATGCGAGAAAGTCAGTAGAAGCAGGCGCGGAATATCCGCTCCTCCGCAGCTCCGGGGTGGCTTTGGGTCCCACTTTTCGGGAGGAATGGATGGCAGCACTTCACTATTCGCGACGTCCAAGGGTAAAAGCTCCAATATCGAGTCGAGGCGGGAAAGCGATTGCCATCACCACACTATCCAACCCCTCATACTGAAAATACAGTCAAAATGGTACGTCAATTCTCATTCAGTGATTGCTGGTCAATTGCTAACTCACGAACAGGGAGGCGGTCCTAAGGTTCCGTAAGTTCTGACCCAGCGCACATCCCCATCGAATGCGAACCACCCCGATCCTTCGAAAGCAGCTCCTCTAATACCCACGATAGCTACCCCAAGCACGTCTGGTCGCCGGCCGGTGGTTGGTACGCCCAGCCCGCGAACTGGAAGCGTAACACCGCCGTCATCGGTGCCGTTATGGCCGGTGTTGTTGCCGTTATCTGGAAGATCAGCGCTGAGAAGGAGGTGCGCTACGTGATGCCTCAGGAGGGCCGGTTCTTCCCCAGCAGATAGTACGTTT
Organism: Colletotrichum scovillei; assembly: GCF_011075155.1. Taxonomy (NCBI): domain Eukaryota; kingdom Fungi; phylum Ascomycota; class Sordariomycetes; order Glomerellales; family Glomerellaceae; genus Colletotrichum; species Colletotrichum scovillei. Next base: position 2,500,882 of record NW_023336265.1, on the reverse strand, counting down.
CCATCTCGCTCTGCGATTTTGAGGTCATTACGCAAGAAAGAGAGAGAGAGAGTATCGGACTGACACTACAAAACACAGCTGGTCGAAGCAATTGATCGAGTACGACAGAGAACAGGCCGCGAGGAAGGCTAAGGATACGACGCAGGCGGAGGCGATTCAGAACTCATAAACGACGACTCGGACGGTCGGAAAACTTTTGTACAATGTAAATACGGTACCCCAGGAATTGAGCGCCGCGCGGTAGCGGCAGTTGCGAACATTGGAAGACCCTGCGATTTATTGCTCCGCCCTCAGTGATACATGGATTGTGTTTTCCCGTGAGTTGTTGAAAGACCGGTTGATACGGCGGCGTCCAAATTCTTGCCATACAATAAGCTCGATTTGTATGAGCCCGCGACCTTGACCAGAAGGAGATCGACGAACCCCTCCACTCAATGGTTGAGAAGCAGATCTCGAAAATGCAGAATCGCCTGTGCTCACCTCGACGTTCCCGGTCATCAACTATGAGATACTCACCTAGAAACGCGAGCAAGACCCAAAGGGCCGAGCCGTGAGCAGTGACAGCATAACTGAGCCTTCGGCCAATCACGATGGTCGTAAAGGTAATTCAAGAGTGGGTCTCAACTCCAGATCACGACCATCCCTGGGTATCAGCCCGAAGAGGACCACTCTAGACCACGAGGCAAGCGTCTCCAAGGCTGTGAAAGCACCTGTATCCGCGTCTGTACTTCACACACTTCGTCAAAGTCGCTTTTACCAGCACTTCCAATGAAGCTGATGATCTCTGTGTCGGGGAAGCCCACCCCGGATTGCCCCTGGATCAAGTATGTCGTGTCCAAAAAAATAGACAGGAAGTTGGAGGAAGAACATCGTGACATTCGTCGGATGTCATGATATAGCTACCGAAACCACCATAGGCCACCGGGGACCAATGCTGAATACCAGCATTATTGGACATACTGGCGTTGAAAGGCGACGGCCACTTATTCGGCAAGGAGTTTCTGGACATGCATTACGTAGTACTAAGAGCTCGATCCGAAAAACGAACGATGGGCCGCTCCTATGCTATGTCGAGGTAGTTATTTATCTTGCAATCCCTTGCATGGTTCATTCGGGCATATGCAAGCGCGGGAACAGGGCAACTCCAAAACATCACAGAGAGACGAAGAGCAAAGCCATGTCAAAGGATCGTCTCATTCATCATTTCATCATTCAGGGGAGATCAGCGGTACCAGGAACAGCTCTGCTTCTCCTCCAAGAAGCAGCAACATAACGAAAGGCATCGGTCCTCCTCAATCTCTCCCCCTTCACCCCAGTGCGTTCGGTCGGCCGAGCTTAAACTTCCATAGAAGAACTCCATACAACGACCACTCCTGGGCCCCTTGGGGCTCCCATTGATCTGGGCCTGCGGGCTTTCGTTGTTCAGCAGCAAAGCTGATCCGTCGAATGAATATGTCAGTATATTGGACTTACTCAACTCCAGCTGAGCCAGGGTACACGAACTGCGTGGAGATCGAATAGTAAGAACAAGAAGAAGAATAAAAGGCAACTTACGCGGAATACTCCCTCCACTGGGCAACCGATGAAGCAGGGCGTCTCGTTGCAGCAGTTGCCCTCTGACGAGTCCTTGAGGAACGCTTGTACCAGCTTGTCGGGCACGTAGAGCGCGGTGATGCCTGATGCCATGACGGGGAGGATCAAGACTGAAAACTTCATGTTGTTTTTGGTTGTTTGGAAAAGAGTTCAATGCCGGGTGAGGCTAATGGAAGGGATATCTTGATGAGATTTGCTGCTGGATGATGATCTGAGATGATCCGTCGAGGTCAAACACTCAGAAGATTCAACCCTTTTATATTTTCTCATTTATTGTGTACCTCTCTCCCACCTTGAAAATCGTCCTAACTCTCCCCGCTCTGAAAAGATATCTCCAGACGATGAGATGGTAACATCCTCGGACAGAAGCATCCAACCCCCTCCACGTACGACCTGCTGTGTCGGCGATCCACGGGTCGACAAGACGTGAGTGGTCCCCGTTTGTTTACAGCCAAAGAGCCGCGGCCGGGTTCCCGGTGGTGCTACAGTAGTACATTTTTCATACAATAAGTAAGTCAGTGTCAAGATTCATAGTGAAAAATTGGTCTTTAGCCGCGTCTAAGTTGTAACGTCGGCGACACATGTGAAAGAGGCGGGTGAACCCCGCTCTATCAAGATGTACGTTGCCGTGAATCTACGCTGTCGTGAATCTACAGCCCTCGTAACGGCATCACTGTAACTCGCCATACCATTTCCAAGTAAGAAGCATCAAAACGTAACCGATTAAATCAGTCCAATTTACGCTATTGGTTTGGCAAGTCGTGACTTCAAGCGAGCATTCAGGCTCGCTGCAGCAACTTGGACATCTACAACAGCCTGTTGCGCGACTTAGGGCTCCCGTTGCTACGATGGCCGCCCGCGCGAATCAAAGGGACTACTGATGAGTCGCGACAAGTATGACAACATCATTGCGAAGAATGGCGACATCTCCCCGTCATACCTTTGAGGGATCTCCATAGCGTATCGCTCTGTGAACGATGGGCGTTGCACCTCCCAAGGTTACCTACAGAGATGGATCTCAACCTAGCGTACACATGAATAACGTAACTTGGACTTAGCTCTCATTCTACAATCCCCAAGGCGAAAGGTTGTGAATTGCTCATCATCCTTAACACATCTGTCTCCTTCCAACGGTTGTCGATAAGGCAAGAAAAAAAAAAACACGGTAATATGGCGAATGAGTAGCTTTACGTATTTTTGTCTAGTCACACACCATAGCTGCTGCTCTCACCTCTCGGATCGGTATCCGTGATTGAACATCTACGAAAACACCACTTGTTTTCATCTCCCCTAGTGCCAACTTCTGTGCAAGTGGCAAAACGACTCCTCCGGCACCGGCCCGCAGAAAACCGTGTAGATCAGAGTATGTATCATTGAAACCTAGTAGATTACGACTGGCACAACGATCCTGAGTTCGTGAGACGGCTCTTGGCAAAAGGTACTTTAGAGCTCGGATACCACAGGGTAGCCAGACTTTAAGGAAGTAGCAGGTTCATCAACTTCAGAAACATTGGTTCAATACAACGCGTGACATAGATTTCTGGTATAGGCATTTCATTTTCTACCTAGCTTGCTCGACACAAAGAAGCAGCTCTAGCGTCCCTTTCCTTTCAGGAGGACCTAGATTCTCTCTCTCGATCTGTCTCAACCACTACCAAACCTCCATCTCTCCATCCACCATGCTGTTCCCAATCATGCCGCTTCAAGGCATCTCAAAAGGAACCAACAGAAGAAGCACTCGCGTCTCATCCTGCCAAAATAGGTCGCTCGGCATATTTGCTAAACGACCAAACACAGCCGCCAGAGCTGCAAGAAGAAACGAGATGTGTCAAAGAAACGACAAACAACAAGAGTGAGCAATATACATTAAGCACTAGGCGTATCCCTGCCCCATCCTCCATGGCCGCCGCTGCAGTCGCGTGGCACAAGATGGGGCCAAGGTAGGTGAATCGAAATCGCGAAACAGTGGGTGTTCAAGCGAGTGTGAAGAAGCGTAAAAAGAAAAGAAGATTGCAAGCCACGACTGATACCAGGCTGCAAAAAGGGTGTATCAAAAGCGGGTGTCATGAATGAGTGACTTGAAAGGTATAAACGCGTCGTCGGGGTTCGTTTCGCCCCTTGATCGGATTCATCGTCAGAGTCCAGTAAAAGGGGAAACCTCTCCCAAGTTCTTTTTGTGGTAGTTCGCAGAAACGCCGTGCCCGTGCTGTCCAGAATGCATAGTAGACCCTAGTCTATCGCCAAACGAAGATGAATCCCCAGTCTTTGTGCCAAAAGACGTTATATACGCAGGGAGTCAGTGTATATGAACGCTGCTTCGGTTGTCATTTACACAGCCTGTCCGGGGACGGGCTTGCGACCGACAGGCCCCACTGGTGGGCCTGGGCGGCCTTGGGCTGGGGGTCCATTCATGGGGCCGTTCATGGGACCGTTGGGAGGACCATTAGGGTTCATTCGGCTGGGCTGAGGGATTCTGGTAGGTCCCGGGGGGCTTGGCTTGCGACCTCCCATTCCGTTAGGGCTCTGCGGTCGCTGTCCCGGAGGACCCTGGTAGCGAGGACCGGGGGATTGAGGTCGGCCTCCGGGGCCCATAGGTCCATTGCCGGCGGGGGACTGAGGTCGGCCACCACCGTTCATGGGACGACCTGCTGGCGACTCGGGGCGGGGGTAGGGCGGGCCGCCCTGAGGGTTCATGGGGCGCTGGCCAGGAGGGAAGTTCGGACCGGGACCGCGGGGAGCACCAGGGCCCATGTGAGGACCACGAGGAGGTCCTTGGTTAGGTCCCTGGGCTTGAGGAGGTCTAGGCTTAACCGGGCGAGTGGAGAGGCAGGTGCGCGGTACAACACCCTGCTGGGATCTATCCAAGCGAATGCAGAGCGCCTAGGGCAAAGTCAGCTTACAAACTCATCATGATGCACATTATAACTTACCCAGCCATCATCGTACTCGTGGAGGAGGCGCACGAGCTGGCCAGCTCTCAGCTCCATCTCATCCTCAAGAGTGGGCTTGAAGTCAAGCTGCACACGGTGAACAGTGGTGTTGGCGGGACCTCCAGCGGCGGCGATGGCAGCAGAGCCAGTGGACCCGTTTGATTGGTGACCAGGGCCGGCAGAGTCGGCGCTGAACGTGGTTCCAGAAGGAGAAGCAGGGATGGTAGACAAGGGTGCAGGAGGCGCGGGCAAAGTCAGGTCCAGTGCCTTGGGACCGTCCTTGCGGGTCGACGCCTTGCGAGCCAGACCTCCGGCGGCGACAGCTCCAGCACCAACTGCCGCAGCACCTGCGGCAATAGCGGCACCGTTAGGAGCGGCGTTGGCGGGGATGTCACTCACGGCAGTGCCCGGAGCAGGCTCGCCGACGTTGGGAAGGGGCTTCTCGTTGAGGCTCATGGAGCTGACGGACTCCTCGGCGATGGGACCGTTGATTCTCTCGGCTTGAGCACCAAAGGGGTTCGCGGGGTTCGAGCTCTGGTTCGTTGCCGGTCTGTCCCAGGCGCCTTGGCCAGGGTTGCGAAGGCCCAGAGCAGCGGCAGCGGGGGCCAGGTTGGCGTTCATGTTGACGGCAGGTCCTCCGGCAGGTCCCTTGCTGGCGCGCTTGTCGAGGTTCAAGTTGGGCAAGAACTGGGTAACGGGGCGGAGGCTGATACGAGGAGCGCGAGGGTTCTGGCTACCAGCGGCAGCGGCGGCGGCTCCGAATCCATGGCTCTTCTCATCCTCGTCGGCCAGACGCTGCTGCTCCATCTGCTTCTTGCGACGGTTGAAGAGGAAGAAGACGAGCAAAAAGACGACGAGAACACCGGCCAAAACACCAATAGCAATGCCAGCCTTCGCGGCACCGCTGGTCTCGTTGCTGGTCGACTTGTCCGTGGTTGACGTCGCGCTAGGGGAAGCGCTGGAGATGATGCTAGCATTGTCTGCAGTGGCGGCAGTCTTGGTGGTCTTTGCGAACGTGGGCGCGTCTGTGGCAATAGCGAGCGTGGTCTGGATGCTCTCGGTCAAGGGGTCCTCGATGACGGTGGGCAGCGACGAGGTAGACGCGGCATCGATGGTGGTGGATGAGCTGTCGGCAGTCTTAATGATTGGGGCGCCGGCCCTGGCAATGGTAGTCTCGGTGGAGTCAACTGTCGTCGATTTCGACCTCGTGGGGAGGGGTGATTGAGCGACAATCAGCTTGGTTGAGGTGGTGCTCGTGGGGGCGGCGACGGCATCATCACCAGTGACGGTCTGGTAGATGGTCTTGATAACGGTCGAGCGGCCTTTCTTCGTATTAGCGCGCCGTGTGGTCGTGGCATCATCATCGTCGTCGTCCTGTCTGATTTTGAGATTACCTCCATTGCTTGTCGTGGCCTCGTCATTGGAGGCAAAGGGATTCAGATCCTTGAATTTGTCGCCAACATTGCTCCAGAAATCGGGGTTGCGAGGCGCGATATGCCTGCGGGCGTGGAGGTGGTGATGGTGAGCCATTGCGGCAATTGCGGGCGTGGGTTAATGGAAATGGATCAAATCCAACTAGTCCAGCCAGAAGTCGTCGGGGTGGTTGAAGATAAAGCGAGGCGTTTGAAGCGCGTAATGAATGATTCGTATCGTGAGTTTCGTGGGTCGAGGCGGGGTATCTGAAAAATGGAGGGAGGATATCTGGCGTGCACGGGAGAGGCTGGTGATGGGAATGCTCAAGGGATCCGGCTCCAGAAGGGAAAAGGTTGTGATGTTCGTGAGGCGATCGTCGAAAGAATGAACCAGCAAGCAGTGAATAAGTCCAGGTCCGACCAGGGAGTCGCGGTGGTCGAGGACGATTGAATTTAGAGAAAGACTGGCTGCCTTGGTGTTGTGGGTTGAAAGTCGAGTGTTGTTGCGCGTACGTGTGCGTGCAATTGAACGAATGTGAAGTGGCTCTGGGCCCGATGGAAGGAGAGTAAAGTGAGAAGGTGGGTGAGGTGAGGTCGTTGTTTTTTTGCAAGATCTCACTACCAGCTCACAGTCATTGGACAGTCACAAACCGTCTTAGTGAATTGTCATGAAGACGATTGGGGGGACGTCGATGATGTTCTGTTTGTGGGAGGAAAGAACGGATGAATCTGCACACCGTGACTCTTGGGAAGCTGCGAGAGAGCGGACGACGATGAAGTCTCTCTGTCTGTCTCTGAAGGGAAGAGAGTGCAGCGACAGCAGGAAGCAGTCAGGCTCAGCGAGTGAGATGCAGTTCGGACGGAACGGGGGGGAGGATGGGATGGGATGGGAAGAAGAGGGCGCATACGAAAGTGGGAAGGGACAGTGAGAAGAAGAGAACCGGGGACATTGAGGTTGCACGCACTTCGCAGACTGCCAGTTCAGGATCCTGGGCGAATGGGAAGTTGGGAAAGAGGCCCCAAGCAACGTTGGACGGATGACAAGGGTCGGACGACTGGGGTGTGGATGGGAAGCAGATCCCTGCCGTGACAGGTACCCTCAGTCTTTTTGCTCTCACTCTCACTCTCACTTTCTCACCCTCCATCTTGGCTCTCAGGATCACTTGCTGTACGTACTATGTAAAGTTAGGTACGAATACAGGCACGGGCACAGGTACCAAGACAGCAGGCAGGAACTGATGGGGGAGCGACTGCACGAGGACCGTGAGATATCAAGATAAAAAGGGAATGGCGCGTGGAAAAGGCGGCCGTGCGATACGGTCAAAGTCAGGGCTTGCAGTCTTTGCCGTCTTAGTGCCGTCCGGGGATATCACAGTCTGCGGTCTACTTCGTAAAGGTACCTAACTTCTTCTGCGTAAAGTAGTTGGCTGATGTCTCTTGGGTAACGGTGGGCGATGGCTCGGATCACATTTTGCACAAATGGAAGTTGGCCGGATTGGGATAAACGCGCACAAAGAATGCAACCGCGGCTCCAACGGTCATTCGACAATGCATCTGATCCACGTCCACACCATCGAGTCAGCGTTTCACCATCCGCCCTGTCTCTGGCCTCTCCCTGCGCTTGGGATGAACTCTAGCAGAGGTGCACACAATCAGGGAGGAAACAAACAAACACTTTTGAATAGTTACACATCCATCTACCTCAGGCTGTCCTCTCCTACGTGCATGCGAAACGGCATCTTTTCACTTGTAATCACTGTGCGAATAACCGACTGCCATTTATCACAAGGCTTCCATCCATCTTGATACGAGCACATTCAATGGAAGGCAACAAATCCCGCACCCATCCCATCGGTTTCCGACGTAGGTACCGACCTCAATCCGCCGGTCGCATTTTGCAGCTTGCCCATCCACACCGGCGCCCATCTTCATCAGCGCACATGCACGGGCCGCGCTAAAGCAGGGGCCTCCCAACGCCTATCCTGCCGTGCCTGTCAGGTACCGACCCCGTCTGATTGGCTCTCTTGTACATGGATCCACTCGTATCCACCACCCACCCACAGAATAAACGAAATTGTTTGCTCGGGGTTCCTGAGCCGTTCGTCCAATCAAACCCTGCCAGGTGGGACGGGAAAAGAAGGCGTTTGTCCGGCCCGAGCTTCAACCACCAGTGAACCATCACAAGCAGCCCCCAAACTCCAACATCCCCATCGTCATCGCCAACAGGGGACCAACACATTCAATCCGTACGGAGTACGGAATACCAATCACACAAACACCAGACTGGCACACATACACCATTACGGAGTACTAATGCTGTGATACGCGCCGTCTCCTGCCCTTCTCGCCTGCGCACGCGACGTTGTTCCCATTCGGCCTGGTCCCTTTTCTTTCCCGCCCAAACAGCATCCATCCTATCCCGTCGCCTTCGAGAAGCACGGCAAGACTGCCATGTTCATGCGAGCCACACACACAAAGGCAGCTTATCGCCACAAGAGAGTTAGCAAGAATGCACCGAAATAGCATTTTCTAAAGCTGGAAAACAGCCACCATCGAACAGATACCAAAGATAGCCTCATAAACGAAAAGACTGGCTAGAGCCTGGCGTGTGTGATGGCGAAGCTGGCCTGCCCATCCTCATCTCACCATTCGGCCCGGAACCTCGCAAGGGTTGATATAGGCAGCGCTGACTTACATACACTTACAAGTTACAGTAGAATGCCACGGCCATTACCGTAATTATCACCAAACCACCCATTGACACCGCCTCTCTTAAAGACCCCTCAAGAAGCAATCTTGTCTTTGAAAGAATGACACGACATGCTCTGTGCTTCTCCCTCGCGAGTCGCAAGGGCCTTTCAGCTTTCTCCGTCACCCAACTGCCCTTTCTTGATCTTCTCAAGCTACAGAAAGCAGTCAGTGCTCATCATCCGCCCATCTGCCTCGAATACGAGACTTGTCAGGCCACGTTGCCGCGAGGAGACCTTTTTGTTGTCCTGTCTGCCTGACAGAAGTCGGTGTGTTCGTGTCCAACAAGCGGTCGAGACTTCAAGAGCTGAGAACTGCACACCGTTCGATCTCGTTGCTTTTTCGGTTGCGTTTAGACTTCCCGCCGTGCGCCGGAAGAAAATTCAAACAAGATCTCCTGCGTGGTCTCAGGGAAACAAGCAAAGAAAACACACAACAAATCCTAACCTAGAGGCTAATTTTAAGACATGCATCGAACGGCGCCGTCAAGCCACCAAAAAGCCTAAAGCCACAAGACCGCTCTTACCTGGGCCCTCGAGGGTTCCATCAACACACCCGTGACACCGAAATTGGAGAGACCTTTTGAAACAAGCCGGTTCGTCCGCTCGTGCCATTAGGTTTGGTTCGCCTATTTCGTACCCGTCGCGCAGTGAGCACTCGCCATCACTGTCAAGTCTCAACTTTTGGTTCCCTCCCCCATGATCTGCCCGCCTCCACAGCATGCCACTGCCAAGCGCCTTTCGGTACCTGGCTACCTGGCAGATGCTGGCATTTTTCTCGCATTGTGGCCCATCTCTCCACACTGGAGATGACCTCCGCCCACCAGCCTTATCCATCGACATCCATGACATCCATGCGAGAACACGCGGAAACATGATGGCTAATCAGCGGGCAATCTAACGAAAAGACCCGGATGTGACTGTACAGCGTACGGGGTCAATTACCGCAGCCTGTAGGTGCTCGCAGGCAACCAACACGCCGGCAATATCAACATTGCGAATGGAGTCGTCTCCGTCAGAACGAAGTTGGGGGCAGGATTCCGCGCAATCCTCATTCCCGGGTATGGGGAACGTCGCGTCCCTGACATTGCCTCCCCATGCAGCACAGCAAACCGTCCATGCCTTACACAAAGTGCAGTGTCAGCACTTCAGACAATGTATTATGCAAACACAACGAGAAAACCTGTCTTCGACGTCGTAGATCGGCACAGCGTCATTTTACTGCCTTTGTGCGGCATGCTCCCGCAATCAGCCGGATAGCCCGAGAAGTACGGAGTAGGTTATGGAATGTTTCAATTAATCCTAGTCAGACCTGCCGTCTTCCTTGTCTTGATCTGAGGGAGATCTCCTGCTGCGCATCCGGTTATTTGGACGCGGGAGAAAACAGACAGAGACAGGACCGCGGCAGCGATCCGTACACCGGCCTGATGCAGCTCCGCGACAAACCTGTCTCATCTCGATCGTCTGCATTCCCTACAATAAATCAGTGTAGCGTCGGGCATCGTTGATATTCAAAGGCCATTCATTCATGGCTGAATTGCTGCATTTGATCATCAAAGCGAGCGAGCCTAGAACAAAATAGATACCGCCGGTTCATTTCGGAATTTCCAAGGGGACCCTTCGGAGACAGCCTCTTCCGTCAGTCAGAGCGTAACACACACAGTCTAACGTCGAAATAGAAACTTATTTTTTTCACTTTTATCTATCCATACCTCCTCTTCGCGTATAGTCGCGTCGCGAGTTCCCACAGTTCTAATCATTACAAAGCGATACAAATCCCAACACTGATCGCTCTCCTTTCTAGCTTTGCTATTGTAGGTTGCGGTTGGGCTTTACCTTAGCTGGTAGCCTCCCGGTTCAGTGTGCCAAATGTGACAGCTAGAGCAAGCCATGCGTTCGAAGGCTTTGCACGTCCCTTTCTCCGAGACTTCGTCTACGCTGATAGCTGGCATATGTCTCCTTTGGCTTAATCCGTCTAGGTGCAGAATCACAGAGGTTCCGATTCCACGCCCACGCTGCCTCCCGCCTCGTATGGTACGTCGAGCTTTGCACCTTCACCTGTTTACCACCAGCATCACGAAGGGATCTCATGCTCGACCTTGATGAAAGTCGATCTACTGCGGAGGCGGCTGAGCACCCCATTGGTGTGGCGGCTGTGGAGGCTGAGGGGGCTGCTGGCCTTGATATTGTCCTCCCTGTTGTTGCGGCTGGCCTTGTTGCTGCTGCTGCTGTTGCTGCATCTGTCCAAGCAACGCGGCAAAGAAGGCCGGGTTGATATAAGCACCCTGCTGCGCGCCCTGCCCAGGCTGACCACCTTGCGTCGGCCAGCCCGGCGGCGGCGGCGGAACGGCAGGGAAACCCTGCTGTCCCGGCTGCGGCACGGGCATCCCGGGGAACGGGAAGTTGAACGTCGGCGCCGTCGGCGCGGGTGCACCCTGCTGCTGCTGGTTGTTGTAGTTTTGTTGAGGCGCCTGGAACCCGGTCGCGCTGGCGCCGCCCCATTGTCCACCCTGTTGCTGCTGTTGATGTTGATGTTGCTGGTCACCGCCGCCCGAGTGATGTCTCTGAGGCGCCGAGTATCCCTCCCTGTGATCCCCGCGGTTTCCGTACCCGCCGCGTCCACGACCACGACTTCCTCCCCTGCCCCTATCGCCGCGTCCCCTCGAGTCGCCACGTCCACCTCTACGCCCGCCGAAACGACCCGGTTCAGGCTCCGTAGTGAAACTCTGCTGCGCAGGCGGGGCCTGGCCGAATCCAGGCGGTCGCGCGAGGGGCTTGTACGGACCATCGTCCTCGTCGTCGTAGTTGAGTCCGCCATCGGCAGAAGGACCGGCAGCCGAGGCGCTGACCTCGTTCCGCAGCGGATGCGGCTCGCGATGATTCCTGCTCCTCTTCTCGCTAGGTCCACCACGTTCGCCACCGTCCTTGCCGAACCTCGCCTCCTTCTTCTTCTGCTTGATCTGCCTCTTGTGCTCCGCCTCCTTCTCGTCGTCCGAGAACTCCATCTCGTCCTCGGCAATCTCCTCGTCGTGGATGTTACTCGCGTCCGAGCCCTTCAAATTCTTCAACGGCTGTGTGAAGACAAACTTGGCGTGCGCGGGCGGGTAGTACACCTTCACCCCGACAGCCAGCCCGGCCTCGGCAATCTCCTCGGCCGTGGAGAGCATGACGGTATACAGCGGCTGCAGCACCTTGCCAATCGTCTCCCACACCACGCCAAACACCTTCCGGTCCTCGGTGCAGAGCACCGACCCCGTGTCGAGGACCTGGTACTCGCCGGGCGTGAAGGCCCTCACCACCATGATGTTCTCGACAATCTGCTCCACGAGCCCGAGCTCCTCGATCTTGTCGTCCGCGGTGAGGGTCACGTCGGGCTTGGCGGGGACCGCGACGTCGGCGACCTCGTTCTTGGTGCGCAGGTGGCCCGAGGCGCCGGCCCCCGCGCCGCCGCCGTTCTTGCCGTCGCCGCCGCCTTCGTCGTCTGAGCCGCCTTCCATCTCCATGAGCATGCGCGCCGTCTCCTCTACGCCGAGGAGCTGGTAGCCGCCTGCGTCTGAATCGTCGTCCGAGTCCGAGGAGGAGTCGCTGGAGGAGTCGGAGGAGGACTCGTAGGGCGAGGAGTCGGCTTCCCACTCGGGGTGGTCGCCTTCGCCTTCGGCGGCGGGGTTTTGTTGGTCTTGGACTGTGGTGGAGGAGGTCGGTGCATCGATCATTTGGGGTCTTTCGAGCATTTGGGGGGCGTCAATCATCTCTGGTGCTGCGGGTGTAGGTGCGGTCGCAGGTGCAGACGCAGACGCAGGCGCTTCTTGAGCCGCTGCGGGCGCCTCTTGGGGAACTTCGACTGGTTGGGCTGGGGGGGTGTGATCGAGGCCGCTGATCATGGCCTCGAGGGCATCTGTCAGAGAAGGGGGCTCGGCGGCATCGTCGACGTTCATGGCATCGGGGTCGGTAGCCTCCTGTGGTGCGGCAGCTACGGGTGCCGCCGCGACGGGCTCTGCTGTTTGCGCAGGCGCAGGGGCGGGCTGCGACTCGGTCGTGCTCTCTCCCATGTTGACATCCTCATTTTGGCTTTGGACCTGCTCCGAGGTGCCGTTGGCGGCGGCGATAATCTCGGGATCGACGCCCTCGAAGCTCGCGGCGGCAGCGAGAACGTCGGCGGGCACCGGCGGCAGGGTCTCGTTCGGTTTCGCGAACCCCAGGCCGGGGATCTGGAAGCCTGACATGGTGGGATCTGTATTTGGGACCGGAGTTCTCTCGCTGGTATGTCGTCAATTAAAATCTAGTCGAGCAGTGTGAAAAAGTTCTCAAAAGACGAGTACAATGAAAAACCACAAAGTCTTGTTTGGAGCAGACTCGGGCGCAAGAGAAATGGAGAGTTGGGGAGGACCCGATAAGAAAATTTTAGTGGGGTCTTTGCTTTGCGATAAAAAAATAAACTGGGTCTTGTTCGGTGAGTTGCCGCGAGTTCTGACTTTCCTGACCTTCGGTGACATTCTTCTGCCCCACCTTCACCGAGCTCACCGCCCGCTTCTCACTTACACGCTCACCGATACGTACCTACTGTGTTATATAAGTACCTTACTTATGTTGGGTCGTAGGCACTAATTCCTTCGTTCCTGGCACGAGTACATCTTCTTCATAGTCATAACTCCATCGTACGCCAACACGGAAGCAGAATCTCCCTCTTCGCAGCCCAAACCCACCACGCAACCATGGCCAGCTTCTTCACTGATAGAAAGCGTGCCTGCGATGCGTGCCATCATAGGAAGGCATGTGCAACAGTGACTCGTGGTTTTTGATTGCTTGACCTTACTGACCGTAGCTGTCTCAACTGCAGATTCAATGTGACGCGGCCGTGCCCCAGTGCGACTGGTGCAGCCATCACCAGCTACAGTGCACCTTCAATCGCGTCGTGCATCGGAGGAGACGCGCAGCCTCCACCACACTGTGAGTTGTCATTGCGCCCATCGTAAGATGCTCATTCTCGCCCACGAATCCGGGCGAGCTTGAGTTCAACGCATGACGATTAAGAGCTGTTGACTCTTCTTCTTCATAGTCACACGACAGCAACGACAAGAACCAGCCTATCCTCGATCCCAGCAACCGCCGGCAGAACCAGCAGCAACCGTGAGGTCAACACTACGTGCATGACCAGACCTCAACCACGTACTGCTACCCACATGACATCGCTCGCAGCCTCGCCTACTGTAACTACCTCGATTATCAGCCTTGAGGGCTCGTCGTCGTCCTCCTCCTCCGTGCCACTGGCATGTGGACCAAGATTTGCCCGATACTATCTGAGCGAGACTGTCTCGCCCAGCGGTGCACCTTTCTTCTCTGTCGACCACCAGACCTGGATCCGCCGGTGTACGGGACAGGCTCACGTCTTCTCTAACCTGTCGGGGCTCGAACCAGCGTCGTCGTTGTCATCATCATCCTCCTGTGCCGGAGGCGACTACTATTCTGCTGATTGCAATCAGATCGAACTGCCGGCTCGACATGTCGTCGAAGACTATCTACAAATGTTCCGAGCGACTCCCTTCCGACTCGTGTTTCCAATCGTCGACGGTGTCTTATTTCAAGAAACCGTCAGTCAGGCTTACGATCCGCAACACGCAGCCAACCCAGCAGCCCAGGCCTGTGTCTTCTCCTTTCTTGCCATCATTACTCATACACAATGGAGCCCGCGCAATATGGCCGTCATCATTGACAGCGAGGCATGCGTCTGGCAGGCCCAGCGCCTGATGCCCCTAGCCCAAGCGAGTCAGGACATTACGGGACTCCAAACTTGCCTTATGCAGGTGAGTTGCGGCTTCGTAAGGGGAAGGAGAGGCTAAGCTGTGCTGTTCTTACCAATGTACGTTTCGGCTTCTAACGTAAACCAGTGTATGTATCACCTCTTCTGCGGTAAGATCCAGATGGCCTCAATGGCCCTTGCTCTTACCTGTCGCCTGTTGTTCGTATTAGGAGCACACAGGCAGCCCAGCGCAGCAAGCGATGCGCCCGAGCAGCAAAGCCGGACAGAAAGCCACGCGCGCCAGCTGTTCTGGCTCTGCTACACCTTTGACAAGATTGTGGCACTTCGGACCAGCCAGCCTCCCTGCATCGACGACGAGCACTGTGACCTCACGCTACCTCCGGGCTACGTAGAAGGGCTATACATTGACCACGTTGATACCGTTAGTAGCAGTAGCAGTAGCAGTAGTAGTGGCGCCCTCTGCTGCCTGCCGGGCGATTTACGGCTGAGCATCATCAAGTCCAAGGCCTGCAGGCTGCTATACTCGGTCCGCCTACAGCAGTATTCGTCCAACCAGCAGCATCACCGCCCAACACCCAACGCCGGGCTGCTGCGCGAAGTGCGCGAATTGGACAGTGAGCTAGAGCGGTGGCGCCTCTCCATCCCGGCCCGGTTCCGGCCCATGTTGCTCGGCCGGAGCTACAGCGGCAACAACAACGGCGCCTGCTGGCTTGACCCGACTTTGGACGCCAGCCAGAGGATGCATGTTATGGTGCTGCACTTTGAGTACCAGCACCTTGTGGCCGCTCTGCACCGAGCCGCGAGCCCATGGCTCACCTTGGGAGGCGAAGCAACTGTGTCAACGGCGGCGACCTTACCGTTGGGGTCCAGTCAGAGTCAGACCTTGTCTGTCGAGGCCAGCCGGTCTTGCCTAAAGTACTTTCGCGATGCTGCTCCTTCCCTGATGGGAGCTGCCTTTTGGTCAGCAACCCCCCTTTTCTACTTTCCTTTCGCTCTTTCAATCCGATGATCAGTTGCTGAGCAATAAGTATTTTTCGACAGGGTACTACTCTTCTACCCCGTATCTGCTGTAGTCACTCTATTTTTCAATCTGTTGCGGAATCCACTGGACGACCAGTCGACAGACGACCTGAGACTCCTCGAATCCATCCCGAACTTCGTGAGCGTGGACTGTGCTAGAAGCTCGATCCCACCCTATGAGCTTGACTTGAATACCGTTGACGATTTTGTGGCCGAGGTGATCCGATTGTCCAAGCGTGCTATGACTATGGCTGCTCACGTCAAGTAAATTGCTTGATGGTTACACATGTATGTTTTTCGATAATGCTAAATATCTTGAGGTGGGAATGACCCGTATTTGTATTGGTCAACAACAGGCACTGGCTATGCTGGATCTTGAGACTGAATGACAATAGTAGATAGTGGGTCTCTAGAAAACAACTTAGAGAGACGGTATGCAAGCCGTCACAAACACCTCCTCCTATGGCCCCACCGCCAATGCCGGGTGCCGCCCCGGGTCGGACCAGCCGAGTGGATACACTCCACTTATGGCCAGGCGGCCGACGGCCACCGCCATACTAACATTAATGAGGCCGTCGACGTCTACTACTTTGTGCTGCATCACGCCTTTGTTCCGGGGTGATTTAACCGTCACTTTAGCTGGGGCGTACTCTCGTATAGCGTCGACTTGGCCGGCGCCGTCTCCATCACGTATCCCAGCACCGCCATGCAGCAGGACCTTTACCGCGATCTCCTGGCCCAGACTGGCATTGACGCCGCCCAGCTCGCCTACGTCGAAATCACACGACACTACCAGTCAAGCTGGCGACACGGCTGATGAACCGGCAGGGGTACGGGAGCATCTTCGAGCTCATGCGCAGACCTCGCTGGTCAAAGTGGCTTATACAGCCACGCCGCGTGCATCATGCTTACCGGACTGCCTATGTGTCCGATTCCCATCATCAATCTTGTACTTCAGCTGATAGTCAACGACAAAGACGGCATCCCACTAGTCGCACGTAGTAGTGCTGGGGCTGATGAATACAGTAGCATCGTCTTTCTCTTCCCCGGCCGGAATATGAAGCGGAACTCAATGCTGCCAAGTTTCCCATTAGAGACCGATCCTGGGCGGGGATAAATTGCGGTTGCTTCCAAACGGACCGCTCGGGTATGTGACGAGCAATTTACTACGTGCGCGTCCTTCTTGATAAGCATCGGGGTTATGAGAGCCATTGGGAACGTCCTCTTCCTGCTGTTGTACTTGCGTATGCCGGTTTGTCGTGTCCAGCAGGGCTATGCTGCATCCGAAAGAGGAAATTTGCCGCTTAGTCATTGATGCTAGCTTGGTTTTCCTTGCCCGTTGATAGCTAGCTCAATAATCTACATGGGAGGTTGAGAACTATCACCAACCAAGGACGACGAAAAGAGGGAGTTCACAGTTTCTAGTCTGCTACTATGGACAGGCAGAAATGGGTACTTATCAGGGTCTCAGCACTACGGGGTTGCTCAAACACTCATTTAAGGGCGGGCATCATTTCCTTTTATTACCAGCGAGTTGTCTGCATGTTATATACACATCTTCATCCATAAAGACCTGAGGCGCCTCTTCCTTCACAATTTCCTCTCCCCTTTCTCTTAATACTCTTCTTAGCCAGCCTGACAAAACGAGAAACACAGAGACTAGATATGGATACCAGCGACTGCACCTTGACCACCTGCCCGGTCAGCTTGTCTAGGATTGGGTTCCTGCCAAACCTGGGCGGCAACGCCTTCATGGTGGCCTGGTTCGGAATCATCCTGATAGCACAGGTAGTCCTCGCAATCCGGTATAAGACCTGGAGCTACCTGGCGGGCCAGGCGTGCGGGCTGGTGCTCGAGGTGGTTGGCTATGTCGAGCGTATCAGGCTCCGAGATGACCCGTTCGACAACCAGACATTCATCGTGTAAGTGAATGCGGCCCTCCCTTCTCGCCCCTTTCCTTTCTCCGATCACACGTAAAGCTGATGGTTATCTCATTGTTCTGTCATAGATACATCGTGACCATAACCATCGCCCCAGCCTTCCTCTGCTACACCATCTACCTCTGCTTCGGACGCATCGTACTCATCTACGGCCCCCACGTGTCGCTCATGCCCCATCGATCCTACACCATCATCTTCGTCACGCTTGACATCATCTGTCTTATTCTTCAAGCTGGCGGTGCGGCATGGACGCAGGCCGACGATATCAATCCCCAGGATCTCGACCGGGCGCTCAACTTGCTGCGGGCCGGTCTGGGACTGCAGTGTGCCAGTCTAGGTCTTTTCGTCCTGCTCTCGCTGGATATGGGAATCCGGGTGCTACGGAACCGGAGCACATGGACCACGCGGTATGCTCATGTCCGTCAGCACAGAGCATTCATCTACTTCCTCGTGGGTAAGTTTATGTGTGTCTTCAGTCTTAGCTGGTTCCCCGTTTGTGCTGATACTCTTTCAGGATCCTTTGCGGCCGCCCTACTGATCCTTGCCCGCTCTGCCTTCCGCGTCGAGGAGCTACGCAACGGCTTCAATGCTGCGGGTGACAACGCCGAGACGCTCTTCATGGTGTTTGAGGGCGCCATGATCGGCCTGGCTGTGCTGCTGCAGACCATCTTCCACCCAGGCTACATTCTTGATGGCGAGTGGCGCGCCACCAGCTTCTTCACCAAGCAACCTGACGCCCAGCACAGCCAAGGACGTGTGATCGAGGGAGAGTCTGGCTCTTCTTTGCAGACTGCGCAGAAAGGTGGATAGGAGTAAAGTCGGGTACGTACGGTGGACAACGCCCGCGAGAGAAAAGTGCCTCTTTTGACACTTTTCGCACGAAAACTGAAGTAGGGACTTGCCTGCCATTCCTATAATGGATTTGGCATCCATATGAAGTGAGGTTTCCTTGTGTTTTCAAACGCACTGCGCGCGCTATCTGGATACCTGACAGTGGTTGTGCTTTTGAGTCTGTTGCACACTATCTGATACTTGCTTCAAATTGTTCCTCTACCTGATGAGGACTGGGAACAGCAGAATTGTAAATTATGCTAAGAAAGAAGAAAGAAAGAAACTGAGAAAAAGAGGATAAAAAAACGCACGAATACAAAAACACACATTCCTCGCCTCCATGTCCTGTTTCTCGCTGCCTGTCTGTATGCCAACCGTGTCAAGGAGCGGACTTTTAGATTAGCTAGATCGCGAACACTCCAAGACAACCTCTTTGATATACTGACTCGTTTCAATAGCCCGCGGCATATCCATATTGGAGATGCGGTCAGCATCCATCACCCAGGCTTGAAGCCCCTGACCGACCAACTTCTGCCACCCGTTGGACCCAAATGTCGTTCTCTTGGGGTAGGATCAGGCCATCATCCCCGAAGCCGCATACTCCACATTGTTGATATCGTCTTCGCCAAAGAACCACGCCTAACCACCTCGTCCATGGCCGATATCTTCTGGTTCGCCGTCCGTTGTTGCTTGAGCGAGCCATTCGCGACCTCGCAGAGGCCCATCTAAGCCCAAATTATGTTGGCCTTGTATGGCTATTCCGTGAATAGTCAACAGCAAGAATCTACCATATCTATAGACCAAACAGCTGAACCAATGTAAGAATTCGTCCATCGAATGTTTCGCAAGATTTTGTCGGAGCCTTCGTATAGACAGAAATGGAATTCAAATGTGACTTACATTAGGTCTCTATCGTCTTGGAGCCACTCGGTTTGTTGCCAGGCTCCCCTCGATCCCTGTCTTGCTCGTATAACACTAACGCGAAGCGGGATAGTCTCGCTAATGGGGATATCCCCACGTGTGGCATCGCCTGCTTGTCTCGACTACACCTTCACCAGCTTGATATCCTGCAAGGAGTCTTAGATCTGGAGATCGTACGACTTAGATGCCACGGTCTATGGAAATCCTTCGGTGCAAGCAATGATTCTCAGACCAATGGTATGGGCGTGGTGGTCGCTCACCACCAATCACAGAGCGTAAGCAAGGGATTCCTATCATCAAAGTGATTTACATCGCCGCAAGAGGAAATGAAAATGCTACAGATATCTCGTATCCGAGATCCAGAGACCCAATCGTGGCTATGGTGGAAGATACCCCTCTACAACATCAACGTGTCCTCGATTAGAGCGATCTTCCCAGGTTGGCTCGCCCGGTGGGAGTATGGAGGAGGAATGACTGCTGCCTAAGATTGACTACCTACGTCGAGGTTCTCCATCGGGAAACATCAAGACAAGCTTAAGTATTGTATGGCCGTGTTTGAAACATCGAATTTTTGTAGAGTCCAGCTGCAGGTTATTCTTAGACCCTGCGAAGTGACCCGCAGGTCGAGCACAGCCTACTTCTAATCTCCTTTTCTATGCAGCCTCGGATGCTGCTTAGAAACCCCTCACGCTCCAATCAGTGTAAGTGGCAGCAATGATGAACTTGGCTTCGGACTTGATGATGCAAGGTGCAAGATGACGAGAGCGGTGGTGACGGAGCCAAGCTTAGGGAGTTCCAACGAAGACAGGTTTTGTCTCGGAAGGGGTGTTTGCCATCTTACTCACTAGTGTAACACCCCTACTCCTTTCTGAATGTCCTCTTGTATCGGTTCAAATTTCCTGAGGATTTGTATATATATTTAAATCAAAGTCCCGTCCGATGCTGGTGTATCAAAGCAGTACCCAGACCAACCGAGAAGCGACTGAGAGTTTTGCTCCTCTGCTCTTTTCAATCTTTACACCAAACTACCACCTTCGTTCATCTCCACCTTCAGCTACAATGACATCTTGGAAATTGACGGCGGCACTTGCCCTCGTAGGATTCCGAGCTGTCGGAGCTCGAGACTGCACATTCGACTCGATCACGCCCTCCCAAGACCTCGTCTGGTGCCCATGTGAAGGCCAATTCTTCTGCGCCAAGCTTGATGTAAGTCATATCTCCAACCCCCCTCTCTTTCCAACTAACAGAGTTACCCAGGTACCTCTCGATTACAAGAATCCGAGCCTTGGCAGAGCTTCCGTCCCCTTACTCAAAATACCTGCCGCCGCCGAGTCCCCAGACGGCCCCTACCGAGGCGCCATCCTCATCAACCCAGGCGGACCAGGAGCGTCTGGGATCGAGCTGGCACGCTACAATGGCACCACGGTTCAAGCCGCGGCCGGTTCTAACTTTGACATCATCGGCTTCGACCCCCGCGGTGTTGGGATTAGCGAACCACGACCCAATTGCTCAGCAGGCATCTCGATAGGCAAGAATGGTACACTTTCCGGACGAGATGCCCCGCGGGTAGTTGATGGATACTACCAACAGTTCATCGACTTTGGCAAGGAGCTCGGAGAAAAGTGTCAAGCTCAGGCTGGTGCTGATACCGAAGCCGGTCCGCACATGACGACTGCTGTCACTGCGCGCGACATGCTCAGCATCGTTGAGGCATTTTCGGCTTCTCCTGATGGGAACCGGACGGTGCTTGACTCAAGTAAGCTGAACTACTACGGTGTGAGCTACGGCACCATGCTCGGTCAGACATTCGCGTCGATGTTCCCTGATAGAGTTGGTCATGTGGCTATCGATGGGCTAGTGGATCCGATCAGCTACCAGACGAACTTCACTTCGAGCTCCATCAACCACGTCGACGGCGTTTTGGGAGCGTTCTTCGTGTACTGTCATGCCGCAGGCCCGGATCTCTGCTCTTTCTACACGGGAAACACGCCAAAGGACATATTTAGCAGATGGAATGCTTCGTTTACGCAGCTTGACGCTCAGAAGGCTGAGGAAGAAGGCTGGGCGAATGCTACCGACATTGGTCTGGCACTTGTGACGTTCAAAGTCAGCGTTCTCAGTGCGGTGGTGCAACCACTGGCCCAATTTGGCAGAATTTCGGATGTCTTTGTTGCATTGGAGAAGGCCATTTCGTTAAACTCCGTTGCTGTGTGGACCGAGCAGACGAACGCGATCTACGGCGACCCGAATTTGGGAGGATACGTGTATCCCGAACAGACTCTTGGCGTCTTGTGCTCTGATCAGAGCAATACCTGGTATGGAAAGTCACTCGCGGATATTAAGCCTCTCCTGGATGGCTTGAAGGATACGAGTATCGTGGGAGAAGTCTGGTCTAGGGCGATGCTTGCATGCCTCGATTGGCCCATCAGATCCAACGACGTTTTCAAGGGTCCGTATGGAGGTAACACCTCGTACCCGATGCTCTTCGCCAGTAACACGTACGATCCTACGACACCCATTGAGAAGTAAGTTGATCCTGCTTACGGTTGTAAACCTCGCTAACGAGAGTTTTCAGCGCCATCTCGAATGCGCCCAAGTATACCAACGCTAGAAGACTCGTCACTGATGGCATGGGTGTAGGTTCAATCTCAACATCTCCTTCACAGGTGCAATGCGCTAACAGTATCATAGCACACCACTGTCGCCACGAACAACATGTGTGCGTTCGCCGCCATTCGATCTTACTTCCAAGACACCATGTGTGGCAAGGAACACTACTGTCCATTGGAACTGGGTCCGTTCAACGTTCACTTGAATGGAACGATTAAGGAGAACCTTGAGGCTGCAGGACTATCCAACTTGCGCAGTCTTTACTGATGTGCTTGAACATATCTCATTTCATCGCGGCTTACCTCCATGGTCCGCTGAACATACATGGGAACATTGTCCTCACGTGCATATTTGCGAATTTTGCTTCTCTTCTGGCATCCCGTTGGAAAAGGCATCATCATTGGAGGCATTCTACACTCAAACTTTTTGAGTAGAAAATAACTTCCAGAAGAAGTTGATTTTGGAAAACGCGCTGGCGTGCATAACTAATTGCCCAACTCGTGTACTCCTAAATACGACGGACCCAAAATGTAACAATGAGCGCTTCCAACTCCAAGCTGCCAACAGAACGAAGCATAGAACGGTCGTCACTCTGCAAGAATATTAAACTGAACCAGCCATGTTTTTATAATGAGTGTCTCTGTCTAACATGCCTCTTTAAGTTGTCTTCACGACCGCCACGAATGGTCGCATTACAGATGTGGCATCTGGGTGTTTCCTTGCGGTGCGCAGACCTGTCATGTCTCTGTAGATCCCTTGCGGTGCTGAACCGCAGAGAACATTGGGGCACCGCGCAGACATGCTTCCGGATGTGGCACCTGATATGCTCTCTGTACTATTGTCAATTCACGAGCCGAAGTTGAGGATCTTACGAGCACACGAACCTAAGTTGCTTCGCATCTCCACTGAAATTTTCACAGAACGGACAATCGCCCGAGGTTGACGAATCATCCGAGTCGGACTCATCTCTAGAGCGTTTAATGCTATCAGTCCGAGTGAGGGGGGCCTGAAAACCCCAGTCAGCAGCGTCGGGCTGTACGCCTTGTTTGTGTGGGAGAGGTCCTTGGGGGCTCGCAGAATCTGAGAGGAATACTGAAATCGAATTGTCGAATCCACTTCCGATAGAGAAGTCGAATGATCCAAGAGCGTGGACAGACTGGTCGTCTGGGATGTCCAAAGAAACGAGGCCAGTATCGTTGCTCTGGCGCAAAGGGATCACATCTGGATATTGTGCTGTCAATGGTGCATTGTCGGTGATGTGCAAATCTGCGAGGGACTGTTGCGGAGCTTGCAAACTGTTCCATTCGAAAGCACCAATAGCTTGGAAATCCAGTTGACTGGTATGTGCGGACAAGTCGTTGATTGAGTAGGGTACACTGCTCAGGTCAAGATCCGGGAAGCGATCGTCTGAGAGCGAGGGGCCAGCAACTGGCAATGTGCTTCCGCTGTAGGAGGAGCTGCGTGAGAGGCTGTCGTTGGTACCATGAAAGCAACCACCAAGCGGTCCATGATGCAAAGCATGGCAGCACAAGTCATGTGGGCATGCTCCATGAGATGAGATGTACGTCGCCTCATTGTTAGAGCCCAAAGTTAGGGCAGCAGGGTAAGTAAAGCCTGTGCTCTCTGGTGTTTGAGCTGAAGCCGGAGGTGAAGAGCTAAGGCGATGCATTCAAGGTCAACATATGTGTCTGGTAATATACCAAACGTTGGACATGGGGAGCCTACAGGTTTTGAGACCATATAGTTGTTGGTGGATGAAGTCTGTCTTCATCCCCAAAGCTCGGTCTCAGACTGTGAATAAAGTATGTCAGGTCTGAGGACATGTTGGAAGTTTGCTTCCGATTGGGACTGAGGAACATGAAGACTCACATTATTAAAACACAAGTTCGGGGTGGGCAAAGACTTTATATTTATATTGACCATGGTCTAGTAACATGAATCGCAATGCGTGGAGAAGCGGACGAGAAGGAGATTCAATGAGCAGTTCAAACAACTGTGTGAGAACAGCCAGTCTCTTTAAATACACGATGCTATATCGCCCAAGCTTCATTCCATCGATGATCATAGATGCGGAAGATTTGGTGTATGAAGTAGTGTGGCTTAGGTTTGATGAGCGCAGTAGATCGTGTGTGTGTGTTTGTTGGGTAGCTATGGTAATGCGAAGTAATGGTTAATCTCATTGCCAAGTGCGCGATGTCCATCTTTTATAACTTGAGCCAGGAGACTGCGCCGGACAATAGCGAGACGACTAGAATGAGCGCCTCAAGGTAAGCAGGCGCGTGGCCTCAGACAGCGCCGCATCCAACATCGAGTAAAATCTCAATGTCTCCGCCTCATTCGTGAGGCCACACCGAAGATGCACAGCAAAGCTGCGCATGACACGTTGTGTAGTGAAATAAGGGAAACATGCACTTTCTCAGTGAGCCTCCCAGCCTGCCTCGCGAATGAACTCGAAATAACCGCCTATCGGGCATGGGTATGTGTAACACAACCGCTCCCCCTCCCAGCCTGCGCCGACCTGCTATGCGCCTCCAAAGGAAAACCGGCACAGCATCAGACTGTCACTGAAGGACACTAAAGACAGCCTACAGGTGAGGCCACTGAGGCGAGTCCCCGGATTCGTGTCGGGTGTCACGATGAATGCAGGCTCAGCTCTGCAAGCCACCTCTCGAGGGCGGCCTCCATGCCAAGTCCCAAGCGAAGACATCCACCCAGGCTATCTATCAACACCAACAATACCCGTTAGGCTCTCTCGCTGTTTCAGCTCAACTCAGGCAGTGAGAACCGCTGTAATGTGGCCCAGTATGCCTAGGCAGTCTACATGGTTGACGTGGCCTCAGCACCTCGATCAAGCCCGAGGGCCTCAATCAGGGGTGTCTTGTTTTCTTCCCCGATGCTCTACTACGTAGAACGCCTTGATCGAGCTCGTTCGTAATTTGGCCCTTCGGTGTACCGAGCGAGGTTGTTCAAGGCTGGGCTTTTAGTAGGCAATTGCGCACAAACCCAATTGCACAACAACTTGCAACCTCATGTTTCAATTCCTATCTGCTTATACAAGCCTCGTGATATGAATTGTAGTTCTTACAATGTGACGTGCGGGCGGACTCAAACCACCATAGTAGTAATTTTTTCCTTCCCGGAAACAAAAAAGCATTCCAAATTCTTTTCCCATGGGGTATCTTTTGGTACCGTCAACGCCAAATAATCGGACAAAATTCCCCTTTCTTCCCATATCCACTTGATGTGCAAAGCCTCCTTCGTTGGCGGGTGCTATGTAAGCGTCGACAGAAGTAATGACCGCCGCGCGGTGAAGAGCGAATTCAAAGACGAAGGTGATGATAGACGTAGCAAGCAAGCTCAGTAGTAACCGCGGCCCTTGGCACGGCCGTGGTGGTTACGACGACCGCCCCAACCACCGCCACCGCCGCCCTCATGACGCTTATCGCGGTGGTTATGGTTGTTGTTGTTGTTACCGCCGCCGCGCTGCTCAGGCTCAATGGGAACCTCAACCTCGACCTCATACTCCTCGTACTCGTCGCGGTAGTAAGCCTCGACCTCCTTGCGCTCCTGGCGGGCGCGGTCCGGGTCAAACACGAAGCGCATGGTGCCGTCCTGGCTGCGTCCATTGCGCTTAGCAGAGTTGCTACCAAAGAAGGAAATGTTCTTGAGGACGGAGACGCCGTTGGAGAGGTTCTCGTCCTCGCCGCCGTCGCAGTTGGTGCACCAGTGGGCGTAGCGCACGAGGCCGGGGGTGTTGTCGACCTCGCTATTGATGACGATCTTGACCTCGATGAACTTGTTGAGGTCGAACTGGACGCCGAGCTTGGTGGATTTGCCATGCTGGGTGTAGAGGTCGAGGAGGTCGAGGACCGTCTCGACGACGTTTTGGCGCGTCGTGTGGAAGTCTGCGTAGTTGATCTTCTCTACCTTGTCGACGCCTTGGCCGAGGAGGCGGGCGCTGAGCTCTAGAAGGCCTAGGGCCAGGGCGTAGGTTGTCTGTTTGATTGGGGCAAAGGTCTTATACAGGTCGACGCTCATCTCCATGGCAGTAGCGAAGACGTTCTTGGATTGGGGGCCCAAGATCTTCTTGGTTGCCTTCAGCAAAGCGGACTGGGGGTAGCGGCAGCGGAAGTCGAAGCCGACGGTCTCGAGGACCAGGCGCTCCAGGCCGATGATGATCTTGGAGGGCTGTTCAAACATCTGCGATTGGGTTAGTCCCAGCCAAATAAGAGGCTACTAGTCATCACACACCTTGTCGTCCTGGGTCGTGGGGTGCTCGGGATTCTTAATGTTGTACGCAGCGCACAGGATCTCCTTGGACTTCTTGATGGTGTCCTCGACCTTGCAGGCTAGGAAGAGGCAAGCCATGGCGGCATCTGAATAGTTGTACTCAGCGTCGCGGAACGAGAGTCTGAACCAGTGGAAGTAGACACAAGCAGTGTCAAACGTCTTGATAGGGCTGCGAGTAAAAAGTCAGCATCACCACTTCAGCAAGCTCCTGCCATCGGAACCAGAACGAGGGTCCAACATACACGCGCAGCATGGTGCGGACGTTATCGATGAGCTGCACTCCCTGAAGACGGTAGCTATCCTCCCTAGCTGGGTCGCTCTTGTTGTCTCGCAGCATGCGTCTCAATCTCTGCTCGCTCGTGAACTGGCAAGACACCTGCATGTGGCCAGGGTGCGGACCCTTGGCCGCCGCTGGCTCGGGGGCAGGTGCTGAGTTGTTCGTGGCAGCAGCACTCTGCGCAACGCTCTGCGCCTTGGGGCCGGAGGGAGCCATTGTGTAGTCGCCGTCGCAATCTTCGCCAGCCGTGTCTGAGTCGCCCTGCAATGTCTGCTCGTTCTCGTCCTTGAATGCGTCGCCGCAGTCGAAATCGCAGTCGAGGTAGCGGTCGTTGTCGCCTACGGTGCCAGAGTCGTCAGAGTCACCGTCGTCGTCGTCGTCGTCGTTGATGGCTAGGTACGAAGTACGCGTGATGGGAAGCTGAATCCAGCTGTAGTCATCGAACCAGACCTTGTCTCCCTCGAGGGGCAGGTCGAGAGTGGTGTCGTCTTCGTGGAGGTTGTTGATCTGTTCCAGCGTAGCCTCCGAGATTTCGCGTCCGAGGGTCTCCAAAACTGCCTTGTAGATGTCCGGCAGAGTGGCGGTGGGGTGTGTGAACGGTGCTGGACCTGCGTCCACGGCGGCGTCCCAGTCGACCTTTCTTTTGCGCACGGACCGTGTCACCCAGTTGGGGTGCTCCACGACTCGGAGCCGGAAGCGGGGCGGTTCGACGGACCGGTCTTGTCGATGCAAGACACGGATCAACTTGGGATGGCCGTCAACTGTGAAGTCGAATTGCTTGATCTCTGAGGTTCCAGGAATTGAAGAGTTGGCAGGAACATAGTACCCATTGAGAGCAATCATCCCAGCTGGAATAACTATAAGAGACTTCTGTGTTCGTTCATCGTGTTAGTTCATCGTCCATCTCTATGTGCGTAAGTAGTAAGAGCGTTTGGGGATGAAGTTCCATAAATTGTCCCCATGACTGAATAACTTGATAACGTGATAGATATTCACTTAGCGCTCTCTGGAGAGTAGAGGATATTGCTAACGGTCTTCGAAAAGGTAGGAAATCAACTTGCCATGATGTCCAGAGAGGCGAGAGTAAAAGAGAGTGTAGGTGAGATTGTAGTCAGCTGGTCAATGTGAATCCGCTCGACGAAGAAGCTGCTCGATGACGAAGATGAGCTAGAATGATCGACCAAGGTAGTTCAGTTGCCAAGTAGACTTAGTCGATAGCAAGTGACTGGTGGCGTAGATCTCGAGAGCGAATGCAGAAACTTCAAACGTGAAGACTTCGAAAAGAGAGTATTGAAACCTTGAGTCGGGTCAACGATAGCTTCGCAAAGAGATTTGCGATAAGACTGCAATTGTCGATAGCAAGATAAATACCCTCAAGAGGCGACGGCCAAACGAGCACGGCGAAACTGTGGTCACTCAACGATGAAGGTATCGTCAACTGGTTGAGTTTGGGAGCATAAAGTCAAATGAGAAAGTGGTGGATATCTCGGCGTCTATTTTTTTTCCAAGCGCAGGTTCGAAAGACCGCCTTCAAAGGTAGGTACAATAATATTCTTTCCTTCTCCAAACGTTTTTCCGTTTCCACTAAACGAACCCGGGGAATTGAAGCCTCCTTTCCAGCCGCGTGGGGAGTCAAGGTGCGGCTGGTGAGGCCTTGAACCCGGACCGTGTTGACAATGGGACCAAGGAGACCCGTCTCTGAACGTTCCTCCTCGCAGATTGAGCATGTAGACTAGTGATAGGGGTATCTGAGAGGGACGTTAGCCATGTGCCATGCCTCATGTCTTTAGACAACAAAGGGTTGTAAAGGAATATCAAAAAGGCTGCTTGGTGTCATTGTGTGCAATGCCGTACTGAAACATCGTTGACGGTATATAAGTCGTAAAGGAAAGTTACAATGGACGTAAGTGGAGGCTGTTGGATAAAGACAAACCTTTTTGATATCACCGGTCTACTCGTAGCACCGAGTAACATACGGACGCATCCATGTCCATCCCCCGGCGTCATGTTCGAGAAACGTCGATAGAGCCGCCCACATCTTCCCTCGGTGCTGTTCCACAAACCACCTTACTCGTCACAAGTGTCCGCCTGAGGAACACGGCGGTCGATAGCAGGAACCACCGGTGCAACCGTGTTGGGGTCCAGCGTCGGGACCTCGAAGGTCTTGAACGGCGCCGCGAGGACGGCAACCGGGAAGAGGACGTAGAGAACCTTTGAGAACTGCATTTTGATCGGTTGGGCGGACTGTGAGATGGAAACGTCTGATGAGCGAGACGAAAAGAGTGAAATGCAGAGCAAAGGCGTATATTTAGATTGAAGGATGGAAATAGAGAGATGCAGTTGTTCAGATCAGACAAACTCGACAACTCTGCAGATGGGTATTCAGTTCAATGAGCATACTCGTCTTCCCGTGTTTCAAGTGTCGTTCGAGAAGGGACCGTCGTCCATACTTATGGAACCCGCGAACACTGCCCACCCACGTAACCCGCCAGCAAAGACGGTTCACCCGAACACATGCCGTCCGAGCCAAGGCCGCAAAAAGATCGGCCGATCAACGTCGCCCAGCCACAAGGCTACTTCATGCACCCTTCGGTCTTCAGCGTCGTCAGCCTCTGTCCCTGTACGAGGGTGTGTCGTAGACTGTGGTGGTGGTACTCCGGGGGGGAAACACCAGTAAGAGAGCGTGAGAGGCTAGGTTGCGTGAAACAGGGGACCATTTCTTGGTTGCATCTTTGGTCTCGCACCGAGAGCGTTTCAGAGGGGCAGAGAGGGCAGGGAATCCCGCCGACCTGGGATCTACCCACCACTGAGCCGTTGAACACTCACACGGCTGGGGGGAGGGATGGCCACTCGAGTCAATCGACGTAACGAACGTCTATGCTGCGTTCTACCGCCATCCGTGAGCGACTAGCTCCCAGGAACGAGGACCGACACTTGACAAGGCCCCCGACGGACTTGGCTGGAGCTGTTGCTGCTTCTAGTCTGTCTGCTGTGAACTTGGCAGAGGAGGACCGCCGGACCTCCAAGACTTTTGACCGACGTTGACAGGGGAGGCTAGGTCTACCGTCTGGCTGAGTAGTTGAACTTGGGCATCACGGTGGTAGAGAGCACCGGGCCAAAGAGACGGCTTGAGAGCTGTCGAGGTTGAAGCTCCTGAGACGCTAACCCCTTGAGGCCTGGGAACTTCGTGAATTGGATGGCACGGACCGCTGGTAAGGTGCTGACCTAAGCGTGTCAAGGCACGTTCAGTAAAGATGAGTGGACGGGCTCTCGGAACATCCCCCAGCCCACATGTTTTGTCCGTGGCCAATGGGAAGCTCAATCGATAAGTCAGCACTGCATGGCGATAGGCAGGCGGCAACGGCCAAGCTCCTGCTCTCACCCAACCGCGCAGCTACAGTCCACGGGCTTAGGTTGGGTGTCGTCAGCTTTCCCTTGCCACACTCCCCTCCATCCCTTTGACATCCAAAGAAAGACCAACAATAGTCTCCGGGACACTGGTCGCTCTCCAACCTCACAACCATAGTCCAGCTTTGATAGTAGTAGACGAATAACCAGAGAATACGAGAATCCACAATGAAGTCCCTCTCCATCCCCACGCTGCTCACAGTCGGCTCCCTAGCCACTGCAGCCTACACGGCCGCGACCCCGAAGCACCACACAAGCTCCTCCGACGACACCGACGACCACCCGATCCCCCTCATCGTCTGGCACGGCCTCGGCGACTCGTACGACGGCGAGGGCATCAAGCGCCTAGGCGAAGTCGCCGAGGAGCTCAACCCGGGCACCTTCGTCTACACCATCAAAGTCGGCGCGGACCCCAACGCCGACCGCTCCGCCACCTTCTTCGGCAACGTCACCACCCAGCTCGAGGAAGTCTGCGCCGAGCTCGCCGCCCACCCGATCCTCTCCACGGCACCCGCCGTCGACGCCATCGGCTTCAGCCAGGGCGGGCAATTTCTGAGGGGCTACGTCGAGCGCTGCAACAACCCGCCCGTCCGGTCCCTCGTCACCTACGGCAGCCAGCACAACGGCATCGTCGAGTTCCGCGCCTGCGGCGACGGCGACTTCCTCTGCAAGGGCGCCATGGCCCTGCTGCGCTTCAACACCTGGTCCGGCTTCGTCCAGAACCGCCTCGTGCCGGCCCAGTACTACCGCGACCCGCAGCCGGAGCAGTACGAAAAGTACCTCGAGTCGTCCAACTTCCTGGCCGACATCAACAACGAGCGCGAGCTCAAGAACGTGCGGTACGGCAAGAACCTCGCCAGCCTGGCCAACTTTGTCATGGTCATGTTCGAGGACGACACGACCGTCATCCCCAAGGAGACGGCGTGGTTCGAGGAGGTCAACGGCACCGAGAGCCTGCCGCTGCGGGCCCGGGCGATTTACAAGGAGGACTGGATCGGCTTGAGGGAGCTGGACCGCAAGGGCGGGCTTCGCTTCCGCCAGATCCCTGGCGAGCACATGCAGATTTCTGATAAGACGCTCAACAAGACCATCCAGGAGTTCTTTGGGCCGTTTAAGAAGACGTTCGAGGCTGAGAAGACGGTCGAGGATGTTCCCGTCTTTGAGGAGTTGTAATGCGATTGGATCAGAATGCTGGGTAGTAACTTGATGAAAGCGACACAAGGGGAAAAGTGCAAAAGGGAAAAATTGTACACTAGTTCTTATTGGTAAATTTCTAAGCACGAGTTCTCATGGTTAATTTTTGTCTGAACCAACGCCGTACGCCACAAACCATGCATGGTATAATCCCGCACGTAAATACCCTTCCTCCTTTTTATTTTTTCGGTACCATCTCTACAGCCATGCCCTGGGTCTCAAACGCATCTAGTTGTCGACGGCAGCCTTGGCCTTGGCCTTTTGCTTCTTCAGCTTCTCCTTGCGCTCGGCAATCTGCTTGTTGAGGTTCTCGTCGTCGCCCTCGGGAAGAGCCTTTTGCGCCGTCTCCTTGGCCGCCTTCTTAGCCTTCTTGGGCTTGGTCGCAGTCTCGGTCTCTTCGTCGTCAGCACCAATCGACTTGCGCTTCTTGCCGACGTTGGCCTTCTCCTTCATCGCCTTGGCCTGCTCGCTGTCGTCGGCGACGATATCCTTGGCCTCGAGCCAGAGCTCGTCCGTCAGCCAGATGGGCAGGGCGGCGGTCTCCTGGCCCTTGACGTAGATGCTCTTGACGTTGGCCCACTTCTCGGGCACCCACTTGGCGATGAGGGCGTCGACGACGGCGGTGACGTTGTCGGCGACCTGCTGGGGCTTGAAGCCGGCGTAGCCTATCCGGATGGCGGTGTTGGTGGACGGGGTGAGGCTGACGAGGGCGGCGCCGACGGCCTTTTCGATCTCGACGGCGATGTCCTGCGGGGTGCCGGCGTTGACGGTGCCGGGGGTCTTGGGGGCCGCCTTTGCGCGCTTGCCGTCTGCGCCGCGCGGGGGCTTGGCGGAGATGACGACGGGGACGGGGCGCTTGGCGGTGGTCTTGTAAAAGGTCTTGCCGAGGGCCTTGGGGAGGCGGTTGACGATGCGGTCGTCTGCGAGGAAGACGTCGTGCTCGGCGAAGAGCTTGCGCTGGGCCTCGTACTGCTTGAACTTGGATTTCAGGTGGGCCACGTCGACGACGCGGGTGATGCGCTTGCGGAGGGCCTCGGGGAACTCTTCCGAGGCGACGATGTTCTTGTAGGCGCGCTGGGGGTCGGCGGTGATGAGGCATATCGTGGCGTCCTCGTCCTGGTTGAGGGGGTGCGGGAGGGTGATCTTGCCGGGCTTGAGGCGGGCGCTGTCGGCGATGTGGCGCTTGGTCGTGAGGGTGAGCCAGATGGGCTGGCTGGCGAGGTCCTCTGTCTCGTCGGCGAGGAGGTTCTTCTTGCCGGATTCCTCAGACTTTTCCTTGGCGGCCTTCTTGATGTGTGCCAGGAGAGCCTTGGAGGCCTTCAGGGTCTAAGGTTTCGCGCATCGGATTAGCGATTTGGGAGATCTTGAAGTTGGTTGCGCTATTGGCAAACGGGGGGAAAGTAGTGGTAGTTTTGTACCTGCTCGGGGTCAATTGAGGGCGTAACATCTTTCGATGCGACGGCGACGGTCTTTGAGGGAGCCATGACTGCTGGTTTGACGGGTTGGTTGAAGGCTCGTCGTGTGGTTTTTTTGGTTCTGGCAAAACTTCAATACTGCGACTACAGAAAGAGATATGGTGGGGGCGACCAGAAATCTTTGGACCGTCGTCCAGAAATTTTTTGGCCAAAAACGACAGGGATCATGTCCTGTCGGCGGATCCAGGGCGCCGGTGCCGATGGGGTCCGTGCGTCCCGTTTCGGTCTGACCTGACCGAGGTGAGTGCTCGGTGAAGGACCTTAGCTCCAACCGCACCCATCGCGCCGCCGCGATTTGCTGGGTTTCTTGGTTGCTGACCTGAGTGCACAGTTTGGCGGTCTTGTCTCGATACTGATGCATTTATTGGAATGAATGGCCTGAGATGAAGTTTTTGGCCTCGGCCTCGACGGTCAGACTCTGTTCACTGCATAAAACGGGTTGCACATGTCTCGACGCGTTGAGTGGTTGATATCGCGTCTTCAGATGCAAAGTCAGCCGAGGACAGCCGAGTTAACAGTCGACCAGCGCGTTCGGCAGCAACGTCTCAACTCTTTGCACCACAGTTGCGATTTGTGTGAGAATTGACCAACGCTTCTTCACTCCTATTACCGACGGACATGGAAATCAACTTGCCTACAAGTCTCAACACACGAGCATTGTCTCAGTCTGAAAACGGGTCCCGGCATCCAAGAGTCTCTGAGAAAGTGTGGGCAACGTGGGTTGTGGGCCGGACTGCCATTGTAAGTTGGTCGGTCACTAATATGCACATGCCAACGAGTTTTTTTTCTCAATCCAATGGAATCCGGTTGGGAACGCCGGGATCATCATTTGCCCAAGAGCCTCAGCGGGTCGTGTGAGAATGAGATGGGAGGGAGCGCGACTTGCTTTAGCGATGCGGGGTGTTCCCGTCGGGACGCGATGATTGACGGTTCGGGAAGACGTGGGTTTAACTACTTTCAAAGCACGGCTTTCTGGGTACAAGTGTCTGGCGCTTCCTAACAGCTCATTTCCACCCGTGCTAAGGGAACGGGTAGTCATATTCGCTTGGGTACGCGTTGTAAAGATATGTTGGTTTGCGTACAACAAGGCAACAAAGTGCAGGGGATTCGGAAGGTTGGAACATGGTATATAAATCAAGGGACCATAATGATGAGAGTTGAAGGGGACTCAGGTTTTCCAAGTGTGAAGGACACTTTACGCGCAGCAAACACGGTCTCGCGATGCTCGTTTCAACCCCCTTCGGATTGCATTGCATGGGCAGCCTGGAACGAGGCGATCTGGGACTGGGAGTCTGGGAGTCTGGCACCGGTTGCCCGCATCCTAGTCGACGGGGCGGGTCAAGACTCAAAAGTCTCACCAGACGGGCGGACCTTTGGCGCATCTATGATGCTTGTGGCAGCAAAGGGAAGGCGGATATAGCCACAGGAAGAGAGAAATGACCGTGCTCGGAACCAATGAATTCAGAGGAGGGTTTTAGACGAGAACCGGTCCAGTGCGATATCGCGATTTAGGGTGTATGAGTCTCGGCTGTGAAGCACAGGGATGGACGAAGGACTGGGGGGAACAGCGCACAGTGATGGAATGCATGGCTTTCTTGGAGACTTGGAGAAGGCTCTGAGAGAAACCTCCGCTAGCTATGCAACGTACTAGTAATGTAAATTGCAAGCCTCTTGATCTTGTCTTGGACACGCCATGCTGAGGGAGATACTTTACTTCAGTCAGTTTACCTTACCTTCCTGGTTAGCATAGATCACTTCGGCCAGGCTTGAGATGCGCCGGGGTTCGAATGGGCCAGACGGTTGGACAGAGTGGACTCTCATCCACCGGTGGTGGCCTTGGGCGGCTAATGAGTATGTTCTTCAGCGCTCTTCGCCGTTGGATAGGATGGCCCCCGTAATGTCAAAGTAAGGTACCTTAGCTCATCCGTCAACAGCTGGGAAGAAGGATGAAATGCTGACCATCGGCAATGATCGAAAGCGTGTGTGCGTGTGTGGTGGTGTAAGAGAGACGCGCACTGGAAGTGGGCCACTATTGGTTTTTTTTTCTTGCAGTCTCTTACTCGTCTCTCACCCAAGAAAGCGTGCATGGTGGGGACTTGGAGACTCGGACGTGATTTCGGGGAGGCTGGATCGGATCTTGATGAGGGGCATAACGGTCATTGTGAGGCCTAATGACTGCAAGTTTTGCACACAAGAGGCTGGAAGAGAAATGGCGGTCTACGGGTAGAGAAGTCATGAGCCCAAAGGCTCAGAATGAGTATGGGAGTGAGAGTAAGAGTTGGTGATGAAGACGTAAAGACTGGTGAGGTGAACACAGCTACAGATACTCCTTGGGGAAGCAATTAAACTCCACGGTTAGCGGGTGACCGCCGCAACAAGCTCAGACAACGGCCCGCGTCCAGCGACCATGGCCTGGAAACACGGTCATCTTTAGCGCATCTACCCGCTGTGGCCATCCATCGTCCCGTGAAGGTGCCTATAAACCCGTCTACCGTCAGCGGGCACGCGACTCTCGCTCCCCACTCTACGTACCTAAAGTACCTAAAAGCACAATGTGAGGTGCCTGCACAGCACAATTCGGCGCGCGCCCACCAACACGCGGGAAAGACGTGGACGCGCGAGAGACACGCTTCCCGTTTTTTGGGCAAGGGCCCCCCTCAAAAAGGTCCAGGGCCGCACCACCGGGCCTCCTTCCATCAGACCTGCAACCACTTTGAC
Source organism: Colletotrichum scovillei (assembly GCF_011075155.1). Lineage (NCBI taxonomy): Eukaryota > Fungi > Ascomycota > Sordariomycetes > Glomerellales > Glomerellaceae > Colletotrichum > Colletotrichum scovillei. The sequence goes on along the minus strand of NW_023336265.1, from coordinate 2,465,758 downwards.
AGTTTTCACTCTTCCAAAGCCTTCTCTCTCTTTTTTTGTTCACGTGTGGCCAGGCTTGGATCCTAGAGACCTCCTTCGAGATATTCAACTCTGTTGAAGACCTTATCCTCTCTACCTCTCTCTCTCCTTTCCACGGATATATCCCTCGAGATCCTGACTCTTGTACATCTCACCCCTGCCGGAAGAGCGAGAGCCACTTACACGCTTACCCGCACAACGCCAATATCCCACGTCCGATAGTCGAAGCGACACCCGCGCCGAGCATAACGCGCCCACCTCCCAACGACGTGCAAGGAACACGAATTCGAGGAATTACAAGAGGGAACACTGCACAAGGAACAAACACGCCCTTCTATAATCCTCAGACCGGCACTCTCACTCTCCTAGTCTGGGCATGCTGTCGTCGCCATAATGCTCGACTCGTCGCCCCAATCAAAGACCCAGGAGCCTACGCTTCCTCTGGCCGGCACCAAACGTCCTGCCCCGAGCCTTCTCCCGGCATTCGAACCTCTCTCTTCCTCCCCGGGCTTCCCTAGACCCTCCAAACGACAAGCCCGTCCCGGTTCTGTGGGAGCAAGCAACGCGTATCTGAAATATCCCACCCCGATCCCGACCTCGAGCACCGGCATCCTATCCTCCTCTCCGCCCCGCGTACACTCAAGACCGGGTGGTCTGTCTCGAGCACTCTCTACCGCCTCTGAGCGCACTCCCCTCGGTGCTGTCAGCTCCATTGAACTGAACGAGAATGGCGAAACTCTCCTCATGGGCCGCTCTAGCAACTCGTCCCACTACCAGCTGTCCGCAAACCGCCTCGTGTCCCGCATCCACGTAAAGGCCCGCTACGTGCCTGCTCCCTCCGCTCTGGAGCCCAACAAGATTGAAATCATCTGCAATGGCTGGAACGGGTTGAAGCTTCACTGCCAGGGTCGCACGTGGGAGCTTCTCAAGGGCGACTCCTTCACGTCTGAAACAGAAGGGACCGAAATCATGATTGACGTTCAGGACGCCCGCGTCATGATCCAATGGCCGAAGCGGGACCGTCGCGACCGCCTCGCGAGCCCCGATGATTCTGCTTGGGGTGACTCGCCTCCTCGCTCTGCTGCCCGCGTTGCCGCCGACCTTTTGCAGTCGAGTCCCCTGCGCCGGCCCTCGCGCATCGAGTCCCCAGACTCACCAACGGCGCATCTCAGCAGCTCGCAGCGCCTTCAAGCTCTGTTGCCCAGGGAAGATGGGGAAGTGCAAATCTATGAGGACTCGAGTGCAGACGAGCCCGAGCTTCCCAAGCTGGTTGACTCGGGCACAATCATTGGTCAGAGCTTCGCTACCGAGGCCACCAACTCCTTCTCGTCCGAACTCAGTGAGCCGGAAGACGAGAACGTGAATGACCCTGACGAGGAGAATGACCCCATTGTTCACTCTTTTGGACCCTTTGGGGCAGATATCTCCAATCGTCTCGCCTCTATCACTACCGCGTCTCCCAAATTCCCTCCTTTCAAGCGGGCAGCCTTGCCCACAGTCAGCGACGAGTCTAGACCCTCCAGCCCCATCTCCGCGCCGCCAAAGTCGCCAGACGAAGCAGAAGAAGGCGAGGTGCTAGAAGACGAGGAGGAAGTCAAGGAAGCGGAGCCCCCCTACGAGAATCCTACCGTTTGCAACCACGTCGTCAACCAGCTGGCCTTTTCGCGTCTGTCGTCCAACCCCCTGTCGACCATCATGAACAACCTGCCGTCGGAAGAGCGCAAAGGGTTGACCAAAGATCAGCTTCGAAGTCTGATCGAGGCAACGGCATGCATTGGCATCATCCAACGCCAGGGCAAGGACGCTGCTGGCAAGCAGCTCGAGAGCGAGTACTACTACGTTCCCGAGTTCGACGACGACGACCAGCGCCGCCTTGCCGTGACGGATGGTCTGCGCAAGCCCAGCCTGCGCGCGTGTCGCAAGCAGCACAAGGTAAGATTACTAAAGCCAAGAAGTGAAGAGGTTGAAATTAACATGTTGGGTTTAGCAATACTACTGGAAGCGCCCCCGTACACCTTGAACCTTGTTCCAGCTATCGCTTTTCATCCCATGTTTTTTTCGGGGTCTCAACGCCCTTTTTGCCTTGCTGAGGCTGAACTGATGGCGTGCATTCACCGAGCATGGCCTCTCACTTCTCTCCTCTTGCACAACACCCTTTTTACTGTCTATACCTTGGCTCTCAAAAGCCACCATTGGGCAAAACCAACTCGTGTGTACTGGTTGCATAGCGCAAGGCGTTTTTTTCTGTTTCAACGTATTATTACTGTACGATTCCACTACTACTACTATATCTCCGGAGAAGGGCGGCCTCCTTATTTTTACCCCAAAGATTCCCCCAAAGGCACGCGAAACAAAATCACCGTAACACGCCCGCGCCTACAACCCCGACACCGACCCCGTTAGATGAGATACATGCGGCATCCAGGTTACATACGATTTGGAAGCGAGGAGTGTGTGTCTCTTGATTTTTGATGGATTTTTCTCGTCTCGCCTGTTTCGTCTTTTGAACTTGATTTTTTGCAAGGGTTACACGAAGAAGGATGGGATATGAATTGGGACTGGCGGGCGGTCGGTCACGGAAATGGGAAATGATGATGGGTGGGACGAATGGGATGGGATGGTGTTGGATGGACAGGAGGCGGGGGTTAGAAAAAGTTGAAGTATTATCTTCAATCAGAGGTCTGGCGAATAAAAATCACGTTTGTTCTAATGAGGCTGCCTGGGATCTTGAGTGACTTGGCGTCCGATGAGGCTTTCCTTTGACAGGATACTGGTGAACCAGCTGAGATGCAATGGGGTCCACGCCGTCACGCGCTCATCCCTGCCGCGTCTAGCTCGTGCTGTAAAAACACAACTCACTCCATACTTCGGCTCCGGATAGGTACGTGGGCCAACTATGCCACTCTTTCTCTCATGCGATTCTAAGAATACTTATCTCTGTTACTGAGCTCACCGAAGAGGCATTCAGCAAGGTCCGAATTGCAATTCTGTCATCATACCTTACTGTTATCGAACAACGGCTCAAATTAGGTAAGGTATGTTAAGACGAAAGGAAGCCGGAATCTGCAGCGTGATGTCGTTCGTTGCTCGCGCGGTGATCCCGGAGCTTGTGTGGGGCCGACTAACTTCGATGCACGGACCCTCTTTGACTGATAACGTCCGATAAGCCTAATTTAGTATGGGCCTGGGCCCCCCCGAACCTACCCCGCAATGACGGCGGTGGTTGCTCTTGTTTCTCTGGGGTGTAAGGTGGATTTATGGTGGTGTGAATGTCTCTTTGCACGCACGCTCTCGGATTGCCTGAATGGACTGACTGGATGTTGATCTAGATTCCTTCGATGGCTCAGTGAACAGACCGTGGGTAAGGTGATGGTTTTGTGTTGTCAGAGTGTGAATAGGCAGCGCATAGGTCTCTACCGTACCGTAGGATTCGGTGCCGATTAGACTGAGGCAATACCTAGTCGAAGCCATCCACGTAATAAGGCGTATGGAGGTGCATCATCCTGAGCATCCTCGCCTTGTGTGCTGATCTGAGAGTGGAAGGGGGGTGATGGTCGAAAGACAAATGCTCGAAGACCGTTTTATGACGACAGGGGTTTGTGGTGTGAAGAGAGGTGCCGATTACATACGGGAGTACGATCCCACAGATGTTCAGTGGCGATATGTTCTGGCGGTAGGTAGCTAGCTAGCTAGCCCATCCTACCTACTTCACCGCCAACGGAAGGTAACGAAAAGAGGCAGAGGAGCTACCGGGTATGATGTTGTGCGTTCAGCCTCTGCTGGGGCTAATCGTCGTCTGATACAGGAAGATTTCTCAATCACCACACCTCTCGAGGCTAGTGTCCATGCATCCATGCATATTTTGGCGTCTGCTTGTTGTTAGACGAATGTTTTGACGGGGCCTTTCAGAGCTGAGGGGGGTTCGTCATCTCTGCGTTAGACAGGCGTAGGTATCATCAAAACGCGGGAGCACGGCAGGTAGATAGGTAGGTAAAGAAGGCAAGGTAGTTTCTCGAGAATCGTTTTCCTGCAGCGACGATCGCCGAGAAGGAAGGCGAAGAGGAGGAGTGAGGCAAAAAAAAAGGTTAAACACATCCGGAAAGAGGGTGGTGGTGTGGTGGTGGTGTGCGTGTAACGCCAAATCTCAAAGGCGCATTGGACCCTGAAAGTGGTAAAGGAAAGAACGTATGGTAAAGGAGGAGGTAACATGGGAAGTTTAAAAGAATCTCATTCCTCCTCTTCAACTTCCCCACTCTCTCCTCTCGTGATGCTCATCTCGGTCTCGTTGCCCTGCACCCCGTCGCCGTGTAATCAAACCTTCTACATTCCAACGACTCCGAATATAAAACACCCTATGCTTTCCGCCTCACCTACATCACCAAACCAAACAAAACCTCAAATCACACAAAACATCAACCTTTCCAACATCCACATAAACCCCCCACAAACCCCCAAGCCTCAAGAGACCTTGTAAACCAGCCAAACTTTCCAACAGCTCTCAAAATGGCATCCGAACAAACGGCCCAACCCGACATCTCAAACTACACCACCTCCCCAACCACCTCCTCCAACAAGCAATCCTCCCCCTCAGCCACAACCCCGCGCGCCATCGTCGAGTCCACGACAAACAGCTGGAAACCCTCCTTCGAGCGCCGCCAGAGCTGGAATCAGGAGGACCAGAAGCGCGCGCTGCAGATGAGTCACATTGAGGACGTGAAGACTGGTCCTGGGTTCACTGAGCGTTCGTAAAGGGGGGAAACGACAAAACAATGAGGGAAAAGCTGTGCAAAACACAGATGTGAAATTTAGAATTGGCAACATGCTGCGGTTAATGACAATGGATGGGCGATGGTGGTGTTGAGAGGGAATGGTGTGTTGATGAAGACGAGATTTCCTTGAAGCGATCCCCATGAAGATTGGTGCGGAGGAGGGCATGGATGAAGTCGCCGTCGAATGGCTAGGAAGGCATGGCGTTTAAAAAATTGTTTTACTAGGTTGTATCATCAAATACGCATCATCCCATATGGCTCCGATGTCACCTTTTTGTTTGCAAGTGCCGCTTGTGAAAGAGAATCAACAAGTCACTCAAATTGCGTCAATCGCAGCAGCCTGAGACGAAAGTGAGAAGTGACTGTTGCATCATTGGGCATGCTACTGATACAATGGAGAGTTTGCCTGGCTCAAATGGCAGCCGAATCCTACAACCGGAAAAGGTATATAATCCATCCCAACGAAATCCCAAATCAATATCCGCAGAACCCTTCCTCACGACGTCTGCCTACAAACCCTTAGGCCCCTGACCATCCTTGCCTCCAGTCTTGAAATACTCCCCAACGACACCGATCGCGTAAGAAATCCCACCGACCCATACGGCGCCAAGAACAACCTTCTTGGCCCTGCTCCTCTTCGGCCGCTTTGGAGGCTCGAAGTCTTGGCTGTCACAGGATATCGTGTTGCGCCTCCTCAGCGGGCTGAAAGGAGGCGGGGGTTTCTCTGCTGTCTCCGCTCCGGGGTAATCATAGTTGAGGTAGCCTGTAGGACTGGAAGAGTAAGCGCTTGGTACTACGGGGTCGCTCCCCATCATGTCGATGGGGTTCACCTTTGGCGCCTGGTATGTTGTCGGCTTCTCGATCGCAGGGGCGAAGGAGACAGCAGTCTGCTCCTTGGATGCCGTCTCTGCCTCGCGGACCTTGCGGAATACCAGGACGTCTCCGCTTCCGGAAACAATCTCATATCCCTCCTTTTGCAGAGTGCTAAAGTAGGGGAAGAACTTGGTTGGGTTCGACAACCGAAGAATAACCTCCGCTGGCGTCAGCGGTGTTGCGCTGTCGGGCACGACCGACGTGGTCTCGGCTGTGTTGATGGCCTGCATCGTCGGGTCGTAGGCAAGAATCTTGTAAATGGTAGGCTCCCGGGGTGCCTCGGCTGCGGTCGAAGGTACCACACCCTGGCTCTTGGCAGCGGAAACCGCTTCCTGTGCGGTTGAAGAGGCATTGGTCATGGCGTCCGTCACGGTTCCATATGTGCGGACGTAGGATGGCCAGGTCTGCTTGCCACCGCACTCCTCGGAGTAGCTCACCTCAAGGCCCTGAGGCTCTTTTGAATACTGGTCAATTTGACCTCTCTTTCCCGCAATGCGAGTAGTCCTAAAGGAAGACGACCGGTCCAGGGATGGCTCCAACTTGTTTTCCAGACTCGGAAAACTCTCATCAAAGGACGCAGCCTCAACCTCGTCTTGGTCTTTGCTTTCCTCAACCTTTTGACTATCCGTGGCAGCCGCAACAATGTCGTTCCAGTTCCGCGAAAAGTCTTCGGGGAAGTCCCTGACATAGTTGCCAGTAAGGTTTTCCTTCTTGGAGGGAATATGGTCCCACGCCTTGTTTCTAGACTGGCGCACTGCAATACGGGCAGCTTTGCTCGAGATATCCCAGTTCACGGCATATCGGGGAAGATCGGCTTCGAGAATCTGTCTGTTCGTTGTGCTGTACTCTCTCCGGGACTGGCCCGAGGACGTCGGGATTTTGGCCCGAACATCGCTGGCTCGGAGCAAGTCCAAATCGTCAGCTCTCTCCTTCTCTGACGCCTGAGCAAAAGACTTGCGTCTGTTTGCCTTCGCAGCGATCTCCGCATCGAAGTCACCCAACCCCTTGGAAACAGGGTCAACAACGGCGGCAGGTTGGCCATCGGGCTCATTGTAGCGGAAAGATTCATACTGTTTGGCCTCGTCGAAAGCTTTCTGATCCCAGTCATTTTTAGGGCGCTGGCTTTCGGGCTCGTTGTATTGCACAGGCTGGTGCTTGGCCGCCTCTTCAGGCTCAACCGCAGCAATAACACCCTCTGGTGGCGGTGCATCACCGCGTTTGAACTCCTCGGAGTATTTTCCAAGATCCTTATACTGCTTTGAGGCTTCCTCTGGGTGCATTGGTGGTTTGCCGTGCGGCTCATTCCAGCCGACGGGGTTGTAGGCATCGAGGTCTGCGTATGCCTTGGATGCCTCCTCTGGGTGCATGGGAGCTTGTCCGTGAGGTTCGTTGTACGACATGGGGCCATATTGGTCCAAATCAGTGTAAGCTTTGGAGGCTTCCTCGGGATGCACGGGGCGCAGACCCGAGGGCTCGTTGAAAGAATGCGGGCGATACTTGTGAAGGTCGTCGTAGTCTTTTGATTTCTCCTCGTCGGAACGGGGGCGTAATCCCTCAGGTTCGTTGAAACTGCTGGGTCCATACTTGTGGAGGTCGTCATATGACTGCGTCTCCTCCAAGACGTCCTTTTCGTTATGCATGATTGGGCCGTACTTGTGGAGGTCGTCGTAGGGCTGCTTCTCCTCCACCACATCCTTCTCATTATGCATGATGGGGCCATACTTGTGCAAATCCGAATATCGCTCGTACGGCTCCGGCACTTCGGCATTCTCATTGTGCATCACCGGACGGTACTTGTCCAGGTCCTCGTATGCAGGCTGGGAGAGCTCCTCGGGAGGGCGGTCGTTCAGTGTCGGGTTGGCATACTTGCCGAGGTCCTCATACTTAGGCGTAGCGTCTACTTCTTCCAAGAAATCTTTGAGGCCTACCGGTGTGTATTTGCCCAAGTCGTCGTATTTCGGCTCCTCGGAAAGTTGCTTAGCATCAAGCTTCTCATCCATGACCGGCTTGTACTTGTCGAGATCCGCATATTGCGGGGTCTCCACAACTCCACTACTGGACCCAGCTTCGGCCCATGGGGCACTGTCAATGGCGACATTGCCATACTCTTTGAGCTCGTCGGCGGGGGGGACCCCGTCTGGGAAAAAGGGCTCTTGAGTATTTTTGTCCGAAGAGTTATCAAACACCGACTGGGGCGCGTGTGAGGAGTGCATTCTTCGGTTCGTAATCGGGTCGATGTCGGGCGAAACGTCGCGACCGGCAGCAGCCGTATACTTGCTCCTGGTCTGGCTACCGAGATAGTTGCGAATGTTTTGCAGAGGAGACTGCCACAGGTCATATTCCAACGGATTAGCGCGCTTGCCGGAGAAGAGAGCATTGATTGCACTGCGCTCGACATCCTCAATGTTCTGGCCGGGTCGGGTGCCTGGGGTTTCGCCCGATCCACCCTTCTTCACGTCTTCCTCTCTCACGTATCTGCCACCAGAGCGGGTATGACCTTGTCTGATCCAGCACTGAGCCAACATCTTCTTCATCACGATTCTCGAGTCTTGGGCACGCGAGTTTAGGTCCCAGGACAGCTTGCGATTGATCGATTCCATGTATTTGTATTTGATGTGGCGCTGACGAAGACGCAGCTGACGCTGGACCTCGGGATCCAAGTAGGATGACCACGCACCGAAGCGGAAGCCGCGAGTCTGGCCATAGTGGCTTGCCCTCACGGGCGTCTGGTTCGAGGATACCAGTGATCCCACGGTGGAGGCTCTCCCGGGGTAGAGACCGCCCGCCCGAGGCGAGGAGCGAGAAACGGTGGCGAGCATGACGATGGATTTTAGCTTTGTGCCTTTACCATGGTCCCGAGACTAATTCCATGCAGGAGTCAGCGGAAAATGAATCCAGCGAGCGCGGTCGCGTCGTGCTTTCTCGAGGGCAGAGAGTGGCCGGCCAAATGCGGCCAGCGAGTATTTGGACTCGAGCGCACGTGAATAAACCGGAACGACTTACACGAGGGAGAAGTGAGGGGGGAAGCTGCTCGTATCACGACCCGCATGTAGGCTGTACGTCGCAATGTTGCTTGAAACGAAGAGTTGAAAAGGTAAGAATTGAGAATCAATCCGCCACCTCGGCGATGTTAAGAGAGAGGCGAGCAAGGTTAGAAGGAAAGAGGTAGCGAGAGTTCAAGAGGTATTGACGGGCCAGAGGGAGCACCTCAGCAAGCAAGCGGCAATCACTGGCCGGGTTGGGACACTGGTAGGTCGCAATGGGAGAGGTGGGATCCACAGTTACCGCTCCCTAGCGCTGCTCCCGCAGTGAGCCGAGTGGGCACCGTGGGCTGAGGGCCACTGAGGTGCACGCCCAGGTGGAGAGCCTTCAGCAGGGCAGTTTGCGGGGTAAGCCTTTGCGGACAGTGGCCCTCTTGCCCGAGGAACGCTTGAAACCGCCGAACGACCCCGAATTGGGGCAACTGGCCAGTGACGCAGTTGCAGAGGTGCGCCAGTGGCTGGAAAGTGGAGCACCATGTCTTACCACTTTGGAGCTGTGATAAATGCGGCCCAATCGACGCGAATGGATAAGAAGTGGGCGATAAGAATGCAAGTGTGCACGGGTGAAGCCAGGAAGCGAGTGAATCACGTGTATAATGCTGACCTAAGACAAGCTGTCTGTAAGTACCTAGAGACACGCTTACCTAAGACAGAGAAAAAGGCTTGGACCAGGTACCGATGACAGCATCATCAGAGGCAGCTTTGGCGGGGCATCTCGTCCGTTTTCATTCGCCGCTGTTGCACATTGGCCGGGGCTCAAATTGTTCACTCGGCCTGAGTCAACTCGGTGCTGCTAGGTACCTACGTAGTAGAGGCATTTGCGGCGCAACATTCTTCGATTGCGACCCAAACTTTTTCTTCGGATTCGACTTCGTTTGGTCATCATTTTGCATTCACTATCTTACCTTGGGGGACGATTCAGTCGGAGAAAGCCTTTCTTTTTCTAATAGACTTTTGCATACCCATCTCCGCCATCAGTCCCTCTCGCTCATCTATCTCCGATATTTCGAACAAGGAAATTAAGGTGGTGCCCTGCCCGCCGCATTTCGCATTTCGCATTTCGCATTTGGCATTTGTGCACCTCCGTTGTAATTACCCCGCCAACGTCATATTCGAGCTCTCCAGCTGCCTTCTTGCGCCGCGCGAACTCGTGCATCTGAGCTACACCGATATCCCAACAGCAGTATTTCAACACTACCTTCATTCACACTAGATCATGTCGCGTGCTTTTGGTAAAGGCGGCCGATCATCCGGCGCTGCGAGGGGCTTCGGCAGTCCAGCGCCTGCTGGCTTCGGTGGCTTCTCTTCTGCCGGCGGTAGTGGCCTATCTTACCTCTCTGAGCCTCCCAACTTGACCTCCATATCCGATGCGAACGTCGTTGTCGCATTCAAGAACGCCCTCAAGAAAGATGCCACAACGAAAGCAAAGGCACTCGAGGACCTCCTCGCCTACGTACAGGCTCACCCATTCGAAGTAGAAGGAGGTGTAGAAGAGTCCATCTTGGAAGCATGGGTACGCTATTCCCAGAATCTTGTAAAGCTTGGCGACCATGTACTGATTTGTGTAGGTTCAAATATACCCTCGCATCTCGATAGACAACTCCCGCCGCGTCCGCGAACTCTCCCACACCCTACAGTTCGAGTTGATGAAGTCGGCACGGAAGCGCATGGAAAAGCGTGTCCCTAAGATTGTCGGAACCTGGCTTGCTGGCTTATACGACAAGGATAGAGTTGTGTCGAGAGCAGCCAACGATGGCCTCTCCTCGTTCCTCAGCAGCCCAGAAAAGGTCGCGCTGTTCTGGAACAAATGCCAGTCACAGATCTTGACATATGCGACCGACGCTATCCAAGAGACCAAGGACACCCTGAGCGACGAACGATCCACGACGGCCGACGATGCCGAGGCCAAATACCTCCGGGTGATAGGGGCAAGTCTCTCCCTTGTCCTTGGTCTCTTGCAAAAGCTCGAGTCGACCGACATTCAAAAGGAAGAGGAGGCGTACGATACCTTCTTCGCCGAAGAGAAGGTCTGGAAAAGTGTGGTCACGGGAGACAGTTCGGTCAAGAAAACCGCGTGTCAGCTCTTGTGGGCCTGTCTCGACAAGAGATTCGACTCCGTATCCTCCCAAATTTCTCGCTTGAAGAAGACTTTCGTCGCCGAGGGACTCAAGAGCAGTCAAGTGGGATCGGCTGTCGAATACGTCAGAGTTCTCACGAAGTTGACGACCAAGTTCCCCGAGATCTGGACGAGCTCAAGCGAGAAGAAGACCCCGATCACTAGGCTGAATGGATTCTTGGAGAAGGGTTCCCAGAGCAGCTCCGCCAAGTACTGGGAGCACCTCGAGCACTTAATCAAGGCCATCCCAACTGATCTCTTCACGGTCGATGCCTCAGCTGACGCGCTCAAGTCAATGAGGACGGGAATTACAAGCAGAGAGGAACCGCGGATGAACGCTACCGCGGCGTGGACCTGCTATGCCAGAACTACCAAGCATCTATTGAAAAACTTTCCTTCCGACAGTGAGAGGGCAACACTTGTTCAAGAACATCTGTTCCCTCTAATTGAGCACTTCCTCTTACCCACACCCGAAAACTCGTTATGGGAGATTGCTGGAAACGGACGACTCCCTGTGCTAGGCGAAGTGTACGAGGTCTCTGTCGGCTCATCATCCGAGGAACTTAAGGCGGTAACAACCGACAAGCTGGGGCTGCTCTCGTCGGCTTTCTGTGGTAGAATATCCAACTCACTCCCAGAGGTCTCAAAGGACTATGAAAAGTCTCAAGAGGCTATTGCTTCCGAGGGCGCCCGCTGGTTCACCCTCGTTGGCCAAGTTCAAAAGGCAAAACCAACAGACACTCTCTTCATCGAGCCTTCAAGGGCCATCATTAAATGCAGCGTGGACCTACTGGCGACGAGAAATCTCAAGCCATATGGAGCAGCTGCAGTGCTCTACAGCGCGAGCAAGAACGCTCCGCGCGTGTGGAGAGACGCGGAAGCTGCTCAAGCTCTGGAGCAATTCCTGTCAACACAAGGCAGAGATCGCATGGATGTCTTGATTCTGTCACGGTCTGGTTCCGATCTGCTGAACTGCGTCAATGCACTGGGCACTCTCGAGGGACAAAATGCAACTTACGCCGGTATCTGGAAGACCTGGATCGAGGCTTTGTTGAGCTTGTCCGGTGACTCGCAGGCCATTAGGGGCATCGAGCGTCTCATTGCAAACCAAAAAGCGTCAGAGCTCTCTAAATCACACGAGCAGCTCCAAAAGTTCATCGAGTCCAAGTGCTCCAGCACAGCCCGCGGAGAGTTGGATGCCTGGAGTCTGTTCGAGGCCGCCTTTGCCAACAATGCCATCGCCGACTCAACCGCCAAGCAATTGCTAGACAACAGCGTGTCGGCCTTGTCGCAAGACAAGCAGCACTCTAGCCAGGCCCTTCGCTCCTTGGAGATAATTGCGAATAACAAGCCTGGGCTCTTGTCGCAAGACGAGTCAACGCACATGGCGGTCGTGACTGAGCTGCTGGGACTTGCCGAACTAAACGACAGGGCAATTTCTTCCCGTGCGGCCTCGCTGAGAGCGCTACTGGAACAGCCCGCGGATGGGGTATCGCCAGTCGTCACCATTATCCAGAGAAACCTCGAAGACGCTGGGCCACAGTCACTTGGCGTCGATACACTGGTACAACAAGCCCTCCAGGCGTCCCAAGCTGGGTCTGTCGCCATCGAGGACTTGTTCCCGAGCACGAACATCTGGATGCAGCAGCTCTCAAAGTTCTTCCAGGCCAAGCTCAACCCGTCATTGTCGATTACTAGCGGTCTGGCTGGCGCTCATTTCCTCGTTCAACCTACTGAGTCCGACCAGCGCCTTCGTGTGCGCAGAGACCGAGATGGCCTCTCCATCCCGGCCAGAATGGCATCCTACACCTCCAAGCTCTTGTCATCGGATATTTCGGTCTCCAGTCTGCCTGACAGCTTCCAGGTTGAGCTGCTCTACCTCCTTTGTGTCGCGGTTCAGATGGTATCGGACCAGATTACACTCATGGATGAGAACAAGCTGTTCCTGAACCTCGAGATGGGAGACGCGCTTGCCTCTGCCGAGTCATTCGTCTCTTCCACCCGCGTGACCATCAATGCCATTGTCGACGAAGCCAAGGGATGGAGGGACGGCTCGGAGACTGGCTCTACAAAGCTGATCAACGGTCTCATCGCCATCATGACGCAGGAGACCAAGGAACTCACCCCGTTGGGCGTCTACAGCTCTAGAGCGCTGAGCGACCTCTTCCAGAACCTTGCAGAGAAGCACGGTTTCCCTGCTGCCGGGGACGAGAAGATCAACCAGCTGGCCACACTCAAGGCCACACCACCAACGATCCTGGCGGCGACGGCTGTGCTCGCCGGCTTCGGCGAGAGTCTAGAGTCATCAAAAGCCATCAACAATCTGTGCAACCGTCTTGTTAGCGACATTGCGGGCGCCAGTGTTGAGCCTGAAAAGGCCGAAAAGACGCTGCTTATCCTGGTCCTCCTCAACGCATGCCTGCAAGTGTACGAGGTTGGCGGGGTTCCCGTTGCTAACAACCGCATCGTCTTCGCCGTTCGCCAAATCACGTCTTGGATGGACGACATCCCCAGCCTCACACCCGCGCTGTCAGCCGAGATCTGTAGATCCCTACAGAGGCTACTTCCATGCATGAAGGACGTATACGGTTCGTACTGGGACAAGACGATTGAGTTCTCCACCGCACTCTGGGCAAGGGCCTCCGACGACCGTCTCGACGACTCGCTGCCGTACATCCACGCATCACTGAAGCTCATGACCACCCTGGAGACGCTGTCGGAGCCAAACGATGACCTCGTGGACGCCATCAAGGAGTTCGCCGAGACAAAATCCCTCTCCCTTATCGAGCTCCTCAAGCTCGACCGCGAAAAGACCACACAGCCCCTCGAGATCGTCGACGCCATCATCTGCAGACAAGTTAACAAGATCCCCCTGAAGCACATCAACGACCTCTCGGACCTCTACGGCCTCATCGCCGCGGACTCCCGCTCGATCCAGACGGCGGCCTTCAACCTCCTCCACTACGCCCTCCCCGCGCGCCAGGAGGAACTCTCCGTCAACGTCCTCCTCGACAAGACCGACGCCCGCCTCCCCGACGAGCTCCTCTCCCTCCTCCTCGACGCGCCCACGCTCGACCGCTACCCGGACGAGATCCTCGCGCAGTTCCCCCTCGCCATCCGCTCCTACCTGCTCTCGTGGCACCTCATCTTCGACGCCTTCAGCACCGCCTCCCTCAAGGTCCGCCAGGACTACACGGAGCACCTCAAGACGGAGAACTACATCGCCCCGCTCATGGACTTCACGTTCGACGTGCTGGGCCACTCGGCCGCGCACCCGCTGAACCTTGAGCGCGAGGGCCTGACGACGCAGCACCTCACCTCCTACAGCGTCTCCCTCGCCGACGCGGAACCCGACGAGCGCAACCTCCACTGGCTGCTCGTCCACCTCTACTACCTCACTCTCAAATACACCCCCGGTCTCTTCAAGACGTGGTACCTCGACTGCCGCTCCAAGCAGACGCGCATCGCCGTCGAGGGCTGGATGACGCGCTACTTCTCCCCCATCATCGTCTCGGACGCGCTCGACGAGGTGGCCGCCTGGGCCGCCGCCCAAGACCCGCCCGCCGACGACGACGAAAAAGAGCTCGTTGTAAAGGTCAGCAAGGCGTCTAGAGAAATCACGGCCGGTGTCGAAATCGACGAGAGCATGGCCTCCATCGCCGTCAAGGTGCCCGCGAGCTACCCCATCGAAGGCGTCGCCGTCGTCGGAATTAACCGCGTCGCGGTCAACGAGCGCAAGTGGCAGAGCTGGCTTCTCACGACGCAGGGCGTGATTACCTTCTCCAACGGGAGCATCATCGACGGCCTCTCCGCCTTTAGGCGAAACATTGTCGGCGCACTGAAGGGCCAGTCTGAGTGCGCCATCTGCTACTCCATCATCTCCTCCGACAAGCGCATGCCCGACAAGCGGTGCTCCACGTGCAAGAACCTCTTCCACCGCACCTGTCTGTACAAGTGGTTCCAGAGCAGTAACCAGAACACGTGCCCGCTGTGCCGTAACCCTATCGATTACCTGGGCCATGATTCTAGGGCGAAGAGGGGGCAGTCGGATTATGTGGTGTAAGGTAGCTGGGTCTCTTGTGGGGTGATGCGGTTGAGAGAACCATGTTGAACTACAAGGGGAAAAGGGGGAAGGGAAAAGAAGAAACGTGAGATGAGAAAGATGAAAGTGTAGTTTCTTGTAAAAAGTCACATTCTAGAGAGTGTGGAACAGAGCATGAAAAAATGCCAAAGGATTGGCAGTAGATAGATGATAAAAAGCAGAAACGTTCAAATTGCTAAACTTCTACCGACCCGTGAACCCGCGTAACACCATGAGACCAACCAGAGAATCCTTCACGCACTCAAATAAGCCTATGAAGACCTTCGCGAACAAGCTTAAGAATCTCCTCGGCATCCCGGACACGTTGATTTCGTTGCTCCTCGTTACACACAACGCCCGCGTTTTCTGGGATGAATCTCAATTTCTCATTGCTATCCAAGCTGGTGTCGACAGGGGAAAGGTTCGGCTCGTCATCAGGCTCGTCATCGACATCGCCCATGTAAGTGTCGGATTCGATCACGCTGGGGGTAAAGCAGACGTCCATAGCCGTGTTGGCGTAGGTGTGTTCGGGAAGGTCCTCGAGAGCCTTCTCCGAGATGACCCTCCGGAGCCGATTGGCCCGCGCGACCTGGTAGTGACGCCCGAGGGATCCCATACGGAGCCACGTCCCCCTTTTAGTGACGCGCGTAGGCCGTTGCCGAGGAAGCAACGCCTTGTTGGCGATACCACCCGCCTCCCTCTCTTCTATCTGTGCCAGACGGATCTCGGTTTTCTTACAAACCCAACATTTCGATCCTCCGAACGTAGAGCGATTGGAGGCGCATACAGAGCACTTTATAAGAC
Source organism: Colletotrichum scovillei (assembly GCF_011075155.1). NCBI lineage: Eukaryota > Fungi > Ascomycota > Sordariomycetes > Glomerellales > Glomerellaceae > Colletotrichum > Colletotrichum scovillei. The sequence goes on along the minus strand of NW_023336265.1, from coordinate 2,450,056 downwards.
AACGGCCTTTTCTGCAAGCCCTGTCGCTATTGTGCTCTCCTGATGGACAATGGTGGGGTTTTTTGCCTCCTGCTGACCTTCTTGGCAAGTCTGCGATGGCGTTGGTATTCTTCTTTTTTGAGCCCTCTTGTCGCCGTGACCCTTCGGGTTGGCCCCCGAGGACCGACGTGTCCGGTGCGTTCTGAGTGCCAATGTTCGGGCCGTTACGGTTCTTCACTTTCTTCGGGCCAGAGGGCGCGCGATCTTTTGATCTTTTTTCGCCAGGAGGGGCCATGATTTGGCAGCTTTCTTCGACTTCTGAAGCACGGATGAGGCTAGCAGTGTGCTGAACTGACTTGATCTTGCGAGATGGGAAAAGTTGAGTTTGACGTGGTTGGGTGACGATGACACGCAGGACCGCGGACATTAATACCTGGTGCGAGATCCCGGGGCCTTTGTTCTTCGATACCGAGGTCTCGTCGGAGCGTTCTGAACGGGTTCCAAGGCTCATGGGACTCAATGGAGGCCGAAAACACAAAGAATCTGCTTTGAATACCCGCAGCACAATGTTGATCCCTTTCCTTCGACCTTCCAAGGACTGAAGGTGGCCCATCTTCAAATACACCTGATCTTTGTCACGTTGTCCTCGAAGACCGGGTGGTCTCCTACGCTTGACTTTCCTCAGTGCCCATCATGAACTTGTGCTGTAAGGCCTATTGTATAGTCAGTAAAACAATTGCTTGTGGTAAAAGCGGTCTCCGCAACTCACTTGCTCCGCCGTAGCCCTCTTGGAGTCAAAGCGCACCAAGCTCGAGATCAGCTCTCGAGCATGGGGATCAACCTCTGGAAGAATCTCTGTCCACGGTTGGCCGTCAAACATGCGGTACATCTCAAAGGGCGGCGTCTTGAAGCTTGCAGCCTCGGGCCAAGTCTCGCGTGTCGGCGTGCCCAAGGTTTTGAAGATGCTCAGAATCAACCCCAGCTGGTTGCCGTCCTCATGGGCGGGTCTTGATTCGAACAAGGACTTTGGGGGGCTGCGACAGCACTCGGCCAGCATGGCTCCAGCCGCCCACATATCGACAGATGGACCATAGGCTTTATCGCCAAAGAGCGCTTCAGGCGCTCGGTAGGGGCCGGTCCCGATATCCAGAATCTTGGATTTGGCCGGCTCTGAGACAATCGACATGGCTGGGTGCCAGGCTGTTCCAAAATCAGAAAGATATGCTGGCCCATCCGGGCCATCGAGCAGGATGGCCTCCGGCTTAACGTCTCGGTGTATGATGCCCTGGCCGTGGATATCTACGAGTGCAGTAAAGATATCCTTGAAGAGACGTCTAATCTGGGGCAGTGGGATGGCTTCTTTGTCAATGACATCGGCAAGTGTCATGGGCTTGTAAGGAAACACCAGAACAAATCTTTGTTTTTGGTCCCTGAATGTTTCCAAAAGCGGAATGCATGGCCGTTTCAAGGTCGCCAGAATCTTGGCCTCGCGTTGCGGATTGTGAGGCTCAATGTTGTGTGTTTCCACAATGACCTTGAGCGCTCGATCTTTGCATCGGTAGACTTCTGATGTCAAGCCACTAGCAAAAGAAACGCAGTTTTTGTAAGAACCGATGTTGACGCCAGCATCTTCAGGTTGGTCATCAGCGGGTGTTGGAGCTTCCGGGCGAGACAAATTGGCTGAGCCGACTAGCTGGCAGATTTCGTCATATTGAGCCTGACCTTGACATGTGAGCGCTGAACTTTGGCAAAAGGTGAAATATAGGGTGGAAAACTCACCCTGGACGACGAGTCTTTATACGCCTGGTTTTCTACAGAAAATGCGTCCGATTGTGACGTGTTTTTGGCATTCGGACTAGCTGCTTCCAAGACGGACTTTCTGCAGAGGCATTGGTGTAAGCATGGCTTGAAAACAAATTGAAGGTTTCTGACTTACATCTTTTGAATGTTTTCATATCGATCTGACGCCGATAAAAGCGTCCTCCAATCGCCGTCTGCCATGAGAACCGGGCGGCTGTCGAGGGAGGAAGTTGGCGTGAGGTGGACGAGCAAGGATGACGAGACTTTGACGGTGGTGCACTGGCGTTGCTTTCAATTGACCGTTCTTAGTGAGCACCAGACGGGAAGGGATGAGGCGTCGTTGCACCTTTCGATGATGATCCCTGTGATGCAGCCAGGAAAGCGGGAGCGCAGTAGACCTGGGTACGTACCGTGTGAGAAAGATCGGAGACGGTAGAAAGACTGTCCGGGCCGGACCCGCCGGGGTAGATCTCGGCGGGAAACAGCGTTCGCACAGTGCAAACTTGCCGTCTCCTTTTCGAGTGGAAAGAATGAACAGGAAGAGAAATAAGCTTACATAATGCCTGGTTGGGCATCGCAATTCCGGGTACCTGACGAGGGGCGTCCCATGGCGTCAAAATATGTCTTTAATTACTTCTTCGACTCAATCTTAGCTTCTCTCTTAGCCTCACGAGGCGTAAGGATTATCATGGTCTTTTTCTGCGCTAATGCGCACCACTCTTGGGTCTCACTCCGTGCAGTTCATGGAGGGCAGCCGGCAAGTCGTGCCAGGAAGGTCCTTTTTTTTTTTTCTTCAATACTCATACTTTGTGGGTGGTGTTCTGGCTTGAAGATCGAGATCCTTGCGATTGAATTAAGGGCCAGAATAAAACTTCATGCGCAGCTGACAACCTGCAAGGATGGGGGCGGCTCAGTCATGGGGTTTTCTCTCTTTCCCCTTTACCCTCTTGCGCCGGCTTGGTCTCCGTGAGGTGGGTTGAGATTGAATTTCGATCAGAGACTTTACGCGGTCGCGACACGTCAGGGCACTTCCCGTCATCTCATACAGGCACCGTTCCTCTGAACCTTGCCAGGCGGATGCGGGATGCTTAAAACAGGATCAACGTGACTAAGGCAAAGTGAAGGCAGGGAAGCTGCTTAAGGTTGACGGAATGTGGTCTGGGTTATGCAGCCCGCCGCCGCCGTTGTTTCCAGCATCGGGGGAACGAGCGGTGCCTCTGTACTTTTTCATGATCACGTTTGTCTTGCCTGCTGTACTCCGTACTGCTTGTCAGCTTCAGATGAGGACATTTCGAAGCTGGAGGGCTCAATTGGGTTCTTCCTCGGTTGCCAACTCGAGCTGAGGATTGTGCTAACTTGGTCTGTAAGGTGCGTGACGTACTTGCAGAGGTCCCCTCCGAGCTAGCCTGTTTCGACTACAGGAGCCCTGTCAGACCCAAAGCACAGAGAGATGAGGGTGGTTGGTCAGTGTGGAACTGGAGTTGAGATGTATGTTGTCTCTTTAGGATTGAGCTGTGCAAAGGAGACTGATTCGTCTTAACCGGCTCATTGCCACTAAGAACTCATACCGGGATGACAAGAATGAGGAAAGGAAAAAGGAGAAGCGGAATTGCTAAGTCCCAGTTATGAATAGTATATGTATCTCATGATCTTGTGGATGACTGTGAATTTTAATGGATGGTGCGTCCTTGTCCGCAGCTCCCGGGCCAATTGTCCCATCCGAATCCAATAAATTCAAATCTGGCGCCAGTGGAACATGCGCTGAACCTTTGGTCACGACGAGGCAGCACTCGGGCCAATTGGCGACGCATTCGAGAAGAAAAAAAGGTACGTGAGACATCTCAAGGATGAGGTTGGATGACATTGACACCCAGGTGCCAGTGGGAGACCAAGGAGGCGTCGAGGCCACGCAGCAGCATTGAACAAGCTAAAGCAAGAAGGCAGCATTAGATGATGAGACGGGGCTTACCACGTTGCGTTTGCATGCAGTTGACGCGTCTCGATGTTGATTGAGGCGAGCCGTAAACCTCGACCTCGAATGCTCATGTTGCTGTACATACAAGTATTCCAGGTTCATACCAACGTAGGTACCTTACTTGGTATGAATCGGGCTGTTCAAGTCCGACCTGTGAATGTACCAAAAAAAATCCCAAGTCCAGCCCAGCCCATGCCCCCCGGTCCGGTCCTCTCCACACTTCATCATCAGCCCAAGACTAAATAAAAGAAGAGGGAGACAAGTCACTTTTAGCTGTACCGAGTGTGTGAAGTGACCTCCATTGTGGATAGGTACCAGGAGTTCTTCCCGGCTTTCCAGTCCAAAGGGCCCACTCTCCCACACATCACTGGCAACCACAGTCTGCACCTGCTGCACCTGGTGACTGCCTGACCGGGCTTCGTCTTGTTCGGCAGCAGCAGCAGCAGCGGCGGCGCCATTCCATTCCTTCCTGGCCTGCCTTATTGTTCCATCCATCCACCATCCAACTGGACCATTCCAACCATCCACTCAATTCCCGCCGCCGCCGTCTCGCAGGACAACCCACCTTCCTCACACCTCACGACTTTCCCACGATGCGAATGTTCCTCACTTCGCCCACACCTTTTCCCGCATCATAGACAGCATCGCTATGCGCGCCTTTTCTCTCGTTGCTTGCATTCATCGTACATGACTTTGCGCGCGCCGCACTAATTAGACACAATGGATGATCTCGCCAGGGCCGAGTACCCGGCCATGCTGGTAATGTTTCCCCCCTCCTCCCCCATTCATTCCCGTCAATCCGTCACTATTTCCCCCAGTGGTTGGAAAGGCCCTCCTACCGGGCAGAAGCCGAGGTCGGGCTGGCCTTCCACAATCCACCTCACTGCGACTGATGTACTTCCATTGCCATGGCTGGAGCGCATTGTTTGCGATTTGTTTTGCTGACTGCCATTCCCCTTTGTTTAGGAGCACCTCCAGCCCATGCAGGCCGTGAACGTCCTTACCGATCGTGTGAAGAGAATAAACAAGATCAACACCGAGATCGCAGACTGGTTGCAGGTAAGGCACCACCCACGATGAATAGAATGCGACAGCACAGGACAACCCCATGCTGAACTGTACTCCTACTCAGGAACGCCGCCGAGTCGAAGATCAATACGTCCAAAGCCTCAAGAAATTGCTCGCCTTCAAGGTCCCCAACAGCTCGTCGGAGCTTGGGTAGGTTGCCCGACCATTGCATTCGGCTCTCAGGAGTAGGACCCTATACTGATAAACTGTGCAGCGTCTTTTCAGGTCCCTGGGACAAAATCCTCCAATCCGTCGACTCAACTGCCCACTCCCACCACGTTTTCGCGAGCCAACTCGAAAAAGATGTCGAGGGTCCCCTGCGTAACTTCTCGTCCCGCAAGGAGATGCAGAACATGCAGACCATCACCGCCAACTTGACCTCCATGGCCCGGGACCTCGAAGATGCCCAGAAGAAGACTGAAGCCTTGGCTCGAAAAGGCCCCAAGACGAACGCCCAGAAGATGGCGGATGCCACGGCGAGACTGGAGTCTACCACTCAGCAGTGGGACTCGCAGGCTCCCTTCATCTTCGAGACCCTCCAAGCCCTTGACGAGCAACGCGTCAACCAGCTGCGCGACCTGCTAACGCAATACGAGACTCACGAAAGCGACCAGGCGCAACGAAACCAGAGCCGCGCTGCCGACACCTTGGCTTCCATGCTGGAGATCAGCACCGAGCAAGAAATCGCGAGCTTCAAGGAAAGAATCCTGTCTGGCAGACCAAGGTTGGAGAAGAGGGCCACGGCGTCTAGACAATCCTCCAATGCCCCCACGAGCCAGACTCTGGCACCACCTCCACCACCTCCCAGCAGTCTCGGCCACCACGACGATGACGCAAGCGAACATTCCGGTCTGGGCGAAGGAAAGAGCGGTATGTTGTACTATGTAATGCTATCCAGAGACTGGGAGACTAATATAGAGCGCAGAGTCGAAGCTGCGAAGCCGAATCGGCACGATGCTCGGCCGCCGTCGGCAGAGCGTCCACGGCGGGTTCGGTCAGATCTCTCCCGGCAAGGGCGGTGTCCCTTCGTTCGGCCGAGGCCTCAGCAGCAGTCACAGTAGCACTCACGTTCGCCCCGGCCTTTCTCCCCGAGCATCGTCGAACAACCTGAACGAGACGAACAACCGTCTTTCCGCTCTTCCCGAAACACCCGACTCTCCCAGACCACCTCAATCCTCCGGAACAGACGGACCGCTCCACGAAGGCACCAACGGCTTCAGCAACTTCCACTCGGACAGTGCTCGGTTGGGCTCTTCTGCTGGTCCCGTCAACGGAAATCACGACACCGATGCTTTGGATGTTGCTCCTCCACCCGGTCCTCCGCCGTCACAGGGCAAGGATTCCCAAGCCAAGGACGACGAAGGCTTCACGATCCGGCCACCCGATAATGATCCAATTTCCCAGGCTCAGCGCGAGGCTGCCGAGGAGAATGAGCAGATGTTCAAGCTGAACATTGCGAGCTCGCCCATCGCCGAGGAGGATGCCGATGCGAAGCAAGCTGCCATGTCGAATGTCGCAAACACGTTGACCCAGATGGCTGCTCCGTCACGCAAGCTAGGAACTGTGCGAGGACGGAGAGACGTGAGAAATACCATCTACGTCCCGCCTCCTAGCCTGCCGGAACCCGAGCTTACCAACGAAAACCCATTCCCGACCTCGCCATCACTGCCGAGCCAGTCGTCCAAGCCCACAACCGTCGCTGCTCTCACATCCGAGGCAAGCATCGCCGCAACGTCAGACACGCAGTCGATCCGCTCCGCAAACTCCCTCGTGAGCCTCGCGCACCTGAAGCATCCCGAAATGCACCAGCCTGGACTCAATGCCTCCGTTATTGAAACGGTCTCCGCAACCTTTGAGGATGGAACCGTCAAGAGTGCGAAGGTTCACGGCGAGATTGCTTTTGCCTACCATGCAACTGGTGATGCCCCGCAAGGTAAGTCAAGCTTTCGTTCTGCCGACTTCAAAATGCTAACTTTGTACAGAACATGAGACGATCAGGATCAACAACTTCCCCAGCCTTGAAGTTATTGGACCCAACCGTATCTTTGTTCAGAACAGCCCCGGAAAGTCCGATGAATTCAACTTGGACGTGTCGCATCTCAACAAGACATCCACAGCGTTTACGTATAGAGTACACGCTGGCGATGCCGACGGCTCCGGTCTGGCGGCGCAAGTCCCTCTACTGATCCGCCCGGCTTGGAAGCCGCAGGGTGACAAGCTCGGACTTCTCTTGCAGTATTCCCTGAACCCCGCGAGTAACCTGACAGCTCCTGTCACACTGCAGAACGTCGTATTCGTCGCCACATACGAGGGTGCCAAGGCTTCGGGTGCCCAGACAAAGCCGACGGGAACACATTTGAAAGACAAGCACCTGGTGTACTGGCGCTTGGGCGACTTGACGCTCACAAACGAGACCCAAAAGATTGTGTGCCGTATCGTGGGAGCTGAGAATGCGGAACCCAAGCCTGGCCACATCGAAGCCCGCTGGGAGCTTACCCCGGAGACCCTGGGCAGCGGTATCACCATTTCTCGACTGGAAGAAACCAAGGGCAAGGGCAAGGATGAAGATGCCGATCCCTTTGCCGACGACAACCCGACCTCGCCGGCGCTGCCAGCTGATCAGCAGTGGGTGGACGTGAATTTGGTAAAGAAGATTACTAGCGGCAAGTATGAGGCCAAGTAATCTTTGCAACCATGAACTTTTTTAATGAGGAAGATGTGGTGGCGAGGTGTACATACCCGTTCAAAGTGCTAGACTTTGTATTGCCATTGGAAGACAGACCATTTTACATAGCGAGCGCATGGCAGGAGAGGAAAAGAAGACACCCCCCGGATAATCATTTTGTCTGGCTCAGTCACTTGTTGATTTTTACCTCCCCATCTTCTGTCTGGTGTTGGATTTTCGAGGAGTATGATCTCGTTTGCGGGATCATCCCTTTGATGACGGAGACGGACTTTTTTGTAGGGGTGCTTTGCTTGTAGGTAGTTTCTGTACCGATATGATGAAAAAAAAAAGAGAGATTTCAAGATACCCGGTGTCTTTACTCGTGTGACTTTTACCAATTAGGTGTGCTGAAGTGGGAAGTACCAAGTGCAAAGCGCAAAGAGTGTGTATGAACAAGGAAAAAAGCCATAGTATCATTAAGGATAACTATCCGTCAAGCATCCGAAACCCTCAACACCGCGTCTTTGGGGCGTGAGGTGGAGGTATCATCGTGATATCAAAACATGTACAAGCCAGCCTCCCATCCGAGGCTATACCTCTCCTTCTTTCTCCCTCTCCACCGTCCTCATGTTCCGTCGCGCCACGTCTTAGCTAGGTGGTAGTAATAAATATGCAGTGGGCGAAAGCAGCTTTCTGGCCGTCACGCCATGTGTACGCGAGAAAACTCCGCTCTCGTCCCCCCTCCCCCTCAGAGGCCCGCCGTGTATTCCATCCCATGACAAACTATACACAGCATCCAGCCTCATCGTCATTGCTCCTTTTTACTCAGTCTGCATCTGATTCCTCGAATACTCTTCATAAAACTCCAACGTTAACGCCGCCAAAAACCCAGGAATACACCCCTTCTCCCGGACCCAGAAGCCAATCTGGTCGCCGATTCTCCGGGCAAAAGCGCTCCTCGGCCCGCCGCCGACCTTCATGGTCCCCTTTTCGCCGTCAAACACGATAGAGTTCTCGTACTCGTCCGTCTGGGAGGGGTAGAACGTCGACTCGACGCGCATCTTACCGTTGGGCATGAACATGACGGTCCAGCCGAGCGTAGAAAAGATGGCCTCTTTGAACTCGAGGGATTTCTTGGACCAGACCTCCTTGAGGCGCTTGGCTGATTTCTGGGCGGATGCGGTCTCGGCGCGGGCTTCTTCCACGAGGCGGTCTGCGGCGTCGAGCTGGGATCGCGGGACGAGGTCGACGTTTTCGTTGTCGTTGAGTTGGGCGAGGAGGTCGGCGTTTTCCTGCTCCAGGGCTTTGAGCTTGGCGACTTTGATGGCTTCGTAGTCTGACGTCGGGTTCGAGCGCAGAGACAGGACGCGGGTTTTGGATTGTGTCTTGAGGGCCTTGAGCTGGTCTTGCGTGACGGCGAGTTCTTTCTGGGTGAGGGCGTGTTGGGTTTGCACGGCGGCGAGCTGGTCTTGGAGTTTGCGGTTTTTGCGGGTGAGGAGACCGAGTTGTTCCTGCGCGGCCGAGGCGTCGTCGTTTTCGTCGCGCGGGCGCTTCGTGCCGGCTGCTGGTATTGGGTCTGCGGCGGCGGGTGGTTTACCTGCTTCTATGGAGGACATCTCCGTGTGTAGAGCTTGCACCTCGCTTCTGTACTTGTCGACGAGATCCTCGAGCTCCTGGATACGACGGGCGCGGGTCTCGTCGACGGCCTCGGGCTGGAAAGCCTCGTCTTCGGCGTCAAAGGTCTTGAGCTGGGCGCGGAGGTATTCCACCTCCTTGACGGCCAGTACACGCTGGCGCTCCGTACGAAGGCGGGTCTTGTCGACGTTTTGGGGGGTTGATGCGGCGGACTTCGCGTCGGCGAGCTGAGACTTGAGGGTGGTAATTTCTTCCTGGCAAGATTTGATTGAGGATTCTTGCGCAGCGAGCTCGGCTTGTAGGGAGCCCATCTTGTCGAGCTGGGCGGCGTTCTCGTAACGCTGCTCAACGAGGGCGCGGGCGACAGCCTCAGGGGAGTCGAATTCGAGATCGCCGCTGCCGTTGTCTGTGCTGGCTAGGTAGCCCGTCCAGGCGATGCGTTCGTCCTCGAGGCGCTGGCGCTGGATGTGTGCCTCGGCGAGCTCCGTCTCGAGGGACCGGGCCGCCTCGAGCTTACGTTGAAGGGATCGCTTCTCCTCTTCGACGACCTCGACGGCCCGGTGGATCTGACGGAGGTGCTTCAGCTCTGAGAGCTGCTCACGGTTTGTGGCCTCGAGGCTGCGGATGTGCGCGACCTGCTCCGAGAGCTCGCGCTTGATGATGGCCATTGTGTCGGCGTCGCCTGTCTGGGCCTTGAGGCGGAGAACTTCAGATTCGAGGTCGGCTACATGGTTGTCCTTGTCCACGAGCTGCGACTGGATCTGCTGAAGAGCAGCCTCACGGGCCTGGCTTTCTTGTTCCAGCTCCTGCGTCGACTTTTGGGCAGCTTGAAGCTGCATTTCGAGGTCGATCGTCTTTCTCTCATTGATGCGCGCGGCTTCGTCTTTGGAGCTTGATAAGTCTTCCAATTGTTCCTGTAATAAACGGGCCTCCTCTTCCGCGTCGCGCGCACGCTTCTCTAGGCTCGTCTTTTCTTCCGCAATGTTGTCGCGGAGGTCGCTCAACTCCTTTTGGGTATTCTCTAGCTGGCGCGCCGCCTGGGACTTTTCACTCTCGGCAGCTTGTTTCGCTGTGAAATCGGCCTGGGCGCGACGGCGCTGGTCCTCGAGCTCGGCATTGTGTCGGGCGTCGGCCATCTGCTTCTCCTGCTCAAAGGTGCTGATGGTGTAGCGCAGGGTACCCAGCTCGGCCTTGAGCTCCTCAATGACCTGACGCTGAGACTCGTACTCGGCGGCATCGGGGGGCGCCATGTTTTCTTTCGAGCTCTCGTGGGATGAGGCGCGGACGGAGTCGGGGGCGGCGAGACTTGCGCGCGAGCCTGGCCTACTGTTGGCATCGCCGCCGGTGAAGAGGTTGTATGTTGGTTGTGTTGCGCGAAAAGTCTAACTCTCCGTTGTCAGCGGGCCAACGCTTCTCATTGTTTTTGTTTACTAGAGGCAACCAAGCGTACCCTGGATTCTCTCAAGGAAGTATGGGGTCTGGGAAGAGCGCTCCCGCCGGTGCTATTGCGGAAACGGTTCGTGACGGAGGCGCGCCTCCCTGGAGGGTCGCCCGAGGGGGTATGCGACCTCATTGCGCCGGTGCTTTGTTGAAGGAGCTTCTTCTTCGTCTCAACGCGCCCTGAGGATCGGCCAATGTTTTGGCGGTTGTTGACGGCCGGGGATGCTGGGGATAGAGTCACGTGACGTAACATGGAGGGCCCTGCTGTTGGTGGTGTCACTGCACCCCGCGGTGAGGAGCGGGAGGGATGTCGCTGGCTCTTCCTGAGCAGCACGCCCATCTCTTGCGCGCCTCTTGAGTCTTCGTCTTCGTCTATGACGATGTCGGACATGATGAACTTTGGTATTGAATCACAACATAAATCGGATCGAAACGGAATGTAGAGCGGAGAGAATTGAGAATCTATTTTTGACTGTCAGATAGGTTGCGATTATGCAGTGAGTAGGTCGCTGTCTGTCTATTTTCCCCAGCAACTAGGAGAACAAAAAAGCTTCAAATCGCTCCTTCCCTCTCTCGCGACAAGTTGCTTCTGCCACTTTCCAACGTAACTACCTTGCTCTCTCGGTCTGCTCTTTTCTCCCAGCCTCAGGCAGAGCCATTGACCAAATCTTCTTCCAAACCTTATTCATAGGATTCCCACGACTTTTCGAGACATGCAGAATAATAACATCAGAAAGTCCGGCACCTCCAAGTGAGATTATCATCTATCCAGAAAAACAAAAACGGATTTCGCCAGTTGCCCATCATTCCATGGCCGGGAAGAGCCAAGGGCCATTATGCGGCAAAGATGAGCTCTTTTGTTCTCATCAAACACTAGCCGAGCAGGCATCCACATGGCCTTTCAGTTCCACCATTACCCAGCCGGCTCGGATTTTTACATAGTGTAAGACAAACACCAAAGGCTCTAGACCCAGTGGTCCTGTGGCTCAAACTAACAAACGGGTAGAGAACAGGTACGAGCATAGTACTGGGGTATTTTGGGCGACAGGGAACAGCTGCACCATGACGTGATGGGCACATCCCACATGTATTGGAGCTTGTTCCTGACTTGGCGGCAGCATGGACCAGGATCCGCTCCGTGCCCTTGCGACTAAGCGTTGCTGTGCTCTCCCAAGCTCCGGTGCTCAGAAGCAGATTTCAACGATAGCTTCAACTTCCGGATTACCCCCCTTCCGCAAACCCCAACCAAACTCCCCAAACGCCCACGCCGAGCCGACCTCCCGAGCCTAGACGTCCACTATAACGATTCCTCGATCGAACCGCTTGCGAAGGAGAAGCTCGGCCAATTGGGGCATACGAAAGGGGCCGTTACTCAGCACGAGAATTATTGTCCGGGACAACCGAGCTCGAAACCACTGCGATCCCCTTGGCAAGAGTGTATCAACGTTCACTCAGCCTTGCTCCTCGATTCATCAGAAACAGAGAATTATTGCAGGCTTTTTGGATAACAGGGTCTGCTGCTGGGCCGGTTGGAATACTGAGCACAAGGCTGAGCCTGGCTGCGACGACTAAGCTTGACGACCCGGTCTAAACCGAACTGGGATCCGACCAGCTGCTCTCGCCTTGAGAACATCAGTGTGCCCGCCTCTTTTGAAGTAGTTGTTGTGTTTCTTTTGAGCAGGTGGAAGTCACAGGCAGCCAGGAGACTGTTGCTTCTCCCCTCTTTCAGCTCTTTCTCCCTTCAACCCAACATCGACTACCGAAAGATCAACACTATCAAAATCCCACCATAAACAGCAAATCGCCATCATGACGCTCTCGCGCCTCCTTGTAAGCCCCATTTTCTCTCCAAAAACTTGCGAATCAGCTAGGAACGACCGTGGCTGATGTGCAGGATAGCTCCGAGGCAACACCAGCCAGGCGCTTCGAGCCGTGGCCGTGCCTGGCCTTGCGCTCAGCTTCTCCCACCAAGCTCGCTACTACTCAGCGGATGCTGGCAAGAAGGACGAGAATGTGACAAGTGAGAACAAGCAGGAGGATAGCCCTCCTCCTTACACTCACCGTGGCTCTGCGATCAACTTTCACTGGGGCCGCGAGAAGAAGGAGAGGACTGGCCCGACTCTGTCGGCGGACAACTGGGAGGAACACCCTGATGCCAAGATTGAAGATTTCGAGGAACTCCCATACAAGGAGTTTGGCATCAACCAGCACATGGAGGTTAATGCCGAGTTCAAAAAGGTTCTGACCGAGGTTGTCCGGGAATTCCGCGCTCCTGTCATGTACGCCATGGCGTACGGCTCAGGTGTCTTCCCGCAGTCCAAAATCAGCCGTTCTGTGTCGGACGAGGAATTTCGCGCTGTCCACCCGAAGCCGTCTCCTTCGTTGATGGAAGTGCAGAAAGGCGGCCCCAAGATGATTGACTTCATTTTCGGTGTGACCCACACCCAGCACTGGCATTCGCTCAACATCAGGCAGCACCGTGACCACTACTCTGGCCTGGCCAGCTTCGGTTCGGGCCTCGTCTCTACCACCCAGGATCGCTGGGGCGCAGGTGTCTACTTCAACCCCTACGTCACCAAGAAGGGCATGCTCATCAAGTACGGCGTCACGTCCATCGACAACCTCTGTACCGACCTCTCGACCTGGAACAATTTGTACCTCGCGGGAAGACTTCACAAGCCGGTTAAGATCCTGCGTGACCACCCCCGAGTTCGCCTCGCGAATCAGGTCAATCTGATCTCGGCGGTCCGCACAGCTCTTCTACTTCTGCCTCCCAAGTTCACCGAGAAGGAGCTCTTCTCGACCATTGCCGGTATTTCGTACCTCGGTGATCCGCGCATGTCTCTCCCCACCGAGAACAAGAGCAAGATCTCCAATATTGTGGACAACAACATGGTCTCCTTCCGCAAGCTATACGGCCCGCTGCTCAATACTCTCCCCAACGTTGACTTCGCCGACGGAGCCGACCAGCAGAGCAAGCATGTCGCCGACGCCGAGTACGACGGCGCCATGTACCAGGACATGGACCCCATTAAGCGTGGCAACATAGTCCGTCGCCTGCCCAAGGCCTTCCGCTCACGCCTCTACTTCCAGTACCAGAAGAAGTTCATGGTACCGACTGCTGACTTCAAGGCCATGATGGATGCCTCCAAGGACGAGGACGCCGTAAGCTTCAAGCGTCGCGAGGGAGGTGGCTTCGAGCAGCGTATCGTCCAAGATGAGCCCGAGGAGCTGCAAAAGTCCATTCGCAAGGTCATTCGCCAGACCGTAAACTGGCCCGCAACCGCCCAGTCAATCAAGGGCTTCTTTACCGCGGGCGTCGGCCGTTCCGTTCGGTACATGTCTGAGAAGATGACGAAGTACAACGAGGGCAAGGCGAAAGCCAAGGCCAAGGCTGATGAAGAGAAGAAGCAGCCCACTGAGGAAGCAGAGAAGCCCAAGAAGGAAGAGTGAGCGCGCCTTGACGTGCGATTCGCGAATTGCACTCGCTGATCCGGTGTAAATTTCACGGCCCCGGCTTGACGCCTGACGACCTCTTGATTTGGCGACAATCTCGCAGTTGGTACATACCGAACTACCCATCGACGCTCTTGGCCTCGACCTGTACATTTGGCAAAGGGGGCATTACCCAGAGCATTCTTGCACCTCTTATCATCGGAGTTTATCGAGGATTCTCTGGAGGATTGTGGTCTCCTAGCCCCTGCAACTGATTCTTCAAACTTGCCCTACTCAACCCCTTGCCTGGGGCTTTCTTTTGTTTCGCCTTGCTTTGGACAACCTGCATCAGCATTGGGGTGTGGTACCCCGGATTAGATCTGGAAGGTGGGCAAAAAAGGGAAATTGGGTTTTACAAAAATCTCGCTCCATACCTGTTACGAGAGGAGGAGGAAAGGCCTTGATTTTTGGTGATCCTTCTGACTTACGCAGTGTCTCTGGATACTATCGAGAGACTTGGAAGGGGGGTATTGTCGTTCGGAGTGGACATTTCGGGAAGCGGACCCCTTTTTGATTGACGAGAGAGGATGAAATTTGGCGTTTTTGAGGGCATGTAACAAGAGTATTCACCGGGAAGCGAAAATGCCCCGAAGGCCACTTTGGCAGATTTGAATGAGGTGCGATGAGATCGCCCAAGATTCATAATGACTGCAATTCCGGACGCGCTTGAACGTGATCTCTGTGTATGGTGATGAGCTAGCAAGATTTCGGACCGCCCAACATTATTGACATCTAATGTGTGAAGGGGACTATGAAAGGATCGAAAGACCAACAAACGCTCGAGAGTAAGTATAAACAAACACGCAACCACGACAAGTCTCTAGCAATAATTCTGAATAATCATGGAATTATTACTACAGGCCATGATGTAGGCCCGGCTACTAATACAAGAGGTATTCGTTACATCATTCATCTTTCCGACGCGTGTGTCAAAGATGCTCTTTGAGGGTTTACCACTTCTTCTTGGCGTACGAAGCGGCACCGTCAATCAACTTGTCAGTGAACCCCTCGCTCTTCTTCTCCTCTTTCTTATCCTTTCCTCCGCCGCCGAGGATCCCACCGAGGAGACCTCCTCCGCTACCACCGCTGCTGCCGTGGCTGTCGTGACTGCTGCCGTGGCTGTCGTGACTGCTGCCGTGGCTGCCGTGGTTGTCGTGGCGGTCGTAGCTATCGCGACGGTCGTAGCTGTTGCGGCCTATGATGGTGTTAGCTTCGCTGTGTCCTGCCTTGTCAAGACAAATCCAAAGAGTAAACTTACGTCCGTGGGAAGAGTGGCCACCGGAATGTCCGTACTCTTCACGGCCACCGCCGTAGCCGCCACCACCTCCCATACCACCACCCATGCCGCCGCCCATACCACCTCCGCCGTTGTAGTTATCGCGGGGACCGGGGCCGCCTCCCATGCCGCCGGAGGGACCGTAGTTGTCTCGGCCGCCGCCTCCGTAGCCTCCGCCCATGCCGCCGCTCATGCCACCGCCGCCCATGTTCTCGCGGCCGCCGCCGTAGCCGCCGCCCATGCCTCCTCCCATGCCTCCTCCGTAGTTTTCTCTAGGGCCGTCGTTGTAGCCACCGCCCATGCCGCCGCCCATGCCGCTGGAGCCATAGTTTTCTTGTCTTCCGCTGTGCATTTTGATCTTTGGGGTAGAGGGTGTTGAAGAGTATGGGTTTATTGGTTGAGGGTCTGAGATCCTTAGGATATTGTAGTGTGGTGATGATGAGTGGTACTCGGATGAGATTGTAGTTGTGTTGGTGGTCGTGGTTGTGTTTGATGATGATGAGAGAGAATACCTGCTTGGGGCACTTCGAGAAGATGTCTTTATACTTTACCTGCTTGCACTGTCTTGACACAAGTCCGTCATCGTGGCCAAGGAACGCGTCGACGTCCGTCATCGACAGCGCCGTCAACCTGCTTGCGACCGTCCTTTCAAGCCCACGTCTCCATGCAGCACTCTCCCATCTACGTCAAATCCCACCACCGGCCGGGAGTTCTCCATTGAAAAGTACATCACCAAGCATCACACTCCCGACCCCGGAAAAAGAAGCATACAGAAATACCGGGGAATTTGACGTCAGAGCAGTCCATAGAGGGGACAAGGGTAGTGTCATTGCAGCCTTCACTTGTCTGGACTCAAGCAATTCTGGTCTCAGGAGTCCAGAGCAGACAGAGCTGTGAGGGCTTGTGGGGGGATTTTCCGGGCCAAGTGCCGCGTGAGTGCCGTGTAAACCGTCTTGGTATTTTGGATTTCCTTGGTGGAGATGCCTCGATATACCGGATTCATCGACCCAGGCGTTGCCAGGCTCGGCCAGGTTTCCTGCGGCGGGTGCCGTTTGAGCCTCACTGTGGGCTCTAGTGACATTCTAGCTTGCCGCGCTCTTCCACTCCTATTACGTTTCTGTGAGGTTGAACTGGACTGGGACCACTGGGTGTGTTGGTTGGAAAATGGCACAAAGGGAACGTGCCGTGAGCCGCAATGGTGTGGCCCCCCATCTGATCTCATAACGCGACGGTCATCTCCTGACGGAGTAATTGGCCGGCCCGCTTTCTTGACGGGAACTCGGGAGAGGCGTATCCTTTCGTAAGCTTCTCTCGCTTGAGGACTCTTGAGTTCTTGATGTTGAGTGTCTGTACCATCAGTATACTACGGCTACACAGTACTATGAAGGTGTAGTCCGTGAAGTTGGTCACTGGTGGCGATGTGGAGACAGCAGAAACCGGGCTGACTGGGAGGAAACTTGGATGGGTGCGCCACTGATTTATTTATGGAAGGACCCTGCTTTTTGATCATCCTACTGGGTGCCCAATTTCATGTATAATCTTACAGTCCTTCTTCAATCTTGACATTATCTCTCATTCCCGTCTCATGATAAGGCTTAGTTGGAGGCACCACGAGATGTCATCGATTCAAGGTGCATAACAACAACAGGAAGGGTTCATGGCTTCCATTCCCGTCACGTTTTGACCTGGACCGTTTGTGTTTCCAGTGACATCGTTTCGTTGCGACGCTGGGGCGAGTTGATGGGATGACGCAATGGCATTTCTTGGTCCGATGGGATGCGCCCCCAGCTCCCCGTCTGGCCCGTTTGCCGGTTACCGTTTGCCAAGCACACGTCACTAACAATTTTCTACAGTGAGTGGAATCTAATCTACTCCGTAGTATGCCAGCAGGTTCTAGCTACTGCTCTCCGATGCTTTGAGCACTTTTCAACGCTTGCACAATTGGCAAAATTACTACTCTACGGGTTGTCAATGCCTCGGGCGTACGCGTCTTGGCCCCTGGTAAAGCCCTACCGACGGGTTAGACTAGGTAAGGTACGGATACGCTACCTGAGCCAGTAGGGCAGCAGGGCTTGGTACGGACTACGGAGTAATTTAGCAGAGTCCATCGGGGAGTTCATAGCGGGAGAGACAATCCGGGATCTTCCCGCGACTCCGCCAAGGGGTGGGATGCCAAAGACCGGCCCTAGGCTGGGATCGGTGGGGGGGAGAGGGAAGAGGAATGATGGCGTTTTAGGCGTTGAAACTATCTTCTCTTTGGATTCTGGCAGTTTGACGTGTGGTTCCTTGACAGTTCAAGGTCTAGATGGAAACATGACCCAGTCCCATCATCCATGAGAGAAAAAGGTTTCTCCTGGATGGACCTTACTCCAAGGACCTGCCCCGACCACGCCGTCGCATGCATATTGGCCGGAACCCCATTTTGTCTTTTTTGCCCATTCTCATGCAGCGCCGCGCCGCACAGCCCACCTGACGGACATTGACATTGTAGAAACTAAAGAGTAGAGACGGAGGGGGAAAGACCTATCTCTCTCTACCTTACTGTAGAGTGTCGTGTGTGTGTGTGTGTATGTCGTCGGGGCCTTTCAAAGACGGACAACACCAGCGCATGGATGCATAAGGGACAGCCCAAGAGTCGAATTAGGGAGAGAGAAAAGACTTGATCGTTGGTCCAATGCCTCTCCCTCCCGTGCCCCGTCCGTCCAAACATCGTCAATGGATTTCCATCTGAGTTGAGTTTGTCTGCAAATCCCCAAATCCCTCGGCCTTGCGACTCTCTCTCTCTCCCACCCACCCATTACGTTTGTCCATCCTGGATTGCGCCCACCCTTGCCTGGACATGCTTGGCGCTGTTCCTTTTCGACTTTCCATTCTGGATTAAGGCGGGCGGGCATCCTTTTGCCTCCCGTCCTCTCAACTTTTCTTCAGTTCTATTCTAGCCGTCAGCAAACCCCCGCAAATCTCGTGTCTAGTCAGAGCTTGTGGTTGTTTCTTTCCTTCTTCACTTTCCCTTCCTCTTCTTCTCACCGTCGAGATCCCGGGATTTCTTCATAGAGACAACCTGCTGGATCGGTTACACCGCTTATCCCGGCCGGCTACCTACGACCCTTACCTTACCTCGAAAGCGACCACCACCCACCCATCCACTCACCCTCCATTGTTCCTATCATCTTGCAGAGCTCTCAGAAAAAAGGACGGTAACAACGGCTGGAAACCCACAATCTCGCAGTAGTTCGACCTTCCCTTCTGTAGCGATTTGCGCCCGCCCGCTTTCTTTGTGTTCCATTTGCCCAAATCTTCAATCGCCAAGCAAACACCCCGCGGGCCACACCAGGGGAGCATTCATTCTGTAAAGTGGTTGGTTGGGGCCTTGAATGCGAGAAAAAAAGCTCCAAAGAAGTTCAAACGAATCAATTCGACGACAGCTTTCCCAACCTCCGCCCAATATTGGCAACTTTCTGACTTCTTTCTTCTTCCTTTCTTTCTTCCCAACCTCCGACCTTTGACTCCAACTTCTTTCTCTCCCGTCGAACGGGCCGTCGTCGCAGGTGTGTCGGCAAACTACCTGAACCTTTGAATCTACGGTAAAGAGAAACGACGCCTAGACGCCGCACCCGAAGGAAATTCAAGCATTCCGGGAATCTCATTCTCTGGCCGGCCCATCCGTCGCTGCCACTCACCGAGGCCGTCGCCGTTGCGATACCACCGCCCTCGACAAACGACAACAACCCCCGATCCCGACCGACCGAACGAAGACCGGCTGTGCCACCGCACTTGAATTTCCAACTTGTCAAGCAAGCCGCATGAGCCAGACCTCTTGGTTACCGCCGCATGATTCCACGATAGAGAGGCCCCCGCAACCTCAACCTCGCGATCGAGGCGGAACCCCGTCGCCGCCGTCAACCCAGCATGACGCGCCCGCGCATCCCCGCCCTCTACGGGATCCTCCAATTCTGCCTCCGCCTCACCCTCGTCGTCTTTGAGGTGTGCGCCCTCGCCGCCCTCATCACCTTATCGCGATATGGCTTCCACTTCCCGCTCGGATACGTCACAGTAAGCCTCATACGCATTTTCCTGACCATGTAGACTAAGTACTAATTACCCAAAAAAGTCCGTCTCAGGCATAATCTTCTCCATGGCCGAAATGGTCACCCTCGCAAACTCAACCCACCAGATCCCCCGCATGCGCACCGGCGCCATCGTCGTCGGCGACTTCGTCCTCTTCGTCCTCGGCCTCGTCGCCTTCTTCTACTTCATCATCCTCAACGGCTGGCGCACGGGGAGCCCGGACCGCGAGTACCGCGCCTGGCGCGAGGATCCGCTCAGGGTCGAAAAGGAGACGTGGGCGCCGTGGTACATGTGGCTGCAGCTCATCGCCGCGGTGCTGCATTTCCTGTACATGGCCATGCACTGCGTCGACGCGTGTAAGGAGGGCGGGCCGGAGCAGCAGCGGCGGAGACGGGCACGGAGGAGGGCGAGGGAGGTGGAGAGGAGGGAGAGGAGGGCGGGTATTGGGAGTAGTGATCCTGAGACGGCGCAGGTGGTGCCGAGTTGATGATGCAGACGGACTCGGGACGGGACGTGGTCTTCTTGGGTGCTGACCTCTTTGCATTGGGAGTTATTTTGTTGGGTTCGGGCTTGGGGTGTTCTTGGCGTTTAGGAGATGAAGGGTACGGGGATTTCATGAGACATGGGCAAATGGATTTGGTGCGGCCTCGAGCAAGTGCTGGTCTTGGCCGGGGGAAGACGAATATCCACGTTCATGAAGGACACTACTGAGGGAAGAAACGGACATGTCTCCTTCTTCGCCTGGAGAATGACACTTTTGGGATATCATGGCGCAGACACAGAGAGATTTTGGATATCCGACAGCCGTGTCGTAATTCTAGACGATGGTTCATCAAGTTCTTACGGAACATAGGACCTTGAATAGCCTCCAACTCTCTCACGTTGAAGGCACAAAAACAGAAAAGATACCCGGAATTGTCAATATCAAAACCAGCACAGTTCATCATACATCCTCAATTTCTCTCACATTGCTCCTCATCATGCAATCGAGTTTACATCACCCATCACTAGCGACGTGCGTCACTTCCGTCGGACCCGGGCTCTCAGCTGTGTACTCCCCCAAATGACGGTTACATTAGCGGCGACTTTTTACGAGAGTTTAGGGCTGCTGCGAGAGGCTTCGGACCGTTTGAAACGTTGGCCACCTTCTGTCCAGTGGCGGCGGCTTTCGGTGCATGTCAGGAAAGTCAATCCAGAGGATCGTCGTCTGGTCTTTTAGAAGAAAGGTCTTGTAGGTTCATGTTTACTTGTAAGGGGCTCAACGTTTCCCAGATTAGGAAAACGCAGTTGAACAAAAGGGCAATTCCTTCATGATGATTGTGACTCACCACGACTTTTATTGAAAGCACAAACTGCAGCTTTGTTTGCTATTCAGATACTCTCAAAGTGCTACTATTTTCTCTCGAGGAAATCCGTGCGTAGCCCAAGGTCTAGCTCGAATCCCGCTTGGACTGCGCCTGTGTGATGAATGTCAAAAGGGCAATGGTCCCTTCACATTCGCACACAGACATCTGGACCTGGGACTAGCAGCTCGCAATGTGCGCACTCGCGAGCTAGTGAAGCATGTCTCGGTATTCGAACAGCCAACGGAGCCAACAGGGCCGCGGAGCCCCGGGGTGATTGGTAGGTATCACCGCCGGGTATCCGGTGGGAAGAGATCATTAAGTCCACGGGGGAACCTAGAGGCCATCCTTTTCTTCGAGTCTAGGGACCAAGGAAAGCCGTTGAAGTGGGTTCCCTTATCGACGAGCGGAGTGTTCGGGCCTCGTATTTGGGCAAAAAACTCGTATTCTAATATAACGGGGTTCTCGGGGGTAGAATCACACAAACATTGCCCAAGAGGTCAGAATATTTTATCCGTAAGGTACGCATCACCTCTAAGAAAGGCTTATCTATGGTACTCAGAACTACTATCCGCGTTCACTCCATCACGGCCCGGAGGCCGCGCGTCTCTTCCCCCGACCCTCCGTCCCCTTTCCACACGCGACTCTCGCGCTTCCTTTCCCGCCCTCAACCCACCGTCCCTCCTCGGCCCCAAGCTGCACCCATCCCCTCGTGCCCTCAGGAACATCCCACTCCACGCTCGCAAACCCACCGCCCTCCTCAACGACCCACTTGGCACTGAACCGCCCCAGCGCCGTCGTGAACCCGGCCTCCGCCTCCGCCGGCAACCCCTCCGCCTCGCCGCCAAACGAAGCCGGCTTCAGGCTCCACTCCCGGCCCGCGGGCGCCGTGACGCGAAGCCCGACGAGGTACTCCGTCATCGCGCTCGTCGGACCCGAACTCCACCCGTGCGCGTGGCTCACGTAGCTCGGGTCATCCGTGTACCCCCTGCCCTTGCGGTACCCGAACGTGCCGTCGACGAGGTACCCCTCGATCACGGTCGAGCCCGTGCCGTTGGGGTGGTTCAGGTACCACCCCCAGCTGTCGCGGATGAGCTGCATCGCACGATCGGGGCGGCCTGCGACGAAGTGTGCTTCGATTTCGATGCTGGAGATGAAGGGGGAGATGTTACCTGGTAGCTCGGGGGACGCTGGGCCGATGGGTGTCCAGTTTTGGGTTAGGGTTTTGGAGATGGAGGCGGCTTCGGGGCTGGAGGGGGCGACGAGGTTGAAGGCTAGGGCGTAGGCGTTTGCGTCTTGGGGGTAGAGGGTGCGGTTTTTGTAGCCGTCGATGAAGGCTCCCTTTGTGGGGTCCCAGAGGTGGGTGAAGATTGCTTTCTTGAGGGCGTCTGCGCGGGCGAGCCAGGTTTCTGTGAGGTTTGTCCCTGCTGGTGCTGTGAGGTTTGATGTGTTGCTGGCGGGAGCGAGGTCTGCGAGAAAGGCGCCGGTGGTGAGGGTGCGGTAGAGGAGCATGTTCGGCGCGCTGCCGTTGAGCGAGTTGACGTACCGAGCCCAATCGCCCGCGGCCGTGGCATTGAGGATCCCCGTCTCGGGTATGAGCTTCCCGTAAATGTAGTCCATCGCCTTCAGGTACGTCGCCCAGTTCGCCGCCAGCCAGTCCGTATCCCCGGAGAAGAGGACGTAGTTGTACGCGCCAATCATGGTCCACATGTGATACGCATCGCTCGTGGCGTCCAGGTACGGCGGGCCCGCGCGGGGGAAGATGCCCGAGTCCCGCTGGAAGTCGAACATTGTCTGGATGGCGTTGCGCGCGGACTCGAGGTCGCCGGTGCTGACGAAGGCGGAGGGGACGGCGACGCCCATGTCGCCGGGCCAGATCCAGCGGTCGCGTTTGGCGCCGTCGAGGAGGAGGGAGGAGCCTACGCCGAGCCAGGCGTCGTTGGACCAGCCTCCGTTGGTTATGTCTTCTGTGAGGACGCGGCCTGTTTCCGGGGGCGCGGCGTTGGTTTGGAGGGTGTAGGCGCCCGCGTACCATATTTTGTTGAGGAGGGTGTGGGAGGAGTGGAAGTAGCCTTGGTAGGCGCGGAGGTTTGACCAGGTTGGTTGGAAGACGATTTCGAGGGAGACGTCGTCGATTGTGAGGGCTTGTGACGAGGTGTTTGTCATGAGGTAGAGGGTGAGGTATCGGAAGCCGCCGCGGAGCTGGGGGAAGGGGACGGTGTAGGAGCCCGGGCCGGGGACGGTGATTTGGTGAAAGAGGGCGCCGTCGACGGAGATGAGGGTCTGGCCCGGACCGCGGTAGTTTCCGTTGGAGTTGTCCGAGTACTCGCCGATCCAGTTCTTTGCTTCCGTCCAGGCGAGGCCGAGGGTCACGGGCTCGGTGGTGTTGCCGGTGCCGGTGCCGGAGAGTGTGTAGTTCACCGAGGTGAGGCCGCCGACGAGGACGCCAAAGTCGAAGACGAGCGCGGAGCCATTGCCGGTGAGGGTTTGTGACTCGGGAGAGGGGAAGGAGGCGAGTTGGTCGCCTGTCGCGAGGGAGAGGATGGACTTTGGGCGGGCTGTGCGGGAGTCTGGGGCGTATATGTTTGCGTCCCAGGGGCCCGGGAAGGAGGCTTCGGTTGGGTGGGTGCAGGTTGCGTTGCGCCAGCAGGATTGGGCTGCTGTGTTTGTGAAGAGAAGGGCGAGGCCTAGGAGGAGGGAGGACGATGAGGATGAGACCATTGTGGACGGATGCGGTGCGGTCTGGCACCCTGCCTAGTCTCGAGATCTAGACGTGAGGCGGAAGAGAGGTCAGGTTGGTCGGTTCGTGATATGTTGTGCAGCTTCATAGGCTTTTGGGGTGGTGTATCGCGGCATTGCTACCCCGAGGCAAGCGTATTGATGTTGTTTCTCCCCTGACCCAAGTACTGGGGATTCAAGTGATGTCAATGCCTCGAATTAGGCTAAGTAGAGAGTCCCCGCAGGGTCCCTCTGTCCTTGGTGTCATTGTCATCTCGGGTCCGGGTTTCTTGGTGGAAATGGCGGGCACGAGGTGATGTGGTATTTCCTCCGGCCCCATGGGGTTCGGTGACTTCGGGTCAATGATGGGTGGTTAGGTTTGGGGAACTTTCTGCAGTTCTGCAGCCGAACACGAGTCGTGGTTCCTTTGGATCTTGAGCAGGGGGCAGACAGGGTGGGAGTCGATCGCTTGGCAGAGAGAGCCAGGGGGAATCTTCGGTAATAATCAAGGAACAAATCAAGAGAAGAGAAGGGGAAGAAGAAGAGAAAGAAGAGGATCAATGGGAAGAGACGGAGGAGGAGCGTGCGGGGTTTGAAGGAGGAGTCTTGCAGCTAAGTTTGTGGGGTAATCTGGAGAAGTGGAACGTTGTTTCTTGGCGTTCACCTCTCTTAGTCATTCCCGTAGTTGAGTTGAGTTGACTTGGTTCATCTGAAGTTGTCGCCGTCTGATGTTTGAGTTGACTTGTCCATACTTATTGACTGGGCTGGGTTCCAGGTTGTAATCGTCGGTTCAGACTTTGACGCTGCTTTCTGGTTTTGTGGAAGTCCTTGCTCTGTTCAGATCGGTCGTAAAGAGATGATGGGAATATATAATGCCTAGCGAAAGTGTTTACCAATGTGACATGATTGACAACTGAATAAGAATAGAATTTACAAGGCTGAGAAGCCCCGTGTGCTAGGATCTAAATATGTACTAGAATTCAAAGTATAATCCAACCACCATCTCACGCCTTGGAAATGGTGACCTCAACCTGTCCGCCAGACAAGTCGACGAGATATCCTCCTCTGGCCACACTCGCGCCAGACACCGTGAACTTGGCATCACCCGACGTCGTCTCAAGCCAAACAATAGTCGAGTTAGCCTTCAGCGCCGCCTCAGACGCCGCAGCACCAAGACTCAACTTCACCGTCTGGCCCTCGCGATCATAAGTAACAGTCTGAATAGCACCGGCGCTGAGATCAACCTTCAACCCCAAATCCGCAACAAACACACGCCTCCGCACCGCGTCCCTCGGCTCAGCAACCACAGAAGTCTCAGTCGACGAAACGACGTTGCCGCCAAACACGACCTCCCCGTACGTCGCGTGGTTGACAATATACACACCCTGACCGAGACCCAAACCCAAGAACCCGAGACCGTAGTCGCCGGTATACGGATCCCACGCCAAATGCTCCGGGAACGAGTGGAACGCCGCCGAGGGGCAGCCCTCGGCGTCAATGTTCGTCAGGGGCGCCGTGTTGCCGGCGAAGGCGACGCGGAGGGCGTCGACGTCGGACGGGTTCCGCTCAAAGTGGTGCAGCATCGGGAGCGAGTTGAGGCCGGAGCCGTAGTGGTGGAGCTGGCGCTCGATGCCTTGGTTCTTGGCGCCGTAGAGGAAGTCCCAGTACCGGCGGGCGTTGCCGTTCCAGCCCCAGTGGGCGACGGTGGGCATGTAGGCTCTGATGCTGTTGATTGCTTTGATGGCGGTGTTGTTGTGACCAAAGTACCTGTTGCCCTCGTGTTAGCTGTTGCGTATCAAGAGTTTGGTGATCTGGGTTAAAACGAGCTTACTCGGTCCAGTAGTAGACGCCTTCCTGGCCGGTACTATCCCACGCCATCTCGCTGCCAAAGGGAACAGCCAGCGTCTCCCAGAACTCGGCGCGGAAGCGCATATTGGCTTCAAAGGTCGTAGCCTCCTGCGTCATGTTCTCCCTCTTGAGATCCTCGAGCAGCTCCGCAAACACCGTCTCGCCCATCAATCCAGTCAACCCGTAGTCGCAGTCCGCCGCGCCGTTCTTCATGCAGTGCGTCACCGTGTTGTACGCCTGCGTCAGGTACCAGGTCCAGTCGGCGCGGGTCTTGACCTGCGGGTAGTCCCTCGCCACGCGGTACATGGACCAGTACGCCACTACGGGATGGACGTAGTTATACGCGCGGACGGTGGTGTACGCTCTCTCCTTGGTCCACGACGCCCAGGACGTCCAGTCGCGGGAGGCGTCATAGGTGTAGTTGACGGCGTCGGGCTGGTAGAAGAAGGTGCTCGCGCGCACGGCAAAGGTGTCGTTTGCCGGCTGGATCGTGCCGACGATGGTGTCGTGGATGAAGTCGTCCAGGACGGCGACCTCGGCTTCGACGGGCTGAACGAAGAGCTTCGTGGCGGCGGCGACGTAGGCGCCCGTGCCGCCCTCGTCACTTAGACCCGCGATCCAGACGCGCTCGTCTTGGGTGACGATGGCCTTTGCTTCTTTGTCGTAGCCCATGATGGACGGCGCGCGGCCAAAGGGGTCCGAGGCGTCGGTGAAGTGCGCAGCGGTGGTGAGGAAGTGGCCCAGGTCCGAGACTGTTTCCGGCGCGGGCTTGGTGATGTAGTATTGCACCACCTGCGTCTTGCCGTCCTCGTAGGTGATTGTCACCTTTGCGCGGCCCCAGGCGCCGGCGGTCGGCGTGAGAAGGTACGGGGAGCCCTTTGCGGCGGTGTCCTGCTTGATGGTGAAGGCTGAGCCGTCAATGGTCTTAACCGGGGACGAGTGCGTGAGGTAGAGTCTGGCTGTGAGATCGGTGGGCACGACGTAGCCCGGGATGCCCACGGCGAGCGGGATCTCCGCCTTTGTGACGGCGGCCTCGATGGTCTGGATGCTCTCGGCGGCGACGAATCTGAGTCCAACAGAGTATGTTTCCCCGGCCTCGAGCGTCTTCGAGGTGGGCGTGTTCCAGGGCGTCGCGCCCTTCCACTCGGTCTCCGCCCACGCCTGGGAGTGAATCATCCACTCATAAGTGCCTTCGTAGGTCTGCGACTGGTAGTAGTAATCACCCTGCGGCTCCCCAAGAAGTCTCCACGCCTCGAACGGACTCGAGCCCAGCGGCGCGACCACAAGGGCGTTGCCGAGGCCCTTTACGGGGGAGACGCGGACGTAGCCCGCATCGAGACCGATGTACGGGTCCGCGAGGGAGCACTTTGCCTGCGTCTCCTCGGCCGACGGGCGCGAAAAGATGTTGTTGATGGCGACGGGCAGACCCAGGGCGCCGAGCTCGACGGTGCCGTTGGCGGTGTTGGTGAAGTTGACTCGCAGAGCGAGGCCGTCGCCGGCGGGGAGCCACTCGCGCGTGACGGTCAAGGGCACGCCCGCGGGCAGCGTCGCGGCGAGGTCTGCACCGGCAATCACGCCCGGGGCGAGGTCCGCGAGGGCTTTGACGGGTTTTCTGGCCTGAGCGGAGTCGACGGATGTCCAGTTGCCGGCGCCGTCGAGCTTGAAGCGGAAGGTGACGTCGCCGATGTGGTGGGCGTAGTTGAAGGTGAGGTTGGCGAGGAGGTCCGAGGGGAGGAAGTCGAAGTCGGTTCCGGGCTTGAGGGAGGCGAGGGTTTGAGAGTCCTTGACGAGCTGGCCGGTGAACTGGCCAGCCTTAAAGTCAAGGAAGCCGTTTGCTATGCCGAGATCATCGCTGGATTGGGCGTTGACGAGAGACGTCAGCGCCAGCGTGAGGGCTGGGAGGAGTTGTGTCCGAAACATCGTGAGTGATGTAGCTGACCGTTTCGATTCGATCAATCACAACGATGGCTAATGCTTGTTCTAGCCAAGGCGGGAGGCGCATTCTATTTATCACTGAGTCCTCCGTATGGGCACTACGAAATGCCTCCATCATCAGTGAGGTAGCATTTCCTGTACTGATCTGCGTCATGGACCGCTAATTTCCCCATGGTTTCATGCGATCTGGAGCCCGTCACCCATTGTAGAAGCTCGGGAACCATTGATACGAGCCAGGGCGCTCTAACATTCGGTCGCATCGTCTGACCTTGCGCGCCTTGTCGGCTATTACCCAATGATCGACAGGTCCGGTTGCTGTTCTCTGCAATCTGGCGAGATGGAGGGGTTGCCGGATGTAAATGTCCTTGTACGTGAGCGGGGCGGCTAGTCTTTACTTTGCGGGTGCGGATACGGGAATCAAGTCGAGGGTATAGTAGTGCTTGTCTTCCATCTCCCCCATCCCATTCGTGGAGCCTTAACGTCCCCTTTTGAATTGCAATTAGTTCATTGCTGGGGTAGCGAGTTTAGATCGGGACCGAACCCGAGTTGCGTACTTCGTATGGGC
The DNA here is from genome assembly GCF_011075155.1 of Colletotrichum scovillei. Lineage (NCBI taxonomy): Eukaryota > Fungi > Ascomycota > Sordariomycetes > Glomerellales > Glomerellaceae > Colletotrichum > Colletotrichum scovillei. Next base: position 2,422,246 of record NW_023336265.1, on the reverse strand, counting down.
CGTTTGGGTCGATCGGTCGCGAGGATGTTGGTTGCAACGTAGCTCCACTAACCAGTCTGGGGTGTTAGTTCTGTTGATTATCTGATAACTTGGCGCCGCGGTTGCGAATCGCCTGAAGAGGAACAACGCGAATTGTCAACGTAGAATTGCTGTTGTAAAAGTCTTGCTTCGTTCAACTTGGTTGATCATCAAAGTATAAGGTTTTCTGGCTTATGTGGGATGTTTCACGATACCGAAGTCGGTGTTGCCGATATTAATCGACTCAGGAGATGAAAATTAACTTTTAAAGGGAATGAATTAAGGGTGCATTCTTCTTACAAACGACAACTCCCAAAGAGACCCACAGCCTCATGCTTCATCCTGGACCATTGTGAATGACATCCACTCATTGTCCTCCCACTCCATTGAGTTAACGACGTCTATAATTTGCTGCGTCGTCAAGTCCTCCGCCTGACTGCTGCTGTCTTTGCTCAACTCTCTGTACACTGGCAGCATGGTCTCTTGACTCAGTGGCAATCCCGTCTCCGCCGGCAGAGGGGCCGGTGGGAGGGAGGCTGGTGCGTCTGGCGGTTGTTGCCAGTCTGGTTGTGGTATTGGCTGTTGCTGCTGCTGTGCGACAATGGTTGTTGAGTCGGCTAATAGTCTCGGTCGGGTGATGTCGAACTCGAGCAGCATCTCCTCCAATTTTTGCATCTCATTCTTTCTGAACTCGGCGATGAGGTTGCCGCTGGCCACCATTTCTTCGACGATGGCGTGCGACTTGTCGAGCCAGGGAACTTGGCTCTCTATGAGTCGCGAGTCGACCCCGCGAGCGACGAGGAGCGCTACTGTCGACACGAAGAGGGAGTCTAGATCTAGTGGGAGAAATGTTTCTGTGCGTTGCATTAGAATAGTCCCTCAATTGCAGCAGCCTGGTACTACTGACCGAGAAGTCCCTGCGCTCTCAGACGGTCGAGGATGTTTAGAATCTGAATACCGGACTCGGCGCACATCTGAAGCGGATTCCGAACTTTTGGCGATGCCATCAACGAGTCGGCCTCAAGCGGAGAGTTGAACCTCTTGATCAGACAGCACAAGAGAAGAGGTCGTGTCGCGAGAATGATGCACTTAACCATAAAATTAGCACAAAACTCAAAAGTCAAAACTGAAAAGTGCCGACACAAAATTGCTCACCTGGTAGTATAGGAGATGCAGGTGGGCAGAAAGTCTCGAAATGCCGTCGAAACGCTCATCGGCAAACAGCGGAAATGAAGTACGCAGCTCATCGGCCACAGCAACGATGCTTTGCAGCACTGCCTTGGTACTGAGGACGAATTTCTTGTTCAAGCGGCCTTTCGCGCCATAGACGGCTAGATGCGGGGAGACAAGCAGTTAGCACTTAGAACTTCAAAAGATGAGGATAAGGTATGTTGATCAAGGCTTGGACGCACTACTACTTATCTCTGCAATGATTCGAGCAAACTTGATCTGCATGCTCAGTGCCGTGGTGCGGTGAACGGAGCCCGGATAGGATGGTAGCTGGCAAAAGACGCCCTCGTCCAGAGTCGACTGAGGCAACCCCATCAGGGAGGTCATCTGCCGGTCGAGAACATAGACTGTCCACCAGATCTTGCGACATCGTTGAACTAGACCGGGGCCTAAGTCCATTATCGGCATATCTGTATGCATCCCGTGATTCATCGCCACGCTTTTGGCTTGCCCGATCTGTTTGACTTTCATTAGTCTCGACTTTGATTATCAACAAAGATACCATCATGAGTCTAGACTCACAAAATTGTGCGCAGCATGCCGAAAATCCAACGCTTGATAATACCATGCCATTGAACACAGAATCTCCGTCGACATGATAGGCTCCTTACACAACGCCGTCACATCAGGAAGAAGCTGCAACGCCCGCACGAAGAAATCCGCCCCGGCCGGTCTGTTGTTCCCGTGCGTCTTTCTCTGGATGAGACTCTTACCAAACGCCAGAATCACGAGGAAGTGGATGTACCAGAGGCTATTTTCTTCCGCTCGGTCGGCCGACGATCTGGCGTAAAACGTCTGCATATGGAACATGAACTCTTCCTCCTCAAATAGGTGGAACATTTGCCCGCAGTGGAATTTGACGGCGTTGATGAGGAAGATGGCGTAGTCGTGGCTCGGTATGAGTCTGTTATCTAGCATTTGTGTCGTTCGGGAGCCGTCCCAGCCGAGGTCATAGGCGAAGCCGTCGAAGAGGAGGCTATTTGTTGGGAGGGGTGATTGACAGACGTGTTCGTGTGTGACGCTTAGGACTTGGCGGGAAAAGGACCAGTTTGAGGAAGAGCCAAGGAAGTCTAGGCTTGGATGAGTTGTGTGTTGTAAGGTGCAGTTACTAGAGTGACAAACTCACAGGGTTGTCCATTGGACTCCGACATGCAGAATCGAGATGGCGTTGCAGTCAAAGGATTCGTCAAGTCTGGACCATCTCCATCTCCAGGTGGTGAGTTCCCGCCTGTCCCGTCTGGCGTGTGATAACTCCGTTTGCGCTCATCGAAGCGTGATGGGTTATTTGGATCATCTAGCTGAATGAGCATTGGCTTGACTCACACTCAGCCAGGAGACTGTACCTTCACGACACGCGACGGCATCATCGTCGCCGTCGGCATGCCTCAAGCTTTCCTCCACTAATGCTCTTGCTTGAGCGCGCTCCAACTGTGCCACCTTTTGTTGCAACTCGGATAGATATCTGTGACAAAAACACCGTGTTAGAGAAGTGCAACCTAATCGAGTGTGTGTCGACTATTGCACTGAGTCACTACTCACCCCTGCGTTACCATAACCTTGTTGTCCCGCTCGTCAAAGATACATGTTAGCCGCCTCTGCGTGCAATTGTTGCACGGGTGAAGGCCTGAGCACTTGATCTTTTGCCTCCGACATCGCGAGCAGCTGATGATGACCTATCAGTAAGGCCATGCCTCATGAGTAGCGAGGGGGACTCGATGTAACGCACGCGTAAGATGACCGTTTCGTGATACGTCGTTGAGTGTTAGAAGACTCCATTTCTAAGGCCACAAGAACTTATTTCCCAACTTGGCTCAAAACTCGGAAGCACTTCCAGAGGCTGGCGGCGTAGGGCAGCGAGAGCTGTGGTGTACGGTGGATGAGGTATCCGAGTGACGTCTCGCACAGAAGCCAGAATACTAAAGATATCGGAAGGGTTGTCCGAACCTCCAATAATCAGGGTGCGGGGTTTCGCACTACTGTTGCCCATAGCATTTCTTAGTTCAGCGTATTCCCGGCAGTCCACGTCCGAAAGCGAAGTAGTTCAAGGTGGCTGATAAGACTGGGCATGACTGGCCCGCTTAGCAAGGGAATCCCAGATCATGCCTATCTCCAAGTTCCTATTCGAGCATTGTTTCTTTACTGTTGGTTCCATGCGGGGTGCATGGAACCCGTCGCAAGCCGCAGCCAAGCACGGAGAGATAGCACTGAGGCCGGCGGGGTTGTTGACGTGGGGTCACCGTTATCGCTGCTTCCGACTCCAGATGCAATGCTATTGGTCTGTTCAGCTTCAACCGCAACTCTAATACACGCATTAAAACAGAAGGTCCAACAACCTTCATAACTACTGGATATCATCAATACATACTTACGTTCACTTTCTTGAGGGGTAAGAACGGATTGTGTATCTGTCCGACCCTACCTTTCTTCATCTGCTGGTGAATAGTTCGAGATAGAGCGGTAATTACAGAAAGGCTCAAGACGGATGTACTGACACCTTCTGGCTATTGATAGTATGCATCCAATTCTGTAAGCTACATAAGGTTTGGAGGTATTGGCCGCTTGTTCCTATTTCATTGACCTGTAGGGTATCTACATTGATGATTCAACTGTTGATTAGCGTCATTTGAGTTCCTTTACAGGACAGTCATGTCTAGATCTTAACCCGAAGACTTGTAAAGCGGTTAGAAGACGGACACAGATATGGGCTTTCTGCGCAGAGTTGAGCTTAAAGATAAGGGATTACAGTTCAATCACAATCCAGACAACATAGTGGAACAGTATTGGCACTCACGCCCCCAGAAGAGAGGTTCAGAAGTCATTCAATCCACCAATACGCGAATTACGCAATTCGGATTGTCATCTGTCTAACGATGGTTTCTCATCGAATTAATGAATTAAGGATTCGAGTCTGTGGGCAATCAGCATGTGTCTATTTATTGAGCTATCGAAGGAAGAAAGACTGGATCCGGAATCAAATCGGTTGATACCCCTCGATCTAAGAATCGCATGAATTGAAGCACTCTAGAACTCTGTCTCGCTCCTGTGCGGCTATCTATGAACGACCATCGGTGCACGCTCTGTGGCTAATTCTGCAAGCGCCTACGGTGCTCGTCGCACAGCGAGGCAGGCAACTCAATCTTAATTTCTGCAGAGGTCTGTGCCTTCTTATGCTCATTGACCCATTCTTTCATGTCTTTTGTGCTATGATCTAGCTTCATGCTAAGGTCCATCAAATACTCCACTGAAGGAAGCTTCACTCTGTCTGAGAAAAGGTTTCTCATTTCGACGTAACTCAACGAGTCCTTCAGAAAAGAGTCCAAAATATCGGGCACTAGCGCACCCATGCCCACGTCCCGCTTCTTCCAGAGGTAGATGTGCCCAAGCACAGCAAGCACGATCTCTCTGCAGTTCAGGTCCTGATATTCTTCAACTTTTATTTTCTCCTCAATCTTGAACGAGATACCTCCGTTCAAAAGAAATGTCGTGGAACCGGCGATGACAATGCCTTTTGGTAATTGGGTTTCCAAAAAGTCCATGCAAGCGAGGACCGCCGCCCTCACTTCGTCTAGAAGGTAGTTCTCAGTCAGAGACTTAGGTGATCGACACGTAGGCTCATTCTGAGTGCTCACCAGGACGGACAAATACCGTTTTCAACTTCTTAGCATCCTTCATGGTAAAATGAAACTCAAACCTGCCTCGGGGCTTTTGAATTGACGTGTTGACTAGGAAGGTTGATTGCGGACTGGGTTTAAAATCCTGCTTGTTATAAGTCATGTGCTGCGTGCGCGCAGAAAAGAGAAGATGCAAATGGCAGAATCGGTTGGGAATTATTGCTTCTTAAAGTAGATATCTGAGTTGGTGACTGATTGGGAAACAAAGAAACTGTTCCACGAAACGCTTCCATGAATCCTGAACAGCATCGCCCAATTCTTTGTGCACCCCACCCGCCAAGTTCATTTGACCTTTGGAACTTTGGAAAAATCATCCCCTCGGCCACTTGGTGGGCTCATATCGATAAGCTCTGCTTCTTTCGACAGGCTTTTCGGAGTCTGGATCGCGAATGCCAGGGTTTAAAGGTTCCCTGCGGCGGTGTAACTGATAGTAAAGGGTGAATGCGAGATTTAAAGAAACGAAACAAAGGGGTAGGCTCATATGCTCCCAGAAGGAGAAAGATAAGTCTCTGAAAGAATGACGACAAACATGCTTCGGCAATGAGGATAAAGTGATATTCAGAAGTTTAGGTCGACCAGCATCCCAGTGCCAGCGGAAGCAGAGGCCTATTTAGAGAGGTATAGGACCCTACAAGTAGATGCAAGACATAGTCGGAGCGAATGAAAGCGAGACAGTAGTGGGTGGGGGCGTATGTAAGCCACATCGAAAGTGCAATAAAACTGTAGCGTTGGGGTGACCTGGAGGAATGAAAAGCAGTGACGGTATCACGAAGGGATGATCTTGGGTGGCGCGAAGGGCCGTCGGCTCCGGTACTGGCCGAGGAAACGTGTAATGCGGAATGGGGGTGGTGCCCGGAGACTGAATCTAACACAGTCAGGTTATCACGAGTGATGATGATGTGGTAACCGAGGCCGTGAGGACCAGGAAGGAAGCGGAACGGAGAGGAAGCTTGAATGACCGGGTTATATTTCTCACTTCGAATAGCTCCCGTCCATCGGACTTGACCCATTGCCACCACGACAGGTTCCAGATCGGCTCCGGTGCCGCAGTCGGCCTCTGTGCTTCCATTGAAATTATCCACCTGACGAGCAGCAATTTCATGTCTTCCATTCTTTGCAGACAAGATCGTTGTTCTGACTTCCTGGCGTTGCATTTATTCGTTGGTGGCACCGCCTTGCATGTTCTCGCAGCCTGAAATAGCAGCCATCCCCTTACTGAGCGGAATCTTACACAGTTTCCGCCTGATGTCAGCAATTATCCAGCCATGACCAGAAGATCGGACGGCATGCACAGCATCGCTTTGCTAATACCCCGCGGGCAAGGATGAATGATACTGATGCCACGAAGCATTCGCTTTGAGGCTGTTCAACGCAGACTGTGAGCCCAGAGCTATGCCGCGATTTCCGTACTTCATGTCGCGCACTTCAGGAGGTAGGCCCGAAGTCCCACATCTTGATAATATTGAAGCATTATCCATCTGGAAATGCCTTCTGATAAGAAAGGCCTACAACAGCAAGTTTACTGCTTCGAATCAATTGGAAATTGAAGACTATCAAGGCGAAATGCCTTGTGATGCTCGCAGCTATCGCGCCTCTGAACAAATGTTCCAAGATTGGTAGCAAAGGCAAAGCGGAGAGCTTTGAAATCATCTGATAATTTGAGGTATTGGAAACAAGCCGGAAATGATGAGAATGTACTTAAGTAGTCATCGACGCTGATAGCTCGCCAGCACTTCCTATCCCTCATTGTCCACATCTAATGCCCCTGTGAAGTTGCAGTTGAAATTGATCCAAATGCGCTCTTGAGATCCGGTTGGTTCCTACATCATGGAGGACCTGAGAAATCACCTTCACTGTGTGCCTAGGTCGTGGCAGTAAAGCGATATCAAAAGGGCAACTTTTGTTGGGCTAATGGTTGTCTGAGAATTATCCCTGGCTGCGTTTCTTCACTCCCACTGAAGATGCCCGTAACAATGATATCCAATGTTGACATTGGTAGTTGTCATGTTTTCTCGAGACTGTATCTTGAAATTCGGATGATGTCGAAATCACTACAGGGGTGTCATGCAAGTTCGGGCCATCCGAGAGATAAGCATTAGAGATCGGAGTGCTGTCCGGAGTAACGTAGGATAAAGCAACGATCTTCAGTGACAATCAACACCTCCATCGCTGCAGTAGCAATGGAGTTTTTGAGTTCGTAGCATCACTCCGATTTGCAAATTATTGGTAGACTGTCCATGTCCGATTGGTGCGGATATTTGCTGCCGGAACCAAGTCAACCTTCCCCGCTTCGCCCACAATGGAAGTCGACTAAACCTACATGACGTCTTGACGAGCAAGCGTTGTGATCATCAGGTGCCTAATTACAATTGTATATGATTCTGGCGTTGCAATGTGATGACCGGGATGTCAAGATACGCCGAGACCACAAGTCTGCCGTGATAGAAGGAATACGAGGCCAGGTCCAAGTTGTGGGAGGTCCGTCCACGGGCACTGCGTGTTGCATTATCGAGCTTCCTACTTAGTTGATCGAACTGAATGGACCATGCCTAGCAGCGAGATTAAATATCACGGAAGTCCAAAATGAAAAAAAAAAAAAAAAAGAAAGAAAGAAGAAAAAGCAGTCATTCCTGAAAAGCTATCGAGTTTATTGATATTTGACTTCAATTAGAGCAATATGATGCTTCAGAGTTTGCTGGTGTCTCTTTTCGCTGTGGCAGCGGTCCCCGCCATCGCCGGTGTATTGCCTCCTAGACAAGCACCGGGTGCTGCAGAAGGCGTGACAACTATCACTAGTCCGGGAGGCTCACAGATACGCTACAAGCAGCCCGGTAAAGATGGCATCTGTGAGACTACCCCTGGAGTCAACTCTTACAGTGGATACATCGATATCGCCCCGGACGTGCATGTCTTCTTCTGGTTCTTTGAGTCACGTAGAGATCCTGCAAATGATCCGGTGAGTTATTCGCTAAGCTAACAAAAATCGCTTTCACAATAATGACCATCTAATTTTGAAGGTGACGCTTTGGCTCAATGGTGGTCCTGGTTCCGATTCCTTGATTGGTCTTTTTGAGGAGATTGGGCCTTGCGAAGTGGTTGACAACATGACCACCGTTCTGCGAGACTACGCTTGGAATGAAATATCGAACGTCCTATTTCTCTCACAACCAGTCGGAACAGGTAAGCGTATATGTAGTTTCGGCTCAGGTACACAATCTAATATGAACAGGGTTCTCCTACAGCGAGAAAGAGGTGGGATTTCTTGACCCTACATACCTTCTAGTAGACAAGGAGCCAGGAAGCTCCGATGAGCGCGAAGGCCGCTGGTCAGTCATTGACCCTACCAAAGAAGACACCAGTCGCCTGGCTGCTATCACTTGCTGGGAAGTGGTACAAGGTTTCTATGACGCTTTGCCGAAGCTGAGCTCTTCCAACATTTCTTCAATTGATTTTCACCTCTGGGCTGGTAAGCATTCGTCGCCGACACAAAAAGAAACGACTTTGACTTACAATGAGACAGAGTCATTTGGAGGGCATTGGGGCCCGGCCTTTTACACCCTATTCAACGAGCGCAATTCTGAGCTTGAGCAAAGCACTCCAGTTGGGCGCAAGCTCAACTTGAAGAGTCTCGGCATTGTTAACGGCATCGTTGATGAGCATGTGCAGACCAAATACTTGCTTGACTTCACTCGAGGCGAAAACAATGGCTATGGCGTCGATCTCGTCAACGACACGATTTATGAATACGGCAAGTGGAACCGAGATCGCCCTGGCGGCTGCCAAGAGAAGCTTGACTACTGTGACTATCTTGAACGCGACTCAATCGTTCGACGGTCGGCTTGTTCTGCCGCACAATTCATTTGCCAATCCGATGTTGAGGGCATGTACTATACTTTCAATTTGGAAGGCCGAGGGACCTATGATATTGTCAGTTATTTCGTTCCATCTTGCACTGTGGATTGCTTTCGCTAACCTTTCTCAGCGATTTCCATCAGGCAAAGATGTCCCACCTGACAACTGGCGTGTGAGTCGTGTTCTTCAGATATCTAAAGAAAATTTTGTATTGAAGCTGACTTGAGTGAATAGCCCTGGCTGAACACCGCTCAAGCACAAAATGCGCTTGGCGTTGATCTGAACTACACGTCAAATAATTTGCTCTATACTGCTTACACCCTTTCAGGTGATTTCGCGGTTGGATATCTCCCGGATGTTGAGAAGCTTCTTGAACTTGATGTCCAGGTGTCGTTGGTCTATGGCGATGCTGACTACATCTGTAACTGGCTGGGCGGTGAGGCGCTCTCAGTCACTGCCAACTGGTCCGGGGCCGAGAAGTTCCGTGACGCAGGCTACACTAGCTTGATGGTGAACGGCGAAGCCTATGGTGAAACTAGGCAATACGGCAAACTTAGCTTCACTCGAGTGTGGAATGCTGGACATGAGATACCTTGTAAGTGATTTCGTCCCGCAGCTCGTATCGAAGGAGCCATAAGTCTCGATTTGGTAAACGCTAACTCTCAGTAGACTTCCAACCGGCTGCTGCTTTCCAAATCTTCAACAGAACTAGCAATCGATTCGACATCGCCACAGGGCAATTCAAGATCACCCCTGATAGTACGTTTCAGACGAATGGAACCGCCAAGACTACCAAGACAACCTCACTTTCGCCTTTGGCGGCACAGACAGCGGCTTGAATATTCAAATCAGACTTTCAACTTTCTCGTGAGGCCTGAGAGCTAGGCAATGAATAGGCAATGGAACATAGCTCAATTCGACTTGGTCGTCCTTCTTGGGGTCTAGAGATCTGGGGAGTCGCCCTGTAGGGATCAGGGTATGGATGATCTGGGTTCTTGCTCTGATTTTGACATTATTCAAGCTTAGGAATGCGAAAGAAAACATCTATATCAAGAATGATAATCAAAATTGAGCCGTCAATCGGTCGGAAGCGAAAAGAGCTTCTGATAACATGATCGATGGCTGTCCAACCCATGTTACTCACTCCCAAGCCAAAGAATGAAGAAATGGGTCCCAGGGTTTGATACAATCTAGGTCGATTTCGCAAGAAGGATTAAGACTTAGATTGATGAAGAAAATCTGATCAATAGCTTACGTTATAAGTACGTCTAATGAAAGCTATTAGATAAGAAGGTTACAAAGAAGCAGTAAGTGACTAGACCAAAAACATGTCTTATCGAAACCAGACCTCAGAGTAAGTAAGATAAGTTCTGTCAGTCAAGAAACTCATCACTTCATCAACAAGTCGAGGTAAAAGTCGCGGGGATGTTCAGCACCGAATGTGATCCAATCTAAAGTTTTCAGCGCGCCCTTCAGTCCTTACGCGCTGTCAAGTCTTCTCGGTTCTCAGTACCTTACAGGGAATTGTGCTATGTGTAGCTTTGCGGTGCCGTATGGGACCAAGCGGGCCACAAAACTCTCCCCATGCGAAGTTGTATCAACTGCACTGGGGTCTGCTGCTGTTCCATTCTGAACAGGCCAATCTACCCAAGCAGCTTCGACCTCGAGATGTACAGGCGAAGTGCCTGAGGCCCAAACTGGGTTCGGGAGGGCAGCCACCTGTCTCTCAACCCCTTCTTCTATCCAAGAGTCTCGTTCCACGACCACTTTGACACCCTTGCTAGGGTCAATTGCAATGTTCCAACGAGAATTTGGGAGGTAGTCGTGATCACGGCAAGCTTTCCTCCACGGCTCATCGCCTTGATCGCTGATATTTGCAAGTTCTGTGCAGTCGGAGGTTTGGTCTTTGTAGTCGCGTGGCAGTCTCGTGATCGTCTTGTGACCGACCTCGTAAGCATAGAGCAAGGGGCCATAGTAAACGCTAACAGAGTTGTCGTCATGTTCCTCAACCCTCACATCCGCGTTCAGCGTAACGAAAATGACAAAGTCTCCTCCAGACGGGATCTGGAGACGGTGAAAGGATTCTGGATCTTCATTTCTAGCAGTCGAGCCGAAAGGTTGTGTTTCTCGTCGAGACTGTGATTCGCTTTCACGTAGCTCTATCGTGGAGGAGGTCGATGACCAATGTGGAACTCGGATGAGGAAGTCGAATGCCTCTCGCGCATGGATAGAATAACGCAATGCGCAGGGAACAAAAGGGTAGTTTGATTCGCAATTGATGCTTATTCCGTCGATGTCCAGTCGAGAAGGGATGAGATGGGCATGGACCACTGAAGGCTTGCCATGGCTTGTCTGACCTCGGAGAAAGGCGTTCATCAACATCTTGGGGTATGCGGTAGGATGATTGACAGTACAGCAAGGCTTTCATATCCAGTCAGTAAAAAGTCCCATGATGTTTAGACGGACCACTAACAAATTCTGGCTCTAGTCCAAAGACATTAGCGTATCGACAAACATCGTAAAATGGCGTCTTCTCGTCTTCGGCAAGTTCCAATTCACAGGCCCACGGCTGGTTAACCTGAGTGATGTATTGATGGCTCCACCAATCCGCACTAATTCCAGCTGGAATGGCGTTGAACGCTGCTAGTTCCACCCGGTCGGCTAAGTCATTGTCCCCAAAGAGTTGGTAAAGGTATGACAATGTGAACATAAGCTCGACGGAGCAACAAAGCTCAGAGCCCCGTTGAGGAGAGAGGCCACCGATGTACTCATCGCTACTGACTGATCCGGCGGGAGTTCCATGATATTTGAAGGTCTTGTGCACAGCATCTCTGGATAAGTTCGCCAGCTCAAGAGATGGGTGCATTCGATATAGATGAGCTGGATAACGGAGTCCTGTGTATGTGATGTCAATATCAGCGTGCGTCCCCATCTTAGCGACTAACCTTGCGCAACATTGACACCATGCTTGAAGTTGAGAGACTTATATCTGACAGACGGCTCTTGTGGAAAGTCTTTCCCGAAGAAGACAGTCCAATCTCTTTCCATTATTCGAGATCCTTGCCACATCATCTCCATGACCTCCCAAATGATTCTGCGATCTTGAGTATCATCGGTCTGGTCGTAGAGCCATTGAAGAGTTAGTGCTAGCTCATGGGCGCGGGCAACACCAAAGAGCTGTAAGTCGAAAACATCGTCCTTCTGCGGGATGTACCCCGCATAGTTATCTTTGAGCATGGCGTGCACTAGTCTAACAAAACGGAAAATCGCGTTCATGATGGTCTGCCGTTTTGTTGAGTCCGCAATGGCATGATTCATGAGGCCTTGCAGCAAGAGACAGCGCGCCCAGATACCCCGAGTATGGGGCGTTGTCTCTGGTCCAAGCCAGCCATCCGTAGCTTGGTGAGACAACGTGTAATCAAGAAAGGAATCCGCCTGTTTCTTGATTTCGATATACAAATTCGGATCTGATGCCTCGTCAAGCGTGTATGCCAAGGGAACAATGTAGTTATACCAGTACGGGGCTGCCTCGTTCAAGGGGGTGTACTCCCATGTACCCCCGAGCCAAGTGCTTTCTTTGACAAAACGATAGAAGTAGAACAAATTGCCTCCAAGACCTTTTGCACTAAGTCGGAGCTGATCTTGGAACCAGCCGTTAGGCTTTATCGTCCCCAAAGGATAAGTATCGAAATGAAGTGGTACCAGGCTGTGGCTGGAGCCGCCGGAAACAGGAATTGGAGACATGTCGATGGATAATTGCCGATATTCTACCAGCTTAAAGGTTGTCCTACATGAAAGAGCTGGAGGGCGAATGGTGATTTTGTGATCCTCTAATTCTTTCTATATTTCCTCAATCCACGCCATTTCATGAAGGAATCAGGCTGCTAGTTCTGGAAGATGACCTAAAGAATTCTTCCAATCTACCTACCTACATAGGTTGTGCATATTTCGGGTTGGATTTCCTCCGATTCCTGGTAAAGATCGCCCACGGTAAAGACCGCCCACAGCAAGGAAGATTACCGATGCTACAAGATTGGCCCGACGCGAAGATGGCGAGGAAATGATAAGGATTATCTTCTTACCCCGTGTTTACCTGCTGCAGTGTCTCCCGCGCGTGTGACGGGCAAAAATTTGTGTTCGAGTGGCAGTAGGCTTGATGCATGACCGGGAGCGTCTCCGAATGCTACGGTACGGTACGCCGAGCCAATAATGCATGTAGCCGATTGGACCAAGATTAGGACCATTACTTTGTATACGAAGGGTAATGAGTCAAGATACTGTTACGCTTGTGGCCCAGCGATTTCGCACGTGATGACGCTGAACCAGCGGGCCACAAAAGAAGAGTTGATCAATAGATACATTCTGAAATATTAATCAACAATGCTAGTTTCCCTCTTTTAACGAGCAACGGATGCGCCACATTTGTTTTATCCAATCCGTATAGGGAGGTAGTCTGCGTAACGAATAATCTCGATGAACAAGATGACAAATGTTACGGTCTTCGAAATTCTGCCCGTAATTCAGTTGGCTTGTACTTTAGCCCTTGACGTCAGTATCTTTGGAGATTAACCTCGGACAAGGTGATGAGGTTTGATACTAAGTCCGTGTTCGATATCTTGGGAGATTTCTCGACTTCGAGTCGGCTTCATCACGAGGCGGGTAATACTTTGCAAGGCATCAACTATCCACACTGATCGAGGTGTGATCTATGTAGTCTGGGATTCTCATATCCGCAGACTGGGTCGAAGTACTCATTATGCCAAGAAGGAACATGACATTTACCTCCGGCAACGAGACTGCAAAGCTGATCGATACTTAGACATTTCGCTGAACCCTTCGAAGAATCTGTTGGTTCACATTGCAACCTCATCCTCGCAGCAACAAGCGTGCACCAACGAACCGCAGGGTTTCTCCGGCTATTTAGTTAAGGCTAAATACGAATCGAGTCACTTTCTTGTTAATTGATCGATTGCTCACCAAGTACGTACCGATGCGTTGATACCTCGCCGTTTCCGTTATGCGAGCTATGGTAAATAAAAAACCTAGGAAAAGGATTTTCCACGGCACAGAGAAGTCCCATAATGTAGGCCGCAATTGTCTTATAGCTCAGTCGACTCCACTGATTTTGTTGATCGCGATATCAGTCTTCGCTCGTTAAGATTCAGACACCGCTAGAAAAGTTAGATAGCCAGATCTATGGCCTTCAGTGACGCAGCCGGGAGACGTCAATTATCAACTGCTCGAAATTCAGAGGGTTGTCGAAATCCCTAACCTCACATTCATGTGGGTTTGGATAGGCGGTCAGCGGAGAAGTGACTGGAAATGGGTGATCCGCGTGGACCAGGATCTCGAACGAATGAAAGTCGTTCAAAGTCAGACACGCAACCAACGCCAAGTAAGAGGAGCAACTCAGTCTCACTTCGTATTGCGTTGATCGGTCAGGCGGGTATCCATCAGACGTTTGCTTCAACAAAGTTGCCTCTCTTAACCAGACGACAATCAGCACTCAGCGTAAGTTGAAGGTTGTCTCCCTAAGTGTCGGCCACATCTCGTGCAGCATTCATAGACGACAAGCATGGCAAGCCAAGCTGTAGAGCCTCCTCCTCCCCTTGGAGAAACTATAGATGAGCCCGAAATCCAGCAGAATGGAGTGGATCTAAACCAAGAGCAGCAACCAAACACGCACTTGCAAGGATGGGCACTTGTTTCTCTGGTCATTGCCTTCATGGCCATTTGCTTCGTGCTGGCACTCGACAATACCATTTTAGGTACGTAGACTTTCTCACTTTTGTCTGGGCAAAACTTTGAACTGACAAAAGGGTTCGATCAGCAACTGCAATACCACAAATCACCAGCGACTTCAAAAGTCTCAATGACATCGGTTGGTATGGTTCGTCCTACCTGATCGCGCAAATGGCGATGTTGCCAACTTGCGGTCGCCTCTACGCCTTCTACAACATCAAATGGGTGTACTGCATATCGCTCATCATCTTCGAGGTCGGCTCCGTCATATCGGCCGTCGCACCGAACTCAATGGCCCTCATTATCGGAAGGGCTGTTTCTGGTGTAGGAGCTGCCGGTTTGGTGAGCGGAACTACGACAATCTTGTCTTACTGCGTTCCATTGAAAAAGCAGGCAAAATTGTCACCGGTCATTCTGGGTCTGTATAGCACTGGATCGGCCATAGGACCGCTGGTAGGTGGTTCTATTACGGACAGCAAGACGCTTTCTTGGCGCTTCATCTTCTGGCTCAACCTTCGTAAGTGCGGTCTCCCGGAGTCTCCCTGCTCACCATTTATTGACAGATGATAGCATTTGGTGCTATCGGGCTGGCCCTCATCTGGATCAGCTTGAGAAATCCTCCTCCTGCTGTCAAGGGGAATCTACCGTGGAAGCACAAGATACGGCAACTCGACATGTTAGGCGCTACGCTACTACTTGGTGCAACGTCGTGTTTGAATCTCGCTCTGCAGTGGGGTGGAATTGTGCATCCGTGGTCGAATCCCAAGGTGTTCGGATGCCTAATCGGATTTGGCCTGCTGCTCATTTGCTTCGTTAGTTTGCAAGCCCGGGGCAAAGAAACGTGGGTGATTCTTTCATACTAGTCTAGGAGCCTCATATTCTCGTTTGGAACGCCTGCTGATCTCATGCTAGTGCTACTGTTCCCCTCCGCATCTTGCGAGGCCGCACCGTCGTTGCATCATGTTGTTTCATGATGCTTGTTCAGGTGGCCATAGTACTGCACTCGTACTACTGGCCGATTTACTTTCAGTCGGTCAGAAACAACAGCGCCAGAGACTCAGGCATATATCTACTACCAATCATTGTGTCTAACAGTCTCGGCACACTCTGCGCGGGCTGGATCTCGTCAAAGTCTGGGCATTATGTCCCTTTGATGTGGATCGGTGCTCCTATTCTTGCTGTAGGAGGCGGTCTCTACCAACTAGTGCACTCTCAAAGCCCGCGCGGTCAGTGGGTCCCTATCCAAATTGCGTCCGGGCTTGGGTACGGAATGTGTAGCCAGATGCCGATACTTGCGGTCCAGGTAGTTCTCGACAAGACGGACGTGCCTACAGGTCTCGTGATCATCATGTTCTTCCAGGTGCTCGGAGGTGCTCTAGCTCCCAGTATCGGACAGAACCTCTTCACGGATACACTCCTGCGGATGCTGAACGCGATCGACGGAATCGATGGTACAGCTGTTGTGGCAGTTGGTGCAGGGGAGTTCAGGAGCATTGTCCCTCCACAGCTCTTGGAAGCTGTCATCGATGCGTTTAACTCTGCCTTGAAGAAGGTCTTCTGGGTTGCCCTTGCAACCCCGGCCCTTGCTTGGCTAGTCAGCTGGGCCATGGAGTGGCGTCAGATACCTAACACCAAGGAGCATACTACGGAGGATCCCGAAGTAATGTCTCTGAGAAATCTTTAGTTCAGATTAAGGGAACTACTTGCGTTGTGCTGGATTTTGGTTTGGCACACCAGCTCATTGAAGATTCATCTTTTTACCTTAGTCTGTGTCTTGTACATAAAACACGTCATGTCGACTTCTTCTGAAATTCTTCAGAAAAAATGGAACCCGGGATGTCTCGATTTGGAGCCACGCATAGGTGGGTGACTGGCCAGTGAAAGGTGTACTGAAGATTGACAAGTACCTTAGGTCGGCGGCTTGGCCGCTGACAGGCTAGGAAGGCCTGACCATCGAGTTACGAATCACATCAAGTGAGTCGATCTTTGTGAACGCTATGAAAGGTGTGCCATCACCGAAAGTCTCCATTTGGCCGATGAACATGTGGCTGAGAAACCCGCACTCTGATGCCGAGGGCGTAGCGTGAAAAGAAGCCGAACATCCACAATAGCACCAACGGTTGCTCAAATGAAGCAAATGCCGAATCGATTATGTCTGAGATATGCTCGAGGATTTTGACAATGCAAGAAATGAAAGGGCATGGTGGGGTTCCCCGAAACACCTCGCCCGGGTTCGGCCTCGGGCTCTACGAGGTGGAACGTGGCCTAGAAGTAGCCGAGGTAACCCAACTTCATATGGACTTGGTGCAGGAGAGACAAAATAGCATGGAACAGGATTGCGACTCCGTGGGCTCCCGGAGCTAGACGAAAATTTTGAGACTTGGATTCTGAGGAGCAAGGTATCTTCTCTACGGCCGATGCCTGGAATTTCCCTATCGTTGGACAGTTCTCCATTGCTACTATCCACTCTGCGCGAAGGATTGCCGAACCTGGCCATATCAAACCTGGCCATATTTCTTGATACTTATTTAGGATCCTCGGTACTTAATGTCTTCAACCGCAATACTTCTGTTGCTCTCTGGTTACTGCTCAAGGGCACTTGGAGAGCTTATTTAGAGTCAACTTGGCTCCGATAAAGTCCACAAGCCTACACCGATACAATGGCTTCGGAAGCTGGAGACAAGGCGGTCACCACACAGGATAATACCAAGGTCCACAAAAGAGCTTCCCACGCTTGTCTAGTCTGTAGGGCTCGCAAAGTGAGGTGCGATGTCACCGTCCGTGGTCCTCCATGCATGAATTGTCGTCTTGACGGCGACGAATGCGAAGTAAAATGGTCTAGACGAACCAAGCGACAGTAAGTCAGACACTAAGAGAGGTGACTACCAAGCAGACCACTGATTATGACACTTCATGTACTTCAAGTTGGCGCGCGAAGGGTTTTGACCCCCGGAGAGGCAACTTTGGCCTCTCCAGACCACGCCGTTCCGGACAAGTACCATCTCTGAATCTAAGGGGCGACCTTGAAAACGAAAGCTCAAGACTTGAAGGGCCCTTAGAAACATCCGAGAAGTTGCCCTCGCCCGTCAACTCTATTTTGATGCATCCAACTTTAGGAAGCCCAGGGCCTTTGAACTCGTTGTTTGGAGTCCCGAGGCAGCCAGGCTCGACCCGGGGCAACGATAATGGCATTCATCCAGCTTCTGCAATAGATCAGGCGGAACTCAATGCAATGACGGCGAAACATCTTGATGCCTGCGGTGGCTGGCGGTCAGAAGACGCAGGGATCGTGAATATGACATCTTCCACGACTCCACGAGCCAGCTATGTCGACAGGCAGGGCATGATGAGCGAGATGGATGGGTTTACGGCGAATGTATTTTGCTCGCTGTGGTACAACAGCTATGCCTACTACCAATTTCTTGTCCTGACCAACCTTTCTTCCATGCCGCCACAAGATTACAGGTTTCTTGAACAGCAAGGATGTCTTCACATCCCAACCCCCACAATCCTCGACGGTTTCGTACGCCATTATTTCTTATACGTTCACCCAATTTTGCCAATAATCGACGAAGGGGCATTCTGGGACGTTTACTATCAGCGTCCTAAATCGCAGCCATGCGATGATAAGATCTCGCTACTTCTCTTCCAGAGTATGCTTTTTTCTTGCTGCAATGTAAGTTGGCCCCGCCTCACGAACTATTTGCAAAGCATCGTCACGAAATCCATCAACTGACTCGGCTGCCATGGCAAGTTTCTGCCTCAGACGACACTCACCCAACTCGGCCTAGGGACGACCCGGAAAGCGCGTGCGATGTTCTACCGGCGGGCAAAACTCCTTTTCGACCTGGATACTGAGTGCTCGTCAATGGCAAAGTCGCAAGCTGCGCTGCTGTTGGCATCGTATTCGTTCTCCGCGTATGAGGCCCCTCACAAGCACAACATCCCCTGGCTCTCCATCGCTATACATCACGCCAGAGACGCCGAAGCACACAAGTACGAAAAATTCGATGTCAACTCAGAGGAGCATGCGGTCCGCAAGCGGCTGTGGTGGGGCTGTATTATTCGAGACAGGATTCTCGCCTTAGGGATGCGTCGAGCCATGCTGCTCACGCCTGAACAGTCCACCATCGTCGGCAACGTCCCTCTCTCCCGGTTTGATCTTGCAGATGAGGCTACTCGGAGCTTGGTGTACGATTTCGAAACAAAGATTCTCTTGGGAGATATCCTCGGGCTACTAGTGGAGTTGTGCATCATTTTAACCGACATACTGGACCTGGCGTTCCCGATTGAAGACTGTTTGAAACACGGCCGGACCAACGCAGAGGCTGGAAGGCAGATACAGAATTGCCAGAAGGCCCTGGTGGGTTGGCGTCGGGAGGCGACTATTCGGCTTCCAAATAAGAGCCAGACTTCACGGATCTGTAAAGGTGAACAAGAGGGGTCGCTAGTTCTCTTTGCCAACCTTCTCTGGATGTACTACTAGTAAGAAATCAGCCCTTGTTTGACAAAGATCGATCAAGGTTTGTTGAGATACTCAATTGCTAACATGCTACCTTGGATAGCGCATCGCAGGTGGCGTTGGGTCACTACGAGATCCTCCGGACAGCCGCTATCACTACAGCTGCCAGCCCGTCTGATACCCCAGAGAACATACAGAAGCATTTTGAGCTCCAGACTGCTGCAATAGGAACAGTGGGATGTTTGGAAGAGCTTCTTGCCTCTCAACTCATCAAGAGACTTCCCGTTACGGCCATCTCATGCACGGCGCTACCTTTACTCCTACATTTCTTGGACGTGGAGATGTCTTCCGCGGCAGCGGACAATGAAAATCCACAGCGTCTTGAACTGATGAAGTACCGACTGAAGATTCTCAAAAGCGCCATGGAGGTATACCGATTCCAGTATGAAGGGGTTGAATGGGTGAGCGACGCGATCAACCAGGTGGTTAAGCTTGCGCAGGTCGGCGCCATGACGGACGCCGAGCCGTCGATGCTGCAGCGGAGCAGGCCGGGATCTATTGGTGTGAGTGGTTCAATTGAGGCTTTGAACTTCCAACCCAGATGGTATCTTCGAATTGCATTCACAATAGATGTAGCGTTTAGCAAGGGCCGACTACCAGATGACGCACAGTTTCTCCGTAGTTTTAGCGGCTTTGGCGTGTTCGAAACGAAGCTACCACGGGGTGTCCAGGGAGTGAGATATGAAAATGGAAAAGTCCGGGAACCGGTAGTTACGGAGACTTCGATAGGCGCCGCAGCAGTTTCGTCCCAAGGCTTGCATTGCATGGGAGAAGAAGGTGGAAGTGCATATGCAGTAGAGGAGACAGACTCTGGATTGGCGGTGAATTGGGAAGATGGGGAGGCAAGCCAAAGAAACATGGAGACAACGGACAGTTCTGGCACAACTACTACAGGGTCTGGAACAGTATTGGGTCAGCATAAACTCACTCAAGGTAACGTGGTAGACGCGGGAGCGCTTGGGGAGACGGGCTTGACTGCCAATGAGTTGGACATTTTCTTCTTGTGGGGAGACGAAGGACCAGATAGCAGTTCGATATGAGGATAGAGCATGATTGTTTGTGGCCAAGTCTTAGGGCTGTTTTGACACGTCACCCTTGGACTACTCGCGTAGGCTCAGAGATTGAAAGCTGGCAAGTTTGGCTCGGGCCCGAACTGCCTCGTGAAGCCAAGTGGGCTCATGTGTGTGACAAAAGTAGGCATTGGATCCGAGGGCCTGAACAAGTCATCCTACTTCGTGGCCTTTCGTGTAAGTATTGTTTCGAAATAATTTCATTGTCCCAATTTAACCTGCTTTACCTACTTTGAGTCCGTGTAAGGTACTCTCAGTGATGGCCATGAACACACGCAACGATTGGGTCTGCTGATACTTGTATTCTTCTTCTACATCGATCCACGTCAGAAAGCTTTGACAAGGGCCTTCCTCGAGGTTATATTGAACGGAATCACATAATATACTGAGAATACTTGGTTCGACCTACTCAAAAGTTGTACGAAAGAGCATGTATCTTTCCATTCCCGTTACCCCGCGTTTAAGTTGCAGGATGCCGCATTGGCGCCTTGTGGGGATTCTGCCGGCCTGCTGGTGCCCCACTTCGAACCGGTTACCAACATTCTTCTTCATGTTGTTCTTCGTTCCTCAACCACTCTTCCACATACCTCGGCGATCTTCGCGTGGCTCATACTATTTATTTAGCTTCATGTTTGAGCCATGGCTTGCAAAGCATGCCGCGCGAAGAAGATCAAATGCGACCGCGTCCGGCCCGTCTGCCAAAATTGCAGACAACGAGCCAGTCACTGTTCGTACGCCGGCGAGCGACGGGTACGTCGCTGGACGGAAGCCGACGCTGACAACAGACGTCTTTCCACCTCTCAGAATGACCAAAGCCCGAGTGTCATCGACCTGGGCCAGCGTTCCTTGCCGAGACAGCCCGATGCCGGCGCCGCTGCGTGCCATGTTGAACAAGGGCTGTGCGTCCAGTCTACCACCCGTTTAACACACCGCATGCCGGATGGAACGGCGCAGAATGACGCCGCATCAGATTGTCTGGACTGGAGCATCGCTATCGCCGCTCCTGCCGCTCGATCTGACTGGCAAACCATGGATTCCAACTCCATGGCTAGCCTCTTTGCTCAGATGGCCCGCGACGGCGAGGTCATCCTCCAAACTCCAGCCGACTCCACCTCTACCCAAGGTGAAAGTCTACTTGATAAAATCCTTGACGGTGATGAGGACTTGGAGAGCCTCAAAGACGCCAGCCCGGCCTTGTGGGGCCGAACCACCGACGGTGACGAATACACCGGCCCCTCCTCCGGCATCTCCACAGTTTCCGACCTCGGTCTGAACTGGATTCGAGATAAAGTCCCCGACTCGAACCTCCTTTGTGAGACAATTCAGGACATACGAAACGCCATTCTCGTCCATATTCGCCAGCCGAAGTGCATCACGCAAGACTTGCCACTCGCGCTATCAACATCTCATCGGATTCTAGACATTCCTCGGCCGCAGCTGCTTGAGTATATCGATGCCTATTTCACGGAGGTTCAAGTCGTCTTCCCCATCCTGGACCGGGATACCTTTGACTCTCAGCTGACTGAAATGGGAGATGGTTCTGATGTTGTTCAAAAGCCGTCTTGGTTAGCACTGTTGAACGTCGTGGTAGCTTCGGGGCTTCGAGCCTCACTCTCCGATGAGACTTCCGAGGCTTTTCGAACATCTGTTTCTGAGGCATGGGGATACTTCCGATCAGCTCTATCCTACGAGTCCCAGATTGTTCACGGCGCCACCGACCTACTAGCTGTGCAAGCAGTGGCTTTGATGGCCGTCTTCGCACAAGGGCTGTCCAGTCCCCAGAGGCTCGAATATACTCTCTCCTCGGTCGCTTTACGGTTAGCCCAGAGCATTGGGCTCAACTGCGCCTCGCCTCCCGAATGGAGTCTCTCTGATGTCGAGAAGAAGGAGCGCAACCGTGTCTTCTGGGCAGTCTATTGTCTGGACAAATCAATTGCCTTACGCTGTGGTCGACCTGCGGTCATTTGCGACGAAGAAATCAGCTGTCCTTTCCCGCGAGGAATCGACTTGGCCCATCCGGGTTCAGCAACCAACGTCACAGAGATAGGCGAGGAAGAGTTGGACGTCGACTTTTTCCGATACTTCACAAAGCTTGCGCGTATTGGTGGTGACATATCCCGGTCCTTGTATTCTGCGAGCGC